>NW_024039288.1:165000-896815 GCF_016077235.1 Cyprinodon tularosa | reverse complement strand
GCCCGGCGGGGCGGCGGGCGGCGGGCGCCGGGGGGCGCGCGGGCGGCCGGCGGCGGGCGGCGGGGGGGGCCCGGCGCGGTGCGGGGCGTCGGCGCGGCGGGGCGGGGCGGGGCGCGGGGCGCGCGCGTGCGCGGGGCGTGCGCGTCGCGCGGGGGGGCGGCGCGGGGCGGGGGGGGCCTGGCGCGGGGGGCGGCCGGGGTGCGCGGCCCGGCGCGCGCGGGGCGGGGCCCGGGGCGCGGCCGGGCGGCGGCGCCGCGCGGGCGCGGGGGGCGACTCGCGGCGGGCGGGCGGCCGGCGGCGGGGGGCGCGGGCCGGCGGCGGCGGGCGCCGGGCGTGCCCGGGCGCCCGCGCGCGGGCGCGCGGGGGGCCGGCGGGGCGGCGGGAGGCCGCCGGCGGGGGCGCGCGCGGCGCGTGCCGGGCGGGGGGGCGGGGGGCGGGGGGGGGGGGGCGGGGGGGGGGGGGGGGGGGGGCGGGGGGGGGGGGGGGGGGGGGGGCGGGGGGGGGGGGGGGGGGGGGGGCGGGGGGGGGGGGGGGGGGGGGGGGCGGGGGGGGGGGGGGGGGGGGGGGGGCGGGGGGGGGGGGGGGGGGGGGGGGGGCGGGGGGGGGGGGGGGGGGGGGGGGCGGGGGGGGGGGGGGGGGGGCGGGGGGGGGGGGGGGGGGGGGGGGGGGGGGGGGGGCGGGGGGGGGGGGGGGGGGGGGGGGGGGGGGGGGGCGGGGCGGGGGGGGGGGGGGGGGGGGGGGGGGGGGGGCGGGGGGGGGGGGGGGGGGGGGGGGGGGGGGGGGGGGGGGGGGGGGGGGGGGGGGGGGGCGGGGGGGGCGGGGGGGGGGGGGGGGGGGCGGGGGGGGGGGGGGGGGGGGGGGGGGGGGGGGGGGGGGGCGGGGGGGGGGGGGGGGGGGGGGGGGGGGGGGGGGGGGGGGGGGGGGGGGGGCGGGGGGGGGGGGGGGGGGGGGGGGGGCGGGGGGGGGGGGGGGGGGGGGGGGGGGGGGGGGCGGGGGGGGGGGGGGGGGGGGGGGGGGGGGGGGGGGGGGGGGGGGGGCGGGGGGGGGGGGGGGGGGGGGGGGGGGGGGGGGGGGGGGGCGGGGGGGGGGGGGGGGGGGGGGGGGGGGCGGGGGGGGGGGGGGGGGGGGGGGGGGGGGCGGGGGGGGGGGGGGGGGGGGGGGGGGGGGGGGGGGGGGGGGGGGGGGGGCGGGGGGGGGGGGGGGGGGGGGGGGGGGGGGGCGGGGGGGGGGGGGGGGGGGGGGGGGGGGGGGGGGGGGGGGGGCGGGGGGGGGGGGGGGGGGGGGGCGGGGGGGGGGGGGGGGGGGGGGGGGGGGGGGGGGGGGGGGGGGGGCGGGGGGGGGGGGGGGGGGGGCGGGGGGGGGGGGGGGGGGGGGGGGGGGGGGGGGGGGGGGGGGGGGGGGGGGGGGGGGGGGGGGGGGGGGGGGGGGGGGGGGGGGGGGGGGGGGGGGGGGGCGGGGGGGGGGGGGGGGGGGGGGGGGGGGGGGGGGGGGGGGCGGGGGGGGGGGGGGCGGGGGGGGGGGGGGGGGGGGGGGGGGGGGGGGGGGGGGGGGGGGGGGGGGCGGGGGGGGGGGGGGGGGGGGGGGGGGGGGGGGGGGGGGGGGGGGGCGGGGGGGGGGGGGGGGGGGGGGGGGGGGGGGGGGGGGGGGGGGGGGGGGGGGGGGGGGGCGGGGGGGGGGGGGGGGGGGGGGGGGGGGGGCGGGGGGGGGGGGGGGGGGGGGGGGGGGGGGGGGGGGGGCGGGGGGGGGGGGGGGGGGGGGGGGGGGGGGGGGGGCGGGGGGGGGGGGGGGGGGGGGGGGGGGGGCGGGGGGGGGGGGGGGGGGGGGGGGGGGGGGGGGGGGGGGGGGGGGGGGGGGGGGGGGGGGGGGGGGGGGGGGGGGGGGGGGGGGGGGGGGGGGGGGGGGGGGGGGGGGGGGGGGGGGGGGGGGGGGGGGGGGGGGGGGGGGGGGGGGGGGGGGGGGGGGCGGGGGGGGGGGGGGGGGGGGGGGGGGGGGGGGGGGGGGGGGGGGGGGGGGGGGGGGGCGGGGGGGGGGGGGGGGGGGGGGGGGGGGGGGGGGGCGGGGGGGGGGGGGGGGGGGGGGGGGGGGGGGGGGGGGGGGGGGGGGCGGGGGGGGGGGGGGGGGGGGGGGCGGGGGGGGGGGGGGGGGGGGGGGGGGGGGGGGGGGGGGGGGGGGGGGGGGGGGGGGGGGGGGGGGGGGGGGGGGGGGGGGGGGGGGGGGGCGGGGGGGGGGGGGGGGGGGGGGGGGGGGGGGGGGGGGGGGGGGGGGGCGGGGGGGGGGGGGGGGGGGGGCGGGGGGGGGGGGGGGGGGGGGGGGGGGGGGGGGGGGGGGGGGGGGGGGGGGGGGGGGGGGGGGGGGCGGGGGGGGGGGGGGGGGGGGGGGGGGGGGGGGGGGGGGGGGGGGGGGGGGGGGGGGGGGGGGGGCGGGGGGGGGGGGGGGGGGGGGGGGGGGGGGGGGGCGGGGGGGGGGGGGGGGGGGGGGGGGGGGGGGGGGGGGGGGGGGGGGGGGGGGGGGGGGCGGGGGGGGGGGGGGGGGGGGGGGGGGGGGGGGGGGGGGGGGGGGGGGGGGGGGCGGGGGGGGGGGGGGGGGGGGGGGGGGGGGGGGGGGGGGCGGGGGGGGGGGGGGGGGGGGGGGGGGGGGGGGGGGGGGGGGGGGGGGGGGGGGGGGGGGGGGGGCGGGGGGGGGGGGGGGGGGGGGGGGGGGGGGGGGGGGGGGGGGGGGGGGGGGGGGGGGGGGGGGGGGGGGGGGGGGGGGGGGGGGGGGGGGGGGGGCGGGGGGGGGGGGGGGGGGGGGGGGGCGGGGGGGGGGGGGGGGGGGGGGGGGGGGGGGGGGGGCGGGGGGGGGGGGGGGGGGGGGGGGGGGGGGGGGGGGGGGGGGGGGGGGGGGGGGGGGGGGGGGGGGGGGGGGGGGGGGGGGGGGGGGGGGGGGGGGGGGGGGGGGGGGGGGGGGGGGGGCGGGGGGGGGGGGGGGGGGGGGGGGGCGGGGGGGGGGGGGGGGGGGGGGGGGCGGGGGGGGGGGGGGGGGGGGGGGGGGGGGGGGGGGGGGCGGGGGGGGGGGGGGGGGGGGGGGCGGGGGGGGGGGGGGGGGGGGGGGGGGGGGGGGGCGGGGGGGGGGGGGGGGGGGGGGGGGGGGGGGGGGGGGGGGGGGGGCGGGGGGGGGGGGGGGGGGGGGGGGGGGGGGGGGGGGGGGGGGGGGGGGGGGGGGGGGGGGGGGGGGGGGGGGGGGGGCGGGGGGGGGGGGGGGGGCGGGGGGGGGGGGGGGGGGGGGGGGGGGGGGGGGGGGGGGGGGGGGGGGGGGGGGGGGGGGGGGGGGGGGGGGGGGGGGGGGGGGGGGGGGGGGGGGGGGGGGGGGGGGGGGGGGGGGGGGGGGGGGGGGGGGGGGGGGGGGGGGGGGGGGGGGGGGCGGGGGGGGGGGGGGGGGGGGGGGGGGGGGGGGGGCGGGGGGGGGGGGGGGGGGGGGGGGGGGGGGGGGGGGGGGGGGGGGGGGGGGGCGGGGGGGGGGGGGGGGGGGGGGGGGGGGGGGGGGGGGGGGGGGGGGGGGGGGGGGGGGGGGGGGGGGGGGGGGGGGGGGGGGGGGGCGGGGGGGGGGGGGGGGGGGGGGGGGGGGGGGGGGGGGGGGGGGGGGGGGGGGGGGGGGGGGGGGGGGGGGGGGGGGGGGGGGGGGGGGGGGGGGGGGGGGGGGGGGGGGGCGGGGGGGGGGGGGGGGGGGGGGGGGGGGGGGGGGGGGGGGGGGGGGGGGGGGGGGGGGGGGGGGGGGGGGCGGGGGGGGGGGGGGGGGGGGGGGGGGGGGGGGGGGGGGGGGGGGGGGGGGGGGGGGGGGGGGGGGGGGGGGGCGGGGGGGGGGGGGGGGGGGGGGGGGGGGGGGGGGGGGGGGGGGGGGGGGGGCGGGGGGGGGGGGGGGGGGGGGGGGGGGGGGGGGGGGGGGGGGGGGGGGGGGGGGGGGGGGGGGGGGGGGGGGGGGGGGCGGGGGGGGGGGGGGGGGGGGGGGGGGGGGGGGGGGGGGGGGGGGGGGGGGGGGGGGGGGGGGGGGGGGGGGGGGGGGGGGGGGGGGGCGGGGGGGGGGGGGGGGGGGGGGGGGGGGGGGGGGGGGGGGGGGGGGGGGGGGGGGGGGGGGGGGGCGGGGGGGGGGGGGGGGGGGGGGGGGGGGGGGGGGGGGGGGGGGGGGGGGGGGGGGGGGGGGGGGGGGGGGGGGGGCGGGGGGGGGGGGGGGGGGGGGGGGGGGGGGGGGGGGGGGGGGGGGGGGGGGGGGGGGGGGGGGGGGGGGGGGGGGGGGGGGGGGGGGGGGGGGGGGGGGGGGGGGGGGGGGGGCGGGGGGGGGGGGGGGGGGGGGGGGGGGGGGGGGGGGGGGGGGGGGGGGGGGGGGGGGGGGGGGGCGGGGGGGGGGGGGGGGGGGGGGGGGGGGGGGGGGGGGGGGGGGGGGGGGGGGGGGGGGGGGGGGGGGGGGGGGGGGGGGGGGGGGGGGCGGGGGGGGGGGGGGGGGGGGGGGGGGGGGGGGGGGCGGGGGGGGGGGGGGGGGGGGGGGGGGGGGGGGGGGGGGGGGGGGGGGGCGGGGGGGGGGGGGGGGGGGGGGGGGGGGGGGGGGGGGGGGGGGGGGGGGGGGGGGGGGGGCGGGGGGGGGGGGGGGGGGGGGGGGGGGGGGGGGGGGGGGGGGCGGGGGGGGGGGGGGGGGGGGGGGGGGGGGGGGGGGGGGGGGGGGGGGGGGGGGGGGGGGGGGGGGGGGGGGGGGCGGGGGGGGGGGGGGGGGGGGGGGGGGGGGGGGGGGGGGGGGGGGGGGGGGGGGGGGGGGGGGGGGGGGGGGGGGGGGGGGGGGGGGCGGGGGGGGGGGGGGGGGGGGGGGGGGGGGGGGGGGGGGGGGGGGGGGGGGGGGGGGGGGGGGGGGGGGGGGGGGGGGGGGGGGGGGGGGGGGGGGGGGGGGGGGGGGGGGGGGGGGGGGGGGGGGGGCGGGGGGGGGGGGGGGGGGGGGGGGGCGGGGGGGGGGGGGGGGGGGGGGGGGGGGGGGGGGGGGGGGGGGGGGGGGGGGGGGGGGGGGGGGGGGGGGGGGGGGGGGGGGGGGGGGGGGGGGGGGGGGGGGGGGGGCGGGGGGGGGGGGGGGGGGGGGGGGGGGGGCGGGGGGGGGGGGGGGGGGGGGGGGGGGGGGGGGGGGGGCGGGGGGGGGGGGGGGGGGGGGGGGGGGGGGGGGGGGGGGGGGGGGGGGGGGGGGGGGGGGGGGGGGGGGGGGGGGGGGGGGGGGGCGGGGGGGGGGGGGGGGGGGGGGGGGGGCGGGGGGGGGGGGGGGGGGGGGGGGCGGGGGGGGGGGGGGGGGGGGGGGGGGGGGGGGGGGGGGGGGGGGGGGGGGGGCGGGGGGGGGGGGGGGGGGCGGGGGGGGGGGGGGGGGGGGGGGGGGGGGGGGGGGGGGGGGGCGGGGGGGGGGGGGGGGGGGGGGGGGGGGGGGGGGGGGGGGGGGGGGGGGGGGGGGGGGGCGGGGGGGGGGGGGGGGGGGGGGGGGGGGGGGGGGGGGGGGGGGGGGGGGGGGGGGGGGGGGGGGGGGGGGGGCGGGGGGGGGGGGGGGGGGGGGGGGGGGGGGGGGGGGGGGGGGGGGGGGGGGGGGGGGGGGGGGGGGGGGGGGGGGGGGGGGGGGGGGGGGCGGGGGGGGGGGGGGGGGGGGGGGGGGGGGGGGGGGGGGGGGGGGGGGGGGGGGGGGGGGGGGGGGGGGGGGGGGGGGGGGGGGGGGGGGGGGGGGGGGGGGGGGGGGGGGGGGGGGGGGGGGGGGGGGGGGGGGCGGGGGGGGGGGGGGGGGGGGGGGGGGGGGGGGGGGGGCGGGGGGGGGGGGGGGGGGGGGGGGGGGGGGGGGGGGGGGGGGGGGGGGGGGGGGGGGGGGGGGGGGGGGGGGGGGGGGGGGGGGGGGGGGGGGGGGGGGGGGGGGGGGGGGGGGGGGGGGGGGGGGGGGGGGGGGGGGGGGGGGGGCGGGGGGGGGGGGGGGGGGGGGGGGGGGGGGGGGGGGGCGGGGGGGGGGGGGGGGGGGGGGGGGGGGGGGGGGGGGGGGGGGGGGGGGGGGGGGGGGGGGGGGGGGGGGGGGGGGGGGGGGGCGGGGGGGGGGGGGGGGGGGGGGGGCGGGGGGGGGGGGGGGGGGGGGGGGGGGGGGGGGGGGGGGGGGGGGGGGGGGGGGGGGGGGGGGGGGGCGGGGGGGGGGGGGGGGGGGGGGGGGGGGGGGGGGGGGGGGGGGGGGGGGGGGGGGGGGGGGGGGGGGGGGGGGGGGGGGGGGGGGGGGGGGGGGGGGGGGGGGGGGGGGGGGGGGGGGGGGGGGGGGGGGGGGGGGCGGGGGGGGGGGGGGGGGGGGGGGGGGGGGGGGGGGGGGGGGGGGGGGGGGGGGGGGGGGGGGGGGGGGGGGGGGCGGGGGGGGGGGGGGGGGGGGGGGGGGGGGGGGGGGGGGGGGGGGGGGGGGGGGGGCGGGGGGGGGGGGGGGGGGGGGGGGGGGGGGGGGGGGGGGGGGGGGGGGGGGGGGGGGGGGCGGGGGGGGGGGGGGGGGGGGGGGGGGGGGGGGGGGGGGGGGGGGGGGGGGGGGGGGGGGGGGGGGGGGGGGGGGGGGGGGGGGGGGGGGGGGGGGGGGGGGGGGGGGGGGGGGGGGGGGGGGGGGGGGGGGGGGGGGGGGGGGGGGGGGGGGGGGGGGCGGGGGGGGGGGGGGGGGGGGGGGGGGGGGGGGGGGGGGGGGGGGGGGGGGGGGGGGGGGGGGGGGGGGGGGGGGGGGGGGGGGGGGGGGGGGGGGGGGGGGGGGGGGGGGGGGGGGGGGGGGGGGGGGGGGGGGGGGGGGGGGGGGGGGGGGGGGGGCGGGGGGGGGGGGGGGGGGGGGGGGGGGGGGGGGGGGGGGGGGGGGGGGGGGGGGGGGGGGGGGGGGGGGGGGGGGGGGGGGGGGGGGGGGGGGGGGGGGGGGGGGGGGGGGGGGGGGGGGGGGGCGGGGGGGGGGGGGGGGGGGGGGGGGGGGGGGGGGGGGGGGGGGGGGGGGGGGGGGGGGGGGGGGGGGGGGGGGGGGGGGGCGGGGGGGGGGGGGGGGGGGGGGGGGGGGGGGGGGGGGGGGGGGGGGGGGGGGGGGGGGCGGGGGGGGGGGGGGGGGGGGGGGGGGGGGGGGGGGGGGGGGGGGGGGGGGGGGGGGGGGGGGGGGGGGGGGGGGGGGGGGGGGGGGGGGGGGGGGGGGGGGGGGGGGGGGGGGGGGGGGCGGGGGGGGGGGGGGGGGGGGGGGGGGGGGGGGGGGGGGGGGGGGGGGGGGGGGGGGGGGGGGGGGGGGGGGGGGGGGGGGGGGGGGGGGCGGGGGGGGGGGGGGGGGGGGGGGGGGGGGGGGGGGGGGGGGGGGGGGGGGGGGGGGGGGGGGGGGGGGGGGGGGGGGGGGGGGGGGGGGGCGGGGGGGGGGGGGGGGGGGGGGGGGGGCGGGGGGGGGGGGGGGGGGGGGGGGGGGGGGGGGGGGGGGGGGGGGGGGGGGGGGGGGGGGGGGGGGGGGGGGGGGGGGGGGGGGGGGGGGGGGGGGGGGGGGGGGGGGGGGGGGGGGGGGGGGGGGGGGGGGGGGGGGGGGGGGGGGGGGCGGGGGGGGGGGGGGGGGGGGGGGGGGGGGGGGGGGGGGGGGGGGGGGGGGGGGGGGGGGGGGGGGGGGGGGGGGGGGGGGCGGGGGGGGGGGGGGGGGGGGGGGGGGCGGGGGGGGGGGGGGGGGGGGGGGGGGGGGGGGGGGGGGGGGGGGGGGGGGGGGGGGGGGGGGGGGGGGGGGGGGGGGGGGGGGGGGGGGGGGGGGGGGGGGGGGGGGGCGGGGGGGGGGGGGGGGGGGGGGGGGGGGGGGGGGGGGGGGGGGGGGGGGGGGGGGGGGGGGGGGGGGGGGGGGGGGGGGGGGGGGGGGGGGGGGGGGGCGGGGGGGGGGGGGGGGGGGGGGGGGGGGGGGGGGGGGGGGGGGGGGGGGGGGGGGGGGGGGGGGGGGGGGCGGGGGGGGGGGGGGGGGGGGGGGGGGGGGGGGGGGGGGGCGGGGGGGGGGGGGGGGGGGGGGGGGGGGGGGGGGGGGGGGGGGGGGGGGGGGGGGGGGGGGGGGGGGGGGGGGGGGGGGGGGGGGGGGGGGGGGGGGGGGGGGGGGGGGGGGGGGGGGGGGGGGGGGGGGGGGGGGGGGGGGGGGGGGGGGGGGGGGGGGGGGGGGGGGGGGGGGGGGGGGGGGGGGGGGGGGGGGGGGGGGGGGGGGGGGGGGGGGGGGGGGGGGGGGCGGGGGGGGGGGGGGGGGGGGGGGGGGGGGGGGGGGGGGGGGGGGGGGGGGGGGGGGGGGGGGGGGGGGGGGGGGGGGGGGGGGGGGGGGGGGGGGGGGGGGGGGGGCGGGGGGGGGGGGGGGGGGGGGGGGGGGGGGGGGGGGGGGGGGGGGGGGGGGGGGGGGGGGGGGGGGGGGGGGGGGGGGGGGGGGGGGGGGGGGGGGGGGGGGGGGGGGGGGGGGGGGGGGGGGGGGGGGGGGGGGGGGGGGGGGGGGGGGGGGGGGGGGGGGGGGGGGGGGGGGGGGGGGGGGGGGGGGGGGGGGGGGGGGGGGGGGGGGGGGGGGGGGGGGGGGGGGGGGGGGGGGGGGGGGGGGGGGGGGGGGGGGGGGGGGGGGGGGGGGGGGGGGGGGGGGGGGGGGGGGGGGGGGGGGGGGGGGGGGGGGGGGGGGGGGGGGGGGGGGGGGGGGGGGGGGGGGGGGGCGGGGGGGGGGGGGGGGGGGGGGGGGGGGGGGGGGGGGGGGGGGGGGGGGGGGGGGGGGGGGGGGGGGGGGGGGGGGGGCGGGGGGGGGGGGGGGGGGGGGGGGGGGGGGGGGGGGGGGGGGGGGGGGGGGGGGGGGGGGGGGGGGGGGGGGGGGGGGGGGGGGGGGGGGGGGGGGGGGGGGGGGGGGGGGCGGGGGGGGGGGGGGGGGGGGGGGGGGGGGGGGGGGCGGGGGGGGGGGGGGGGGGGGGGGGGGGGGGGGGGGGGGGGGGCGGGGGGGGGGGGGGGGGGGGGGGGGGGGGGGGGGGGGGGGGGGGGGGGGGGGGGGGGGGGGGGGGGGGGGGGGGGGGGGGGGGGGGGGGGGGGGGGGGGGGGGGGGGGGGGGGGGGGGGGGGGGGGGGGGGGGGGGCGGGGGGGGGGGGGGGGGGGGGGGGGGGGGGGGGGGGGGGGGGGGGGGGGGGGGGGGGGGGGGGGGGGGGGGGGGGGGGCGGGGGGGGGGGGGGGGGGGGGGGGGGGGGGGGGGGGGGGGGGGGGGGGGGGGGGGGGGGGGGGGGGGGGGGGGGGGGGGGGGGGGGGGGGGGGGGGGGGGGGGGGCGGGGGGGGGGGGGGGGGGGGGGGGGGGGGGGGGGGGGGGGGGGGGGGGGGGGGCGGGGGGGGGGGGGGGGGGGGGGGGGGGGGGGGGGGGGGGGGGGCGGGGGGGGGGGGGGGGGGGGGGGGGGGGGGGGGGGGGGGGGGGGGGGGGGGGGGGGGGGGGGGGGGGCGGGGGGGGGGGGGGGGGGGGGGGGGGGGGGGGGGGGGGGGGGGGGGGCGGGGGGGGGGGGGGGGGGGGGGGGGGGGGGGGGGGGGGGGGGGGGGGGGGGGGGGGGGGGGGGGGGGGGGGGGGGGGGGGGGGGGGGGGGGGGGGGGGGGGGGGGGGGGGGGGGGGGGGGGGGGGGGGGGGGGGGGGGGGGGGGGGGCGGGGGGGGGGGGGGGGGGGGGGGGGGGGGGGGGGGGCGGGGGGGGGGGGGGGGGGGGGGGGGGCGGGGGGGGGGGGGGGGGGGGGGGGGGGGGGGGGGGGGGGGGGGGGGGGGGGGGCGGGGGGGGGGGGGGGGGGGGGGGGGGGGGGCGGGGGGGGGGGGGGGGGGGGGGGGGGGGGGGGGGGGGGGGGGGGGGGGGGGGGGGGGGCGGGGGGGGGGGGGGGGGGGGGGGGGGGGGGGGGGGGGGGGGGGGGGGGGGGGGGGGGGGGGGGGGGGGCGGGGGGGGGGGGGGGGGGGGGGGGGGGGGGGGGGGGGGGGGGGGGGGGGGGGGGGGGGGGGGGGGGGGGGGGGGGGGGGGGGGGGGGGGGGGGGGGGGGGGGGGGGGGGGGGGGGGGGGGGGGGGGGGGGGGCGGGGGGGGGGGGGGGGGGGGGGGGGGGCGGGGGGGGGGGGGGGGGGGGGGGGGGGGGGGGGGGGGGGGGGGCGGGGGGGGGGGGGGGGGGGGGGGGGGGGGGGGGGGGGGGGGGGGGGGGGGGGGGGGGGGGGGGGGGGGGGGGGGGGCGGGGGGGGGGGGGGGGGGGGGGGGGGGGGGGGGGGGGGGGGGGCGGGGGGGGGGGGGGGGGGGGGGGGGGGGGGGGGGGGGGGGGGGGGGGGGGGGCGGGGGGGGGGGGGGGGGGGGGGGGGGGGGGGGCGGGGGGGGGGGGGGGGGGGGGGGGGGGGGGGGGGGGGGGGGGGGGGGGGGGCGGGGGGGGGGGGGGGGGGGGGGGGGGGGGGGGGGGGGGGGGGGGGGGGGGGGGGGGCGGGGGGGGGGGGGGGGGGGGGGGGGGGGGGGGGGGGGGCGGGGGGGGGGGGGGGGGGGGGGGGGGGGGGGGGGGGGGGGGGGGGGGGGGGGGGGGGGGGGGGGGGGGGGGGGGGGGGGGGGGGGGGGGGGGGGGGGGGGGGGGGGGGGGGGGGGGGGGCGGGGGGGGGGGGGGGGGGGGGGGGGGGGGGGGGGGGGGGGGGGGGGGGGGGGGGGGGGGGGGGGGGGGGGGGGGGGGGGGGGGGGGGGGGCGGGGGGGGGGGGGGGGGGGGGGGGGGGGGGGGGGGGGGGGGGGGGGGGGGGGGGGGGGGGGGGGGGGGGGGGGGGGGGGGGGGGGGGGGGGGGGGGGGGGGGGGGGGGGGGGGGGGGGGGGGGGGGGGGGGGGGGGGGGGGGGGGGGGGGGGGGGGGGGGGGGGGGGGGGGGGGGGGGGGGGGGGGGCGGGGGGGGGGGGGGGGGGGGGGGGGGGGGGGGGGGGGGGGGGGGGGGGGGGGGCGGGGGGGGGGGGGGGGGGGGGGGGGGGGGGGGGGGGGGGGGGGGGGGGGGGGGGGGGGGGGGGGGGGGGGGGGGGGGGGGGGGGGGGGGGGGGGGGGGGGGGGGGGGGGGGGGGGGGGGGGGGGGGGGGGGGGGGGGGGGGGGGGGGGGGGGGGGGGGGGGGGGGGGGGGGGGGGGGGGGGGGGGGGGGGGGGGGGGGGGGGGGGGGGGGGGGCGGGGGGGGGGGGGGGGGGGGGGGGGGGGGGGGGGGGGGGGGGGGGGGGGGGGGGGGGGGGGGGGGGGGGGGGGGGGGGGGGGGGGGGGGGGGGGGGGGGGGGCGGGGGGGGGGGGGGGGGGGGGGGGGGGGGGGGGGGGGGGGGGGGGGGGGGGGGGGGGGGGGGGGGGGGGGGGGGGGCGGGGGGGGGGGGGGGGGGGGGGGGGGGGGGGGGGGGGGGGGGGGGGGGGGGGGGGGGGGGGGGGGCGGGGGGGGGGGGGGGGGGGGGGGGGGGGGGGGGGGGGGGGGGGGGGGGGGGGGGGGGGGGGGGGGGGGGGGGGGGGGGGGGCGGGGGGGGGGGGGGGGGGGGGGGGGGGGGGGGGGGGGGGGGGGGGGGGGGGGGGGGGGGGGGGGGGGGGGGGGGGGGGGGGGGGGGGGGGGGGGGGGGGGGGGGGGGGGGGGGGGGGGGGGGGGGGGGGGGGGGGGGGGGGGGGGGGGGGGGGGGGGGGGGGGGGGGGGGGGGGGGGGGGGGGGGGGGGGGGGGGGGGGGGGGGGGGGGGGGGGGCGGGGGGGGGGGGGGGGGGGGGGGGGGGGGGGGGGGGGGGGGGGGGGGGGGGGGGGGGGGGGGGGGGGGGGGGGGGGGGGGGGGGGGGGGGGGGGGGGGGGGGGGGGGGGGGGGGGGGGGGGGGGGGGGGGGGGGGGGGGGGGGGGGGGGGGGGGGGGGGGGGGGGGGGGGGGGGGGGGGGGGGGGGGGGGGGGGGGGGGGGGGGGGGGGGGGGGGGGGGGGGGGGGGGGGGGGGGGGGGGGGGGGGGGGGGGGGGGGGGGGGGGGGGGGGGGGGCGGGGGGGGGGGGGGGGGGGGGGGGGGGGGGGGGGGGGGGGGGGGGGGGGGGGGGGGGGGGGGGGGGGGGGGGGGGGGGGGGGGGGGCGGGGGGGGGGGGGGGGGGGGGGGGGGGGGGGGGGGGGGGGGGGGGGGGGGGGGGGGGGGGGGGGGGGGGGGGGGGGGGGCGGGGGGGGGGGGGGGGGGGGGGGGGGGGGGGGGGGGGGGGGGGGGGGGGGGGGGGGGGGGGGGGGGGGGGGGGGGGGGGGGGGGGGGGGGGGGGGGGGGGGGGGGGGGGGGGGGGGGGGGGGGGGGGGGGGGGGGGGGGGGGGGGGGGGGGGGGGGGGGGGGGGGGGGGGGGGGGGGGGGGGGGGGGGGGGGGGGGGGGGGGGGGGGGGGGGGGGGGGGGGGGGGGGGGGGGGGGGGGGGGGGGGGGGGGGGGGGGGGGGGGGGGGGGGGGGGGGGGGGGGGGCGGGGGGGGGGGGGGGGGGGGGGGGGGGGGGGGGGGGGGGGGGGGGGGGGGGGGGGGGGGGGGGGGGGGGGGGGGGCGGGGGGGGGGGGGGGGGGGGGGGGGGGGGGGGGGGGGGGGGGGGGGGGGGGGGGGGGGGGGGGGGGGGGGGGGGGGGGGGGGGGGGGGGGGGGGGGGGGGGGGGGGGGGGGGGGGGGGGGGGGGGGGGGGGGGGGGGGGGGGGGGGGGGGGGGGGGGGGGGGGGGGGGGGGGGGGGGGGGGGGGGGGGGGGGGGGGGGGGGGGGGGGGGGGGGGGGGGGGGGGGGGGGGGGGGGGGGGGGGGGGGGGGGGGGGGGGGGGGGGGGGGGGGGGGGGGGGGGGGGGGGGGGGGGGGGGGGGGGGGGGGGGGGGGGGGGGGGGGGGGGGGGGGGGGGGGGGGGGGGGGGGGGGGGGGGGGGGGGGGGGGGGGGGGGGGGGGGGGGGGGGGGGGGGGGGGGGGGGGGGGGGGGGGCGGGGGGGGGGGGGGGGGGGGGGGGGGGGGGGGGGGGGGGGGGGGGGGGGGGGGGGGGGGGGGGGGGGGGGGGGGGGGGGGGGGGGGGGGGGGGGGGGGGGGGGGGGGGGGGGGGGGGGGGGGGGGGGGGGGGGGGGGGGGGGGGGGGGGGGGGGGGGGGGGGGGGGGGGGGCGGGGGGGGGGGGGGGGGGGGGGGGGGGGGGGGGGGGGGGGGGGGGGGGGGGGGGGGGGGCGGGGGGGGGGGGGGGGGCGGGGGGGGGGGGGGGGGGGGGGGGGGGGGGGGGGGGGGGGGGGGGGGGGGGGGGGGGGGGGGGGGGGGGGGGGGGGGGGGGGGGGGGGGGGGGGGGGGGGGGGGGGGGGGGGGGGGGGGGGGGGGGGGGGGGGGGGGGGGGGGGGGGGGGGGGGGGGGGGGGGGGGGGGGGGGGGGGGGGGGGGGGGGGGGGGGGGGGGGGGGGGGGGGGGGGGGCGGGGGGGGGGGGGGGGGGGGGGGGGGGGGGGGGGGGGGGGGGGGGGGGGGGGCGGGGGGGGGGGGGGGGGGGGGGGGGGGGGGGGGGGGGGGGGGGGGGGGGGCGGGGGGGGGGGGGGGGGGGGGGGGGGGGGGGGGGGGGGGGGGGGGGGGGGGGGGGGGGGGGGGGGGGGGGGGGGGGGGGGGGGGGGGGGGGGGGGGGGGGGGGGGGGGGGGGGGGGGGGGGGGGGGGGCGGGGGGGGGGGGGGGGGGGGGGGGGGGGGGGGGGGGGGGGGGGGGGGGGGGGGGGGGGGGGGGGGGGGGGGGGGGGGGGGGGGGGGGGGGGGGGGGGGGGGGGGGGGGGGGGGGGGGGGGGGGGGGGGGGGGGGGGGGGGGGGGGGGGGGGGGGGGGGGGGGGGGGCGGGGGGGGGGGGGGGGGGGGGGGGGGGGGGGGGGGGGGGCGGGGGGGGGGGGGGGGGGGGGGGGGGGGGGGGGGGGGGGGGGGGGGGGGGGGGGGGGCGGGGGGGGGGGGGGGGGGGGGGGGGGGGGGGGGGGGGGGGGGGGGGGGGCGGGGGGGGGGGGGGGGGGGGGGGGGGGGGGGGGGGGGGGGGGGGGGGGGGGGGGGGGGCGGGGGGGGGGGGGGGGGGGGGGGGGGGGGGGGGGGGGGGGGGGGGGGGGGGGGGGGGGGGGGGGGGGGGGGGGGGGGGGGGGGGGGGGGGGGGGGGGGGGGGGGGGGGGGGGGGGGGGGGGGGGGGGGCGGGGGGGGGGGGGGGGGGGGGGGGGGGGGGGGGGGGGGGGGGGGGGGGGGGGGGGGGGGGGGGGGGGGGGGGGGGGGGGGGGGGGGGGGGGGGGGGGGGGGGGGGGGGGGGGGGGGGGGGGGGGGGGGGGGGGGGGGGGGGGGGGGGGGGGGGGGGGGGGGGGGGGGGGGGGGGGGGGGGGGGGGGGGGGGGGGGGGGGGGGGGGGGGGGGGGGGGGGGGGGGGGGGGGGGGGGGGGGGGGGGGGGCGGGGGGGGGGGGGGGGGGGGGGGGGGGGGGGGGGGGGGGGGGGGGGGGGGGGGGGGGGGGGGGGGGGGGGGGGGGGGGGGGGGGGGGGGGGGGGGCGGGGGGGGGGGGGGGGGGGGGGGGGGGGGGGGGGGGGGGGGGGGGGGGGCGGGGGGGGGGGGGGGGGGGGGGGGGGGGCGGGGGGGGGGGGGGGGGGGGGGGGGGGGGGGGGGGGGGGGGGGGGGGGGGGGGGGGGGGGGGGGGGGGGGGGGGGGGGGGGGGGGGGGGGGGGGGGGGGGGGGGGGGGGGGGGGGGGGGGGGGGGGGGGGGGGGGGGGGGGGGGGGGGGGGGGGGGGGGGGGGGGGGGGGGGGGGGGGGGGGGGGGGGGGGGGGGGGGGGGGGGGGGGGGGGGGGGGGGGGGGGGGGGGGGGGGGGGGGGGGGGGGCGGGGGGGGGGGGGGGGGGGGGGGGGGGGGGGGGGGGGGGGGGGGGGGGGGGGGGGGGGGGGCGGGGGGGGGGGGGGGGGGGGGGGGGGGGGGGGGGGGGGGGGGGGGGGGGGGGGGGGGGGGGGGGCGGGGGGGGGGGGGGGGGGGGGGGGGGGGGGGGGGGGGGGGGGGGGGGGGGGGGGGGGGGGGGGGGGGCGGGGGGGGGGGGGGGGGGGGGGGGGGGGGGGGGGGGGGGGGGGGGGGGGGGGGGGGGGGGGGGGGGGGGGGGGGGGGGGGGGGGGGGGGGGGGGGGGGGGGGGGGGGGGGGGGGGGGGGGGGGGGGGGGGGGGGGGGGGGGGGGGGGGGGGGGGGGGGGGGGGGGGGGGGGGGGGGGGGGGGGGGGGGGGGGGGGGGGGGGGGGGGGGGGGGGGGGGGGGGGGGGGGGGGGGGGGGGGGGGGGGGGGGGGGGGGGGGGGGGGGGGGGGGGGGCGGGGGGGGGGGGGGGGGGGGGGGGGGGGGGGGCGGGGGGGGGGGGGGGGGGGGGGGGGGGGGGGGGGGGGGGGGGGGGGGGGGGGGGGGGGGGGGGGGGGGGGGGGGGGGGGGGGGGGGGGGGGGGGGGGGGGGGGGGGGGGGGGGGGGGGGGGGGGGGGGGGGGGGGGGGGCGGGGGGGGGGGGGGGGGGGGGGGGGGGGGGGGGGGGGGGGGGGGGGGGGGGGGGGGGGGGGGGGGGCGGGGGGGGGGGGGGGGGGGGGGGGGGGGGGGGGGGGGGGGGGGGCGGGGGGGGGGGGGGGGGGGGGGGGGGGGGGGGGGGGGGGGGGGGGGGGGGGGGGGGGGGGGGGGGGGGGGGGGGGGGGGGGGGGGGGGGGGGGGGGGGGGGGGGGGGGGGGGGGGGGGGGGGGGGGGGGGGGGGGGGGGGGGGGGGGGGGGGGGGGGGGGGGCGGGGGGGGGGGGGGGGGGGGGGGGGGGGGGGGGGGGGGGGGGGGGGGGGGGGGGGGGGGGGGGGGGGGGGGGGGGGGGGGGGGGCGGGGGGGGGGGGGGGGGGGGGGGGGGGGGGGGGGGGGGGGGGGGGGGGGGGGGGGGGGGGGGGGGGGGGGGGGGGGGGGGGGGGGGGGGGGGGGGGGGGGGGGGGGGGGGGGGGGGGGGGGGGGGGGGGGGGGGGCGGGGGGGGGGGGGGGGGGGGGGGGGGGGGGGGGGGGGGGGGGGGGGGGGGGGGGCGGGGGGGGGGGGGGGGGGGGGGGGGGGGGGGGGGGGGGGGGCGGGGGGGGGGGGGGGGGGGGGGGGGGGGGGGGGGGGGGGGGGGGGGGGGGGGGGGGGGGGGGGGGGGGGGGGGGGGGGGGGGGGGGGGGGGGGGGGGGGGGGGGGGGGGGGGGGGGGGGGGGGGGGGGGGGGGGGGGGGGGGGGGGGGGGGGGGGGGCGGGGGGGGGGGGGGGGGGGGGGGGGGGGGGGGGGGGGGGGGGGGGGGGGGCGGGGGGGGGGGGGGGGGGGGGGGGGGGGGGGGGGGGGGGGGGGGGGGGGGCGGGGGGGGGGGGGGGGGGGGGGGGGGGGGGGGGGGGGGGGGGGGGGGGGGGGGGGGGGGGGGGGGGGGGGGGGGGGGCGGGGGGGGGGGGGGGGGGGGGGGGGGGGGGGGGGGGGGGGGGGGGGGGGGCGGGGGGGGGGGGGGGGGGGGGGGGGGGGGGGGGGCGGGGGGGGGGGGGGGGGGGGGGGGGGGGGGGGGGGGGCGGGGGGGGGGGGGGGGGGGGGGGGGGGGGGGGGGGGGGGGGGGGGGGGGGGGGGGGGGGGGGGGGGGGGGGGGGGGGGGGGGGGGGGGGGGGGGGGGGGGGGGGGGGGGGGGGGGGGGGGGGGGGGGGGGGGGGGGGGGGGGGGGGGGGGGGGGGGGGGGGGGGGGGGGGGGGGGGGGGCGGGGGGGGGGGGGGGGGGGGGGGGGGGGGGGGGGGGGGGGGGGGGGGGGGGGGGGGGGGGGGGGGGGGGGGGGGGGGGGGGGGGGGGGGGGGGGGGGGGGGGGGGGGGGGGGGGGGGGGGGGGGGGGGGGGGGGGGGGGGGGGGGCGGGGGGGGGGGGGGGGGGGGGGGGGGGGGGGGGGGGGGGGGGGGGGGGGGGGGGGGGGGGGGGGGGGGGGGGGGGGGGGGGGGGGGGGGGGGGGGGGGGGGGGGGGGGGGGGGGGGGGGGGGGGGGGGGGGGGGGGGGGGGGGGGGGGGGGGGGGGGGGGGGGGGGGGGGGGGGGGGGGGGGGGGGGGGGGGGGGGGGGGGGGGGGGGGGGGGGGGGGGGGGGGGGGGGGGGGGGGGGGGGGGGGGGGGGGGGGGGGGGGGGGGGGGGGGGGGGGGGGGGGGGGGGGGGGGGGGGGGGGGGGGGGGGGGGGGGGGGGGGGGGGGGGGGGGGGGGGGGGGGGGGGGGGGGGGGGGCGGGGGGGGGGGGGGGGGGGGGGGGGGGGGGGGGGGGGGGGGGGGGGGGGGGGGGGGGGCGGGGGGGGGGGGGGGGGGGGGGCGGGGGGGGGGGGGGGGGGGGGGGGGGGGGGGGGGGGGGGGGGGGGGCGGGGGGGGGGGGGGGGGGGGGGGGGGGGGGGGGGGGGGGGGGGGGGGGGGGGGGGGGGGGGGGGGGGGGGGGGGGGGGGGGGGGGGGCGGGGGGGGGGGGGGGGGGGGGGGGGGGCGGGGGGGGGGGGGGGGGGGGGGGGGGGGGGGGGGGGGGGGGGGGGGGGGGGGGGGGCGGGGGGGGGGGGGGGGGGGGGGGGGGGGGGGGGGGGGGGGGGGGGGGGGGGGGGGGGGGGGGGGGGGGGGGGGGGGGGGGGGGGGGGGGGGGGGGGGCGGGGGGGGGGGGGGGGGGGGGGGGGGGGGGGGGGGGGGGGGGGGGGGGGGGGGGGGGGGGGGGGGGGGCGGGGGGGGGGGGGGGGGGGGGGGGGGGGGGGGGGGGGGGGGGGGGGGGGGGGGGGGGGGGGGGGGGGGGGGGGGCGGGGGGGGGGGGGGGGGGGGGGGGGGGGGGGGGGGGGGGGGGGGGGGGGGGGGGGGGGGGGGGGGGGGGCGGGGGGGGGGGGGGGGGGGGGGCGGGGGGGGGGGGGGGGGGGGGGGGGGGGGGGGGGGGGGGGGGGGGGGGGGGGGGGGGGGGGGGGGGGGGGGCGGGGGGGGGGGGGGGGGGGGGGGGGGGGGGGGGGGGGGGGGGGGGGGGGGGGGGGGGGGGGGGGGGGGGGGGGGCGGGGGGGGGGGGGGGGGGGGGGGGGGGGGGGGGGGGGGGGGGGGGGGGGGGGGGGGGGGGGGGGGGGGGGGGGGGGGGGGGGGGGGGGGGGGGGGGGGGGGGGGGGGGGGGGGGGGGGGGGGGGGGGGGGGGGGGGGGGGGGGGGGGGGGGGGGGGGGGGGGGGGGGGGGGGGGGGGGGGGGGGGGGGGGGGGGGGGGGGGGGGGGGGGGGGGGGGGGGGGGGGGGGGGGGGGGGGGGGGGGGGGGGGGGGGGGGGGGGGGGGGGGGGGGGGGGGGGGGGGGGGGGCGGGGGGGGGGGGGGGGGGGGGGCGGGGGGGGGGGGGGGGGGGGGGGGGGGGGGGGGGGGGGGGGGGGGGGGGGGGGGGGGGGGGGGGGGGGGGGGGGGGGGGGGGGGGGGGGGGGGGGGGGGGGGGGGGGGGGGGGGGGGGGGGGGGGGGGGGGGGGGGGGGGGGGGGGGGGGGGGGGGGGGGGGGGGGGGGGGGGGGGGGGGGGGGGGGGGGGGGGGGGGGGGGGGGGGGGGGGGGGGGGGGGGGGGGGGGGGGGGGGGGGGGGGGGGGGGGGGGGGGGGGGGGGGGGGGGGGGGGGGGGGGGGGGGGGGGGGGGGGGGGGGGGGGGGGGGGGGGGGGGGGGGGGGGGGGGGGGGGGGGGGGGGGGGGGGGGGGGGCGGGGGGGGGGGGGGGGGGGGGGGGGGGGGGGGGGGGGGGGGGGGGGGGGGGGGGGGGGGGGGGGGGGGGGGGGGGGGGGGGGGGGGGGGGGCGGGGGGGGGGGGGGGGGGGGGGGGGGGGGGGGGGGGGGGGGGGGGGCGGGGGGGGGGGGGGGGGGGGGGGGGGGGGGGGGGGGGGGGGGGGGGGGGGGGGGGGGGGGGGGGGGGGGGGGGGGGGGGGGGGGGGGGGGGGGGGGGGGGGGGGGGGGGGGGGGGGGGGGGGGGGGGGGGGGGGGGGGCGGGGGGGGGGGGGGGGGGGGCGGGGGGGGGGGGGGGGGGGGGGGGGGGGGGGGGGGGGGGGGGGGGGGGGGGGGGGGGGGGGGGGGGGGGGGGGGGGGGGGGGGGGGGGGGGGGGGGGGGGGGGGGGGGGGGGGGGGGGGGGGGGGGGGGGGGGGGGGGGGGGGGGGGCGGGGGGGGGGGGGGGGGGGGGGGGGGGGGGGGGGGGGGGGGGGGGGGGGGGGGCGGGGGGGGGGGGGGGGGGGGGGGGGGGGGGGGGGGGGGGGGGGGGGGGGGGGGGGGGGGGGGGGGGGGGGGGGGGGGGGGGGGGGGGGGGGGGGGGGGGGGGGGGGGGGGGGGGGGGGGGGGGGGGGGGCGGGGGGGGGGGGGGGGGGGGGGGGGGGGGGGGGGGCGGGGGGGGGGGGGGGGGGGGGGGGGGGGGGGGGGGGGGGGGGGGGGGGGGGGGGGGGGGGGGGGGGGGCGGGGGGGGGGGGGGGGGGGGGGGGGGGGGGGGGGGGGGGGGGGGGGGGGGGGGGGGGGGGGGGGGGGGGGGGGGGGGGGGGGGGGGGGGGCGGGGGGGGGGGGGGGGGGGGGGGGGGGGGGGGGGGGGGGGGCGGGGGGGGGGGGGGGGGGGGGGGGGGGGGGGGGGGGGGGGGGGGGGGGGGGGGGGGCGGGGGGGGGGGGGGGGGGGGGGGGGGGGGGGGGGGGGGCGGGGGGGGGGGGGGGGGGGGGGGGGCGGGGGGGGGGGGGGGGGGGGGGGGGGGGGGGGGGGGGGGGGGGGGGGGGGGGGGGGGGGGGGGGGGGGGGGGGGGGGGGGGGGGCGGGGGGGGGGGGGGGGGGGGGGCGGGGGGGGGGGGGGGGGGGGGGGGGGGGGGGGGGGGGGGGGGGGGGGGGCGGGGGGGGGGGGGGGGGGGGGGGGGGGGGGGGGGGGGGGGGGGGCGGGGGGGGGGGGGGGGGCGGGGGGGGGGGGGGGGGGGGGGGGGGGGGGGGGGGGGGGGGGGGGGGGGGGGGGGGGGGGGGGGGGGCGGGGGGGGGGGGGGGGGGGGGGGGGGGGGGGGGGGGGGGGGGGGGGGGGGGGGGGGGGGGGGGGGGGGGGGGGGGGGGGGGGGGGGGGGGGGGGGGGGGGGGGGGGGGGGGGGGGGGGGGGGGGGGGGGGGGGGGGGGGGGGGGGGGGGGGGGGGGGGGGGGGGGGGGGGGGGGGGGGGGGGGGGGGCGGGGGGGGGGGGGGGGGGGGGGCGGGGGGGGGGGGGGGGGGGGGGGGGGGGGGGGGGGGGGGGCGGGGGGGGGGGGGGGGGGCGGGGGGGGGGGGGGGGGGGGGGGGGGGGGGGGGGGGGGGGGGGGGGGGGGCGGGGGGGGGGGGGGGGGGGGGGGGGGGGGGGGCGGGGGGGGGGGGGGGGGGGGGGGGGGGGGGGGGGGGGGGGGGGGGGGGGGGGGGGGGGGGGGGGGGGGGGGGGGGGGGGGGGGGGGGGGGCGGGGGGGGGGGGGGGGGGGGGGGGGGGGGGGGGGGGGGGGGGGGGGGGGGGGGGGGGGGGGCGGGGGGGGGGGGGGGGGGGGGGGGGGGGGGGGGGGGGGGGGGGGGGGGGGGGGGGGGGGGGGGGGGGGGGGGGGGGGGGGGGGGGGGGGGGGGGGGGGGGGGGGGGGGGGGGGGGGGGGGGGGGGGGGGGCGGGGGGGGGGGGGGGGGGGGGGGGGGGGGGGGGGCGGGGGGGGGGGGGGGGGGGGGGGGGGGGGGGGGGGGGGGGGCGGGGGGGGGGGGGGGGGGGGGGGGGGGGGGGGGGGGGGGGGGGGGGGGGGGGGGGGGGGGGCGGGGGGGGGGGGGGGGGGGGGGGGGGGGGGGGGGGGGGGCGGGGGGGGGGGGGGGGGGGGGGGGGGGGGGGGGGGGGGGGGGGGGGGGGGGGGGGGGGGGGGGGGGGGGGGGGGGGGGGGGGGGGGGGGGGGGGGGGGGGGGGGGGGGGGGGGGGGGGGGGGGGGGGGGGGGGGGGGGGGGGGGGGGGGGGGGGGGGGGGGGGGGGGGGGGGGGGGGGGGGGGGGGGGGGGGGGGGGGGGGGGGGGGGGGGGGGGGGGGGGGGGCGGGGGGGGGGGGGGGGGGGGGGGGGGGGGGGGGGGCGGGGGGGGGGGGGGGGGGGGGGGGGGGGGGGGGGGGGGGGGGGGGGGGGGGGGGGGGGGGGGGGCGGGGGGGGGGGGGGGGGGGGGGGGGGGGGGGGGGGGGGGGGGGGGGGGGGGGGGGGGGGGGGGGGGGGGGGGGGGCGGGGGGGGGGGGGGGGGGGGGGGGGGGGGCGGGGGGGGGGGGGGGGGGGGGGGGGGGGGGGGGGGGGGGGGGGGGGGGGGGGGGGGCGGGGGGGGGGGGGGGGGGGGGGGGGGGGGGGGGGGGGGGGGGGGGGGGGGGGGGGGGGGGGGGGGGGGGGGGGGGGGGGGGGGGGGGGGGGGGGGGGGGGGGGGGGGGGGGGGGGGGGGGGGGGGGGGGGGGGGGGGGGGGGGGGGGGGGGGGGGGGGGGGGGGGGGGGGGGGGGGGGCGGGGGGGGGGGGGGGGGGGGGGGGGGGGGGGGGGGGGGGGGGGCGGGGGGGGGGGGGGGGGGGGGGGGGGGGGGGGGGGGGGGGGGGGGGGGGGGGGGGGGGGGGGGGGGGGGGGGGGGGGGGGGGGGGGGGGGGGGGGGGGGCGGGGGGGGGGGGGGGGGGGGGGGGGGGGGGGGGGGGGGGGGGGGGGGGGGGGGGGGGGGGGGGGGGGGGGGGGGGGGCGGGGGGGGGGGGGGGGGGGGGGGGGGGGGGGGGGGGGGGGGGGGGGGGGGGGGGGGGGGCGGGGGGGGGGGGGGGGGGGGGGGGGGGGGGGGGGGGGGGGGGGGGGGGGGGGGGGGGGGGGGGGGGGGGGGGGGGGGGGGGGGGGGGGGGGGGGGGCGGGGGGGGGGGGGGGGGGGGGGGGGGGGGGGGGGGGGGGGGGGGGGGGGGGGGGGGGGGGGGGGGGGGGGGGGGGGGGGGGGGGGGGGGGGGGGGGGGGGGGGGGGGGGGGGGGGGGGGGGGGGGGGGGGCGGGGGGGGGGGGGGGGGGGGGGGGGGGGGGGGGGGGGGGGGGGGGGGCGGGGGGGGGGGGGGGGGGGGGGGGGGGGGGGGGGGGGGGGGGGGGGGGGGGGGGGGGGGGGGGGGGGGGGGGGGGGGGGGGGGGGGGGGGGGGGGGGGGGGGGGGGGGGGGGGGGGGGGGGGGGGGGGGGGGGGGGCGGGGGGGGGGGGGGGGGGGGGGGGGGGGGGGGCGGGGGGGGGGGGGGGGGGGGGGGGGGGGGGGGGGGGGGGGGGGGGGGGGGGGGGGGGGGGGGGGGGGGGGGGGGGGGGGGGGGGGGGGGGGGGGGGGGGGGGGGGGGGGGGGGGGGCGGGGGGGGGGGGGGGGGGGGGGGGGGGGGGGGGGGGGGGGGGGGGGGGGGGGGGGGGGGGGGGGGGGGGGGGGGGGGGGGGGGGGGGGGGGGGGGGGGGGGGGGGGGGGGGGGGGGGGGGGGGGGGGGGGGGCGGGGGGGGGGGGGGGGGGGGGGGGGGGGGGGGGGGGGGGGGGGGGGGGGGGGGGGGGGGGGGGGGGGGGGGGGGGGGGCGGGGGGGGGGGGGGGGGGGGGGGGGGGGGGGGGGGGGGGGGGGGGGGGGGGGGGGGGGGGGGGGGGGGGGGGGGGGGGGGGGGGGGGGGGGGGGGGGGGGGGGGGGGGGGGGGGGGGGGGGGGGGGGGGGGGGGCGGGGGGGGGGGGGGGGGGGGGGGGGGGGGGGGGGGGGGGGGGGGGGGGGGGGGGGGGCGGGGGGGGGGGGGGGGGGGGGGGGGGGGGGGGGGGGGGGGGGGGGGGGGGGGGGGGGGGGGGGGGGGGGGGGGGGGGGGGGGGGGGGGGGGGGGGGGGGGGGGGGGGGGGGGGGGGGGGGGGGGGGGGGGGGGGGGGGGGGGGGGGGGGGGGGGGGGGGGGGGGGGGGGGCGGGGGGGGGGGGGGGGGGGGGGGGGGGGGGGGGGGGGGGGGGGGGGGGGGGGGGGGGGGGGGGGCGGGGGGGGGGGGGGGGGGGGGGGGGGGGGGGGGGGGGGGGGGGGGGGGGGGGGGGGGGGGGGGGGGGGGGGGGGGGGGCGGGGGGGGGGGGGGGGGGGGGGGGGGGGGGGGGGGGGGGGGCGGGGGGGGGGGGGGGGGGGGGGGGGGGGGGGGGGGGGGGGGGGGGGGGGGGGGGGGGGGGCGGGGGGGGGGGGGGGGGGGGGGGGGGGGGGGGGGGGGGGGGGGGGGGGGGGGGGGGGGGGGGGGGGGGGGGGGGGGGGGGGGGGGGGGGGGGGGGGGGGGGGGGGGGGGGGGGGGGGGGGGGGGGGGGGGGGGGGGGGCGGGGGGGGGGGGGGGGGGGGGGGGGGGGGGGGGGGGGGGGGGGGGGGGGGGGGGGGGGGGGGGGGGGGGGGGGGGGGGGGGGGGGGGGGGGGGGGGGGGGGGGGGGGGGGGGGGGGGGGGGGGGGGGGGGGGGGGGGGGGGGGGGGGCGGGGGGGGGGGGGGGGGGGGGGGGGGGGGGGGGGGGGGGGGGGGGGGGGGGGGGGGGGGGGGGGGGGGGGCGGGGGGGGGGGGGGGGGGGGGGGGGGGGGGGGGGGGGGGGGGGGGGGGGGGCGGGGGGGGGGGGGGGGGGGGGGGGGGGGGGGGGGGGGCGGGGGGGGGGGGGGGGGGGGGGGGGGGGGGGGGGGGGGGGGGGGGGGGGGGGGGGGGGGGGGGGGGGGGGGGGGGGGGGGGGGGGGGGGGGGGGGGGGGGGGGGGGGGGGGGGGGGGGGGGCGGGGGGGGGGGGGGGGGGGGGGGGGGGGGGGGGGGGGGGGGGGGGGGGGGGGGGGGGGGGGGGGGGGCGGGGGGGGGGGGGGGGGGGGGGGGGGGGGGGGGGGGGGGGGGGGGGGGGGGGGGGGGGGGGGGGGGGGGGGGGGGGGGGGGGGGGGGGGGGGGGGGGGCGGGGGGGGGGGGGGGGGGGGGGGGGGGGGGGGGGGGGGGGGGGGCGGGGGGGGGGGGGGGGGGGGGGGGGGGGGGGGGGGGGGGGGGGGGGGGGGGGGGGGGGGGGGGGGGGGGGGGGGGGGGGGGGGGGGGGGGGGGGGGGGGGGGGGGGGGGGGGGGGGGGGGGGGGGGGGGGGGGGGGGGGGGGGGGGGGGGGGGGGGGGGGGGGGGGGGGGGGGGGGGGGGGGGGGGGGGGGGGGGGGGGGGGGGGGGGGGGGGGGGGGGGGCGGGGGGGGGGGGGGGGGGGGGGGGGGGGGGGGGGGGGGGGGGGGGGGGGGGGGGGGGGGGGGGGGGGGGGGGGGGGGGGGGGCGGGGGGGGGGGGGGGGGGGGGGGGGGGGGGGGGGGGGGGGGGGGGGGGGGGGGGGGGGCGGGGGGGGGGGGGGGGGGGGGGGGGGGGGGGGGGGGGGGGGGGGGGGGGGGGGGGGGGGGGGGGGGGGGGGGGGGGGGGGGGGGGGGGGGGGGGGGGGGGGGGGGGGGGGGGGGGGGGGGGGGGGGGCGGGGGGGGGGGGGGGGGGGGGGGGGGGGGGGGGGGGGGGGGGGGGGGGGGGGGGGGGGGGGGGGGGGGGGGGGGGGGGGGGGGGGGGGGGGGGGGGGGGGGGGGGGGGGGGGGGGGGGGGGGGGGGGGGGGGGGGGGGGGGGGGGGGGGGGGGGGGGGGGGGGGGCGGGGGGGGGGGGGGGGGGGGGGGGGGGGGGGGGGGGGGGGGGGGGGGGGGGGGGGGGGGGGGGGGGGGGGGGCGGGGGGGGGGGGGGGGGGGGGGGGGGGGGGCGGGGGGGGGGGGGGGGGGGGGGGGGGGGGGGGGGGGGGGGGGGGGGGGGGGGGGGGGGGGGGGGGGGGGGGCGGGGGGGGGGGGGGGGGGGGGGGGGGGGGGGGGGGGGGGGGGCGGGGGGGGGGGGGGGGGGGGGGGGGGGGGGGGGGGGGGGGGGGGGGGGGGGGGGGGGGGGGGGGGGGGGGGGGGGGGGGGGGGGGGGGGGGGGGGGGGGGGGGGGGGGGGGGGGGGGGGGGGGGGGGGGGGGGGGGGGGGGGGGGGGGGGCGGGGGGGGGGGGGGGGGGGGGGGGGGGGGGGGGGGGGGGGGGGCGGGGGGGGGGGGGGGGGGGGGGGGGGGGGGGGGGGGGGGGGGGGGGGGGGGGGGGGGGGGGGGGGGGGGGGGGGGGGGGGGGGGGGGGGGGGGGGGGGGGGGGGGGGGGGGGGGCGGGGGGGGGGGGGGGGGGGGGGGGGGGGGGGGGGGGGGGGGGGGGCGGGGGGGGGGGGGGGGGGGGGGGGGGGGGGGGGGGGGGGGGGGGGGCGGGGGGGGGGGGGGGGGGGGGGGGGGGGGGGGGGGGGGGGGGGGGCGGGGGGGGGGGGGGGGGGGGGGGGGGGGGGGGGGGGGGGGGGGGGGGGGGGGGGGGGGGGGGGGGGGGGGGGGGGGGGGGGGGGGGGGGGGGGGGGGGGGGGGGGGGGGGGGGGGGGGGGGGGGGGGGGGGGGGGGGGGGGGGGGGGGGGGGGGGGGGGGGGGGGGGGGGGGGGGGGGGGGGGGGGGGGGGGGGGGGGGGGGGGGGGGGGGGGGGGGGGGGGGGGGCGGGGGGGGGGGGGGGGGGGGGGGGGGGGGGGGGGGGGGGGCGGGGGGGGGGGGGGGGGGGGGGGGGGGGGGGGGGGGGGGGGCGGGGGGGGGGGGGGGGGGGGGGGGGGGGGGGGGGGGGGGGGGGGGCGGGGGGGGGGGGGGGGGGGGGGGGGGGGGGGGGGGGGGGGGGGGGGGGGGGGGGGGGGGGGCGGGGGGGGGGGGGGGGGGGGGGGGGGGGGGGGGGGGGGGGGGGGGGGGGGGGGGGGGCGGGGGGGGGGGGGGGGGGGGGGGGGGGGGGGGGGGGGGGGGGGGGGGGGGGGGGGGGGGGGGCGGGGGGGGGGGGGGGGGGGGGGGGGGGGGGGGGGGGGGGGGGGGGCGGGGGGGGGGGGGGGGGGGGGGGGGGGGGGGGGGGGGGGGGGGGGGGGGGCGGGGGGGGGGGGGGGGGGGGGGGGGGGGGGGGGGGGGGGGGGGGGGGGGGGGGGGGGGGGGGGGGGGGGGGGGGGGGGGGGGGGGGGGGGGGGGGGGGGGGGGGGGGGGGGGGGGGGGGGGGGGGGGGGGGGGGGGGGGGGCGGGGGGGGGGGGGGGGGGGGGGGGGGGGGGGGGGGGGGGGGGGGGGGGGGGGGGGGGGCGGGGGGGGGGGGGGGGGGGGGGGGGGGGGGGGGGGGGGGGGGGGGGGGGGGCGGGGGGGGGGGGGGGGGGGGGGGGGGGGGGGGGGGGGGCGGGGGGGGGGGGGGGGGGGGGGGGGGGGGGGGGGGGGGGGGGGGGGGGGGCGGGGGGGGGGGGGGGGGGGGGGGGGGGGGGGGGGGGGGGGGGGGGGGGGGGGGGGGGGGGGGGGGGGGGGGGGGGGGGGGGTGGGCGGGGGGGGCGGGGGGGGGGGCGGGGGGGGGGGGGGCGGGGGGGGTGGCGCGGCGGGGCGCGGGGGCTGGGGGAGGCGGCGGGGAGGGGGGGGGGGGCGCGGCGGGGGGGGGGGGGGGGGGGGGGTGGCCCCCCGGGGGGGGGAGCGGGGGCCGGAGGGCGGGGGGGGCTGGCGGCGGCGGGGACGGCGGGGGGGGGGCGCCGGGGGCCCGGCCGGGGGGGGCTGGCCCGGACAAGGCTTTTTTTTCTTTTTAGAAAATCTTTTGATGCAGGGGGGGAAAATTCCAGTGGGAATCAGGGGAAAAGTGGGCCTTGTTTTTTTTTTTCCTGTCAAAAAAGTATATGGTGGCTTTTGGGTTTTATTAAAAAACTACCAAAGAAAATTAACTGAAACCATGGGAGCAAAAAAAAAGAAGATTACAGCATGCCAACCACTGAATTTTTGTATTTGTTTACCATTAAAATATTTATTCGTTCCCCCACTTAAAAAAATTGGGGTTTTACAATTTTAAATACCACAAAATACTAATTTTATCATTTTCCCAAGAAAATTCTTCACCCTTTTGGCCCACAATAAAATTTTTTATTATGTATGGGCAAGGAAAAAAGGGGAAATATTAAAAACATTATCTTTTCCCACCAATCCAAAGGGCACCAAAACCCCTTCTAGATAAAAGGAAGGTGATGGGGAGGTGGGGGGGGGAGGAGGGATTCCCACCTTGGTCAGGTTTTTATTTTTTAGGGGCCGGAAGAGGATTGGAAGGCTCAAAAAAAGAGGGTGGGACAATTCTGGGGGATAAGTTTGATTGTTTTCAAAAGGGGAAATTTTCCATTAGTTGGTTAGGGCATTTCACTGGTCCAAAAATTTGGGGATTTTGGCTGGAATTAGATTTTATTGTTGGGGGGGGACCCAAAAACTTGCCCAAGTCTTATGTAAGGGGTGGGGACCCCTTGGTTATCGGTGGATGTTAAAGGGCTTAAAGGTAGAGGTGGTAAAAAAAAATAAAAAAATATACAAACTTAGGCAATTTTTTTTTTGTGGGAATAAATAAAAAATGTTCATTTTTTTTACTGGGAAAAGGAAAAATAAAAAAATGAGTAATTTCTTTGCACCCCACGCTGTATTCTTCTATTTTCTTTCCATTGGTTTCCCAGGGGTTTTCGGGGGCTTTCCGTTTACCTTTTATGTTTTTTATTTATAGATTTCTTTCATGATTTTTATTTTTTTTTTATGTTTTAAAACTTTCACCACTACTATTTTTTTTTTTTTTGGTTTAACAGGATTTTAAAATGTTTCACAAAATGTTCTTTCCTTTTCAGCTATAGTCTTAAGGGGAAATTTGGAGGGGTTTTTTCCTAAATTTAGCGTGTCCAACAAGGGAACCCCCCATTCTCCTTTTCACTTACTGTAAGGGGGAAATCCAAATAAAACTAAAAGCCTTTTCCGAGGGGGGGGGGAAAAATCTGGGGGCTTGTTACCTGGAATTCTTCAAGGCTGTGTGATAACTGAACCCCAACCATTTTTGTTCAAAAAAAAAATTTTTTTCAAAAAACATGGGGGACAACGGTTTTCGTAAAAAACAGAAAAAAATTTTAGTGATTTTTTTCTCTGCAAAACCAAAAAAACTTTTTTGTTTTCCTGTGTTAACAAGGAAATTCGCTTCCTAGATCGGGGGGGAACAGACGTTGGGTTATAAAAATCCCCAGAAAAAAAAAAAGTCTCCACTGTGATTTTGGATTTTATGACAAAAACCTTTAGGGGCCTGTCAAAAAAAAAACTCATTTAAAGGGCAAAACATTTGGGGGAGGGGGGGGGTGGGTGGGGGTGGGACCCTGCTCTCATAAAAGTTTTATTAAATTTCCAAGGAAGAGGGTAACCCAGTTAATTGCCAAAAATAGTTAATATTTTTAGGGGAAACCAAAAAAAAAACGTTGCCAGCGTTGTTATATTTTAATATAATTAACATTAAGGGGACAGGTGTTTGAGAAAAAAGAAAAAAAAAAATTCTGTGTTATTTCCTTTAATTTTTCAATTTTGTTTTTGAATTTAATTGGAAGTTGCCATTAAAATTTGGGGTTTTCAAAACGGTTAAATTTACTTTTTTCCTCCTTAAAAAAATTGGTAAATAAAACCTTATTTGGGGCCTTGGTTTTGGCCAAGAGCTTTTTTTCTAAAAGCAAAATTCTTTTGGTTGGAATTGGCCCAGGGGGAATCAGTTGGGGATTTTTTTTTGGGGAAAAAAATAGGTTGTCTTTTTTTTTTTTTTTCCTTTCCAACAAAAGTTAATTTGGGGTGGCTTTTGTTTTATAAAAAAATACAAAAGGAAAGCGGGTTTTTTAGAAATGTTTCACCCAGTTTCAAAGGGGGGCATCCTCTGTTTAGGTGGGTTCTTTAAATAGTTCTTGCTTATCGAAAAGTAAAAAAAAAAACACCATTTGTTGCAATGGGAAAACTTCCTTTTTTTAAGGAGCGTTTTGGAATTCTAAAATCGGCAGGGAAAAAAGAAAAAAAAAAGGTTAAATTTGATGTTCACAAAAGTTGGGACTACAAGAGCTTTCAACCGGTGGGGGAAGAATGGGAAAATTAGACGTGTTTGAGAAACAATCAGTTATTCCATCATTCTCTTGTGATTTGATTAACGTTCATTAAATTGTACCTAAATACATCACAGACTTGCTATCAGTTTATCAATCCTCCAGACCACTCAGGTCTTCTGGATCCAGCCTGCTCTGCATACCTAGAACCAGAACTAAACATGGAGAAGCAGCATTTAGTTCCTATGCTCCACTTATCTGGAACAAACTTCCAGAAAACTGTAAAAGTGCGGAAAGCCTGAGTTCCTTTAAATCAAGACTAAAAACAAATTTCTTTAGGATTGCCTTCGACTGTTCTAGTTAAACAGTTCAACTAAAACATATTTTCTTTAGTCCAACTGTTTTTAATATTCTTTTTTGTTTCTGCATTTTTTATTTTATTTTTTTCCTACTTGCTTTGATTCTGTTTTATCTTCCTGTATTTTAATCATGTAAAGCACTTTGCATTGTCTTTGTACTGAATTGTGCTCTACAAATAAATTTGCCTTGCCTTGCATTGTAAAATAAATAAAACAGGTTAAACTGCATTTACTGAAAAAACATGAAATGCGCTGACAATAAAAGGTTTGTAGTTAAAGATCATTTTCCTCCTAAAATTGCCAAACCTTATTCCTTGGTGCCAAGCTTTTTTCTAGCAAATCTCTGGTGATGCAGGGATCAGTGGATTCTGGGAAAACTGTCTTTTTTTTCCTGTTAAAGTATTTGATGGCTTTTGTTTTATAAATACAAAGAGCGGTTTTAGATTTCACCCAGTCAGCATCCTCTTTTAGTGCTTCCTAAATAGATCTGCTATAGAGTGTCAACATTTGTCCAATGAACTCTTTCAGAGCCGTTTGGATTCACTCGGCAGGAAAAGAAAGGTTAATGATGTCACCAAGTTGGACAACAAAGAGTTGTGCAAAAAACTTTCCAGCAGCCTCACTGCTGGAAAAGATCAGTCTGTGTCCTTAGATTTTGTCAGAGAGAACCCTGAGAGAAAGAGGAGCTCTGCTAGAAAAGCACCAGAAGAGAGAGCAGGCAGCACCGACACCAATAGAGAGTTGGTCAGCATGATTGTGACTAGCAGCACCAGTATCAGCCTCAGCGAGTCAGAGGAAGAGCTGGGACACAGTAGGGTGAAGAAGAGTGAGGCCGGTGTTATAGCAGAGTCCTCTGAGAAGAAAGAGAGTCTCTGAGCCAGAAGGCACCAGCAGCTCAGTCTGTGACCTGCACACAAGCAAATGTGAGCCCAACGCTGAAACAATGTACCTCAGCTGGAGTGGGAAGATCAACATCCTTCCTGTTTCTACTGGGGCTAAAGAAAAACTACTTTACTCTTTGACTGTTTTATTGTTAAGAGATAAAATGTTAGAATTTTGTGCTTATAAATTTAATTCAAAGCCAAACAGCTTTTATTAGCAAAGCTAGAGGTAACAAATAGTACACAAAACCCTGAATAAACCATTTCCACTATGAAACAGGATGGTGGCAGCATCATGCTGTGGGAATGCTCCTCTATAGCAGGCACAGGGAAGCTGGTCAGAGGGAATTAAAAGAGACGACCCTGAAGGTAAACATGTCAGAGGCTGAGAAAAAGGTTTGAAACTGAAAGGAGGTTCATCTTCCAGCAGGAAAACAACCAAAACAACCAGAGCTACAGAGAAATGGTTTAGATAAAACATGTTGCTCTGCCAGAAGGACTCAACGCCCACACCTAAAGCTACGGAGGGAATTTAGTTCCATACTTGTTTAAAAACAAAGAACAAGATTTGTAAACAAAGGAATCCAGAAATACTATGAACCCCTCCCCCCATCCCCCGAACCCCCCCCCCCCCCCCCCCCCCCCCCAAAAAAAAAAGATTTTTACAAATATATTAATTTCAACTTTTAATTTTCGGGTTTTTTTTTACACATTTTATATTTTCAAATGTGTCTTTCTTAGACTGAGTTTTTAAGAATTTCATTCTTTAACAAATCACATTCTCTTCAATTTCAGCCAAACACAAACGCTTGCTCTTGATGCACAGATTAACCAATAAATTGTTGTTAAAGGGGAACGCTGTCTTTTTTTTTTACATTGAGCCCTTTATTTTACGTTGTTACATCATGTTTTACTCACCAATATGAGTTTTGTGTCATTTGGAGTTGTTCTGAAGGTATTCCGTTAGGTTATATCCAAGTAATGTCTTCCTATGGGCAACGACTTGAAGGCTCCAACTAAAGAGTTCATAATTAATTGTTTATAGTACGCCACTATTCATAACATGTAGGCGAATCACTGTCCCCCAGACATCTGCGGTTATATTTTTTACATTTATATCTTAAAAGAAAAGATAAAAAAAAAAAAAATGCCATTCCCCTTTAAAAACGTCCAGCAGACCAATAGAAATGTCTCGTTGCTCATCACCCGCCCGCCAGAAATATAGAAAATGTGATCCATAAAACACAATTTGCATATAAAGAAATTCATTAAATTATTTTTTTTTAATGAGAAAGTAAAATAATTACAAAAAAATTTAACTTCAAACACAAAATATGAAAAAAGTGACAAATGAGATATAGAAAAATTTAAAGAAAAATGTGTTCAAAAAGTTGGGAAAGAAAAAATATTCCATCACTTCATTTGTCATGAGTTTACAACAATAATGGAACAAAATTCTCTCCATAGATTCCAAGTAGGAACCTCTCTCCAGATTTGAAAATCTCTGTTCACTGACTTCCACCGGATTGGCTGAGCCTGAGGTGTTTTGTAAATCAGAATGGACATCATGGTATGTGGTGTGTAAACCGGTAAACAAGTTTACTAAAAGACAAAAGAGACCAACCTATCTTCTCCCCTTAATCAATGAAAAATACATTTTGTTTACAAATCAATTTTTTTTTTCTAATAATACATTTTGTTTAATGATCTGATTAATTAATGTAAAAAGAAACACGAAAACCAAAGACATCTTTAAAGAGAGAATAACTCTCACTGTTTTATTTTGTGTCAACAAATTAAGATGAGATGTTTTAATGATAAAGACACATTTTTATTGTTTTATTCTAGATTTTTATGAAACGGTTTGTGGATGTTGCCATGGAGCTGCACAGTAAAGGGGTATTCCGCCGGGACTTAAAGTTTGAAAAACTAAAGACAGTCTACTGAAGCATTAGTGGTGAATTTTCACTTCTTTACTTTACTTGCTTTACTTCATTAATTTCAGCAGCAATCTCTCTCTGAGGTAGGAAACATAACCAGCAATTGCCTTACTAGTTACCTCCACCTGTGATTCTGACCATGATCCTCTTGGCTTCTCTTTCCAGAAGGCCTGGATTTCCTCCATTAGTGTTTGGAGGAGAACTATGAGAGACGTGCCTCCCTAGAGGACCTCCGCTCTCATTCCTGTCTCCTGTTACTGAGCCCCGTCCCTCAGGGATCCACCGGGCCTTTTTATTTCCTTCAGCTCATCCTTGTTTTTCTGTTTTTGTTTTTTCCTTGTAAATATAATACAACATTATTGAAATTGCTCTCTGACTGTTGTGTGCGTGTGTGTAGACTAGAAGAAAAGCTCAATCTAGCACCCTGACTACCACATCCTTCATTTTTTTTCTGGAAGTCGACTTTATTGTGTTTGAGGAAATCCCACTTTCACCTTTTACCAAACTGGGCGCATTTTGTTGTTCTTTTAGCACCTAGAAGATTTTGTTCACAAGTTTCTAAGATAAAGCTGGTTATACAGTTTAAAACCAGGTTATTTTGGAGGATCTCAGCATTCCACTAAGCAGCCTTCCTGTACATAACCATCATATTATAATCCTAAAACTATGTAATGAGAAACTAAAAGGTTTATAGATATCAAGTGTGGTTTCTCTGGATTTATAATTGATGATAAACTCAATTGAAAACCTCACAGCAACTTTGTTCAAAGTGAAATGTCTAAAAGTATTTCTATATTGCACAAAACAATGTTTTGACTGAATAAATATGAACTATATGGTGGTTAAAGCTATAAGCTGCACCAGCCCTAATGAGAAAACTATGCCCCAGCTTTTCAATAAAACAAAATCAAATAATATTTAGTTTTAAAGTCCTTAAGAAATAAAACTACTAAATATTTCTCTATAAAGTGGCCTGAGATGTTCTGAATTAGCGCTATAAAAAAAGAATTCAATAAATGTACAGATTAAAAGAAAAAAAAGAAAAAACTGAATAGACCTTGAAATAAATCAATGAATAAATAAATGAAAGAAATACATAAATATAAATACAATAAATGAAAACAAAATATTTCCATAAATACATAAATAAATTTGTTACAAAGTATAGCGATACGTAGGTGGAAAAAGATGTTCCTCATGTTTGATAAAAAAAAAAAAAAAAGAAAATGGTCAAAGAAAAATAACTTGAATCTGACAAAAATAATAATAAATAAATATTCTATGAAAAATAGATAAATGAAAATCAGATATAAGTTAACTTTCCCCCCGTATTTCAATATAAAAACATCAAGAAATATTTTGTTTAAAATTCCTGAAAAAAGAAACGGTTAAGAAATAAAACTATAATAATAATTAAATAATTTTCTTTGTAAAGTGTCTTGAGATAAAGTGTGTTCTTAATTACCGCTATAAAATAATACGGAATAAAAGACATAAAATAAAAACAAGTATAGATCTTGAAATATATCCATGAATGAATAAATAAACAAATACATGAATATATCTTAAAGTAAATGAAAAATTAAAACATAAAGTTAAAAAAATTATATTCCCCCATGTGTGATGAAAGAAAAACAAAAAAATTGTCAAAAAAATAATAATTTGAATCTGAAAGAAATAACAGAAAATAAAAATTCTATGAAAAATAAATATATGGAAATCCAACTGCCAGGGCCGCTGGAAGTACTTTTAAACGGGGGTGTTGTTAATTTTTTTTTTGGAGGGGGGGTTTTGACAAAAGACCCATGTGCCTATAGGCCTTTTTTTAGATATAATAAAAATAAATAAGTAAATAGATTGAGATTCACTACTTTATTGTCATATACACTTCAGTGCACACAACCAGGGTCTGTAACACACAGACATTATCAGATCTCAGGTGAATATATGTGTCATTAATTAAACTTCACATTAACACTATAGCAACGTAGATTTGGTCGGCTGGCATGAACCTGAGTCACTGTGTTTATGTCACAAGTGACTCTATCAGCTCCAAAATCCTTTTATGCAAACCACAAGGAAGCAATTATATTATTATACTATTTAAACGTTACTGAACAGTTCTCCAGATGCATTACAGAAAGAACACAACATCAAATTAACCCTCTAAAATCCTATGGTTACGTTAAACTGAACGAATAGATATGAAAGTGCATGGCAGCACCATGTTCTTACTCTGAGCTACAGGCAGGATGCCCTGCATGGTTACAGGTGTCCAAATGTTCAGGTGCTCTGAGGTCTTAGAGATAAAGTCTGTCATGAGCCGACGAATCTGAAAAGCATTTCTGTTTAATATTTCCTCCTCGGTTCCCATGACTATGTGAATTTACTAGTCTGCTGCCACTAGCATGCTTGTCGTTGCCATTACAACGTAACTTCTGTGAACTTGTGTTGATTAGGCCTCAAAATAATTTCATGAAAATCCAAACACACTTAACAATAAAATAAAAAAATCAAAATAATTTCCCAAAATATTCATAAGAAATATATAAATTGTGCAAAGTATTTTTAAATACTTTTTTTCTATCTCCCTCTCACCACTAGGGGGTGCTGCAGAACCCCCATTGCGTCCATGACTACTGTTGCTATGTTTTGTTGCAATCATGGAAAACCGGTCACAGATCTAACGGGTAGCACTCTTATGAAGGTATGTGAGACGTCATGAAACATTTGCTCCAGAATAAACATTTAATCATAAATTATTATATATTGAAGCTCATGTAGTCCTTTTTTATAATGGGCTAATACACTTAGATTTTTCAATATGGGAACATGGGCTCTAATCAAATCAAGCAGTTGGTGGCGGTAATGCACCAAAAGTTGTTTGCCAACCGCCATAAAACACAAGAAGAAGAAGACGAAGAAGGAGGGAATCAAGCAAATCAAAATGGCTTGATTATTATTGCTGTACTTCGGTGTTATTATTTAAAATGCCATTATTTAAAATGTTGCGTGGAGAAGATTTCGATTGTTGTGTATAGTTGAAGAAGTAGTTGTTCTTCTTCTTCTGTTTCTGGAGGGGCATTACCGCCAACTACTGGAATGGAGTGTGAAACGCGATGTGCAGCCAGACGGAGATGACGCGTTCTGCTCATGTGCTCTTGTTATTAGAGAACCGAGCCAAGGAAAAACGAGCCCACCTCTGGAACTGGTCTGCAGTTATCTCGGTTCGGTTTGTTTGGCTTTGGTCATTATGGACATCTACCTGGATTAAACCTTCACCCCCCTTTCCCGTTGTGCGTCCAACATTATAATAATACCACAGTATGGCCCCTGATATAGTGAAGCTTGATTGCTCCAATCCAGATTCAATGCATTTATATTGTAAAAACACTGTACCATACAGTATTTTATTAGTTTATTTTCTTAACTCTGTCACTTATTTATATGGGAGTGGCGGCCTAGGGCTTGGAGCTTGGAATCCTGAGGTCCTGAATTCGAGCTCCACTTTCACAGACTGCCACTCTGGGTCTCTGAGCAAGACCCTTAACCCCTGATTGCTCCCTGGTTGCTCCCACGATGGGAGCCCACTGCTCTCCAAGGGGATGGTTTAAATGAAGAGGTAAATTTCTCCAATGTGAGATAAATAAAGTTTAATTATTAGAAATTATCATTATTCTGTTATTTTATACACTTTTCTAAGGTCCACATTGTGTGACCAAAAAACTAAAATGTAAAAAATATTATAATGAAACCAAGAGTATATGTTTATGAAAATACAATATTTGACTAAATAGAAATAGATAAACTATAAAAAGAAAAACGCATGTCTATTTCTATCTTTCATCAACATTGTATCCATAACTCTATCATAAAATAATAAAATATTTATTATAGTATATCCTGACAGCAGAGAAAGTTGCTACCTCTTGATGGCTGGAAGAAAAAGAAAAGTAACCCAAAGCTACTTAAACAAATAACCATCCTGTGTACACAGCTCTGTCACTGCATGAAAAGTGGGATTTTCGTCAATATACGGCACTGTAGATTGTCGTGGAACTTCAGGTTAGCGGCAGTTTACGGCAATTTGCAGGCTTCGACGAAAACTCCCGTAAATTGTCAGAAATTGACGTGGAATTTCTTAGGCAGTGTTCTCCCCATGCCTCCCCCCCATGGAATTCTAGGGGAGGCTTTAACATGTAAATGAACATGCTGTGAGCTATACAAATGCAAACCAGGGTTGCAGGGGGGGGGGGGTAAAACCCCCCCTGCAACCCTGGCCTCTTACATTTTAGCTTGAATTGATTTATTTAATTAAAGTATAGAGACCAAAACAGATCTTTAGCTGACAGAGCAATACATTTAGAGCAGTAATTATTTTTTTTTTAATTTGCATTTAAGATAAAAAATAAAATGTTGTCTGTCAATATGCTCAATTCACAATTACTTAAGTGGAAAAGTTTCAAGAAATGATTCTGAGATGATTCACTTTATAACATGGCGCATTATCCTGTTGGAAGTAGCCATCAGAAGATTGGTACACTGTGGTCATAAGGACATAGGTCAGCATGCTAAATTGGTTTTAAGTGGCCCAAAGTGTGGCAATAAATATCCCCCAAATAGATGGTAGAAATAGATCAGGCTCAGTATAGCCTAATTATAGACTCTTACATTTTAGCTTGAATTGATTTATTTAATTAAAGTACGCTAGATTACTGTGTATGCAAATGTTATGTAAAAAAAATACACAAAATAATTTACTTCAAAAAGTAGTTTTAATCAGAATCAGTTGGCTGTAATGGTTAATTTTTTTTTTAGATTTCCACTTTTTTTTTTTTTGTTATTGAATATATAAGAAAACAATAACAATCTCAAATAACAAGTCAATAACAAATATTTCAATACAAGAAGAAATATCACAACTCCTGCTTTTGAAAAATAAAATTAAATGCACAGGCTGGAACAAAGTATAAAATAAAATTAAATAAATAAAAATAAATAAAATAATAATAGTAGTTAAAGTAAATTAATCAGTGGGGACTACCAACTGAAATTCTTCAATTAACTCAAACAATTTAATTGCATTTAAATTCTGCATCTTTCTCAGACATCTTTTGAAAAGGGAAAGTTCATTTTTGAGAGCAGAGATTGAGAGGGAGCATTTTGCATAGCGACATTTATGGATATAATACTTTGTTACAATTATTAGAATATTGATTAAAAATTCCAATTTTTTTTTCTTTAATGGATAAACCGAATTGAATGTTTTGCCAGGAAATAAAATCTAAATTTATTGTTTTAGAAGACAGAAAGGTTCGAAGTTGATCCCATAAGTTTAATACTTCTTTACATTCATAAAAAAAATGTTTAGTTGTTTCCAATTGAGTTGTACAAAAGCCACAATTCTCAACATTAAACTTAAATCTCTCTCTTAAAAACTCATTTGAAGGATATATGTTATTTATTATTTTAAATTGTAATTCTTTATATTTAGGAGGAATTGGGAATTTCAAATAATTTGTCCTAATTTTGACTATCATAGATTTCTTAAAATTTTGTAAGAGAGCTGTGCTTTTTGTTCTTCCTGGGTACATATTATTTATAGAATATTGATTCAAAAACTTGTTGTTGCATTTATTATCTCTAATGTCCACCTGCTCAAATTCAATCTTATGGAGACAAACAATTGCAATTGCAAACAGTTTATAGGTGCATTACCGCCACCTTCCAGAATGGAGCGACGCGAGCTCTTCTCGCGAGTCCTTGCGTATAACAATGACGTCGTATGTGATTGGAGGAGCCTGATGAGCCTTCGGCCCCATCGTCCAATCACGTGTGAGCTTTTGTGCACTACGACTTCTCGCGAGACCAGCATATTAGCAGACATGTTTGTGTTACTATACTCAGAAGAGCTTCATCTCCAGTTACCGTGTTTGTATTTTGTTGTTACGTGAACAATGGCTGCACGACGTCTCGCGTTCAACTCGCCTCCAACTGCTCTTAGTCCACAACTTTCGGCCAGCCCGCAGACTGACGAGAAGAAACTGCTGATTGCTATCAGCGGACTGTCTCGTCAGCTTGCCCAACATACTGCCGACATGAATGAGCGCCTCACTCAGCTGGAGAATTCGATGCACTCCAGGTTGTAGTCCATAGAGGACAAGATGGCGACTCTGCAGTTAGGGTGGCCATTTCTATAGCACCAAAAAGGAGGACATTGTGTGGCATATCAATAAATTACTAAGGTGTACATAAGAATCGGGTAAAGTCACATTTATAGCACAATTCTTAGTAGTTTAAAGAGGATGCTTGTCTAGCTGAATAGAACAAAATATTAAAGAAATGTAAAAAAGAATTGGTTCCCAGCATTTGTATTTATTTAATACATTGTGGTGTTTAAAAAGTGACCATTTTTTAACACAATTAATTTGCGCAGAACTGCTGCAATTGATCATAAAGCAGGTGTGTGTGTTTTAATAAAGCTCTTTCTTTGCATAAACAGCTTCCTGGCAAATCTTCATTTCCTGTATAAATTCATTCATGTCCTTGATGGTAGCATAATAATTGTGTAGTAGTGTAGGATAACATAAATACACAGCATATGAATGAATAAATATATGAATATATATATATATATATATATATATATATATATATATATATATATATATATATATATATGAATGAATAAATATATATATGAATAAATATATATATATATGCCAACCAATCACGAGCGACTTTACTTGTTTAAAAAGAAATGGTTCCGTCCAATACTCAGTAAGAAAATTAAAGCCTGGCGTGGCCACGTGTGGTTTTGCTGCCAATCACGAGCGATTTCATTTGTTTGAGAATAGCGGTTTCAGCCAATACTGAGAAGGTTATTCAAGCCAGACCTGGCCAGCCGCGCGGGTTTGCTGCATTCATATGCTAATTAGGGCCATTAGTACAGCTGATCGCTCTCCACATACGTCACGGTACGTTTTCGACAATTTGTGGCACGACAAACGCGGACAAGCACGGGTTGCAAATTGTCGGAAACTGACGAAAATCAGGCAGATCTGCGGGAGTTTACGGGGGTTTACGGGGACGAAAATCTCACTTTTCATGCAGTGTGTACCACTACTTATCATTACATGAATGCTGGACTGTATAATAAAGTGACATGTTTTCATGTCTAAAGGTTATAGCAAAAATGCATTGATTAGTGAATAAAAGTAGTACCATGTCTCATAATTGAGCAAATATGAATGGGACAATATTACCAATTCTAAAATGTGACATAAGAAACACTAATATCTGTGTTAAATATATACAAAAACAAATTAATTGTAAATGACAAATATATTCTTATTTCTACTGAGTTTTTAATTAACTTTTTTTTAAAATAGAAAGCCAAAAATCTATGTATTCTTGTTGCCAGGTTGTGTTAAATTTCTCTTTTTTGATAATCAATATATAAATCTCTTCAACAAGCCATGACATTCTAATCAAAGCACATATAGGATCAATTATCTTTAGTATAATTTTCCAGCACCACAGACAAGATATATTCTTTTATCTAGACAAAAAAACATATTGTGTGTTTTAACACCAGTAATTACGAATAAATCAAAAACACACTATTCAAAATAGTACCGAGGATACTTCCTCTGGAGCTGGCCTATTAAATAAAATTAATGTAGCTTTTTAAAAGCAAATATTCTATAATGACTTGGTTCTCTTTCTTGACATTGTTGAAGATATATTTATATTCTTTTAAGCACATAACTTATTATTCTGCAAAATCTATTAGTCTAATATATTGTAGGAAAAAATACTACATATGTTCTAGGGCTTTAATTTGATATTAAGTTGCTGATTGATTTATCTGTACCCGTTTTTCATTGTCCACAGGTCAGAAGGCACAAGGAGCTTCATTAATTTGTCCTTCTTTGATGTCATTATGTACACTTGTAACACATTCATTTGTATGTAATAAATCCTAAATGTTTTATTGGCTCATTGCAATGAAAATAGGATTTGTGTAAAAATGTATGTAGGCCCTTGGGTTTATTTAAAGGAGACAAAAGGAATTTAGCGCCTGATTCAGTGAGATTACAGACAAGAGGGATCTAATTAATGAATAAATGTCAAGCCTTCGTCTTTTCTTAAGTAAACTACAACACCAGCATGTACTTTGTGTGTCTGAGTGTGTTAAGTAGATTATTTGATAGAAAAGTGTTAATTTCCAACCCTTTTATCCAACAGAGAATCCTGACCGACCGATTCATTGACAGTTTCCGTGTGTTTACTGCTGGGAGAATCTTCCTCATTTCTAAGTGAATTAATGACACAAACGAAACCATTTCATTTGTATTCTTTTCATTACTTTGTTTTTTAGCGAGGGTCTCGTCTTAATGTTATGTGAACAATTGTTTTAGATGTTTTAAAGGAAGAAATGTGGAGAAAATCCGCCTCTTGATGCTGCGAAACAAGGAGCTTCAGACACTTTTGAGCGTTCCTGGGTTAATAAGAGAAAGTCCTGGAAACCAAATCGGACCTCAGTGATTAGATTAGACAATTTCCTTTCCGATAAAATAAGTTATATGATATAAAAGTTTAACTTAGCGAAGATTTAGAGCTTTAAAACCGGGAAGAAAACACAATTGCGGAGCGATTTGAGGCGGGAGCAGAGCAGCAGGCTGAGTTGTTTCTTCAGGGTTCTCATCCATATTATAAATCCCGCCTCCTGCTCTGAGCTGGAGACGTTCAGAGGAACATTAAGAGAGAAACATGGCAGAAGAAGCTCCAGCAGCTGCACCGGCTAAGGCCCCGGCAAAAGCCCCGAGGAAGAAGTCCGCTCCTAAGGCCAAGAAGGATGGACCCAGCCTGTCCAAGCAGATCGTGGACGCCGTGACCGAGTCCAAGGAGCGCAAAGGAGTGTCTCTGTCGGCGGTGAAGAAGGTCCTGGCTGCTAAAGGGGTGGATGTAGCTAAAGCCAACAAGCGCATCAATACGGCCGTCAGCAAGCTGGTGGCCTCAGGCACCCTGTCTCAGACCAAAGGGACCGGGGCCACCGGCTCCTTCAAGCTCGCCAAGGAGTCCGCTAAACCAGCCAAGAAGGTGGTGAAGAAGAAGGCTCCCGCCAAAGCCAAGAAGCCCGCCGCCAAGAAGGCCAGCACCCCGAAAAAAGCCACCGCTGCTAAGAAAGCGTCAGCAGCCAAGAAGTCTCCGAAGAAGGCAGCAGCGGCCAAGAAAAGCGTGAAAAAGGTGGTGAAGAAGAGCCCCAAAAAGGCCGCCCCTGCTGCCAAGAAGCCAAAGGCTGCTAAGAAGCCTGCAGCTAAGAAGCCTGCAGCCAAGAAACCTGCAGCTAAAAAGGCCCCAGCTAAGAAGGCCAAGAAGTAGACTGCTGCTTCAACCAGCACTCAGTGCAACAAAGGCTCTTTTCAGAGCCACCACAGCTTCATTTCAAGAGCTCATTCTTTATAAGCACAAAATTAATTACTCAATTAAATAGATAAAATAATCAAACTTAAAAGTAGTGATCAGAGTGGTTGATCAATGTAATGATTAAAATCTGTTTATCTGCTCCATGGGGACAGCTTCGTACATATGATTGACAGATTAACCCTCAAATAACGAGATCATTTCTAAAAGTGATCAAAGGTGACCACAGTAACAGGAATAAATGGCAGTAAAACAACAAAAAAAAAAATCAGTAAATGAATTGAAGAATTAAAGCACTATATTTTATTGAATGTTGCTATTATAAATGCAGATAAAAATCTAAATAATTACATGTGTACTCTCCATTGTGATTGGCAAGAATGTACAGTTTAATGTTTAAAAACGTATTATTTATTTCTTTTACCTTAGTTTTTAGTTTCATTTTTCAAAGTAGAAAGGAGATTGATTCGATTTAGGGAAAAGATAATTGTAATCCATATTTATTTCAAACTCCAACCTGCATAGTGAGCTATTCCAAAACAAATAAGATGTGACACATGAATAAATGGGGTTTCTTGAAAGTATTTCCGTTTAACTCTAACTATACATAAAGTAACATTTTTTGCATATTGTTTGATATAATATTGAAAATTTCTTCCGATTATCCTCTTAGAAACTCCCCGCATTTTTCTTTCTTTGTTAAACATCTCGCGCTTTATTTTCAAATGTCAAACTCAACCAATTGCTGAGTTGGACGGGCTGTAGCACGTGTTTAAATTGGTCCAATCAGAGGCCACCTCACGCAGCGCCTCTCTTTATAAAGCCGCTGTTTCCTCTGTGCGCTTATGATCAGAAGGTTAACTTCTAGTCCGCCATGGCAAGAACCAAGCAGACCGCCCGTAAATCCACCGGAGGAAAGGCTCCCAGGAAGCAGCTGGCTACCAAAGCTGCCCGTAAGAGCGCCCCGGCTACCGGTGGAGTGAAGAAGCCCCACCGTTACAGGCCCGGTACCGTGGCTCTCCGAGAGATCCGCCGTTACCAGAAGTCCACTGAGCTGCTCATCCGCAAGCTGCCCTTCCAGCGTCTGGTCAGAGAGATCGCTCAGGATTTCAAGACCGACCTGCGCTTCCAGAGCTCCGCCGTCATGGCTCTGCAGGAGGCCAGCGAGGCTTACCTGGTTGGTCTGTTCGAGGACACCAACCTGTGCGCCATCCACGCCAAGAGGGTCACCATCATGCCCAAAGACATCCAGCTGGCCCGCCGCATCCGTGGAGAGAGAGCATAAGTCAAGCTCATACAACAAAACCCAACGGCTCTTTTAAGAGCCACACAAATCTCTCCTCAGAGCTTTGATCCTGTATCATATGATAAAAAGCACCTCTTATATAGATCTTCTGCAAAATGGATACCAGCCTCACCAGATTAGCCTATAAACTTCCTCCTGTATAACTTTTCAATATTTATCTGGTAAGGATTCCATGAGCAACAAGTGATTGGTTACTGCAGGATGAAACAGAATCTCTAAAAAAAAGAAAAAACAGGATATTTAGATGTAGGTTTTGTCATTTTAATATATACATTTCCTATACATTTTAACTGTCAGTCATATAATTATTTCTGCAAAATGCTAAATGTAGATTTGCTAAATACCTCCCTAATTTTTCTATGCTTAAAGATCAGTTATCCTTATTCAAGGGTTAAGAAATACAGAATAATAATGCAAAAAAAAAAGTTATTTACTTAAGTTTTTTTCTTATATTTATCAGTGTTGGTTATTTGTTAGTATTTATTAGTATAATAACTAATTTTGATATTTATGTGCGTGCGTGTTGCTTTTTTTTTTCTTTTTGTAAAGTGTAGTGTCGGATTGTTTTTTTTTTAATAATATGTCAGATTATTTTTAAAGAGCTAAAGTTGTCTTACTCATAATTGTCTTTGTCCAATTAAAAAGAACCTCGACAACATGTGGAAACTCAAAATTTTATTAAAAAGCTAAATATTAAAATGTTTATCATAAAACAGGGTACTATTGTCTTACAGTCATAAAAAAATTGCTCATCAGTCTTTTTTTCCCATCCCTTCTATTGTTATTGTGATTTTTTCGTATCTAGAGAAAGATGACTCAATATCTGCTATGGGCTTGTCTGTTTTCTACCTACTCTGACCGTACTTTATTTGACAGATATCACTGATATTTCACAAGCATCCATCAAAGTTTTAAAAGTGGGTTGTCACTTTGTTGTGCAGTAATCTCAGATCTATGCTGTGTGTTGTAGCCTGCTTTCCATGCCTGATGTCCCTTTTGTTCTCTCTGGGTTTAGTTTACCAGTAAAAATTAAAAAAAGATTTTTTTACTGAACTCTTTAACAGTGTTTATATTTGGGAACAGTTAACAATTTTTGAAATGTACGTAGTTCTTGAGATACAGAAATTCTCTGGTACAACCATGTGTAAATATTTTCTATAAAGAAATGGCTTATTGTGTCTGTTCTGGGGGAAAAGCAATAAAAAGGTCATTTCAATATAGTTTTATATATGTGTTTATGTATAGGTAGAATGGATAAAAGGTTTGACAGGAAGAAAGGGGATGGATCTAATATATATTAAATCATTATTTATCACATTTTATTATCTATCAAAAACGTATGACAATTTTTTATACATGGAATCATGAGCCGTATACAATTATGATTCCTTACTTTAGACAACAATGGCCGTATATTCTGTAATGCTGTGTCTGAATAGGTAAAAAAATTTCTATCTTTAGCCATGCCTCAATCTGCAGGCTGCGGTAATTGGCAGAAACAGACGGCGGAAAACGGACGCCTGCTTTGATTGGACGACAGGATTTGTTGTAATAAGTGACCAATCAGAGAGCATATGATCCACCACCGGCTTTATATATACTCCCAATGCGCGTCTTACAGTCACTTGTTATAGTAAACCTTTACAGAAATCATGTCTGGACGTGGAAAGACCGGAGGCAAAGCCAGGGCTAAGGCCAAGACCCGCTCCTCTCGTGCTGGGCTGCAGTTCCCAGTCGGCCGTGTTCACAGGCTGTTGAGGAAGGGCAACTACGCTGAGCGCGTGGGCGCTGGAGCTCCCGTGTATCTGGCTGCAGTGCTGGAATACCTGACTGCTGAGATCCTGGAGTTGGCTGGAAACGCTGCTCGTGATAACAAGAAGACCAGGATCATCCCCCGCCATCTGCAGCTGGCTGTCCGCAACGACGAGGAACTCAACAAACTGCTTGGCGGAGTTACCATCGCTCAGGGCGGTGTTCTTCCTAACATCCAGGCCGTGTTGCTGCCCAAGAAAACCGAGAAACCAGCAAAGAAGTAAAACTGCAGGCTCTCTGAAACAAACCAACGGCTCTTATAAGAGCCACCCAAATCTCACTAATGAGCGGGATTTACTGTTAGTATTTTAACATCAGACATACATATCATGTATGCGTACTAGATAAGAGAGATCAGATTGAGAACATGAGAGGAAACGTCAGCATACATTCCCCTACATAAAAGACGTTCAATGTATTCACGTCCTACAAATTTCAATGAATGGACATGATTTTGTAGCAAAGCACTACGTACATAAATGCAGGGTTGTTAAATACCTGCCTTATTTTCAGGGGGCGTTTGAGAAAGATATAGAATAATGCCAAAAAAAATAAAAAAAAACTGCACCATGTCCTTTTATTGATTCCCTTAGGGTTTTCTTTTTTAATATTTCATAATTTTACTGATGTGCTTTTTTTTACTGTTTTGTCCCATTTTCTTGTAGTAAATTGTGAAGATTGTTTTTTGTCCTTGTTTACTTAGATTATTTCACAAGAGCTCTAGTTGTTTCACTCCTAATTGTATATTTTCCATTAAAAAGAACCGCAGCAGCAAGTGGAAAGTCAATATGTTATTTAAAAATAGAACTTGTTTATCTCATCAAAGATCTACACCATATAAAATTACCAAAGTCGGAATTTAGCTACACTCCCTACATAAAGCAGAGTATATTTACTAAACATCTAAGTTATTTAAAAATCCATCTGAGCCCCAAACCTTTTTTATGAAATGCAGCTTCTTTATTAATCAAAAGGTTCAATTGAAGCATTCTCTCAGAACAATATTCATCTAATCCATCCATTAATATTTCCTGTGTTTGTACACACGTAGATTCATTCATCCTAAGCAGTTGTTTCCTTTCAGTTTGATGCTATATTTTTGTTTTATTTATTTGTTCAGAGTCTCTTAATATTCAAACTTGTCTCCTAAAAACTGAAACGTGGTTACAAGCGTAGAGGCGGGAAAAGCAGGGTTGCTTATCCTCACTTAGGTCCGTAGGGTGTAGTTACAGGTGCTGGTCATAAAATTAGAATATCATGAAAAAGTAGATTGATTTCAGTAATTCCATTTAAAAAGTGAAACTTGTATATTATATTCATACATTACATACAAACTCATATATTTCAGATGTTTATTTTGTTTAATTTTGATGATTACAAATGACAACAAATGAAAATCTCAAATTCATCATATCAGAAAATTAGAATATTACTGAAGACCAATAAAAACAAAGGATTTATAGAAATGTTGGCCAACTGAAAAGTATGAACATGAAAAGTATGAGCATGTACAGCACTCAGTATTTAGTTGGGCCTCCTTTGGCCTGTATTACTGCAGCAATGCGGCGTGGCATGGAGTCGATCAGTCTGTGGCACTGCTCAGGTGTTATGATAGCCCAGGTTGCTCTAATAGTGGCTTTTAGCTCTTCTGAATTGTTGGGTCTGGTGTATTGCATCTTCTTCTTCACAATACCCCATAGATTTTCTATGGGGTTAAGGTCAGGAGAGTTTGCTGGCCAATTAAGAACAGGGATACCATGGTCCTTCAACCAGGTACTGGTAGCTTTGGCACTGTGTGCAGGTGCCAAGCCCTGTTGGAAAATGAAATCTGCATCTCCAAAAAGTTGGTCAGCTGCAGGAAGCATGAAGTGCTCTAAAACTTCCTGGTATGTGGCTGCGTTGACCCTGGACCTCAGAAAACACAATGGACCAACACCAGCAGATGACATGGCACCCCAAACCATCACTGACTGTGGAAACTTTACACTGGACTTCAAGCAACGTGGATGAAGTGCCTCTCTTCTTTTCCTCCAGACTCTGGGACCTTGATTTCCAAAGGAAATGCAAAATTTACTTTCATCAGAGAACATGACTTTGGACCACTCACCAGCAGTCCAGTCCTGTTTCTCTTTAGCCCAGGCAAGACGCTTCTGACGCTGTCTGTGGTTCAAGAGTGGCTTGACACAAGGAATGCGACAGCAGAAACCCATGTCTTTCATACGTCTGTGTGTGGTGGTTCTTGAAGCACTCACTCCAGCTGCAGTCCACTCTTTGTGAATCTCCCCCACATTTTTGAATGGGTTTTGTTTCACAATCCTCTCCAGGGTGCGGTTATCTCTCTTGCTTGTACACTTTTTTCGACCACATCTTTTCCTTCCCTTCGCCTCTCTATTAATGTGCTTGGACACTGAGCTCTGTGAACAGCCAGCCTCTTTAGCGATGACCTTTTGTGTCTTGCCCTCCTTGTGCAAGGTGTCGATGGTCGTCTTTTGGACAACTGTCAAGTCAGCAGTCTTCCCCATGATTGTGTAGCCTATAGAACTAGACTGAAAGACCATTTAAAGGCTTTTGCAGGTGGTTTGAGTTAATTAGCTGATTAGAGTGTGGCACCAGGGGCCATCAATTTTGAACCTTTTCACAATATTCTAATTTTCTGATATGATGAATTTGAGATTTTCATTTGTTGTCATTTGTAATCATCAAAATTAAACAAAATAAACATCTGAAATATATGAGTTTGTATGTAATGTATGAATATAATATACAAGTTTCACTTTTTAAATGGAATTACTGAAATCAATCTACTTTTTCATGATATTCTAATTTTATGACCAGCACCTGTATATCTAGCTCCTCAGCGATCTAGCGCTATTCTCTCTGTCAGTTAGACTTTAGACAACATGAGCGGCCGAGGCAAAGGAGGAAAAGGACTCGGTAAAGGAGGCGCTAAGCGTCATCGCAAAGTCCTCCGTGATAACATCCAGGGCATTACCAAACCCGCTATCCGCCGTTTGGCCCGCCGTGGTGGAGTCAAGCGCATCTCCGGTCTCATCTACGAGGAGACCCGCGGTGTCCTGAAGGTTTTCTTGGAGAACGTCATCCGTGATGCCGTCACCTACACCGAGCACGCCAAGAGGAAGACTGTGACCGCCATGGATGTGGTCTATGCTCTCAAGAGGCAGGGCCGCACTCTCTACGGCTTTGGAGGTTAAATTCCAACTCAATCCCACAAAACAACGGCTCTTTTAAGAGCCACCCACATTTCTTAAGATGATTCCTGCAGATTTATTTACTGAACTTTGGAAGTGAAATTGAGTTATTGACGTATTTTGACTGGATAGTCTAATTATATTCTGAGCTCCGGATTTATGAAGTGGAGCCGATTTAATGTAATAGGGCAAAGAGTTTTTCTTTGTAACTTTGTTTTATCACAATACGAAATGCTTATCCATAAAAGATCACATCTGTTCATAAATTACATGGTCTTTGAAAATAAGCGGTAGGTATGGAGGACAAATCCTGCCATAATGTGAAAGTGATCAAAATTAAAGATATATTTAAAAGGCTATAAATCTTTATTGTTATACATTTTATTCTGTGAGACATTTGAATTAGTTATGCTGTATTTTTCCTTTACTTATTACAATGTCCTGCTGTGTTATATTTTAGTTTTCATTGTTAAACCACCCAAATATATTTAAGTTTCTGTCCTTGTAGATTTTATTTTCATAATTTGTGATCAAAGATATTCATGGTGTTTTTATCAGCGAACAGATTATTTTCGCCTCTCATTTTCCTGCCACTTGTTTCTCCACCTCCACAGTGGCTACCTTCTGTCAAGTTCATGCTAGTGAAATGAGCAGCTTTTGTTTTCTGTTAATTCTTCATATAAAAATGACAAACTTTGTCTAAATTAGTCCTCCAAAGCCCTCATGCTCCAGGTTTACCTGTGGAGTACCACAGGGATCAGTGCTACAACCAAAGCTTTCCATTGTTCTGTGTGCTAGGGTTCAAACATCTACGATATTCTCTGTGTGTGTTGCTAATTATGTATTAGGCCTTGAAATATGTTTACACAGTGTGAAAATTATATAGCACCAATAACTCCCTCTGACCAGCTTCCCTGTGCCTGCTAAAGAGGAGCATTCCCACAGCATGATGCTGCCACCATCCTGTTTCATAGTGGAAATGGTTTGTTCAGGTGGTTGTGTACTATTTGTTACCTCTAGCGTTGCTAATAAAACCTGTTTGGCTTTAAGTTAAATTTATAAGCACAAAATTCTAACATTTTATCTCTTAACAATAAAACAGTCAAAGAGTAAAATAGCATGTCTTTAGCCTCAGTAAAAAACAGGAAGGATGTTTATCTTCCCACTCCAGCTGAGGTACATTGTTTCAGTGTTGGGCTCACATTTGCTTGTGTGCAGGTCACAGACTGAGCTGCTGGTGCCTTGTTCTGGCTCAGAGACTCTGTCTCTTCTCAGAGGACTCTGCTATAACACCGGCCTCACTCTTCTTCACCCTACTGTGTCCCAGCTCTTCCTCTGACTCTCTGAGGCTGATACTGGTGCTGCTAGTCACAATCATGCTGACCAACTCTCTATTGGTGTCTTTGCTGCCTGCTCTCTCTTTTGGTGCTTTTCTAGTAGAGCTCCTCTTTCTCTCAGGGTTCTCTCTGACAAAATCTAAGGACACAGACTGATCTTCTCCAGCGGTGAGCTCTTTGTTGTCCAACTTGGTGACATCATTAACCTTTCTTTTCCTGCCGAGTGAATTCAAACGGCTCTGAAAGAGTTCATTGCACAAATGTTTACATTCGATAGCAGATCTATTTAGGAAGCACTAAAAGAGGATGCTGACTGGGTGAAATCTAAAACCGCTCTTTGTAGTTATAAAACAAAAGCCACCAAATACTTTGACAGGAAAAAAAAAAGACACTTTTCCCAGAATCCACTGATCCCTGCATCACCAAAGATTTGCTAGAAAAAAGCTTGGCACCAAGGCATAAGGTTTTACAATTTTAGGAGGAAAAGTTAATTAACGTTTAACAATTTAATGAACTTCATTAAATCACAAGTGAATAATGGAATAACTGATTGTTTCTCAAACACGTCTAATGTTATTATATTAATATAACACTGCTGCAACGTTTGGTTCCCTAAATTTAACTATTTGCATTACTGTCTCTTCTTGATATAACTTGAGAGCAGGTGTCTCCATGTTGCTAAATGAGTTTAAAGGCCTCAGTTGTCAAAAAATCAAATCACAGTGAGACTTTCTGGGGATTTATACCAACGTCTGTCGATCTAGGAGCGATCTGTACTCAGGAACAAAGAAGTTGTTGCAGTGAAATCACTAAATTTTCTGTTTACGAAACCGTTGTCATGTTGAAATTTGAAAATGTGTCAGTTATCACAGCTGAGATTCCAGGTAACAGCCAGATTCTCGGAGGCTTTAGTATTGGATTCTACAGTAAGTGAAGAGAATGGGGTCTGTGACACGCGATTAGGAAAGACTCCAATTCTTAAGACTATAGCTGAAAAGGAGACATTTGGACATTTAAAATCTGTAAACAAAAAAAAATAGTGTGAAAGTATAAAATAAAAAAAATTAAAAATCATAAAGAAATCTGAGAAAACATAAAGGGTACGGAGCCCCAGAACTGACATGGAAGAAAATAGAGATACAGCGTGTGCAAGAAATACTCATTTTTTCCCAGTAAATGAACATTTATTCCCACAAAATGCTAGTTTGTTAGTTTTACGCACTTAGCTTACATCCACCGATAACCAAGGTCCTTTCAGAGACTTGCAGTTGGTCAACAATAAAATCTATCCCAGCATCCAAATTGTACGTGAAATGCCTATCACTAATGAGAATTCCTTGAAACATCAAACTTCCCAGAATGTCTTTGTAGCTCATCTCCGGCCTAAAATAAAACCTGACCAAGTGATCTCTCTCCATCACCTTCCTTTGAGAAGGTGTGCTGCGTGTGGGAAGATAATGTTTTAATATTTCTTGCATACATAATATAAATTTTGTGGCCAAAAGTGAGAATTTCTTGGGAATAAATTAGTATTTTGTGGTATTAAATGTACCATTTAGTGGGAACGAATAAATATTTTATGGGAACAAATTCATATTCAGTGTGCATGCTGTATCTCTTTTTTGCTCCCATGTCAGTTCTTTGTAGTTATAAAACAAAAGCCACCAAATACTTTGACAGGAAAAAAACAAGGCCACTTTTCCCTGAATTCACTGATCCCTGCATCAAAGATTTGCTAGAAAAAAGCTTGGCACCATGGAATTGGGTTTTGCAATTTTAGGAGGAAAATATGCAAAATAATCCGATTTTATGCATATAAGCTGTTATTATCAACGCATTTCATGTTTTTCCAGTAAATGCAGTTTAACCTGTTTCCATCCTGTTTCTTCTTCATATAGCTTGAACATTACCTTGTTTTCCAGAGAGCAGGTGTCTCCATGTTGCTGACCGAATTTAAAGGCCTCAGTTGTAAAAACCTCAAATCACTGTGAGACTTTCTGGGGATTTATACCAACCTCTGTCGATCTAGGAGTGCTCTGTACTCAGGAACAAAATCTTCCAGTGAAACCACAACATTTTATTTGTTTACAAAACTGACGTCATGGCGATCAACTGTTCAACACTGAAGATGTTGATATTTGAAAATTTAGCAGTTATCACAGCTGAGATTCCAGGTAACAGCCAATCAGTAACAAGAAGACTGATGCGAAAGAAATGGATCTGGGATCAGGTGTGTTGGCCTACAGGTTAAATATGGGGAGGAATATTAACACATCCCCCTGAATAAGTAATTTCAATTCTTTTTATGGAATTTTGTTTTATTTTGTTAATTATGTATAAATATATATACTTCAGACTTTAGACAGATTTTATTTGTCATTTGGTTTACACATGTGTAAAACAAAAAGAAATTTAGTTTGGAAAAAGCTCACTGGACAATTTCATCTTTTTAAAAGTGCAGCTTTGAAAAATAGTAAAAATGACTGTAATTTTACTGTTCTAATATTTATATTTGTATTTTATTTTATATATGGGAACACATTTAATGAAATGGCAGTGGAGCTTTATTTAGCAAACCTGGTTTTCGCTCTAAAATACAAACGTTTTTTTCATGGATTAATGGGATATTTATTGATCACTGGGCGGTATAATGTTTCTCTTTTGTCTAACATGTTTCTGGATGTGTTTGGCTTGTTTAGCTGATACAGATCTTCCTACTTTGTATCCATGTTGCTGTTAACTGTGTGACATAACGTGAGTTCAGTTTGTAAAATCATGCCAAAAATACATCTTTGTAATATGGATGGAATGAAACCTAAAGTCTCAGATAGAGCTTTAGAAATATTTGAACTTATTTGACAAACGTCTGTTCCCAGTGTGGATATTAGTCAGACAGCCAATCGCCTCTATATGCCGACAAATTAAAAACAATAAAGAAAAAGCTCAATCTTTGCATTTATCAAAAAGGTGTTCAACACTGACATCTTGTGGTCTAACAGATGTTTTAACACAGGATGGCGCTCCTGAAAATAAATGTTTCTTGGTTTTCTACTTTGTATTTTCATGGTAAATAAAAGGTTAGAAGGTTCTGTTTATCATGTGTTGAGCGACTAAAATACTGGATAAATGTTGATAAAACATTTCATATATTTCAGTAGCTCAATTCAATGAAACAGTGAAAAACATTAAACAATTTAGTAAAGACAGCCATTTATTTTTAATTATTAACTTTATTAATCTCACATTGGAGAAATTAACTCTCTGCATCTAACCCATCCTTTTAGGGGACAGTGAGCTGCCAGTGTGCAGCATCCAGGGAGCAGTGAGTACACACAGTTTATTAGTAATAAATTCAGGCTGACTGCACCCCCCAGCCCTGTTATCCTATTAAAAGGCTGCTTGTTCTAGTTTGCCTCCATAAAAATGCACGCCCTGTAATCACACAAAAAATCAATTCAAAGTATATCAGGTGTTTAGATCAGCATCCATTTACATCAATGGAATGGAAAGGTTAATGTACTGTCTGAAAGCTGTACTAAATGAAATTTATTTTTTTATACATGTATACAAAATGACAAATGTCCTAGTCTGAGCAGATGCAGAGTTTTCTCTGTTAGTTTAGGGAAACAAATGTAATTTCGGACATATAGATGGACTAGATGTGGTTGTGTGTTATACTGTACAGTGTTTCGTAATTACACTAGATTTGGCAGTATGTGCATTTTATGATAGTGACTAGAGGTGGGCGGATCGATCCCAGGATCGATACTATCGATACCAACGCTGGTATTTATATTGAACAATATTCGTTTAACAAGATCGATACTTTTTATCCTCTCTCGCGCGCGCTGACTGCTGCGGAGTCACCAGTTTCCCCATATGTGTAACAGCACTTTGCTCCCCCTCCCCTCTCCTACAGTCACATGGCTCAGCGGCGCCAGCCAATCAGCGCGCAGGCTTAGCTTGGCCTGCCCACTCAGCACTACGTCACACAGACAACCGCGCTGCCGGTTGCTGGGTGAGTGCTCACTCAGACTTGGATGGAGAGAGAGACCAAAGACCCGCCTCCAGCCTCAGACAGACATCTTTGACCCAAGCGTTTCAGTCCTCCAGAGAATATCCAGGTAGATAACAGTGGTCATCGTCTGCAGCACTTCATTATACATCATATATTACTCAGAAAGTGTAGTTAAGACCTTGAAAAAACCCAGTACATTTATCCCATTAAAAATTGTTAGCTAAAATAAGCTAACATTAGATAATCTCTTATTTATTCCACGATTGAGAACTTTATAGAAAAAAAGCAACAGGCAAGTGCAGATTAAATGTAAAAAGTATCGGTATCGGCGATACTGACCCAGTATTTACTTGGTATCGGATCAATTAAAAAATCCCGGTATCGCCCACCTCTAATAGTGACAGTTTGAAGTAGAGTTGGACATTTTTTCCCTCTAAATTCTTCACCTCAGAAAACTGCACAACATAGTTTATGAAATCAAGAGTTTCTTTTCAACTGAGGTATCAGGTAAATGACAAAACATACCTTACAGATTTAAAGGCTGTCAATACAAACATTAACCAGAATGCCAACCTCCCCACCTCGATTTAAAAGTTAAAGGAAACAATTGCTCTTGTTGATATTTGCGTGGCCCTTAAAAGGGCCTTTGTTGAGTTTGCGGCAGTGAGAGTTTACTTGGAGCTGGTGTACTTGGTGACAGCCTTGGTTCCCTCAGACACAGCGTGCTTGGCCAGCTCACCGGGCAGCAGGAGGCGCACAGCGGTCTGGATCTCCCTGGAGGTGATGGTGGAGCGCTTGTTGTAGTGAGCCAGGCGGGAAGCCTCGGAGGCGATGCGCTCGAAGATGTCGTTGACGAACGAGTTCATGATGCTCATGGCTTTGGAGGAGATGCCGGTGTCGGGGTGCACCTGCTTCAGCACCTTGTACACATAAATGGCGTAGCTCTCCTTCCTGGTCTTTCTCTTCTTCTTGCCTCCTTTGCCGGCGGTCTTGGTCACGGCTTTCTTGGAGCCCTTCTTGGGCGCAGACTTGGCGGGTTCAGGCATCCTGATGTGTTCCTAGAAACAACAACGAATGAGATACAAGAGGAGGAGACCGGTGATTATATACAGGGTGTATGTAAAAGAGTCTGTGCTGTACCCTGTCTCTGATTGGTTTACATGCTCGGAAGGTTTAGAGCAGCTACTGGTGTGTGTGAGAGGGGGGGATGGGTTGGGAGCTTGTTGTAGCTTCACAGCAAGAAACATTTTGAGCTTTATGTTCTATTTAATAAAGGGCTACACCTATATTCATAGAATCTGGTGTTAAAATAGGTAACCAACGTTTTTATCTATTAGCCCCCTGCCTCTGTCAACAAGGAATATAAATGTTCAAAAACAGCCCATGAACAACAGAAAGCTCCAACAATCCAGAAGAACAAAGAACATCTGACTTGGAATGAAGCTCCATGCTGCTTAAATATAAGATTCCTAGATAAGTGTTGAAACATAAACAACTGAGAGAAACTGTTTGTGGTTACTAGAGAACATGGTACTGCAATAAAGGGTTTATTTTTTAATGGATTGATACATCTGCCTTTGTTGACTCAATTTTTATACTGATTCTGAATGCAATAATCTAAAGAAGAGCTAAAATGACAGCTGCAGTGGACAGAAAAAGCATAGCATAGTGTATGGAGGATATGGAGGACCAATCCTGCCACAATTAAAAATAAACTAATACAAACACCAAAAATCTGTACTTAAATAAGAATTTGTCATTTATGAGAAGGATGTAGACCTACTACTTAAGTTTCAGACAGCTTGAACAGAGCAACGAATCCAGCAGTGCGCCCAACCATAGACGGAGCCCCATTAGTTGTGATAGATGTCTCATATCTTCAGATTCCTATTCGCGTTTTAGAGTCCCTGGTAACAACCTAGCAACCGTGGCAAAAACTCTAACTGTATTGCCAAAGCTATAACCCTTCTATGTTCTATGTTGTTCTAGCTAAAATAGAATAAAACAGCAGTACAGTTACTAGAAATAAGGAAACAGAGCAGTAATACTAGTCTGAATAATTTTATAAAGGATAAAAGTAGAAATAAACAGGCTTAAGCGAAAGATAGTTATTTTTGAAGACCATGTCACTAGTGCACAATGTTACTTTGCATATGTGATCCTTCTATATTTCTGGTTACATTGAATTAAATTTATACCATTTATACAAATTCATATACACCATGGTGCACATTTGTGTCCACTTTAGCTATATTATTTCTGCTGCCATAAAAGAATTTCCTCATTATGGGACAAAGACGGGATTTTTTTCCCCTTCAAATGTCAGTGAAAAGCTTTTTTTTAAAGCCGTTGAGTACGCACAAACCAAATATTTCTAATAACACTTCAAATAGCAGGAACAATCTCAAGAAATGTGGGTGGCTCTTAAAAGAGCCGTTGTTTTGTGGGATTGAGTTTCCAGATCAGTCAGTAGATTTAACCTCCAAAGCCGTAGAGAGTGCGGCCCTGCCTCTTGAGAGCATAGACCACATCCATGGCGGTCACAGTCTTCCTCTTGGCGTGCTCGGTGTAGGTGACGGCATCACGGATGACGTTCTCCAGGAAAACCTTGAGGACACCGCGGGTCTCCTCGTAGATGAGGCCGGAGATGCGCTTGACTCCACCACGGCGGGCCAAACGGCGGATAGCGGGTTTGGTAATGCCCTGGATGTTATCACGGAGGACTTTGCGATGACGCTTAGCGCCTCCTTTTCCAAGTCCTTTTCCTCCTTTGCCTCGGCCGCTCATGTTGTCTTTGTCTAACTGACAGAGAGAATAGTGCTGGATCGCTGAGCAGCTAGATATATCTGCACCCTACGGACCTAAGTGAGGACAAGCATTCATCTTTTTCCCGCCTCTAAGCTTGTAACCAGATTTCTGCTTTTAAGATATAAGTTTGAATATTGAGAGACGCTTAATGAATAAAGAATAAATTCCAGCTGATATAGGATCAAACCGAATGGTAATAACTGATTTATAAAGCAGCTGCAGTTCATATAAAAGCTTTTAGCCCATATGGAGTTTCCAATCACTTAATATATTAGATGTCTCGTCAGTTTTAGTAAATATACTCAGCTTCATGTAGGGAGTGTAGATTAGTTCCAACTTTATACTCATTTTTGTTAGGTGTTTGGAATGTACGTTGTCTTGTAAATTAAGTTTTCACATGTTGAGATTCTTTTTAATTGAACAATTAGAAGTGAAACGACTTCAACTCTTGTAAAATAATCTATAACAGCATCTTCTTCACTACAAATTCACAAATATATATTCTTAAAAAAACGTAAGGAAATCAATAGGACATCATTACACATTTTTCTTATATCTTTCTCAAACGCCCATTGAAAATGAGGCATGTATTTAACAAATCTGAATTTACGTATGTAGTGCTTTGCTACAAAAGAACGTTGGCCATTTATTAAAATTTTATTCGAAGTTTGAACATTTTATGTAGGGGATGTATGCTGACGTTTCATTTTGTGTTCTTAGATTGACTTGACATATTTTATAACCTGGACACCTCCATCTCTATATTTCTAGTACCCATCTGATGGCCCACAGAATAAATGTGAATATATATGATAACAGTAAATCCCGCTCATTAGTGAGATTTGGGTGGCTCTTAAAAGAGCCGTTGGTTTGTTTTAGAGAGCCTGCAGTTTTACTTCTTCGCTGGTTTCTCGGTTTTCTTGGGCAGCAACACAGCCTGGATGTTAGGAAGAACACCGCCCTGAGCGATGGTAACTCCGCCAAGCAGTTTGTTGAGCTCCTCGTCGTTGCGGACAGCCAGCTGCAGATGGCGGGGGATGATCCTGGTCTTCTTGTTATCACGAGCAGCGTTTCCAGCCAACTCCAGGATCTCAGCAGTCAGGTATTCCAGCACTGCAGCCAGATAGACGGGAGCTCCAGCGCCCACGCGCTCAGCGTAGTTGCCCTTCCTCAACAGCCTGTGAACACGGCCGACTGGGAACTGCAGCCCAGCACGAGAGGAGCGGGTCTTGGCCTTAGCCCTGGCTTTGCCTCCGGTCTTTCCACGTCCAGACATGATTTCTGTAAAGGTTTACTATAACAAGTGACTGTAAGACGCGCATTGGGAGTATATATAAAGCCTGCCGTGGATCATATGCTCTCTGATTGGTCACATACAACAACAAATCCTGTCGTCCAATCAAAGCAGGCGGAAATTTCTGCCGTCTGCTTCTGCCAATTATCGCTAATCGCAGCCTCCAGATCGGGGCGTGGCTAAAGGTGGAGGGCCTGGCTTCCAGGCCGCCAGCTGGTGGCAGAAACTATTCAACCCATTCACAGACAGCATTAGACAAGAAGATTTCATATTAACAAGATGGTGCTTTAATAAAGCTAATTGGCAAAAATTTTAAATTAAGTGTGAGGAAACCAGTCATATGGTTTCATTAAAAGGCAACATTGAAGAATGTACAAGGGATATAACAGAACATAATTTAAATGCAGCAAGTTATAGCATACTGAGAATAAAAATAAAAGGTAAGAAAAAGGTAGTTCCTTGGTGGAATGATGAATGTAATAAAGTCGTTAAGGAGCGTAACAAGGCATTTAAAATATTACAGAAAAATTTAACAACCCTATTGAATATAAAAGGAAAAGAGCAATGTTTCGTAAAACTATTAAGGAAGCACAAAAGAAAACATGGAGAGAATATTGTTCCTCAATGTTTGAAAAATACAATTACAGAATGTTTGGTCAATGTTTAGGAAAATGACGGGGAAAAGGAATGATGTTAAAATACCAGCCTTAGTTAGAGATCAGGAGATAGTAGTTTTAAATAAAGATAAAGCAGATTTATTAGGCGAGAAATTTGCTGCAGTTCATATTGGCGATCATTTTACAGACATTCATAGAAGGCAGAAGATACAAAAACTTGGAAATCATAAAAATATATTGGGAAAATGTAAAAAATGTATATCAACATTCGACATGAATATAACTATGAAAGAAATTAAAACAGTATTAAAAGGGTCAGGATACTCAGCTCCAGGGGAGGATCAATTATGCTATGCTATGTTTCGACAGATACCGGAAGTAACATTGAAATTAATATTTAAATTATGCAATAAAATATGGAAAGAAGGTTCAATACCAAATAGTTGGAAAAGGGCAAAAATGTACCTTTTAATAAACCAGGGAAAGATCCTATCAGTCCAAATAATTATAGACCAATAGCTTTAACATCTCATTTAAGTAAATGGAAGGAGAAAGTAGTGGTTAGTAGATTAGGGTTTGTTCTTGAACATAAGAAATTAATTAATAGATACCAGTGTGGATTTAGAACAGGGAGATCAACAATGGATGCATTAACTAGAGTCAGTAATGACATAGAGAAAGCGTTAAAAATGAAGGAGATAATGATTGTATTATTTTTTGATATAGAAAAAGCATATGATTCATTATGGAGAGAAAGGTTACTTATAAAAATAAAGCAGATGGGAATAGCTGGGAAGATGTATAATTGGATAGCAAATGTTTTGATGGATAGAAAAATAAGGGTGAAGATTGGGAATGATTATTCAAAAGAATTTAATGTGGAAAATGGAATTCCTGTAATAAGTCCAATTTTATTTAATATCATGATTAGTGATATTTTTCAGATACTGATAAATGTATTAAATCTGCATTATATGCAGATGATGGATGAGAGGAAACAATATAAAACATGTAGTAGGAAATATTAAGAAAGCAATTAATAAAGTAGAAAAATTGTCCTATCAATGGGGTTTTAAATGATCAGCAAACAAGTCTTGTTGCATGGTATTCAAAAATAAGAGAAATATTGATATAGGAACAATAACATTATATGGACAGCCACTGGAAAGGGTTGCAGAATTTAAATACCTAGGACTATGGTTAGATGGCTCTTATACATGGAAAATACATATAGATAACTTGGAAACTAAATGTAAGAAAATTATAAATCTCCTAAAGGCTGTGGCTGGAAATAACTGGGGTGCAGATAGACAGTCATTATTAAACATATATAGGGCTCTCATGAGATCAATAATAGATTAATGCAGTTTATTTATGGAGCAGCAGCTGAAACAACATTAGAAAGGATAGATAGATTACAGAGTAGAGCTTTACGTATATGTACAGGAGCAGTGAAAACAACACCTATCAACGCTCTTTTAGTCGAGACTAGAGAAACTCCACTGGAAATGAGAAGAATGAAATTAGGTCTAGTATACTGGATGAAAATTAAAAGTAGTATGGATGAAAATGTAACTTCAACAATTCTACAAACTGGTTGGATTTGGATGGGTTATAAGCAAATTGATTAAAGAGTTTGGATTAGAGGATAAGGAAATAGCACAGTTTAATCCAATTAGTGTTATTCCTCCATGGCTATTTCCTGAGATAAATGTAGACATGAGACTTATTAAAATGAAAAATGATTGGAATTTAAACGAAATAGGGATACAGACTGATATATATTTAAGAAACTCATATTATAATTACCTTAAAATATATTCTGATGGTTCTAAGAATTTAAAAGGGTGTGTGGGAATAGGAATATATATACCAGAGTTCAAAATACACATTTCTAAAAGAATTTCAGATCAACTATCTGTTTTCACAGCAGAGATGGTGGCAGTTATACTGAGTTTACAATGGGTGGAGGAGGTCAGACCAGACAGGTTGGTGGTCTGCACGGATTCCAAAGCAGTTTTAGAAAGTATTCAGGGAGAAGGAAATAATAGGAAAGATTTAGTATTAGAAATTCAGCACAGTTTATTGAGATTATACAGGGGTGGCATTGATATTTGGTTTTGTTGGGTTCCAGCACATGAAGGGGTAAAAGGAAATGAAAAGGCAGACAAATTAGCAAAAAGGGCTTTAGAGGAGGCAATAACAATTACGATTCCTTTTGGGAAAGGGGAAGGAAAATCATTTATTAAGATGAAAGAAATTGAAAAATGGCACGAAAAAAAAGGTGGAATGAAGATAAAAAAGGAAGAAGGTTATATAAAGTACAAAAATCAGTATTAAATAGAAATATTAATGAGAGAAACCGAAGGGAAGAAATAATGATCAAATTAAAAGTAGGTCATACTTATTTAAATGACAATTTATATTTAATAGGTAGGAAAAATAATGATAAATGTAAAGGAAGGGGGAGAGATAGAAAATGATGTTATTGTATTGATAAACTGTAAAACATATGAACCTGAAAGGGAGAAATTGAGAAGAGTAGTTGAAAGGACAGGCCAAGAATGGAGTCTTAAAGGATTATTGGGAAATAAAGGAAATATAACTGATATTTATAGATTAAGGAAAGCATTATTTATTTATCTTCAGAATACAAAATTAAAAAATAGAATTTAATAGATGTAAAACAATGTTGCTACACACTCATGAACAGTAGGTGGCGGTATGCACCTTAAAGGTGCTTGATATCCGCCATGATAGAAAAGAACAACAGACAGCAATATAATAGAACGATATATGTTTCTATGTATAAAAAATCCCATTTCATGAATTTGACTGATAATAAAATATGAGAATGATTTAATATATTAGATCCATCCCCTTTCCTCCTGACAATACTTTTATCCATTCAACCTATACATACACACATATAAAACATATCTTTATAGAAAACATTTACACATGGTTGTAGCAGAGAATTTCTGTATCTCAAGAACTATGCACATGTCAGGAATTGCAGAGAACTGAACACAAATGTAAACACGGTTAAAGAAAGTCTGAACAATCATTTTTATTTTCACTGGTAATCATGTCTTGGCAAATTCCCTTATAATCCTTGGTATGAGGTAAAAAGGAACAATAATGGTACCCTTATCTTTTCCATCTGGAGACGACCACTTTAATGCTGTGGTACCACGCCCCATTGCTGCCTCTATGGTGTCTTGCAGCAGAGCATACTTATCAAAGAGAGAATAAAGAGTCAGAGTAGGTAGAAAACAGACAAGAACATAACATACACTGTCTAATCGTTCTTTTCATACCAATACAATAACAAGTGTAAGAAAATAGAACTTAACTTGTTTAATGATAAACATCTTTTTTAAATAACACGCTGTTGAGGTTCTGTTTGAACAGAGTAAAATGACCTGAACTCTAGTCAAAATAATCTATAAAAAGCAGAAAAAAAAAAATTCTCCTACACTTTACAAAAAAGTAACAGAGCAAAACAGCAAAATGCACATACATATAAAGTTATATTTATAAAACAAAAAAGTAAATTAAGACATCGCTAAACATTTTTTGCATTGTTGTGTATTTTTCTCAAATACCCCTTGATCAGTGATTACTATTCTTTAATTATTCATAGGAAGTGCATATATTGAAATGACCAAAAAAATAAATAGGTTTAGGCATTAGGTTTTTATGATTTAAATTCTATACACCATACAAATACTTAGTTTCCAGAGGTACAATTCATTCTGTAGTAATCAAATGCTTCCTCTTCATGGATTCCTTTCCAAATAAACATTGCACATTTATACAGGAGGAAGCTTGAAAATCTGGTGAGGCTGGTATCCATTTTGTAGAAAAGATTGTGTTCTTTTCATTAAATTTAAGGGTTGATAAAAATCATGAAATCCTATATTAATTCCATCTATATAAGGTCATTTGGTACAGGATCAAAGCTCTGAAGAGAGAATTATGTGGCTCTTAAAAGAGCCGTTGGGTTTTGTTGGATGAGCTTGACTTATGCTCGCTCTCCACGGATGCGGCGGGCCAGCTGGATGTCTTTGGGCATGATGGTGACCCTCTTGGCGTGGATGGCGCACAGGTTGGTGTCCTCGAACAGACCAACCAGGTAAGCCTCGCTGGCCTCCTGCAGAGCCATGACGGCGGAGCTCTGGAAGCGCAGGTCGGTTTTGAAATCCTGAGCGATCTCTCTGACCAGACGCTGGAAGGGCAGCTTGCGGATGAGCAGCTCAGTGGACTTCTGGTAACGGCGGATCTCTCGGAGAGCCACGGTACCGGGCCTGTAACGGTGGGGCTTCTTCACTCCACCGGTAGCCGGGGCGCTCTTACGGGCAGCTTTGGTAGCCAGCTGCTTCCTGGGAGCCTTTCCTCCGGTGGATTTACGGGCGGTCTGCTTGGTTCTGGCCATGGCGGACTAGAAGTTAACCTTCTGACCAACTGCAAAGTTATAAGCGCACAGAGGAAACAGCGGCTTTATAAAGAGAGGCGCTGCGTGAGGTGGCTTCTGATTGGACCAATTTAAACGAGTGCTACAGCCCGTCCAACTCAGCAATTGGTTGAGTTTGACATTTGAAAATAAAGCGCGAGATGTTTAACAAAGAAAGAAAAATGCAGGGAGTTTCCAAGAGGATAATCGGAAGAAATTTTCAATATTATATCAAACAATATGCAAAAAATGTTACTTTATGTATAGTTAGAGTTAAACGGAAATACTTTCAAGAAACCCCAACACAACATTTATTCATGTGTCACATCTTATTTGTTTTGGAATAGCTCACTATGCAGGTTGGAGTTTGAAATAAATATGGATTACAATTATCTTTTCCCTAAATCGAATCAATCTCCTTTCTACCTTGAAAAATTAAACTAAAAACTAAGGTAAAAGAAGAAATAAATAATACGTTTTTAAACATTAAACTTTACATTCTTGCCAATCACAATGGAGCGTACACATGTAATTATTTAGATTTTTATCTGCATTCATAATAGCAATATTCAATAAAATCTAGTGCTTTAATTCTTCAATTCATTTACTGATTTTTTTTTTTTTTACTGCTATTTATTCCTTTATCTGGTTATTTGAGGGTGAATCTGTCAATCACATGTACGAAGCTGTCCCCATGGAGCAGATAAACTGATTTTAATCATTACTTCTATCAGCCACTATTCACTACTAAGTGTGATGACTTTATTGAATTATTTTCATTTTGTGCTTCTAGGGAATCGGATCTTAAGATGAAGCTGTGGTGGCTCTGAAAAGAGCCTTTGTTGCACTGAGTGCTGGTTGAAGCAGCAGTCTACTTCTTGGCCTTCTTAGCTGGGGCCTTTTTAGCAGCAGGTTTCTTGGCTGCAGGCTTCTTAGCTGCAGGCTTCTTAGCAGCCTTTGGCTTCTTGGCAGCAGGGGCGGCCTTTTTGGGGCTCTTCTTCACCACCTTTTTCACGCTTTTCTTGGCCGCTGCTGCCTTCTTCGGAGACTTCTTGGCTGCTGTCGCCTTCTTAGCAGCGGTGGCTTTTTTCGGGGTGCTGGCCTTCTTGGCGGCGGGCTTCTTGGCTTTTGCGGGAGCCTTCTTCTTCACCACCTTGGCTGGTTTAGCGGACTCCTTGGCGAGCTTGAATGAACCGGAGGCGCCGGTTCCTTTGGTCTGAGCCAGGGTGCCTGAGGCCACCAGCTTGCTGACGGCCGTATTGATGCGCTTGTTGGCTTTAGCTACATCCACCCCTTTAGTAGCCAGGACCTTCTTCAGCGCTGCCACAGACACTCCTTTGCGCTCCTTGGACTCCGCCACGGCGGCCACGATCAGCTTGGACAGGCTGGGTCCATCCTTCTTGGCCTTAGGAGCGGACTTCTTCCTCGGGGCTTTTGCCGGGGCTTTAGCCGGTGCAGCTGCTGGAGCTTCTTCTGCCATGTTTCTCTCTTAATGTTCCTCTGAACGTCTCCAGCTCAGAGCAGGAGGCGGGATTTATAATATGGATGAGAACCCTGAAGAAACAACTCAGCCTGCTGCTCTGCTCCCGCCTCAAATCGCTCCGCAATTGTGTTTTCTTCCCGGCTTTAAAGCTCTAAATCTTCGCTAAGTTAAAATTTTATATCATATAACTTATTTTAACGGAAAGGAAATTGTCTAATCTCTACACTGAGGTCCCATTTGGTTTCCAGGACTTTCTCTTTTTAACCCAGGAACGCTCAAAAGTGTCTGAAGCTCCTTGTTTCGCAGCATCAAGAGGCGGGTTTTCTCCACATTTCTTCCTTTAAAACATCTAAAACAATTGTTCACATAACATTAAGACGAGACCCTCGCTAAAAAACAAAGTAATGAAAAGAATACAAATGAAATGGTTTCGTTGGTGACATTATTTCACTTAGAAATCAGGAAGATTCTCCCAGCAGTAAACACACAGAGACTGTCAATTGGTCAGGATTCTCTGTTGGATAAAAGGGTTGGAAATTAACACTTTTTTAATCAAATAGCCTACTTAACACACTCAGACACACAAAGTACATGCTGGTGTTGTAGTTTACTCAAAAAGGGAAGAAGATTTGACATTTATTCATTAATTAGACCCTTCTTGTCTGTAATCTCAATGAATCAGGAACTAAATTCTTTTTGTCTCCTTTAAATAAACCCAAGGGCCTAAATACATTTTTACACAAATCCTATTTTCATTACAATGAGCTAATAAAACATTTAGGATTTATTACATACCAATGAATGTGTTACAAGTGTACCTAACGAAATACAAGAAGGACAAATTAATTAAGCTCCATGTTCCTTCTGACCTGTGGGCAATGAAAAATGGTTACAGATAAATCAATCAGCAACTTCAAATTAAATTACAGCCCTAGAACATAATTTTGCCAACAAGATTTTAGACTAATATATTTTCATAATAAAAAGTTATGTAATTAAAAATATATAAATATGTCTTAAATTGTCAAGGAAGAGGAGCAAGGCATTACGGAACATTTGCTTTTAAAAAGTACATTAATTATAATCAATAGGCTCATCATTACTATTTTGATGAGTTTTGTTTTTGATTTATTCATTATTACTGCTGTTACAACAAATAATATGTTTCATGTCTAGATAAGCAAACATATCTTGTCTGTGGTGGTTGGGAAAATATAGTAAAGGTAAATTTGTGCTTTGTATAGAATGTTAGTTCATGGTTTGTTAAAAGGATTTATATAATGGTTATCAATAAAAGAGAAATGTGCAAAAATATATAGATTTTTGCATTTCTACTTTCAAAAAAAGTAAATGAAAAAAGATAAATATTAAAAGATAAGAGGTAATTAGATATAAGGAGGTTTGTCATTTACAATTATTTTGTTTATAGTATATTTAACACAGATATTAGGGCTTCTTATGTCACATTTTATTTTTGGTAATATTATCCCATTCTGTGAGAAACACATTCTACTTTTTATTTTATTTTTTTTTAAATCAGACCTATTTTATTCACTAATCAATAAATTATGTGTATCCTTGATAGAGTATTAATATTTAGACATGAAATTCACTCTTTGTATTAGATAGTTCTGCACTCATGTACTGATGTTAGGCAGTGGTTCGGAGCTATGTACACAGTCAGGATGCTTATTTGTTAATGTTACTTTTGGTTACTTGTCTGTAATATTTATTTTCTTTCTGATACAGATTTTTCGCTAATATCAGGACATACTTTAATAAATATTTTATTATTTTATGATAGAGTTTTGGATACAATGCTGATGAAAAAACAAATTTCCTAGACTTTTCTAGATATTTTCCATTGTTTATCTATTTTTATTTACTCATATATGTAGTATATATTTTTTTACATTTTAGCTTAAATTTTTTTAATGAAGCTTGTTGTTAAATATTTTGTTCTTTTAATGGATAAAAATGTGAGAAATGCTGAAACTATTATACATATATAAAGATGAAGAGCATATATATTTAAAGGAAATGATAAAAAAAAATGTGGGTGTTGTATAGCTGTGGTTTTAGCTCTCTGTCTCCCTCTTGTGCTTTAATGCTGAAATGACAAAAATTAGACAGCACCACCAAAGACAGCAGCTACATTTAGAGTAGAATAAAATAGAACAGAATAGAATATCCCATTATTGTCCCACAATGGGGAAATTGTGGTGTTTAGGCAGCAGCAAAAGGTTATAGCAAAAGTGGTCACACAATGTGAACCTTTGAAAAGTGTGCTAGATTGTGGCTAGATTTCACAGTCCTTGACAGGACTGCTTCTTTCAACTTCAGTCAAATTCCATGTAAACATGTGCTTTTGGATTTTTCTGTGCTTTCAAATAAAATCTGTTGTTCCTTTTGAGACAGCATGAAAAGTCATCTGAGTACAAAAGAGAGAAGAAAACAACAAGAAACAGGACAATAAGAGAGGGACAAAACTTAGAAAAAATAACGTATGTCTGTTCTATTAAAATTTTTTGTATCTGTATCAGGGGTCTGTTTTATTTGTGGTCTTCTCAATTCAGATGGCCCCCTGCCTGTCTTTGCCTAGGGCCCCAAATTTTCAAAATCCGCCCCTGGGTCTGAATGAAAATTGGCCCCACGCTCGTGCATGAATCGATTGTGTGTTTGTGTGCACTATAGATATATTCTCTAAACCAACCAGTGTTTTAAATAATAAAATGCATCTATCACCGTCACATTTTATATGAAATGTTTATTTTCATTTTACTCAATAGATACAGCTTTTTGAGTAAATCGTTGGCTTTTCTGTTGATCAGCTGTGATCTGACGGTGAAAAAGTTTGAGTGAAGCAGTAGCTTTACTTCATGTTAGGGTGTTACATCTTGGGTGTAAAGCGTTAATGATTAACTTATTGGATTTTTTATCAGCATGATATTTTCATATATAAATAAGTGGAATGGAGTTAAGTTTTAATGTCTGTGTTTTTTAGAGAAACATTGCGGATATGGAGTGTGAGCGCGTGAGGACGAGATGCGAGTCTCACACCCAATGGGTGAGGGTTGACAGTCCTGCGACAGTTGTCACCCATCTGTTTCTTGCTACGCAGGAGTGGGAAAAAACAATGGGGGCGATAAAGCAGAGTAGTATTTATGTTTAATTATCTTGAAAATATATATATATTTTTTTTTTATGGTCGATTATGTTCGCTAGATGTTCTCCAGCGCTACCTTCCATGTTTATTTCCGTAAAGCAAGCTGGCCTGTGACGTCATTGCGTCCTCTACTGCGCATGCGGGACACTTGGGTTGTAGGAATGCACAAACTCGCATATATTTAGAAATCGGAACGGCAACGCAAAAAGAAAAAAAAATCTTAATTGAGAATTAGGATCTGCAGTGTGAACGTAGCCATAAACATGACCTTTAGTTTGGCAATATGCATTCCATTAATCAAACGTGTAATCATGTTATTTTAGTTTAATAAGAGACTTAACAGAAATTAAATATTGCACTACTTGATTTTGAAACGGGTAATATACTGTTAAGTTAAGAAGCCAGCTCGTAGGAGATGTGGGTGGCTCTTAAAAGAGCCGTTGTTTTTCCAGATCAGTCAATAGATTTATCCTCCAAAGCCGTAGAGAGTGCGGCCCTGCCTCTTAAGAGCATAGACCACATCCATGGCGGTCACAGTCTTCCTCTTGGCGTGCTCGGTGTAGGTGACGGCATCACGGATGACGTTCTCCAGGAAAACCTTCAGGACACCGCGGGTCTCCTCGTAGATAAGACCGGAGATGCGCTTGACTCCACCACGGCGGGCCAAACGGCGGATAGCGGGTTTGGTAATGCCCTGGATGTTATCACGGAGGACTTTGCGATGACGCTTAGCGCCTCCTTTACCCAGTCCTTTTCCTCCCTTTCCACGTCCACTCATGATGATTCGTATGCAGCTTTAACTCCAACAGTAACAATTGGATGCAAGAGCGCAAGGATTTATACAAGTATGGCGGACGTAAGTGAAAGCTGTTTGATGTCAATTTTCAACTTCCGCTTGTCAGAACATACCGAGGATAGGAGCCATTTCCGGTTAATGTCAGTAACACCAGAAATAATGTCAATGAGGACGCGTGTTTCTAATTCGCTTGTGGAGAAATGAAGCGAGGAAACAGGAAGCGATTATTGTGGGATAGAGGAGGGAAATAATTCAAAAGAAGAAGAATACGAAGAATAACAATAAAGTAGACTAAAAAAATGTGAAAAAGCGGAAAAGCACCGAGTCCAACTGAGGAGGAGTCCAGCACAGAAGTGATGAACAACCCATACATTCCACACAAAAAAACGATCACAAAGTAATATTCAAACTAGTTAATCAGGGAGACTCTTTGCAGATTGGACTGTGGTTCAGATAACAAAAAAATAAACACATTTGCAGAAGATTCATTGATTGTTAAATCGAAATATTTTGTACTTTTCCTGGTATAAGTGATCAATTGTAGTGCTCAGATGACAAATAAAACCAAAAAAATCATAATAATTGTGAAAAGAAACTGGTAGAGTGACAGCAACATAAAGATAAATTAGAAATTATCAAGACGAATTTGATTATTTATTATGTTGGGTTAAATTAAACAGTTCAGAAAAATCGTACTTGATTTATTTTTATTTATTTTATTTTTTCTGGGGGTGAGTTTCCTGTTTCCTTGTTTAACTGCTTGTTAGTTGGTGGCAGTAATGCACTTTTAAGTAGTTTGCCAACCGCCATAAAACAATGCAAGAAGAAGAACAATGACAATAAAACAGTAAATTCAAAATAAAAAGGAAAGTTAAATATTGTTAGAAAAACATATTAATACAATGCATATATGCTACTATGATTGCATGTAAGTTAGTCCAGAGGTCAATTATTGCTGTGAGAGAGAAAATAAAAATGGTTTTTTACATTGCCTCCATTTTTCAAGGATTTATTTAATGGAAAGAGATCCTCCCTGCTCTATGAAAGCGCTTTACTTTAGTCTTTATGTCTGTAGGTTCAGATCAACATGTTAAGTCCTGCATTACATTTCAAACTGTAGGTTTGTTTCTGCTTTTGCTCCAATATTAAAGGCAGAAATACTGGTCATTTTGACTTTAGAGAAAGGTATTTCTGATATAAACCACTCAGTCTATCTGATAAATGTCAAATGGGCCATACTTAATACCTTCTATGACTGTAGGGTCATCAGCCCTCCTCTGTCATCTGCTGGGCCCCTGGCAGCTTAGAGCTGGACAGAAAGAGACCGGACAAACTGGTGAGAAGGGTTGTTTCTGTCATGGGGTGCACTCTGGACTCAGTGGAGGAAGTGGCTGAGAGGAGGATGCTGTCCAAGCTTACATCCATCATGGACAACACCTTCCACCCTCTTCACCAGACTGCAGAGGAGCTGAACAGCTCCTTTAGTGAAAGGCTCTTACACCCTGCTTATAATAAATAGTGCTACCGCAGGTCATTCACCTCATCAGACTTTAAAATGTGGCACTATAAGAGCAATAATTTGTGCAACATCTAATGTGCAATTACTATTTAATACCCTGTTCATATACAGTTCAAATACCCTGTGCAATAACACTGTATAATAATACTGTTGAATAAAAGACTTCAGCTGTTATAAATATACATGGATGCACTGAGTATAGTGTATATGCCCCTCCATTTTTGCTCCTCTACATTCTGAAATTCAGCTTGTGCTGCAATGATGTAAATATATTAGTTCCAACTAGGAATGTGAATTTCTAGATCACTTTAGTGATCTACATTTGAAACAAGAGAGAGGTGTCCTCTTCCTGTCCTTTGCAGCTGTAATGCTGTTGCTCGCCATTTTAAATACTTGTTTTTTAAGTCATACACAAAAATCTCAAGTTTCTGTGGCGTTAAATTGTCACTTCCTGTTGGCCCGTTGTCAGAGCTGGTTAAACTCAAAGCAGCTTTTATTAAACTAAGAACTCACAGTTCCCAACCTTAAACTAGATCAATTAGGAGTTGAGGATTTGACTCTTTTAAACAGACCATTTTCAGATTTTTAATAATTCACTATTTAGACACGTTTTAAAACGGTTCCTGACACCAGAAGCTGCTGCATAACAAGCCTTCCATCTGAAGAGATGTTGAACATTGCCTGCCGGCTCTAAACACACACATATACACACTTTTATACATATATATCTAATTCTGGAGAGGCAGAACACAATTAGAAAATACAGTAGATCAGATCAGAAAAGTGAAATCATTTGTATTTAACCCATTAGGGACAATTGGACCACGTTCAGCAGTCAAATATTAAAGGAATTTTTCTCTTTAGATGGTGTGGGTGGCTCTTAAAAGAGCCGTTTGGTTTATTGGTTCAGGGGAGCAGCTTTACTTGGTCTTGGTAGCCTTCTCGGTTTTCTTGGGCAGCAACACAGCCTGGATGTTAGGAAGAACACCGCCCTGAGCGATGGTAACTCCGCCAAGCAGTTTGTTGAGCTCCTCGTCGTTGCGGACAGCCAGCTGCAGATGGCGGGGGATGATCCTGGTCTTCTTGTTATCACGAGCAGCGTTTCCAGCCAACTCCAGGATCTCAGCAGTCAGGTATTCCAGCACTGCAGCCAGATAGACGGGAGCTCCAGCGCCCACGCGCTCAGCGTAGTTGCCCTTCCTCAACAGCCTGTGAACACGGCCGACTGGGAACTGCAGCCCAGCACGAGAGGAGCGGGTCTTGGCCTTAGCCCTGGCTTTGCCTCCGGTCTTTCCACGTCCAGACATGTTTAGTGATACAGCTAACTCTTTCCGAAAAATGAAAGAAGTGACGAATCAGCCTGCGTAAATCCTTTATAGATCCTGTCTGTTCAGTGATTGGCCAGGTCTGAACAGAAACGCAACCGCCCAATCAAAATGGTCTGTGTCAAGTTTACGTCCGTGGGAGGATACTTCCGCTTTGCATTGGCTAGGATTTACAAAATAAAAGCCCACACCAGAAGTTAACAGTTGTTTCATTGTAGATTTAAATAGCAGTTAATTACTTTGCAGTGATATACTACATTTTTGTTATGCCACAACAAAATATCAATTAATTGTTATGACTCTAAACTCTAGCTATTAGTCCCTCTAAATTGTAGTGTTTTCGGTTAAGAGAAATGTTTATTTCCGGTTTTAATAGAATTTAGTGGTTCTATTGTTTTCTAAATCTTCAAATCTGTGATTGGTCACAAAGAAAGATGTAGACCTGCCTGTGTCTAAGTTGCTTGTGGAGAAATGTCCTGGGTTGTAAGTAGTGTGGAAACAGGAAGCGATTCTTGTGGAATAGAGGACGAAATAGTGAAAACAAAGAAGATTGGAATGGTCAAAAAAATAGAACAAGCGGAAAAAGCAGAGACCAGTTGAAGGGTAGTCCAGCACAGAACAATAAGTGGTGAACAATCTAGAAAAACTAAAGGATTATAAAGTAATATTTCAAACTAGTTAATCAGTGAGACTCTTTTGCAGATGGGAATCTGGTCAGTTAACAAAATCAATAAACAAATTTGTAGGAGAAGTCAGAAGTGCACAAAAAATATTTTATAGTGGAGACAGGTTATCCTGAGCTATCTCTATAGCTATGCTGCTATAGGCTTAGACTTCTGGAAGACATAGGGACCACTTTTTCTTCTTTTTGCTTTATTCTATCTCTATTCACCTACTCTGCAGAATTTCTTAGTTCAATCAAAAAAAATAATACTATGCTCTCTCTGCTTTTGCTCATAGTAATTCCATCTGGTCTGTTCCTTTTTCGCTGTGACACTGGCTTGGTGAGAGGGACTGCCTTCGATGAGTCGATGAGTTAATGTAATCAACTGGTTTTTCTTATATAGAAAACTGAATCAATTTGACTGCTTGAGCTGATAAAATTGTAAAGTTCCTTAAGATGCCATGTTGTGAAATGGAGCCTAGGCAAAAGTTCAACTGAAGAAACTGATTGCTCTCTTACATCCACCTGCAACACAGTCAATCAGCTTTCAAACACACCTCCACGAAAACCAATCAGCATCCAAAGTTCTTCTTAAAAGGCCTCCAATCCACTTGTGTGCTCTTGTGCGCCGGCTGTGGTTGCACTGTGTGATTTCATTCAGATGACACCGTTTCAACCCACCTCCAGCATCTACTAAAACTTAGTGTGTCGTTCCTCCTGGACACTTACTGCGTTCCCCGTCTCATCTTAACAGATCTGGTGGAAGACCGCCATGTTGAGCCTAGTTTTGCCAGAGGTTTCTTCCCAGCGGGGAGTTTTTCCTCTCCACTGTCGCCTCATGCTCATGATGGACAGGTTCTCTCAGCCTGTGTTATTCAACAGGACTTTCATCTTCCAGGTCCCTGAGTGAAGCTCCAGTGTCAGCTTACTCAGTCCAGTGGATCTCTCCATAAAGCTCAGCATACCGTCTCGCTAACCAGCAGTCTACAGACTGACCAACTTCATCCATCTCCACTCCACAGGCCTGGGGGAAAAAAGCCCTATTCTTTGCTCCTGTTCATGCTTGTCTATCAAAATTAAGTGCTATGTCTCCTGCCGAGGTCTGAGCACAAAAGACAAAGTAACTGTACAAATAAATTTAAACCTAATTGTCTCTTCTCTTTGTGTGAGTTTTTCAGAAGGAATTGGTGCATATAAATAAACTGAATTTAATTGTTAATCAACTGCACACACTGCGTTCAACAAGGCAAAGCTATATGCATTAACAATATTGAGGGGAAAGGAGTTAGGATAGCTTAGTGTCAGTCAAATTCGAAGAGGAGCATTTACTAAATAAGGTTTTTATGGATGAGCTACAAAGTGAAAATCTACAATCCTCAACCTCTGAGATATTTTAAATGCCAAAAACTTGGTCATAAAGCAGGTATATGTAAAGGAAAACAACAATGTGGAAGGTTTGATGGATATGGAAAATGCAGTAAAGAAGTAAAAATGAGCTGTACCTGTTAAGAACACACAACACAATTTCCCCATTAAAGGACAATAAAGGGATTTTTTTATTCTCTTCTATACTGCTGCATATTGTGGCTGTGAAGTGAACAAAAAATCGCAAGAGATCAGAAAAGTTAAATTAGAGCTTACAACTTATGCTGAAGCTGCAAAAAGAACCTCATTCAAATAAAAAAGACCCAAATCAACAGTGGTGCAAATGACAAGTTCAAAGCCTTGGTCCCAAAATTACAGAAGATTCATTGATTGTTAAAAATAAGGATTTAGTATTTTTCATTGTAGAAGTGAACAATTGTACTGCTCAGATGACAAAGGAAAAAAAAAAAAATAAACAAAATATCAAAATGATAGTGAAAGCCGCAGATATGTATCTTGCAGTGAGAGATTTAAACTGGGAAACGTTTGAAGTATGGTAGAAAAAAAGAATGGGACCACTAGAAACTGATAGAGTGACGATAACAAAGATAAATTTGAAATTATGAGGATAATTTTAAGTATTTGTTACTCATTATGTTGGGTTTAATTAAATAGTTCTGAAATTGAGTCTTGTTTCACTCCATATCTGTTGGTGGCGGTAATGCACTACTATTAGTTTGCAAACTGCCATAAAACACTACAGGAATACCTGCCTGTGGTTTGATTACTCACACCTGGTTTCAGGTAGTCTCATTTCTGGAGTCAAATTTGGCCTTTTTTGGAGCAGATGAAGCAGGAAGCTCTGTTCAGAAAGGTCAAACCTGACTTTAGATCTTGACTAGATCTAAAACATTTAAACAAGTTTGATTCTTCATATGAAGTTATTTTATCTCTAACACACATTCCATAACCTTCTGTGCACAATATTAATCATTCCTTCACATGTTGTGCGCATAAAAATTGTTTCTTCAATTGCACCCTAGCATCTGAGGCTGTGGAGCTAAAGGCCTTAAAGTTTTTTTTTTTTTCTAAAAACCTGAAATTCACTAAGTTTGAATTGCATAGACATCCCAAGACATAATAGTCTGAAGAAGGGTTTAAACAAAACTTGAAATGTATAAATTTTACCCCAGAGAAATCCAGCCTTTCAAACCTTCCATGTTTGAGTTGGGCAACAACTAGAAATGTTTCTAAAAAAATAAAAAAATTCATTTGCTGAAAACAAAATTAGCCAACGCATAACTTTCACTCTGCATGGCACAAAAAAGTACAAATTTTTGAATATTTTTCCATAAAAAAAACACCTTACATAATCAACCCACAATAATAATTCAATGTGTCGTCAGTGTTCAGTTTTACATGAAGCCTCGTTATTAATTATATAATACAAGTATTAAGAATTGAAAGAATTGGAATATCTGCTCTTAAAAATATGTGTGTGGCTCTTAAAAGAGCCGTTGGGTTTTGTTGGATGAGCTTGACTTATGCTCTCTCTCCACGGATGCGGCGGGCCAGCTGGATGTCTTTGGGCATGATGGTGACCCTCTTGGCGTGGATGGCGCACAGGTTGGTGTCCTCGAACAGACCAACCAGGTAAGCCTCGCTGGCCTCCTGCAGAGCCATGACGGCGGAGCTCTGGAAGCGCAGGTCGGTCTTGAAATCCTGAGCGATCTCTCTGACCAGACGCTGGAAGGGCAGCTTGCGGATGAGCAGCTCAGTGGACTTCTGGTAACGGCGGATCTCTCGGAGAGCCACGGTACCGGGCCTGTAACGGTGGGGCTTCTTCACTCCACCGGTAGCCGGGGCGCTCTTACGGGCAGCTTTGGTAGCCAGCTGCTTCCTGGGAGCCTTTCCTCCGGTGGATTTACGGGCGGTCTGTTTGGTTCTGGCCATCGCTTCTTTGCTATTTCTATCAAGCTAAAGAAATACGTGGACCGCCGTGGGGACGTGGGCTTTATAAAGGGAACAGCGGCTCAAAGTAAGCTCTGATTGGCTCACATTTTGATGGGTGGGAACATGTTTCCATCTCAGCTATTGGTTGGATTTTGAATTTTAAATAAAGGCGCAATATAAATCTTTTGGCGGCCGGAACATCTGTGTGGGGGCGGTGAGGTACTTCAAATGAGTAATAAGATTTTAAAAAGTACCTAGTTAAATGAAAAATAAATCATTCACAGTACTTTGTTCTTTGTATTCAAATTCAGGGCATGTAGCTACTGTGTAAAGCAGGTACATGTATCCTAATGGCAAATATAAGTAAACAAATTACATTAATTCACTGAAATTATGTTTGATCAGTGTTTGAAAATCAAATCTGCTTTTTTATTAGGTTGAAATAAAAACATATGTACTCAGTGTTTTATTTGATTGGATCTGTAATTCATCAATTGATAATCAGCAAATGTTACCTCACAAGTGAAAACAAACCGTTAGAAGAAAATAACTAAAATAGAACAGACTGTACCGACTTTCAAGGTCATTTGGAGAAATGCAATGTGCAGTTTAATTAAAATAGAGAAAAGGCATAAAAATAAAAACAGTGAAGTAAAAAAAAGCTCTACTGCAAGTCATGCATTTCCAACTAGTTTTTATGTTTAGAGGCAAGTCAGTTGCACATTTGTTTTACTTCACCTGTATTGGTATTTTCCAGTGTTTTTAACCAACTTTTCAAGCACATAGGACGAAACATTGATAGGTTGTCGCCTCCACAGACAATTGAACAAGTCTCAATTTTTTCCACCTATTGAATGATGCACAACAAAGACACGTACTCAAGCACAGCATAGTAAATAAATTCTAAATATAATAAATTTCCATTCGTGCAGCAGTTATCAATGACAGTGGTAGATAATGGGTAAACATTTGATTGGTGCTTAACGGTAAATTTTTGATTCTGCTCAATTTTGAATTCCAGCAGAAAAACTGGAACAGCCCATTCTAAAGCATTTCCCAACGTTACAAGTATTTCAGGATCAGCTCTTAGAGATGTGGGTGGCTCTTAAAAGAGCCGTTGTTTTTCCAGATCAGTCAATAGATTTATCCTCCAAAGCCGTAGAGAGTGCGGCCCTGCCTCTTGAGAGCATAGACCACATCCATGGCGGTCACAGTCTTCCTCTTGGCGTGCTCGGTGTAGGTGACGGCATCACGGATGACGTTCTCCAGGAAAACCTTCAGGACACCGCGGGTCTCCTCGTAGATAAGACCGGAGATGCGCTTGACTCCACCACGGCGGGCCAAACGGCGGATAGCGGGTTTGGTAATGCCCTGGATGTTATCACGGAGAACTTTGCGATGACGCTTAGCGCCTCCTTTGCCGAGTCCTTTTCCTCCCTTTCCGCGTCCGCTCATGTTGTCAGCTCAACTTTACAGCTCAAAGATGTGAAAAGACAGCGGAAAAGGTCCCTATTTATGTATGAGTTGCGGACCTGAGAGAAGACCACCACCGGCATGGGCGGAGTCAAAACATTGTTACGAATGAAATGATTTATCAGCTTGAGAATAAATAAATAAATAAATAAATAAATAAATAAATAAATAAATAAATAAATAAATAAATAAATAAATAAATAAATAAAACTATCCATGTTGGTTATTAAGTGGGTTGGGTTTTTATTTTTATTTTTTTTGGCTTGATTATGACCTGGATGGCTGAGAATCTTCACCATCATGCTCCATGAGGTAGAACAATAGTGTGTAGCTGCAAGCACTCAAAAAGATGTATTTCAAAATAAACCGTACCAGGGGTGTTAAGGAAATTGCAAAACAAAAAAATTTAAAATTCTGAGTATTTAACTAGGTCATCTGAAGCTGAAATTTCCTTCTAAAACATGAGACAAAGTTGTACATCCTTTCCAGGATACTTTTTTCTTGTGAGGTTAATAATTGTTTCATTGTTAAAGAAGTTTATTAACTCATGAGCCCAACTGCTCTCTCTCTCTCTCTGTTTCCACCATTTTGTCAATTATACACATTGTTTCTGTTTCATCATTTTTTCCAGCTCTGACCTGTTGGCCTGATAGCAGACATCACTACCACCATCTAGTGCTCCCATGAGAACATTTCACTAATTTCAGTGAAAATAAGATGGTGGGGCCCCTGAAAAAACCTTTAACAACTGCTTTTGACAATGTAGGTGCAGGAGAGACACTGAAAAAGAAAAATATCCATTTTAATTTAACATCTAAATAGTTAATTTAGAAACCTTAAAAAAGCGCTTTCTAATTGTGCATTTTCTGATTTCCATTTGCAGTACTCAATAAATACAATTTATAATTGCTCTTTAATAATTCAATTACAAATCTAAAATTAGAAAAGTATTTTCAAACAGGATTTCTGATTATGTGATATAAATGTTAGATTAAAATTGTTGTTTTTCTTTTTTTAATGTACTCTCCTCCTCCTCCATACTTGACTCTTGAAAACCTGGGGCACATATCCACAGTTGACCAATGTTAAATTATGTTTTAAAAAAAGATATCGTAATGACAAGAAAATTTTAGGTTTAGGGCTTACACTATTCCAGGGGTAACCAGTTAAAAATCAGCAGGGTCTGAATAAAGAAAATCAAAAATCAGTAAAGGTCCGGAGACATTTTTAATTATAATCTGTTACTTAAAACAGAATTTAACACTGAAAAAAAATTAGGTTTTTATGCATCAATGTCACAAGTTGACTTAAAAAACATATATATATTAGCCAGAAAGTGGGTCCAGATCCAGACCGCGGTCCGCTAATCTGTGACCTCAGGTCCATTCAATTCAATTCAGTTTTTTCCTACAGCTCCAAATTGGTTCAGTTTTATGTCTGAGGAAAATAAGCTGAGTGCATCAACTCATTGACTCGAAGGCATTCTTTCACACCAAGCATGCTTGTAGTGACAGTGGAAAGGAAAACTCCCTTTTTTCCCTCTTCAGTGATGATATTTTGTCTGTGAGTTCTGATTGTGATTACGGGGGAGTGTTGGCCTAGTGGTTAGAGCATTGCGCTTGTGCCTCTGAGCAAGACTCTAAACCCCACACTGCTCCCCGGGCGCCGCACAGTGGCAGCCCACCGCTCCCCAAGGGGATGGGTTAAATGCAGAGAATTTCTCCATTGTGAGATCAATGAAGTTCTATTTCTATTTTTTATATTTTCTACTTTAGATCCATTAATGCTACATCATATGGGGGACAGTTTACTGTTTATTCCATGATTCTATGAAGTTGAGAAAAATCGAGCTTCTTCAGAGCAGGTTTTTTCTTTTTTCTTCTATTTTAATGTAATATCCTTGTCATGAAGAGGCATTTTTTTTTGTATGAGACATACGAGTGTTTGTTTAAAGGTGACTTTAAAAACGTCACCTTCTCACGGGGAATAGGCAGAGTAATTATCGTTGATGATGTGTGAGTCTATTACAACTTTTAGCCCCATTTACACTACCCTTTTAAAACAGTCTGAGCATGGTAACCTAGTTGAGAGTAAATAGAATGCAATCTAGTACTAGTTCAACAGTATGGCTCGGTGCGGTCTAGTTTGGCCTTGGTTCTCTGATAACAAAGAGCGCATGAACAGATCGCATCCACTTCCATTTAGAGTCAGCTGACTTTAAGCGGGTTTTCCGCCATGTCCTGTGTTGTAATTCACAGATCTCTTCAACTGTTCCCAACATGAACTTCTTCTCAGCCTATAAACAATAAATGGTATCAAAAGAGCGTGGTGCGACCTGGGATTATGCTGAGACCGAGGCTCTCATTGAAATCTGGGCGTAGGACGATATCCAGGCATATAAGTTCCTGAATGTTATGGGCCCGCCATTTTTGTTTGCATAATTCCTGCCATGAGAGCTGTAGTATCATGGACCCCCAGTAGGAGGCGAGGAACCGTTGATGTGTAAATGTTCGTAAGGAACCAAGCTCGGCACGATTAACTGATGGATCGATTTCAGAAGGGTAGTGTGAATGGGGCATAATATTACCTGCCTGTTGTGTTTCAGAACTATTATTTTCCAAAGTAGTGTATCTATTTAGGACAAGTTTTTATGTCAGAATAAAAAGTCCTCTTCAGTATCAAATGGCAAAGGTTTGTAAATAAATGAGAGTGGTGTCCTTGATCTAAGGACCATGTGTAATATTTTGATAAAGCTGGAGCAGTTGATAAGCACTGCTTTCTGTTACTGTCATGATCTTGGCACTAATGACTGGATTCTTGGTTTATTCCATCCACCTGCCTAGCTACACCAAGTTCTCATTATCAATCATCAGATCCACCTGTTCCAGTTCCTATCTTAACTGCTTGGTCCCAGCCATCAGTGCCAGATTATTCGAGCCGTAGGTGAGAGTTCTCTACCGTATCCCAGTGAGTTTATCCTGACGAGTTTCTAGACAATTTCATTTTTTAAAGTGCAGCCTTGAAAAAGAGTAATAAATACATAAAAAATAGTAATATAAACATATGTCTGTATATTTACAGTTCTAACATTAATTATTTATACATTTTTTTCTATAAATAAAATAGCCCATTTTACACAACATTCAGCAGTCTAATGGCAGTGGGGAAGAAACTGTTATGGAATCTGCTGGACCTGCATCGGATGCTTCAAAGCCTCTTCCCAGAGGGCAGCAGGGAGATCAGTCCCAGGAATTTGGTGCTGCTGATCACCTCTGCAGCTGAGCTGTTGATGACCAGTGGAGCGTGGTTAGGCCGGTTCTTCCTGAAAATCAAGATGATCTCCTTCGTCTTCTCCACATTCAGGATATGGGTGTTATCTTTGCACCAGTCAAAACCAAGGACAAAACAGAGTAAGATAAACATTTCTATAAAAATCTGTTGTCCTTTCTCATGGTTATTTAATACATATAAATTATGAAGTGTTATTTAAAGAGTTTGTCCCAAGTGATCTCTTTTTAGGAAAAGAACCAGAGAGAGAAAGCTTCAAGGTGGAACACGGGGCTTTCCATAACACAGCTCAACAGGCGGCCCTGTCCAAGAAACACACAGCCAGGCAGACGAGCTCCAAGCCAGCTGCCATGTCAGAGGATGAAGAGAGCACATCCAGCCAGTCACACTCAGAGAAACAGGACTACACTAAAAAATGGGCCGATCTCCAACATCTATAAACAAAGGTGTTGATGGCAGCAGCACAGCTGATATTTCTCTCCAGGATGGAGTCACATCCAAATAGGAACAGACCAGATGAAGTTACTATGAGATAAAGCAGAGAGAGCAGAATGTTAGAGATTGAACTAACAGATTCTGCAGAATATGAGAATAGAGATAGAATGAAGCAGAATGATGAAAAGGGGTCCTTATGTCCTCCAGCAGTCTAAGCCTATAGCAGCATAACTATAGAGATAGCTCAGGATAACCTGAGCCACTCTAACTATAAGCTTTATCAAAAAGGAAAGTTTTAAGCCTAGCCTTAGAAGTAGACAGGGTGTCTGCCTCACTGACCAAAAACTGGAAGTTGGTTCCACAGGAGAGGAGCCTGATAACTAAAAGATTTGACTCCTGAAATTTAAGGAACCACTAGTAAACTTGAGAGTGAAGTTTTCTATTCGGAACATAAGGAACAATTATATCTCTGATATCAGATGGAGCCTGGCCATTTAAGGCTTTATATGTGAGAAGGAGGATTTTAAATTATTGTATGGATTTAACAGGAAGCCAATGAAGAGAAGCTAGGATAGGAGAGATATGATCTCTCTTTTTAATTTTCATCAGAACTCTGGCTGCAGCATTTTGGATCAGCTGAAGGCTTTTAACTAGAGTTTGTGGACTTCCTCATATTAAAGAATTCCTCATAGTAAAGAATTACAACAGCCTTGAAGTAAAAAATGCATGGACTAGTTTCTCAGCATCAACCCTGGACAGGAAATTTCAAATTTTTTTTGCAATATTCCAGAGATTAAAGAAGGAAATTCAAGAAACATTTTTGATATGGGATTTAAATGACAGGTCATGATAAAAAAAAAAAAAAAAAAAAAAAAAAAAAAAAAACATGATTTTTTTACTTCATTGTCGATTTAATCCCATCCAAATTAAGCAACTGATTAATCAGCTTATTTTTCAAAGAATGTGGTCCAAAGGCTATAACCTCTGTCTCGTCTGCTTTCAGAAGCAGAAAGTTAAGAGTCATCCAGGTTTTTATGTCTTTAATACACAATTAGGACACACAATTAGAAACATAGAGCAAAGTACATTGCAGTGGCATTGTCAGAGTTTTTCTACTACTTACTGTATGACTTCACATGTTTGGGTAGCCATGCTAGTGGCATAAATTACATCTTTTAAACCTCTGTATTATGCCCAATGATTGCAATCTGAAGTAATCCATCCATCCAATCCATACAAAAAAAAAGAAAAACACAAAAAAAAAGGTCAGGTCCCAGCCTAAGGTATTTATGGAATAGCTTTTACAAAGATTACATAAAATAAATCTCTTTTGATTACACTTTAGTATAACGATTGTATGTGAACATGATCCTTGACTGATTCCAGTAAACCTAAACATAACTTAATAAACCACAACCATTCTAATAAATCTAAAATAATAACAGTAAGTTATAGAATAATTTAATTAACAAACATTTTCATAAACCTAAACTGATTAGATTAATCTAAAAGAGAATGATGGCCCTCAGAGGTCAGCATCTCAGCATCCTGTCGGCCATCTTGTAGTGGGAGGACAGATTGATGCGGTGAGCTCCTTTTTCTGTTTTGTTTCCCGGTTTAAATTATCGTTTAAGTTCCTATTCTCCTCAATTCCGCGTAAACGGACACTCCACGCGTGTCCGTGATTATGTGATCCGCGCAGCGAGGAAAAACGGCGTGAAAAGGAGCTTTAAAGCCAGCAGTCGGTTGGTTTTTGTTGTTGTTTTGGGGGAAGTAGTTGACGGAGGCGCAGCAGGCCTCCACATTTAAATGGACATAAACACTATTTTATACCGCTTTTATTTGTTTCTTAACAGTCCACGAGTTGATAACAATTGAACCCGACCTAACAGATTGGAGTAAAAACATTAAAAACGTTTTAACGATTCTGTTCTGGTTGTGCGTTCTAGCTAGCTGTTAGCTCATATGCTAACAACCCAGCGCTTTCTATGGATTTAGCTGGCGGTGGTTAGCTACAGCTATGAGTACTGTTTAAAACTTTAACGCCGACTTATGTAAGCAGCTTATATTATCACCTTAACGACAAACAAACTAATACCCCGAGTGTTGTGGAAATGTATACATGCATATAAATATGAAAACAATCTAGTGTTCGCGCTAGCATTAGCATGCATGGCTATCTTACAGCTACTTGCTAACCGTCCTGGCTTTTAAACTCATATACCTGCTTCCATTACTAATGCTGCAGGATTTAAATGAGTTAGCTTAGTGAACAGTGGTTAAATAGTAATTATATTTTCCTAAATCAGACTGAGTTTATTCCTCTTTGTCGCTGGTGATGCTTGCTGTGTTACTAGTTGTGTTAAACAAAAGGAAGTAGCAGTGATGGAGAGGGGACTGATCTTCTGGACATTTTTATTCCTATTGTGTTTTAACATCTGAGGGTAAATCTGTTGTGAGTAGAATGCTCGTGTTTAATAGACTGCTGATCTCCATTAGATGGTAATTCGTTTATTATAACTAGAATTGGCTGTTTTAGGTACAGATAGAGAAGATATGAATCTTCGCATATGTCAGTAAATTAAAATCATCTATATATTGCAGAAGAAGGCAGGACGGATCCAGTTTGTTTGCATCTACAAAACCTGTTTTTGCCTGCTTCAACTCTGCAGCCTTTTCATTGTGGATCAACCGGAATGACTTTGCTGGATAAGATCTCGTTTTAAGTCTTTGCAAAGTGTGTAAATGTACATTGTTATTGAAAACAACATTATTCAATCCGAAGTGTGTTAAATATTCTGCTTGTTTTGATTACTACGGGTGTCACCCTTTGGGCATCAGCGACAGTTTAATCTCAGAGCGACAGTTTTAAATCCTCTTTGCACTAAATGATAGACATTAAGAAAAGCTATTTGGTCCAACCTAGCCCGGATACATAATTGATGTTAGGGCAATTTTCTGTGGGATTTTAACACATGATTGTTGTGGTTTTTAAATAGTATTTCAGTGTAAAAGCACATTTTGAACCTGTAAGATGGACAAACCTTAGTCGTTTTCTCTTTCGGGAACAAAAATTTTGGCAAAGATGTGAAGATAAACGCTATGATTTCGTAATTTGGTGAAAAAGACAAAAGCAGAGAAGCTTTACATAACACTTCCATTTTCATAATTATTTTCTAAAGCTTTAATTGGTGAATGGTGATGTCCACCTGCTCCAGGGGGTCCAGAATCAGCTGTAAAGGTGGATCCTGGAAAAGATAATCCCTTTTAGTGGCTCTAAAAACTCAAAGTCCAAGTCAGCCGGATTTTAGGAGCTTTAAAGAAAGACTATATAACTTCTTATCTAAGTATGATCTTAGTTTGAGATCTATTAAAGGATTATTTAGGTAGTGTTGTGTGATGTGATGTGAAGGTGAAGCCTATAAGCCTATAAGCTGAAACCCAGAATGTTTCATTTGACCCAGAGTGCCGCTTTATGGCATTCTGAGTTATCAACCTGGACAGATATATCACAGCAAATGACCTGGACGCCGGCGGCAGACTGGGTCCTTTTCAAACCGAGGCAGTTGAGTATCCCAACACCAAGTTAGCCTCCTGTTGCTAAGAAAGCTTCTCCGAATTTTCCTCACACACACAGCATCTTAAACACCAAAGACTCAACGTCAGTGCTTGCTTCATCTGATCACCAATATAAGTGATGCGTTGGAAGCAATAGGAATAAGGAAAAACAAACCACTTTTGCGACGATTTACTTTGAAGTTAAAGGCTCTAGCACCCCTAGTGACTAAACGTTACACTGAGTTCCTTCAATTGGTTCCGATATCTAAAATTAGTCCTTTTTTATTTGCGTTTTTTAAACAAAACTTAAAAATGACGTAACATTAATGTTTTATTATCTCTAAGCAAAACATTTTCCTAATTGCATTACAGAGTGGTATCGGGGTTAAAAACTGTAAATTTTCATCTTTAACACCTGATCTACCAGCTGATCTGAGCTGATATCTGCAACATGCCCTGGTTCCCAGAAGCACTTGAGCACATTTGCACCACCATTTAAAAGGTGCAAAGGTTCAAAAGAACAGTTTATTCAATATTTTGTATTGAGGAATGATTATCAGCAGTGGTGTGCATATTTAATACATTTAGAAAAGTGCTACTTTGATCATCTACACGTCTGTTAAAGTCTTGAGAACTGGGAGCTTCATGGGTCTGTTATGCTCTAAACCGTCCGGGTTCTTCCTTTTACCTGCAGGAATGTGAAACATTGAGCCACAGACAGTAGAACCTGAAAGGAACGTCATTTATCCCGTCTGTCATGGATCCGATGCGTGATCGGAGCTGCGTTAATGTGACCTGACCATTTCTCTAATTATCTCCCAGGTGACACGCGGAATGTTTGGTGCTACCCGGAAGAAGTTTATGGAGGGGGGGATCGAGAGCGAGTACGCTTCGGACGACTCCGGCCTCTACTATGGCCACACGTCCATGTTCGCTCCTCATCGAGCCGACAAAGATGTAAGTCTGTAACTCGGCGGCAGCATCACCGCCTCAGAGCATCCGATTTCAGGGGCTGATTTTACAGACCAGAGAAAATCAGGGTTTTAGTTGGTGATTTTTTTGTCAAGTAAGGAATAAATTTGAAGGAAAATTAAAACTGTTTAGTTTTTAATTATTTTATTTTACAAACTGATTCTGGAAAGTGTGGCTGATTTCTGTTTGGCTTCATCTATTCTTAATCCAGTGCACCTAATTCCATCAGGAAGCTTCGTCAGTAGTAAATAAAGCGTGAGATCAGATGTCAGTATAAACGCAGCTGCTCTGTGAAGCCGTCAATAGTTTTTTAGTAGAACTTTAGTGAAGCAGCAGAATCATGCATTTAGGAGAAAGGTCAGGATGAGGCTGCAGGAAGCTGAACCTTACTGCAGGACAACCAGAGGTGGTTTAGATCAGAGCCGATTCATCTGAAAGGCAGAGGAACAAATCAAACCTGTGGCCAAACAAAAATGTTTACAGATCCATTGGGTTGAGTTTAATGATGGTGATTCTGATTGATTAGCTGAGGGAGTGACATAGAAACCCATGCCACACTTTTCAGATTTTTCTCAGTTACATACAATGTCCTGGTTTGTTAAATAAAAACCTCATTGAATGCTTTCATCTTTTTAAAAAGGAGTAAAATCTCCCTTTAATACCAGCGAGGCTCTGAATTTACAACGAACACCTTCAGCACATTTAAAACTGAAGAAAATGTTAGCTTTTCCTCTGAATCTTGTTTGGTGGCTTTGAAACACAACAAAAAAAACTTGAAAACTATAAAAAGAGAAAAGTGTGTTTCTGCTCATTGTGGTCTGGATGCATCCAACAGTAACTCGTTGTTCAGTGTTTCACGTGGAGCGATTTAACTGGAGGAAGATTTATGTTTGTGCTTCCTGTGTTCAGATGCTGTCGTCTTCCTCCTCAACGAGTCAGCTGTCACAGCTGGGAGCCAGCTTATACGCCCCACAGAGTAAGGTCAACACCCACATTTATTTCTGCTCAAAGGTTTCCACTTCTGTTCCAGTCAGGGCTTAATTAATCCTGTCAAGGTGCTTTAAATGACCCAATAATGCTGCCCGCCCCAGACTAACCTGTGAGCTGATAAAACACATATTATCAAGTGCTAAAGGCTCCGATATTTGTATTCATATCTATTTATTTTGATCTCCACTAATTAAAACAAGTACATCTATTCTTCCTAAAGTCATTTCCACCCCAACAGTTTTTCTTTGACATTGATTTTAAATGACAAAACAAACTTAAACAGTCCTCCAAGAAAGAAAAAATATATAAATACACATTCCCACATATGCATACATGTTTACTTAAACACATATAATTTTGATGAATTATGTAAGAAGTCAACAGAAAAACACAAAAAATTGTAAGCCCTCCTGTGATCTGGAGGAGCAGAGTCTGCTAATATCTGTCTGCAGTGGCTACTTTATCCACTGCAGAAATTGATTTACCCCCCCCCCCGTACATTTCCTGCACACCACCTTTTCACATTTGTGACAAACATCATACGAGTGTTTTTTTGTGCAGCGTTGAAGCACCTGCCACTGTTTTCTTTGCCACGCCAAAGCTGCTCTTCAGCGGCGGAGGGGCTTGTAACCTGCGGAGCGCTTGTGGTTTTATCAGTTCAAGGATAAAATCTCTGCGTGAGACGGTGACGTTCAAACAGCTCCCGAAAAAAACCAACGCGTTTATAGCTGCTATGTCCAGCTGGTCGTAAAATGCAGCCACAGGCCACGTTCTCGTTGGAGCTTTTACATAATACTTTCTAATCATCTGATCCGACACATCCAACGCCGACCTGTGTGCGGTTATAGTAAACCACGGCTCTGGTTTGGTGTACCGGCTGAGGTTCCAAACCTTGAACAAAAGTTTCACTATTGTCTGATGGGTCACTGATACGTTTGCATTTTCCCTTGCATGGGTGATCATCCTTGGACTCGCTGTCAGAATCTGAGCCGCTTCCTACCCAGTCCTCCTCATCCGTCTCTCCCTCCCTGCCAGAATCGCTATCATCAATATTTTGAAGCATTTCTTAAGTCTGTTTAGCGGTTAGATTTCTTCTGAAAGCCATTTTTCCGTATTAGCCAAAGAGTTCTAGGTAGAATGTTTGTTGCTAGGCAACCATACCACGCTGGAAGATTTTAAAATCCGACTAATAGAGCCGTCAAAAGTACGGCTGTGGGAGATTGAGGTAAGATTAACCATATTTATTTTATTGTTTTTATTTTATTTAAAAACTACATGAAAATGAAGGAAATATAGAAACAGGAAAAGTCAGTTAACATGAGCTTCATGATTAATGCAAATAAAGTTCTTTCACTTTCAAATCTCGAAACCTTCAAAATGGCGGCCTTGGTAGTTCTAGTGTTAAGGAGTACACTATATGTTATGACAGAGTAAAAAACTTCCACTAAAATATCAAAGGTTGACTGTTTGATGTCCAAATAGCTTCAGTTACTCAGAGGAGCCAGAAACATGACTAAAGTACGAGGAGTTTCCTCACAAAAATATAAATGAAAGTAGAGTAGTTTTACTGCACAATACTTATCAAAATGCTTTTCTTTTCAAAATGTAGCTAATGTAAATGTCAGTAGTTACATCACTCCTCTGATGGAGACCTACAAGACTGGCAACCTATTGAGGCATTAATAAACTCTTTGCTGAACAAAGTCTGCCTGGAAATTGAAAGCTTCTTTCTAAAATATTGTTAAAACGATCTCAAAGTTCATTCTCTCTGAAGCTCAGCTCAGATAAACACAGAAAGTTTCCTTTGCTTATAAACCGAGCTTTTCTTCTCTGTTTCTGTCGTCTTTTCCTCTGTCCCCCCGGCTGCAGGTGCTCTGGGCTTCCCTCTGCGCGGGATCAACAGCAGCGCAGCTGCACCGCTAAGTCGAAGCTCGCTGAACCAGCCTGCCAGCCAGCTCTCTGGTCACACCAGTACTCCCAACTCCGGACAGCTGCACACGCCCCCCTCACCCAGCAGGTTTGCCTGCTTTAACTATAAACCCTGAAAACATTTCCTGATGTGCTTCCAGCTTCTTTCATCATTTCTCATTGCATTTATTTAATTAGATAGCAGCAAAATATTGAACTAATCCCGGCTGCCTCTGCGGATTTATGGCTCCAATTCAGTTAAGAATGCTCCTTAGAGTTTGCAGACTCTGCATTAGTTTTATATTTTAGTCTCTTAGGCAAAGCACAGCTAGTTAATTGGTAACACAATGCAGCAAAAGGACAAATTAAAGTGCCTTATGCGAATTAAACTATAAAAAAGAAGAAAAATAAAAGCAAACAGAGATAATAGCAGGTAGTAAAACAAAAAGAAACTTTAGTTCTGCCATGACCGGAACGGTTCAGAATGAACTTTACTCTGGCATTAATCTCTCTCCTTTAAAATTCCTACATTTAGCTTAAAAAATACAGAAATGTTGGTCATTGATCAGGTAAAAAGTTAACATTAAATGGTGAAATTCAAGGTCTAAATGCAGAACAAAAAATTAAGGAGTAAATTTCCACATAAAAGCTAAAAGTTCTTCAACTTCCAAACAACACAAAAGGGGGGGGGGGGGGGGGGGGGGGGGGACAGGAGGCTGTGAAGATGTTTGAAAGAAAATAAAAAGACATTTTCTGCAAATATGGTGAAAATTTGCCCAGTAAACACTGAAAACAGTAAAACATTGAAACAAATAAAACATGAACTGTTAGATATCTGAACTATATCCTGGTTTAACTTCTACTCACTGGTAGAATATTCTAGTTCCAGTGTAGATAATAAATCTAATAATGGAAATCAATTTTTTTCCTCCTGGGTCTGATAAACACTTCAATATAAATGTTTATCATTTTATAATTATTTTTAAATAAGAGCTGTTTAATTTTAAAACACATTTCCAGTGTTTTACGTAAGTTATGGTCTGTAGTAACAGTGTTTGTCACTGACTGGTGTTCAGGGTGCAGCTCAACTGAACTGAGAGATCCACAGTACCTGTAGCTGCAGCTGTAGGAGAGAGGAGGGGTAAATGTTTACAGGATGATTTGCGTTCAGACTGATGTTCTGTCAGACCAGCATACCTATAATCAATACCCATTTATACCTTTAGTTTATCCCTTTATTTTTGTGTGAAAAAAAGACTTTAAACTACCTTAGTGTGCGTGTATCCCTTCAGTCATGTAAAAAAATACTATTTAATTACTTAGTTTTTGGTGTTTTTTTAAAGCGTATGGCGATCTGACCTTAAATAGTTTTGTTTTTTTAGAGAGAGCGAGATCATTTTTAGGTCTAACAGATTCTAACACCTGATACACAGTTTAATCAATGTGCTGAATTAAGTCAGCACAATGTTAGGGAAGTTATTAGTTACTGTATGATCCATATCATCATAAAGGATCTAAGATAATCTTAGAAACCAGCTCCCTTCCTTCAGGTTATGACCGATTCCTTCTCTGTCCAGGAATATGAGTTCTTAACCTGTGTTTTCTGCTTCTGCAGGGGGTCCATCATGCCCATAAGTAGCCGGAGCGTGCTGAACCACAACCAGCAGGTCGGCGGACCAACGGGGCAGACGAGCGGGTTAGGAGGTGGGGGAGGCGGCGGGGGGAGGAGCGGCACCATGGGGAGTCCCAGCCGGTCGTCTCCGAGCATCATCGGCATGCCCAAACATCAGCAGGCGCGGCAGCCGTTCTCCTTCAACAGGTGAGGAGAAAACAAAACATCTCCCCCTTAAGGTTCTGTTTGCACCTCATCCTCCATGACCAGAAGTTCTGGGCTGATCTGGGAACAGGATGATAAAGTTTAAATAAAGCTGCTCAGATTTATGGACTATGATTCCAGCATCTATTTCCCTGCTGGATATAAAGAGACAAAAATTATTTACGAGAATAATTTCATTTATACAACTTAATTGAAATAAAATAGTTTATAAAGAACGTTAAATGATCAAATGTTTATAAAAGAATATCTAAAAGTATAAATCAACAACTACAAGTTATTATGAGCAAAAATTCTGCGTAAATGTTTATTAGTTTTATATTTTAAACTGTGATTATCCAGAGCAGTCTTAGCCCCGCCCACTGGCTACCACAGGTAACCATGAAGTGGAGTGAAAAAGAACCACACCTCAGATCAGCGAAACCAAACAAACTGACTTTGACTTTAATACTGAACAGGAATCCAGGCTTCAACATGAGAGAGTCCTTAACCAGCAACATCTTCAACGGCACAGGTGCGAAGGCCGAGGTCCCCACGGAGAACATTTCAGGTTTGAAAATCCCACAGAATAACGGCTGTTTGTCGTCACGCTTCCTCCAGACGGCAGTGAGAATGTAACGGGGTTGGATCTGTCAGACTTCCCGGCACTGGCGGACCGGAGCCGGAGAGACGGAAATTCGAATCCCACGCCGCAGCTCAACCCGCTGGCCGGTCGGGCGCCCTACGGTAAAACACACGCTCTGATTCCTTTAGTTCACACAAAGAACTGGTACTCTCAGTTTTTCCTTTTATTGACGGTTAATGCAAGAACCTAAATGTAAACATTTTAGGACTTAAAATGTATTTTAGATCCTATATCTGCTTTTTATAGTATTCAAAGTCAACCTTAGAGTCAATACTGGCTTTAGCCTGATGAAATATCAATCATTATTACTGGTTTTGATTTTCCAGGCCAGAAGAAAGACGCTCAGTTTATCTGTGTTTCTGCCCTAAAATCAGTAGGAAGAGCTTCATCAAGCTGCTAGAACACCTCTAACAGCTGATTGCATTAAACACGTACCATAGTGTGAGCAGCAAGGAGCCCAAATAAACAGCCTAAAATAGATCAGTACTCATAAAGCGAGATAAAACATTATTGTTGGTGTTGAGAGTTGGTCAAGCAGGTCCATTTAGAGCTAGTGCTGGGCGATATGACCTCATATCAATGTCGTAGTAAATTGGCTAGTTTTACCTCAATAACGATAAATGCAGTTCAATATGAAAATCTCACACTAAGAGAAAAGACAATTAGAAGGAATTTATTGATACATTTACTTTGTCTTTGGCGCTCAGACCTCAGCAGGAAACATAACGCTTCATTTTGATAGTTATGCATGAACAGGAGCAAAGAATAGAGCTGTTTTCCCCCAGGCCTGAAACTGGTGGTGGAGTGGAGATGAAGTTGGTCAGTCTGTAGACTGCTGGTTAGCAAGACAGTCTGCTGAGCTTCATGGGGAGATCCAGTAGACTGTGTGAGCTGATACTAGAGCTTCACTCAGGGACCTGGAAGATAGAAGTCCAGTTTGGATAACACAGGTTGAGAGAACCTGTCCATGATGAGCAAGCATGAAGCGACAGTGGAGAGGAAAAATTCCCCGTTGGGAAGAAACCTCTGGCAAAACCAGACTCAACATGGCGGTCCTGTGCCGGAATGGTTAAAATTAGACGCAGAATGCAGGAAGAGTGAGGGAGTAATGACACTTTAGTTATGATGGTGGAGGAGGGGCTGGGTTGAAACGGGGTCATTTGAATGAAGTCACACAGTACATCCACCGCCTGCGCACAGGAGCAGACAAGCGCATTAGCTGTGTTTCAGGTGGATGTAAGAGAGCAATCAGTTTCTTCAGTTGAACTTCCACCTAGCCTCCATAATAAATGCTTCAGCTTCTCTATCAGAAATAACGGCATGTGCAGGAAATGCAACTGATATATTTATAATTTATTTATAACATTAAATATTACTTTCATTTAACTATTAAAGGCTTGCACCCATTCAGGTTTAAACATTCAACAATGTTTTATTGAACAGGAGAAAAATGTTTCCTCTCTTGCAAATGTTTTTGTGCAAAGGTAACCGAGGCTTTTGCACATCTTTGAACTCAACAGCCTGGTTGCGCTGTAGGTGGTGGTAGAGGTTGGATGTGCTACTTTGGGTCTGACAGTTTTCAGACCAACTTTACTTTTCGTGTTCCTTTGCTCAACATCTATGGCGTAATTTAGGTGCCACTGAACTGAACGTGTAGTGAGAACAATGTGCATCGCACACCCTCATTCAAAACAGGTCTGCCGCACACTCAGCTCTGACAACATGCTCTTAACTTCTTCTCTGCACGCTCGGCTTCATCTCTTCTCTCGCTCGGCTCCACAGGATTAACTGATGAAATTTAATAAACAACTGCTGATGAACATTCTCAGTCATCCAGGTCATAGTTATTCCATAAAAGTTTAAAAACAATCCACTGGACTTGGTTTCCAAGATTTGAAGATGTTTCGCTTCTCCTCCAGGAAGCTTTCTCAATTCAAATGTCTGGATCTGCAGTGAGTTTGAGTCTTTATATAGACATGGCCTTGTATTGCTTGGAAACATGCAAATTGAAAAACATGAAACCGACCCACTCGTCTTAATTTGAAAAAAATGATTAATATACAACTGTGTTAGACGATTTTTCACTGGGCTCATCCGCCCTCTTTGTTTACGCTTCTGACTGGATTGACGGAGTCACTGGATTACACACCTGCTGCTTTGTTTTAGAGAGGAAGGAACTACCAGCCAGCAGCAAACCCAGGAAAAATGGCAGATTTGTTTACCGCCTTATTTACTGAATTTACCAACATGGGAAAATTTGTGCGGGTTATAGTAGTGAATGGTGGTAAAGGTAAAAATCCATTTTATCACCCAGCGCTACCAAGAGCTACATTTTTAGTCAGTGTCTGTTAGGGTTGTCACAATACTAAACTTTTCAACTCGATACCGATACTAAGTAAAATATTCGATACTCGATACCCTTTTCGATACCACAAGAAAAAAAAAAAACTCTAAAATTCAACAGAAATATTTTCATTACTAAAAAAATAGAAGAAATAAATAAAAAAAACAATAACATAATAATAAACCAGTTAAACAAAAATAATTCTCAGCAGCTGCACCTGTTACAAAAAAGTCTGAAACTGAAAAATCCAGCGAATTATTCAATTAAACAGTGTTGAGAAAGTGCATTTTCCACTATGCACTTTAGATGGCTGTATCGATACTTTTGAAAATGAGTATTGTATCCGGATACAACGTTTCAGTATCGATACTTTTTTGAGTATCGATACTTTTGACAACCCTAGTGTCTGTTGGCGGCATGAAGCTGAGGGTTTTTTAAAAGATGTTCGGTTCCACCAGAATCTGGTTGTTTCCCTGGCACCATCTGCAGATCATCATTGATCCGTTATATGAGCAGTCTGTTACTTTACAAAACATTTCCAAACAGTTGGCTTTAGCACAGATGTTGAATAAAATGGAAAAAGAAGCTCAGTGGATGCAATAAATATATTTTACATATTTTATAAAGGTAAAAATTTATTCAAGCAGGTTTTTAGTCATTTAATTATTTAGGACTTTAAATAAAATCCTTAAAAATTGTAAAATCTTTTGAAACTGAATAGAAGAGCAGAATTCAACAGAACTGGACCTAGTCTGGTTTCCCTCCCTGGAAAAGTAGACATTACCATCTGCTTTAGGTTGTTGAAGTTTTAGCAAAGCAGCAATGAAAGTGAAGCATTTTTTGATTGATGATTAACTGTTCATCTGATTACGGATCTCTTCCTGTTTTTGATTCCTAGTTGGCATGGTAACCAAGCCATCCAGTGAACAGTCACAGGACTTCTCGATCCATAACGAGGACTTCCCAGCTCTCCCAGGGCCAAACTACCAAACAAAAGACGCCAGCAGCAACAACGACGACAAAACGGTCCGGAACCTGTTTTTGATAAAGTTGGGTTCATGAGGGTTAACCCGGGCTTCACGTTTTCTCCCTTTAAACATCTGGGTTTGCCTGAGTTTCTTCTTCCTGCTTCTGCTAAGCAGAACCTGAACTCATCGGGGAAGGCCTCCTCCAGCGTCGACGGTCCTAAGTTTCCTGGCGATAAGAGCTCTGCTCCCAGCAACAACAACCAGCAGAAGAAAGGGATTCAGGTGCTTCCTGATGGTAAGTTCTGACTGGTTTGTTTCTGAGGTTGATGTTTGTGATCATAGCTGAAGAATACAAATCAGGTTTGTTTACACCCGCTCTACCCGGATGAGCCCTAAAGCTGCCCTTAAACTCTGTGTCTCAGGCCGGGTGACCAACATTCCCGTCGGCATGGTAACGGACCAGTTCGGGATGATCGGCTTGTTGACGTTCATCCGGGCGGCAGAGACGGATCCTGGCATGGTCCACCTGGCACTGGGCTCAGACCTGACGACGCTCGGCCTGAACCTCAACTCGCCTGAGTAAGACGGGCTCACACACACGTCCTCACTTTGCTATATGTAGTGAGGACCATTGACTTTCCTAAAGTGAACCTAAACTTAATTCATGCCTTTGTCTTAAACCTAACTGTTAGCAAAATGTCCTCACTTCTATGGTGAGATCAGAGAAATGGTCCTCACTCTACTGCCAAAACAAGGAGCACACAGACAGGAGATTAAAAACCTCAGACCCACAATGGTCCCGTTCTAAAGAAGGTTTGAGGCTTTTAGTTAAACACAAATTGTTGTTTTTAATAAATATCTGCCGCAGGAAATGTGTCGCCATTTTAAACAACCAACTGGTTGTATTTTAGTTTTTAAAATGAAGAAAAACAAACTGATTCATAAGATGCAGAATAGATTTTCTTCTATAGAATATTAATTGATTTATGAATAAAGATAGTAGAAAAACATAATTTCCAAACTAATTAAAAGAAAAATAGTTTAAAATTCTGTTGTGAATTCTGTTCCAATATCCTTTATTTTAAAAAAACACTAATGCTTATAAGACTGGGATTTGATATATTAGTCCATTAGTTGGTTCTTTATGTCATTTTTAGCATCTATAAAGAGCCGTTATAGAGGGTCCAAAGAGGCTTTGGTCCCCTACATGTGAAGGAGGGTTTTTTCCAGATTTCCATTCAAAAACTTTTTTTTTGTCATTTTACCAAACAATTATTTTTTTATTTCTACATACACATGTTTTTTTGTTTTTTTCAATCTTCATTTTTTCCGTCTTCATTCAGAATATATGTTCATCTCTTGCAACAATAATGGAACAAAGTTCCCTCCATATAGTTGATGAGCTCAGTTACAGAACAGCACAAAGAAGAGCCCAGTTAAAAACTACAAATGAAACGGTACCAACCACTGAGCCCAAAAGGCTGAAAGAAAAGAGGAAAAATGGAAAGCAAAGTATGTGTTTGGAATCGTGCTGCAGATCTCAGGTGCCATTCCGGATTCAATACCCTAAAACTCACAGGAACCGACATAAAAATAGGATGGCATTGGATTCCCATGCTAGACGCATGGTGGTAGGCGGTGCATCAAATTTATATAACATATAACTGTTAGGGACCAGTTTTAACAGAAACAAGAACTTGCCAAAGGTTCCTGTTCACTGAATGTAATAACTGGCACTGAGGGAATGCACATGCTATCATACAGACAAAGGGTTTGTTGCATATTTGCAATGACGGGTGTCAAGGGGTTTATATAAACACTTTCACATTTTAATAAAAGAAACCACCATTAGTATTCAAGTATGAAATGTAACAAACGCAGGTATAAACGAGATCAATTAAGCTAGAAGCCAATTTAAGGCAAAAGCAATCCTCTATAACCAAAGCTCCGCCACATTTACATCATCAGTAGCCGTTCAGATTTAATATGAATTTTATTACCAGATAAGAGGAAGCATAAAGCATGAAAAAAAAAAAATCACACTCATCAAAGATGCTGATTATTTATAAAGAAAATCTATCCTTCTGTCTTTCTGCAGCAAGTCTTTGTGTCTCTGTTTATTATCGGCCATTAAGGCCAGAAAAACTTTCAACAAAAGCGAATCTAAAATGCAGATTGTCGCTAGCTTAACTTGGATGTAAACATTTTTGCTGTAATAACTAACATGGTGATTTTAGGGCGGCCCGCTAGCTGGCCCAGTGGAGCTAATCTAAAATCTGATTTGTTAAAGAAAGCCTTCAACAGACTAAGGTTTAGATCTGATTGGACAGAAAATATAGCAACCATGTAGATTTAATGGAAGCAGCGCAGCCAAGAGAAACACTACAAAAATAGAATAGAAGAAAATGATTTTCTACGCAAAGCAGCCATATTGGAATGTGAATACATGTTTAAATCCTGCAGGTAGACTCTCTGAAATCATCAGGTGACATCTAAGCTGAATAAAAAAGCGTGCCACGCTTTTGAGATTTGTGTTCCTGAAATGAAACAAAGCGAAACTTTCTGCTGATGAAACATTTCATTTGTTGGAATGAAAATATTGGGGCTAAATATATACAATGATTGAAACAGTGACCTCTAACACGTTGTCATTTCCTGTCAGGAATCTCTACCCTAAGTTTGCGTCTCCGTGGGCGTCGGCGCCGTGTCGGCCGCAGGACATCGGTGAGTGTCTCTCACACCAACCCTGTGATCATATCAACACTGAGTTTACATTAAAAGGATTTAATTGCTGTCAGTGAGGAGAGCAGATTTCTCCCTCAGAGGCAGAGTTTACCAGCTGTTAGGTTTTTTAATTTTGATTTTAGTTTAGGTAAAATGTTCTGCTCTTTTATGTCTTTATCTCTGCAGACTTCCACGTCCCCTCAGAGTACCTAACCAACATCCACATAAGGGACAAGGTACGGAGCAAGAACAGCTGTGCTTCATTATTCAAAGCAGTCATTAAGAAGCTTAACACCTGCTGAATATATTTGAATTTGACTTTAATGCATCCCTCCTTTGCTTCTAAGCTCCCTTTTCTGTATGTTTGGCTCTCTGTAGTTAGCAGCCATTAAGTTGTCTCGGTACGGTGAAGATCTGCTGTTTTATCTCTACTACATGAACGGAGGAGACCTGCTACAACTCCTGGCTGCAGTAGAACTGTAAGGCCGACCTGCAGGGCTTTAATCCGCACCGCTTTCAGCATCTTACCCTCAACTCATCCATACGCCTGTGTTTCTGTGTCCAGTTTTAATCGGGACTGGAGGTATCATAAAGAGGAGCGGGTTTGGATAACACGGGCCCCTGGAATGGAGCCCACGTTAAAAACCAACGCCTACGAAAGAGGGACCTACTACTTCTTCGATTGTCTCAACTGGAGGAAGGTGGCTAAGGTGAACAAACTCACTAAGGAGTTCAGATGTCTTTGAGACGCCGCTGTAGCGACACAGAGCGGTACATAGGTGGCTCCTACAGGATTCTTCCAGGCTAAGAGGAGCCATTTGACTTAATATTGTGCCATTTGGCTTAGAAAAAACCCTGTAGGAACCTTAGAGGTGCATTACTGCACTAATGCTCCAACTTACAGAACTTTACACAACATATGAAAAATAAATAGTCTGGAATTTTATTTACCGTTTAAGTAGTTCCTTAGTAACCTGTGTATATTTTCCAGCTGTTGTTTAAAGCACAGGTGTCAAACGTCAATCCTCCAGGGCTGCTATCCTGCAACTTTTAGGTGTTTTAGATGCTTTAACACACATGAAGCGAATAATCAGAACTCGACTGTATGGTAAAGATGATAATCAGCTGTTTGATTCAGGTGTCTTGGACCTGGGACAGATCTAAAAGGACAGCACACCATCTGTCAAGGATGTGCGGAAATCATAGAAATCTAAGGGTTGCTTGTCCTGTAGAAAAACAATTTTCATATTAACCCCCTGTCACACCTTGACGATTTAGACAGCATATGCCTGATGTATGAAAAATCAGGCAAAAATGCTGGCATCCGTTGGATAAGTTATGGGTACGTTTTGGATAAGTTATGAGCACGCTGAAACACATCGACATACGATGAGTATGTTGGGAAATTTTAAGCATGCTTTAAGTTTATGTATGCCTGCGTATGCTCATAAGCTACAAGTAAGTTATCTGAACAAATATCAACATATCTGAGGCGTTCCTGATGACCGCTGAACGTGTTTCTAAGTTACAGATACTGTATAATGGCGTATTGGCAGCTTTTTGGTATCTGTCAGAGTGAGAGTGAGTGTGATGGATCCTCCCTGCGTTCACGTCCACGACCAACAAACTTCCTATTGGACATGACGCTGAATCTGCTGCGATTGCAAACCTTCTTTCTTTCTCTTTCTTTTTATTTATTTATTTATATTTATATATATATATATATAATTTTTTTTTTTTTTTTTTTTTTTTTTTTTGGGGGGGTGAGTGGTAAACAGCAGCTACGTTAATACCACAATCAAATATTTTTATGCAGGCTGGGCACCTCCGGGTGCATCACTGCCCCCCTTAGGAAACTGGCTTGTGCATCATTTTAATGGGCATTACGCTGCCGTGCGTTATGCATAAGTTAGGCTGTCGTTAGACATATGCTCTGGACTCATTACTCTATGTATATGTAAATTTAAAAAAAATTCAGAGACAAGGTGTTACAGAGGCTAAACAGAGAGGCTCAACTTTAGGTCCAATTGTATTTAACAAGAGTAAGAAGCTGACTTTCTCACTCCAGTCCTTTAGGTGGCGCTAATACGCTTAAAGTAGGTTTGTTATTTACATCTTTGGCGACATTTTTAGCCCTGCTCTTAAAGATGTATAGAGTGAATTTTTTTTCATTATTCTTGCAGAAAAAAAGCTTTTTGTAAACTGAAATAATAAAAAAACAAACCCAGGAATGACAACTTTAAAAATGTTTAATCAAAAAATAATTTTCAGACTAACTTTGCAGTTTTCTCAACTTGGAAAAAAAAGAAGCACATTTATTTATTTTTTTGTTTTTTGTTTTTTCAAAAGAGGAAAAAATTTATTTGAAAAATCAAAAAAAAAATCTAAAATAAAAAATCTGTAAAAAATAAAATAAACACATTTGAGAAAACAGGAAAGTTCGTCTCAAAATATTCTTGGTTAAAGTATTTTTAAAGTTCTCTATATTTTATTATTTCTACTTACAAAAAGTTTCCTTCACTTGAAACAATAATTGAGAAAAAGCAGACTCCGTATAGATGCAACATAAATGTCTTGCTGGTATCCTGTTACTTCCCTGTACTTAGTTAACATTACATACTCTGTAATACTGCATGTTTTCCTGGGAATACCCTTAAGACTTCCCAGTATGGGAATTGGTGTCCCAGACATGTCCCTATGAGTATTCCTTTTACAGATCCTAGTATCAACCTTTAGGTACACTGTAAGTATCCAATAAGAATACTTAAAGTAACCTGTAGGTACTTTGAGAGTACTTGGGAGGTTTCCCCAAATTAACCTGAGTTCCTTGTTGGTATACATGGGTACTTTTTAAGGACCTCATTAAGTACCTTTAAGTATCCGTTCATGTACTCTAGTTACTTGATTATTGATGATTACTTTATTCACACTTGTAGGTATTGGGTTTTATTTAGTTCACTGCTACCCTGTAGATATTCTGTTATATCTTCAAGTCCTATAGTCTTATAAACCCCATCAGTACCTATGAAGTAACTTATAAAGTACTCTGCTGTTACATCATTTGTACTCTATAATGCTACTAGGTTTTACCCCCTGGTCACCCTGTAGGTATGTTTGGAATTCCATCAGGAGTACCTTGAAAGTATTGTGCAGGTACCCATAATGTCCTGCTGATTGATCAGCTTTATTTTTCCTCTTTGTCCAAGTTAACTTTTTAGAACTATTATTTATTAATATTTTTTTTTTTTTTTAACAGACCCGCCGGATCGTTGTACCATCAGTAATTCTCACTCTTTGTTTCCAGGAGTTTCATCTTGAATATGACAAACTAGAAGAGCGACCCCACGTTCCCTCCACTTTCAACTACAATCCTGCCCAGCAGGCCTTCTGATTGGCTCTCCTCTCCTGCCTGCCTGCCTGCCATTGGCCCTCCTGGCTCATCAGTCCCCGCCCCTCCAGGTTTTCCCACCTCTGCACTCTCTAATGAATCTAGCCCGTGAGGACTCAGGACGGTCCCGGCGTCTCTGACAGACTTCATCATTTTAACGTTTTTCTCTTTTATGTTTGTCCTTTTACCTCATTTTTATTTTCATTTTATTCTCCTCCATACGTTGCTTTGGTCTGATGAGTGAAACCCAGACAGAGAGGAGAGCTTTTAATAACTATCCATCTGCTCGACTGATTCCTTCCTTCAATCATCTGAAAACCTGACTGTTGTTTTCTAAGGAGGCTTTTATGAAGAACCAGATTTTAACAGAAAACCGGGTTAATTCGCCCGTCAGATGGATACTTATTTGGCTCTGATGCAGAACAAGCTGAAATATTTTTCATTTTCACCAGAAATACAGATCAGGACACACATCACCACACTGTGGGCAATCAGGAGAAAAAATGCAATGTACATTGTAGCACTATTTCATAATAAAAGAGAAAACTATATATTTTTTCTGTTTTCTTGATGTTATCTAGTGAATTTAGAAACATTTATTTGGATCCGGTTCGGTTCTTGACACCTGAAGCAGGTTCTTTAGCAAATCAGTTATTCTCATCCTGTAGGTAAATCTCACTAACATTAATAAAAAGAACTTTCTTTTTATTGTCAACAAATCATATGGTAGAACCCAAATCAGTTGGATGAATAAACACTTTTTCAGCTGTTTAGTAAAAATGTGAATCTCCCAATTTCTGATTTAGCTAAATGAACGTTAAGGCATTTCAGCTTGACATCATATCCGTTGTAACCCAGTCAGAGAAATGTATAAATGCGGGTTAGAAGTGAGAAACTCAGGGTTCCTACGTAGAATTTACAGACGTTCTCCTTCACTCTCAAACACTTTTCTGTCAACCAGCCGTTTAAACGGCCTCAGCGGCTACATTTTGGCGTCGTTTACTGAGAAAAAGATATTAAATGGAGGTTTTGATCTTCCTTCCCATTTATGCCAAAGTTTGGGATTCTTTTAAACGCTTTAAAAAGTAAAAAAAAAAAGAGGGGGGGGAAAGTAAGACTAAGAAAAAAAAAGGCTTAAAGTGCATAATGGCACAGCTAGAAGTTTAGTTTAATTCATTTATTATGTTCATTTTAGTTTTATGGGTTGTTTAAATGTGCCAAGAATGAACAACTTCTGTAAACTGGAGGATAAAACGTTTCCTGGTTAAAGCTGATTGAAGAGAACATGTAGAGCAGTCAGGGCGGCGCAGGTTTAAACCGGTTGTTCTCATTTGTTGACATTTGTTGATTTAAAGCCTTTTAGGTTTAAAGGAAGCTCCTAGATCAGGATGAATCTGAGCTGAAGCTGTTCTCCTGGTCAGGGTTAGCCCCGCCCTTTCTTTCACTTTCTCCTATTTTATCCAAACATCAGATCAATTTAAAGTCTTATTTCTTTTTATTTCATTCCTCCTGTTTTCGATCCCCTGCTACATTCCTCATCTCCTTACACACGAAGATGACTTTGGTTTTCTTGCTGAAGCGTGGATGTTCATTTTTAGAGCTTTTACAGTGAACCTGGAAACCAGTAGGAAGCGTCGCTCAGCAGATGGATAAGTGATGGCAGCTTTAAGTCTGATTTTCTTGGTTTGGGGCCATTTAAGCCGAAAGAACTTTGTGATTTTTACCTTTTTAGAGCAGCTTTAAAAAGTATGAGGTGCTAATTTAGAAGGCTTTCGTGTTTTTGGAGAGTAGCTGCTTCTGCCTGCCTTCCTGCTCAGCTAATTTACAGCCGGCTGTAATTAGTGGATGGAAAGAAAACTGAACTCAGATTCTGCAAGAAAACCAAACATCCAAAGCTTTTCTCTAAGGTTCCTTTCACTACAATAATAATTACTTTATTTCCCATTCAGTTACCTTAACTTCCCTCCAGGAGGCGCCACTGTGCTGTTATGTATATTTATTCTGAATATATATTCATAACAAGGCGGCAGAGCTAAAGAAATTTTCCCCCGGCCTCTGAATGATGCAATACGAGACTTCCTGTTATGTCGATCGCCATGACAACAGCTTGGTCATGCCAGGAGCAGCAAGCCAAGGACACGCCCACAGACCCTGTGACCTGTCTGAGGAGTTTTGATTGGAGGACTTAGCCGTTGGCTGTTTTATCAAATATGGCAGCTAGTGTTTTAATAGGAAAAAAAAAAGAATAAAATAAATATTCTGGTAATGAAACTGAATGAGGAGTCCAGAGTGTTTTTTTGAGTTATTCAATGTTTAACTCGAATTCATTTTAAGTTGACATTGTTTTGCTTTCTTTCTTTCTTTTCCAGATCTTTTTATGGCTTTTCTCAGTAACGGGATAAGATTTCCCCAAAACTCTATTATTTTTTTTTTTTAACTAACATTTGGAGTTAAAAATGCACCAATACTTTGAAAATATAGTTTAAATAGCATTTCAGAACTTGCACTGTAGTGTTTGTCCAAAAGAGGGCAGCCTTTACTTGGAGGAAGGCTATGGAGTTAATTTTGGTCCAGTATTGTTGCAAAAACAGATCCTGTTATGGAAATAAGAAATTGAGGGAAATAAAACTTTAAAAACCTTCTTAATTGGAAGAAGGCTGTGAGGAACTTTACTGTTTTACAAAATTATCATTTTTTAAATTTTATTTTGTCAGAAATTTCTTGCAAATTTTATTTCTTGTTTAGATTGAATCCTAATTGCCTTGTCTTTAAATTGTGTTTTACAGATTAGATTCAATTCACTTAAATCCAATCCAAATTCTCCTTCTTGACCATTAAAAATGTTGCTTCCATCCAGCAGACCAATACAAATGCAGCTTTGTTCCTTACCCCGGAGGAAAGCCTGCCCTTAGAAGTGAAGGAAATATCTGTAAAATAATACAAAATCTAAGAAAACAAAAAAAGTTACACTAAAAACCTTTTCTTCTTTTATTACGAATCTTTTCCATTCAAATTCTGGTTTGAATTTGTGTTTTTTCAAAATTCCATTCAGGTGCTTAGGACAATAATGGAGCAAAATTAACTCCATAGATGATGAGCGAACGTGTAATCAGACCACAGGTCTATAGGGGCAGGCGGGACTGGCTGCAACAAGATTTATATTTTGAGTTACTTGATTTTATAGAAAGAAGCTGAGGTGGAATTCAAGGTTTGAGGGTTTAAATCTTAATAGTAGGGTTGAAGCAAAGTCCTCCACCCATCCATCATCCAGGTCACACCAGTTCATGGCTTCAGCAGGGACCTCCTCTCCTTCCTGTCTCTCCGACTCTCCAGGTCTTGATGAAAGGCATTCTTTTCATGGAGAGGAACAGGACCTCTGGATCTGACGCAGTCTGGTTTTTTTTCCCAACAATCGGCTGCATGAATCTTCAGAATTAGACGGGTCTGTATGAAGGTAGATTTGTTTCTTTAGGATTCAATTTAAAAAAAAAATGCTTCAATCAAAAAATATATTTTCAATTAAAAACAACTTCACTTCAATTAAAAAAAAACTTCAAAGAAAAAAATTATTTCCAAAAATATAGCTGAGATAAAAAAATAAAAAATACAGTTGAACACTGCTTTTCTTTGATAGAAATCTATTTTTTTTTTAGTTTAAATCAACTTTTTCAATTGAAGTAAGATTGTTTTTAGATTGAACCATATAATAGGTAAGACATTTGTCTTTATCATTCAATCTAAGAAGAAGTTGCTTTAAACAAACAAACACAATCAATAAAAAAGTAACTTCAATGAAAAGATAAACGTTTTCAATCGTTTTCAATCGAAAATAGTTTTTGAATGCAAATAAAATATTGGAGAGTTAAAATATTGCATTGGAACACTTTCTTTTTTTATTTTTTTTATGTTTTCTTTGATAGAAGTATTCTTTTGTGTTAGGGACTTACATGGGTAGGACATCATTCAATTCCAAAAAAAATATTTTCATTTAAAGAAAAAAATTGTCAAATGCAAAAACAGTTCAGGTACAAATATTTTTTTCTTTGATACTTTTTTTTTCTTTATTGAAGTTAATGTGTTTTTAATTGAAAATATATTTTTTGATTGAAGCAACCATTCTTTAATTGAATAAAGAAACAAATCTACCTTCATAGGTCTGGATGTCTTACAGTGTTTTCATCTCTATCCTTTGCAGTTACATGTAACCATCACAGAGTGTCGCTTCATAACTTCCTCTTAGCATCCATGCTTCCTACCAGAGCTCCTTTCCTGTTAAAGTTCTCCCTTTCAGTCCTCCTTCTGTGTCTGTTCCTGTCTGCTGTGGTTTGGTCAAGTGGGTCAGGACTAGAGGTGTAAATCACACCCAACGATTCGATTATTTTTGATACTCAAGAATGCACCACAATTCGATTCGCTTAATTGGTTCATATTTTTCTTTTTACCTTACAGGCTAGACAATGTTTCAAATTTGAAATATGAAAAATAATAATTCCCATGTTTTAGAGATTCTGAAAGGCCTTGCAAGAGGATAGTGGCTAAAGGAAGCGAGGTAGGAGGGCAAAATAGGTTAAGCGCCATTGCAGCACGGAGTCAGACTTACGTCCGGGAGCAAATGGATAAAAATAGACCGGAGGGAGGAAAAAGATGAATCGATACTCTTGCGGACATGCCGATCCATCGGATCATCAGCTGTCGGATCGATGCATCAATACAAAACGATTATTATTTACACCCCTAGTCAGGACATCTGTAAACGACTCAGAAGAAGAATATTGAACTTTACAACAGAATGACTCAGGGTGGGAGCATAAAATATTTAACAGGCAGATTTTACAGCAGCTGCTGGGACAGGATGGAAATGAAAACTTAAATCCAGACTGAAGCCATTCGTTGGACCGCAGCATCAACTTAAACCAATATGGGGGGAGAGACGAGGGGTTCTGATCATCACAACTACTTTCTGTTCCTCCAATGCGTGAAAATGTAAAAAATAGTTTGCAGTTATGTAACAAATGGATCTAAAAAAGAAAGAGTGGGAGTCAGAGTGGGAGAATGCGGCAAATTAAAACTTCACTTCAGTTAATTAGGTCATTTCTTTTTTTATTGAAGCAGGAAGGCGACTATAGACATCATTAACTTAGGCAATGTGACTCGGTTCCCTCTGCAGAGGAAGGAGATCGATCTTTGGATGCTGGAAGAATAATTAGTTCAATATTTTTTACTTTTCTGAAGGTCCATTGTCGTCCTACGCCCCTCTTCTCCAGGAGGAGGTCATCCTGCAGAGGAACACCTCAGGCATCAGAGATCTGATTATGTTGATCTGTATTACAGCTGAGGGTTAGACCTAAAGCTAAATCAGGAGATTTACTCTTTTCTTCACCTTGACCTGCAGCAGAAACACTCCCAGAAACACAGCAGGAACATATGATAAAGGATCTAAGCTTAGCCTCTTGTTCTCTATGCCTCTTTTAAGTAAATCTGCTTGAAAAAATCATTAATTCAACACATTTTAGCAACTAAAATAATTAGTTTTAAACTCCACACTGTTATTAAGAGTCGATGGAGTTTAAACAGCAAAATAATCATCTAAAATGGACTTTGGGATTTAATATTTCTTTGATGGTTGCAATCCAAGTCCTCTAGGAAACCATAATGCAGCGCCTGAGCAACTGCTGTACTATATTTCATGCATAAATTGTAAAACATAAATCTTTTAAGGGGATTTTAGGTGATAAATCCGAACGGCTCTCTGAAGGAGACATTTTGACTCATTTTATCAACTTTTATCTCACCACAGAGGCTCTGTGTTCAGATAGAAGCCACGATTATCTTGAAAAAAATTATTTTTCTTTTTCCGCTCAGTTGCTTAGAATCGAAATGGGATTTTTATTGGCAAAGAAAATGTTCTCATCCTGTAGAGGAGCCTTTTCTCATTACACAGATGTTCATAAACTGGTCATGTTTTATCACCACTGGCTGGATTCTTTCTGCTGAATTTAGGAGACCGTCGAGCTCAAGTGGTTAAACAACCGGTGCCTCCTCTTCAGCAATCATAACAATCTATTTTAATTGTATTGAAGGTAGTTAAAGCAGAAACAGCAGCCTTTGTCGTTTACCAACTAAAAATGACTCAATCTTCTGCAAAGAATATATTTCAAGATAAGTGGGTGAAGCTTCTGGACTTTCAGGAAGTTCTAAGCGCTGTAGGATTAACAGGACATCATGGTGCCACCAATGCAGAGCTTATGTAATGGCAGCAATAGAGCCACTTCAATTCCAAGAGGAAGTTCTGAGGTCCAGTGTCCTGGTCAGGAGTAACACTCCGTCTGTCCTCATAAAATGAGCTGCAACACAAAAACACCATCACCGGGTTTGGGAATGTTACATCAGCAGTATTTGTTGCGTAATAAAACCTTTAAACATGTTGAATTAATCTTTGGGGGGGAAAATCTGCTGCTGTGAAAATGTAATATATGTCTGTTTTCTATTAAAAGACAGAAGTGAAGGGATGCTCCATTTCTGCCTAAGAAGCTTAGACGTCTGTGTCCTGCTGTTAAATACCATCATCCTGCAGACGGAACCCGTATTAAACTGCTGCATCATTCTCACGGCGCTTTCAGAGACGCAGACACCATGATGGATTTTTTCCCCGGCTGTCAGTCCCTGTTGATGCAGGGATTTTCAGCCAAATGTTTCCTCTGCAGCAGCTCCTCTGGTTTTAACCCGACAGAAGAAACAAATATTGAGCAAGTCGGATCAGGTCCATTTGTCTTTACGTTGAAACGGGTTTGTCTGCTTTGTGCAGACATGTGGCCTGTGTTCTCCTGCTCCGGCTCCCGTTATTATTTGTAATCTTTTGATCTCCAGAGATGATGATAATCCTGCCACATGCATCCCTGATTACCAGCATACAGGCTTCATGTCTTTAGCAACAGGCGAAGATGGAGAGGTGGAAGGACATCACTTGTATGGTTTTCTGAGTTTAAATATTAATCTAGCTATGATGCGTTCAGGAGAACCTGCAAACTTTAGATGTGCAGGTCTACTACTGGGTGAGATGATCTGAACTTTAGGAAATGTTGCATTGATCCGTAGGAAGAAGCATCTAGAGCAGAGGTAACCAATTAAAATCAGCTAGTAAAAGTCTGGAGACATTTTTAGATATAATCTGTTACTTTAAACAGTAACACTGAAATAAAATTAGGTGTTTATTCCTCTAAATAGAACTTTTTTCCATTTTAAAATCTAAGCTCTGTGTTTCCACCTTGAAGCTTTCTTTCTCTGGTTCTTTTTCTACAAAGAGATCACTTGTGACAAACTCTTTAAATAACACTTCATAATCTATATCTATTAAATAACCATGAGAAAGGACAACAGATTTTAATAGAAAATGTAATCTTACTCAGATCAGAGAAGTTGCTTTGAGTTACTGTCAGGACTCAAAACACTGGATCCAGAATTCAGGCAGACAGGCTGAAGTAATTTATAAACAGAAGAAAAGTTCTGCTTCTCGACAGGTAGGATCAGATGGCTGTGGTTATTAAGTTCAGTCCAAGCCCAAAAGAAGGACTGGAATCCAGCCTGATGATTTTCCATAGCACGAAACGGGAGCCGCCTAGAGAGATCCAGGTGTAGAACCCAAAGGTGCTGCAAAGCAGACCAACGAGCAGAAAACAGCTGGTTTACAGTTGCCTTCTGTGTCTCTGCTTTTGTCTCCTTGAACCCCAGTCGGCCTCGGCAGATGGCCGCTCACACTGAGCCTGATTCTGCTGGAGGTTTCTTCCTGTTAAAAGGGAGTTTTTCCTCTCCACTGTCGCTACAAGCATGCTTGGTGTGAAGGATTATCTTCGAGTCAATGAGTCAATGCAATTAGCTGGTTTTCCTTAGATAGAAACTTTGAATCAATTTGACTGTATGGTTTGGTTGAATTGTAAACTTCCTTGAGATGACGTGTTGTGAATCTCCGCTATATAAATAAACTGAAATGAATCGAATAAGAAAGAGAAACATATTTTTGCAGATCCCGGTGCCTCCTATAAAGTAATTTGTATGGGTAACTTTTCTCTTTGCTGGAGTCTTTTTTGTGTAAGTAATCATCTTGGAAGTTTGCTCTGTGCATATGCCTCTAAATGTCCGATAATATGCATGTCCTGCCACTCTCTTTCCGCAGCTCTGTAGCATTTACACTCAAAGTTACAGATTTTCTCCATTTCTCTGTGATCTACCCCATCAAAAGTTACTGTCCATATAGCCACCGAAGCCACCTGACTGATCCTGTTTAAAGTTCTGTTGTTTTTTGGGGGCTCCTATTGTCTCCTGCATCTGTGTCCTTATTTCCACGCTGTGTCCTATCTCATAACTACTTCTCTGCAGGCAGAATGTTTTTCAGACACCTTTAGGTCTAAATCTTGTGCCACCAGCTTGTATCTCATGAGGAGCTGATGTCTGTTCTGAATGTTTTGGAGAAGGTGGACCTTGGAGGTGGTTGTATTTCACCCAAAGGTGACTCAGGCAGAACACCAGCCTCGCCCAGTGATATGTGTTTTATTTCTTCACCCCCTCAGCCCTCAGTAGCCGGCTGTAAGGAGCAGAAATCGATGATCTCAGTCGGCCCATCGATCAGCGGATCCGTGCAGAATATTTTAGGAGGCTGTTTGCATCTTTAAAAGCAATCAAACTGCTCACACAGGGAAGCCCAGAGCACATTAAACTGAGGCAAACTTTTTTCAACTTCTCCTGGAAAAAGCAAAAAAGAATTCAGTTAAAATATTAAATCCACAGAACTAGATGAGATCTGCAAAAAAGCAGCTGACAAATGTTTTGCAGATGTTCATTCAGAGCCAGATTTACTTGTGAAATTTGGATCAATGTTTCTGCTGCATTTCTGTTCTCCTGAGTTTAAAGGTAAGACCGAATGGCTGGACATCCTGCTTTAGGATTTGATGGAGGGTCTAGTACAGATTTACTTAGGGACAAGCGTTTTTTTTTTTCTTTTTTCTTTTTTATGGGGACAGAATAAATAAATGAAACAAAACAACAGGCCAACATTTCATTATCTGTTTTACTGAGTGAGCCACAGAAACAAACAGCCTCAAGCAGCTCTTAATCAACAATCTAGTTGAATCAAGAGAGCGATCAGTTACGGTTTCTGCATCAGAGGATAACATTAGAAATTGACTTATGTTTTCTTTTTTTTTTCTACAGTGTCCTGTCTGGCAATGTGGCAATAAGACAAATGGAGCAGTGCGGCTATCGCCATAGTGTTCTGCTTGATTTATGCATATAAATAGCTTTATTATAATTCATGCAGGGAGTATTACAGATGATATGGACACTGAAATGTAATTAGAACAGGAAAGGAAAAAAAACAGGAAAAGGGAGAAAAGATGAAAGGAAAGAGGAGATAAAAGGGAGACAATGATAAAAAAAAAGAAAATGACCAATGTTTTCAGTGTAGGGGCCACAAGTGGGGCCAAAACGGGTTGTGTCGGGACTCCTTGGAAGGAGTCATGGTTGCATTCCTCACTGAAAGCTGTCCCAGACCATCACACCACCACCACCATGTTTGACAGCTGGTGTAAAATATATATGATATGCTGTTAGATTTCAGTTTGTAGTTCCTCCAAAGTCAGATATCATCTTTGAGAAACATTTTCAAAATTAAATAATTTTGATTTCTAATATTTAAGCATGGCGGACGGGGGGGGGGTTACCATTGCTAATGAAACTACTCTGTTTTCAGCCAGTTGCTTTGTTTGCTGCAGATTATAGTCCAGTTTAAATACAACTCAAGAGTCTGAAGTTCAGAGTCCAAGAGATGGTTTACCTCACATCATATTTAAAGCATTTAAACAGCAACCTATGCCTATAGCCATGTCTGTTGGTACAGCAAACAGCTGTCAGATGATTTGCGAGAAAAAACTTTGGAAGTAGCCCTAACTGACAGATTTATTCTACTTTTATTAAATCACTGAAATATCACTTAGATTAAAATCAGAAGTGTTTAATGAATTAAATGCAGACTGTTTTTTTTTTAGGTTTCCATCAACAATGTGGCTTATGGTGCCACCTGCTTACCAGAGCATTGGATCAACCAATAGGCTGAAGCAGTGCTCACGGATTAGTGGACCGAGATCCGGACCCAACCGGATCTGATTTAAAACATTAATAAATTACTGCATGGCAATGTCTCATTTCACTTGCATTGCTTCTCCTGTTTGTACTGTAAAGTCCTCCGGGACCAGGCTGCACATGATCCTAATCAGCCAATGAGCTGCTGTCAGTCCGGGTTGCTGCTGCTGCTACTTTTAGACACAGCAGGCAAACCTGTGGCAAGCCGGGCGATGGAAAAGGAGAAGACGATGAGAAAAAGAGAGCAGAGAAAGTGTGGACTGATGAAAGAGGTGCAATGAATTAGTGAAAGAAAAGTGAAATGGTGCTCAAAGATGATCCTGCAGATTTAGAGGATGTTTGGTTCAACCTGCTGCTGTGAAGCAGGATTCTCCACCATGAACAGAATCAGAAATAAATATGGATCCAGACCTTGAGCACCTTGATATGTGCTTTAGAATGGCTTTGTCTCCATTCAAACCAGGTTTAAATCCTTGCAGGGCAGCATAAAGCCCACTGCGAACATTAAGACAGAAAAAAGAAAGAAAGAAAAATAAATGGTCAGTTCAGGTGTTTTATAAAATATGTGAATCAGGAAATTGTCTATATACCAAACTGAACAATTAACGTTCTCTATTTTTTTTTAAAAAAAAACCTACATAACACATAGCCCAATGTGTCCACAATGTATAACATGGATGCATAAAAAACTCATTTTATTTCAGTGTTAAATTCTGTTTAGTGTAACGTATTATAATTAAAAATGTCTCCGGACCTTTACTGGTTATTTTCTTTATTCGGACCCCGTTGATTTTTAATTGGTTACCCCTGGGCTAAAGGATGATGTATATACTGTATTGGTTATATGTTTTTCTCCTTAGGTTATGACTAGATGTAGGTCACCTTTTTTATCCCGTTAGTCCTGATATTCATGCTCTGTTTCAATATTATAACAACTTAAGGTTGGTTTGGTTCATCACCTTCCACCAATAGAGTCACCTTTTTATATGAAGAACAAGGTTTTTAAAGGAAATTATGTCCAAAAGAGGCGGTAGGTTTTTTTTTTGAGTGAGGCTGATGTGCCTGTCCTCCACTAAGAGGATTATCTCACACAGCTTGTAACGGTGAGAGAACAACAAGCAGCCAGGGGCATAATAAACCTCAAATCTGGATTGAATCATCAGGCCGCTGGAGCAAGCCAGCATGGTTATAAGAGCAGGGAGAGAATGGAGAAACCATAGAAACTGTCACACTCCTGCACCATGTGACCAAAGTGTCAGCACCTGAACCTGTGAGAAGGTCAGGCTCAGACATGAGCTGCCGGGGAGGGCAACACTCATGGAAATACTTTTTTCCTTCTAACTCAGTATAGCAACAAGCACCAACTTTAATATGTTTCGACTCTACATGACGAACAAAAAGAAGTCCAAAATGGTGCAATTTAAAGATTTTTTTATCTTTTGTAATTTTTTTTAAATTTCTTTTTAAAGTGTGACTTGATTTGTTATCCAGCTCCTTCTATCAATATAGTGTAAAAAAAAAACAACCTTTGGCATCATAGCTGCAAGTTGGAACCAGAATCAGAGCCTGCTTTATTTAAATAATTTATGCTCACAAACAAGGAATATAAGGACATTTTAAATATATAAACATGAAAAAAGTAGAGTTTTCATTTTTTATATTAATGTTGCACCAATACCGATGCCAGTATTGCAAAAGTATTGCGGGATCTCGCAAAAGTTTATTTTTTCCCTCCATGTCCCTTTAGGGGCTCCGTAAGTTTAGCACCGTCCCTTTAGTGGCACCAAGTTAGAAAATGATCTAACTTCCTGCACACCTTCACAATAAAAGTCTTGGGCGTGTTTAACATGTCCTTAATTGTAAACAAGTTTGTTTAAATGTTGATTGTTTGTTGATTGCGATACGATCATGATGATATTACAAAAAGCAAAGATATACTTTTTAACTGCGCATATTCATTTGCACACAGCAATCTTAATATAAAGTTATTACCTTTGTGAAAGTGTAGAAAATCAGAGCATTTAGTTTTGTGCTGATAAAGTGAAATTCAGATTAAATCTCAATTTTTTTTAAATCTCAATAAAAACATGGATGTCACATCAAGACATTTAAGTTTTACATTTCTGCAGTCTCATGGCCGTTGCTTTGTTTGTAGAGATTTTAATTTTCTTAAAGGACTTTATGTGGATTTACTTCTTCATACCCCCTTTCAAACAATTTAAATTAATCAATGTCATTTCTCTGGTTTTATATACTGACAAGTCTATCTGGTGGAGGGTTTGTTTCTATTTATCTTCAGGTGAATTTAGACAATTTGGAAATTGGTGTTTGCTTTGGTTGATGTTGACTAGTTTGTTTGGTTTTGTTAAAGATAGGCTCTGTATGCAACTTGAAGCTCTGTCTCTCCGGTTCTTTTTCCTGAAAAGAGATCACTCAGGACAAACTCTTTAAATAACATTTCATTACTTATATGCATTAAATAACCAGGAGAACTGACAACAGATTCTGATAGAAAATGTAATAATACTCAGATCAGAGAAGTTGCTTAGAGTTACAGAAGGCAGCTGCTCATCTCTGGGCTCACCTCTCAGGAAGTGGCCCCTATTATCAGTTAAAAAGGCATTTTATAAATCCCCAGTCTGCCACATCATCACATTTTACATCAGACACGTTAGCAGATGATTAGACATCCATGGCTCCAGCATTATCAGAATACTAAACTTTGTTCTTAGTTGAAGTACACCACTCTCATTTCATTCCCAAATCTTTTCCTAATATCTTTTTCTAATATTAAAGTGTAATAAACTCACACATCATCAATGATAATTATTCTAAAAGTTTGTTGATTCATTTATTCTTGTTTGTCAAATTGTCTCTTTAAAATTGCCTGAAATAATTTCCTATTTATTCGTTCATATGTGGGAACTTTGGGTTAAATTAGGTGATCTCTATGCATCTAAAACATTGTAACAATATTTGGAGAAAATGTGATTGAATTTTAATAATTTTTTTTTCTACATCCTTAAAAAAAAAAAAAAAAAAAAACTCAATGCATGAATATTCACACTTTGAGATTGTGATGTATTTTATGGAAGAGGATTAGGGCCACTGAAAAAATAAAAAAAAGTTTAAATGTTATTTCAGTTTAATATAGTAAAAAAGTCAAAATTCTGACATTAATATGACTTATTTTCACACAATTCATACTTTAATCTCAGAATTTTGGATCTTAATGTAGATGGGCACCATGAAGGCAGAGATGTGGGAGCATTCAGCTTCACTGACAAAAATGTGAGTTGTTTGGGAGGGCCAGTAACACGTTGGTGGAAAATTAAGGAATTAGGCAAGTTTTTACATGCCTGAGGGGTCCCCGGTGATGCTATTTCATTAATGGAAGAGCAGAAGGTGATTAAAACAAGAGAAAGTTTAGTCTCTAAAACAGACATGGCTATGGCTTGATAATAACATGTTTGTTAGCTGTCAGAATTCAGTCAGAAGTCTGAAAAAAGGTTAGAATTCTGAGAAAAAAGTCAAAATTCTGAGAATAAAGTCAGAATTCTGAGATTAAAGTCAGAATTCCGAGAAAAAAAGTCAGAATTCTGAGGAAAAAAGTCAGAATTCTGAGATTAAAGTCAGAATTCTGAGGAAAAAAGTCAGAATTCTGAGATTAAAGTCAGAATTCTGAGAAAAAAAGTCAGAATTCTGAGATTAAAGTCAGAATTCTGAGATTAAAATCAGAATTCCGAGAATAAAGTCAGAATGACTTTTTTCTCATATTAAACTGAAATAATATTTAAAACTTAGTTAACCTTTTTTATATTTTCAGTGGCCCTAATCTTCTTCCGTAGTTTTTAGATATATAAATGCAGTAATTTAGTTTCACAGCAAACAGTGAAAGTGAGAAAGAGCGAGAGAGAGAGAGAGGGGGAGGGAGGGATGGGAGGAGACAGATTATGGAAATCAAAGTAAATAGATGCAACAGAAAATGGAGAGAGGGTAAATAAAACGGACTCCGGGTCTGAAAGCAGCCGCTGATGAAACTCTCCAGAGTGCGAGCAGCGGCAGCTCCTCCTGTTCCTCCTCCTGCTGGTTTTTAACCACCCATCCGAGCTTCCTCCTCTCCATGCCGGCGGAGGTCTCCGCGGGGCGGCCATGGCGAAGATCCGGGTGTCGTACGAGTACTCCGAGGCTGAGGACAAGAGCATCCGGCTGGGTTTGTTCCTGATCGCCTGCGGGATCCTCAGCCTCTTCATCCTGGGCTTCTGCTGGCTCAGCCCGACGCTGCAGAGCCTGCAGAGCAAACCGGCCAACTGCACGGTGAGACACATGCAACCACTTTTAGGATTTCTGTTTCATTTACAAGCTTTCAATAAACTTTATCAGTAGATGTCATAGTGCACTTTTTAAGAAAACATATCTGTGACTTTTGGAGAAAGTAATAGAACAAGTCTTTATACTCTGATTCTGGGTGTTTAAAAAGGTATTTGCAGATCTTTTGCAGCAGGTGGCTTTTTGCATTCATTTCAACTGCTTGGTGAATAAACCTTAACTGCATGAATCATAAAATCTTTAAGGAGAACTTTGTATGTTGGTGTAACATTAGTTCTTCAGGCTGTATTACTGAGGGAACTTCACTGTATTTACTGCAACAGCTTAATATTTATTTACATTCTCCTTGCACCAGTTTGGACCGCTCTTTGCTTTCAGGACTTCCTTCATGCTTTGTGGAGAATGTTTTAGCAAGGTGTTAGAAACGTTCCTCTGAGGTTTTTGGTCCACATCGATGTGGCAGCATCTGTCCAGCCATACAAACATGAAGTGAATCTCCTTGCACAAAGTCTCTCTGGTGACTTTGAAGGCTAACGGATTAAGTCATGTCGATCCATCCATTTTCCATCCGCTTATCCGAAGCAGGGTGGCGAGGGGTGCTGGTGCCTTTCTCCTGCTGTCTATGGCGAGAGGCGGGGTCCACCCTGGACAGGTCACCAGTCCGTCACAGGGCAACACAGAGACAACCATTTACACACACCTAAGGAGAATTTAAAGATGTCAATTACCCTAACCGTCTTGTTTTTGGAGTACCCAGAGTACCCAGAGAGAACCTATGCTACTCAGGGAGAACATGCAGAAAGAGCCAGGCCAGGAATCCGACCTGGATAGTCTTGCTGCAAGGCGGCAGTGCTACACACTGCTCCACTGAGCAGTCCCTAAACTCATGTTTAAAAAAACATATTTGGAGATACTTGAGCATAATGACATGGTGCATTATCTTGTACATTTAGAGCTGCTATTTAGCAGGTTTTAGCTGCACTGGTTCTCCTAACATGGATCAAACAGCTGAATCCCTTCATCAGCATCATTCAGCTCTGCAGAGCCTGTTTGATTCTGGTGTGTTTGGGAAGTGGTGCGTCTAAAAGCTGGGCCCACACCATTATACCACCACCAGCAGCCCAAATTATTCTGTAGCTACCAATGTCACAGAGACCTATTCAAGTTTAAGCCGCTCTCATATTGTCCATTTCTTGTTCAGCCTGTCTGTACAGCAGCCCCAGTTTCCTGTTTTAGATCACACGTTTGGAGCTCTGCATGCTTATCCTCCTGCTGTGGCGCATCTCAGACCACTCTGCCCGTTTTCATCTGATCTCTTCACACCAACGAAAGGATCTGATCCATTCCAGTCGCTCTGTGATGACCAGCAACATGTTAACATGGATCCCAACCGATACCTGAATCCCAAATGAATGCTGTGGTGATCAGATGTTGCAGAGTAAAGTGATGGTGATAAGTGTGACGGGATTAATCTGATCCGACAGGATCTCTAACACTGAGCTGTGGGCTATCGTCCAGGGAAGCTCAGACTACAGCTGGAGTCACACTGAGCGCCTGGTTTAAAGTTCTTTAATTAGATTCATTAACTTCATTTTAGTTTTTTTGCTTTTTCACTCAAATCAATTTTTTTTCCAATAATCAGGCCTACTTACATATGATTCAGCTCAATTCTAACGATGTTACAGTACAATCAACCTCTGTTGGTGATATAATAGCAGTCTGTAAACGGGACTGCAGCCACAGAAGCCCTGATTGTGTCGAATCATCGACTTCAGCTGTGGCAAAGTGGGAGGACGAGTTACCTTACAATCTGGAGGTCGAGGGTCAAGTGAAACTAGAATCATGCTCTAAGAATCCAGTTTCTTTAACATTTAAAACTGACAATTTAACCATTTACAAGGAGATTGGATTTTTCCGGTTCTTAGTGAGTCACTTTAAACTGCGCACTGCATATAATCAGGTTATGTATCTTGACAAATAAATGCATGTTGCTCAAACATTTCTGGAAGGGTTTAGCCTGTTATTGTACATTGAGACACTATTGTTCCCTTTTCCGTTGTGTCTTCTCTTCCAGAGTTGTCCAGTAACTTAGGTGCTGTATTTAAGTAGCTTTTTTCTGTATTGGTACCTGAGTATTTACTTTTATTCTACATTTAAACACAAATATCTATACTTCCTATTCCTTACTTCAATCTGAAAAACTCACACAAAGAGAAAAGACAATTAGAAGAAATTCGGCAGGAAACATAGCATTTAATTTTGATAGATATGCATGAACAGGAGCAAAGAATATGGCTGTTTCCCCCCAGGCCTGAAACTTGTGGTGGAGTGGAGATGAAGTTGGTCAGTCTGTAGACTGCTGGTTAGTGAGACGGTCTGCTGAGCTTTATGGGGAGATCCAGTGGACTGGAGATGATACTAGAGCTTCACTCAGGTACGTGGAAGATGGAAGTCTAGCTTGGATAACACAAGTTGAGAGAACCTGTCCATGATGAGCAAGCATGAAGCGACAGTGGAGAGGAAAAACTCCCCATTGGGAAGAAACCTCTGGCAGAGCCAGGTTCAACATGGCGGTCTTCTGCCGGACCGGTTGAAATGAGAAGCGGAATGCAGGAAGAATGACACACTCATGAAGTTTTAGCTTCGATGGTGGAGGAGGGGCTGGAGGTGGGTTAAACAGGGTCATCTGAATGAAGTCACACAGTGCATCCACTGCCTGCGCACTAGATAGTATAAGAGTTGCGGATCAGAGGCCTTTTATTTTATTTTTTGCTTTTTTTGTTTTTGTTTTACAATCTCCTGTCTGGCAATGTGGCAATAACAATAATTGCTTAATGCCAAAAAGAGCCCAACAGATTTTACTTTCACAAGTGGAGCAGTACGGCTATTGCCATAGTGTTCCGCCTGATTTATGCATATAAATAGCTTTATTATAATTATGCAGGGAGTTTTACAGATTATATAGACAATGCAATGTAAGTAGAACAGGAAAGGAAAAACAGGAAAAAGGAGAAAAGATGAAAGAAAGAGGAGATAAAAGGGAGATAACGATAAAACATCTTCAGTCTGCTTGAGCACCTGCAAAGAGATGTAAAAAGAACACCTAGATACTATCGCTGAAGTATAAGTAGTAATTATTTAATCTGACATGTATTCTGTGTTACCTGAAGATAAGAATATGGGCTTTCTGTATTGAAGTGGATCAGAGGCGTTTTAAATTAATTTTGGATGCTGATTGGCTTACATGGAGCTGTGGTTCAAAGCTGATTGGCTGTGTCACAGGTGGATGTAGGAGAGCAATCAGTTTCTTCAGTTGAACTTCTGCTTAGGCTCCATTTTTATCCAAATGGGCCTCTTACTTCTATACCTGTTAATAATGACAAAGTGTTACAGCTACAACAAAAAAAGGGAAAATGTTGGCAGGGGAATGGTGGCCTAGTTGTTTGGGCAAAGAGCTTGGAATCCTGAGGTTGTAAGTTCAAAACCCACTCGCACAGACTGGACGTCTGTGTCTTCAGCAGGCGTAGAGTTAACAGAACTGGCAGCGTTGTGAGGCAAGGGCTCAAACATGTACGGCTGGAAGCCTTCTACACCAAACCAAGCTTCTGCCGCCCTGGCGTCCTCTTCCATAACATCTTCATCCCCGCTTTCCTCCTCTAAATAAAAAATGTATGATGGAGGAGACTCATCCACGACCTCCGACACTAAACTCTCCTCCTCTTGCATGTTTCCTCTGTCCATAGCGTTCCTTGACAGTGTCGTTTCTAAGTCACCAATTTAGTGCTACTTGGTCCCAATGGAATTTCCCATTGGGAACCTACTAGCACTAAGTTGCTAACTGGTTAGCAAGATGCTTCAGACATATTGGCTACAATCAAACTTGCTTGTGAACCTTCCACCACAACAATCCTGCCCCCTTGATAACCGACCAATCACATTCACTTTATTTGTTCGTGTAAAGTTGTACACCACTCAGGAGAATTCAGAAATGCAACTGTTGGAACAGCTGCTTCCCTACGACGTAGAAACACGGCAGTTCCAACCGTTAAGTTAAATTTGCTCTTTTACTTTAACCATTCTTTTTTATCTGCACTTTTACATCAGTAAATAATGTGATTACTTTGACTCCTCTGTTTACTGCTAAGATTTCAAACCATTATGTTTGCATCATCTTTAGATAAGTAATGCACTCAAACTTTATTAGATAATGTCAGAAGCAACCAAGTTAATTTGCTCTTTTTTCACTGATCTCAGCTGTGCTGGTATTTCCTGTAAATTACACACCTGGAAAAAGTTGTTGGTTCACATCATTTAATGAAAGAAAAACCCACAATAATCACAGAAATACCTTTAATCTGACAAAACATATAAATAACAATGAACAAATGAAGGTCAGGCATTCAACAGAATTATTAAAAAAATAAACTCATGAAAGTTCAAGTTAAAATTGAAATAAATCATGTTTAATGCTCAACATCAGTCTTGTTGGAAACATCTGTGTTGGAAAAATAAACAGATTTTCCAATTCTGAATAGATTCTCATTTTAATTTGTAAAGATTTATTCACAGAACTAAAGATTGATTTCTTAAAAATGTATTTCACCATCCTCACAATCGGAATTAATTATCATGAATTTATTAATTTACTGTGGAATAATAGTATAATACTAGCATCAGTATGTTGCATAACTACAGTCTTGTGATTCAGGTAACACCTATAAAATGATTTTAAATATCAGCCATCCGATTTTAGATTAAACTGAATCGAAAAGAATTGTTTCTAAAATCTGAAGTCTGAATTGAATCAACTTTTTTGAGCCCTATTCTGAATTAATCTCCAGACATCTTTGCTTAAAGTCGTTTTATTAACTATAATAAAATAATTGGTATGTCAGACAATCGTATTAGTAACTGTTCATATTGCATCATATACCTTTACAGTTTGCTTTAAATCCCTGAAAATATAGTCAGATCTCCCACCATGTCTTAAAGTTGATCTATTTCTGTATTGGTTTCCATAGAAACGTTAATTGCTGCAGGTTTTGCTTACAATGATTTACAGGTCTTTTAATCTAATCACATTTCTGGCAGAGTGTATTTTTGAGTTAACATGTGGCCATATTTTGGACTAGGGTCAAAGATGCACTCCAGTGTTTGCTGCCTGCTTTTGCGTTCGGTCGCATTCATCTGCTGTTGAGACAGTTTCTCTGCAGACTTCCATTTTGGCAGCAGTAACTCAAACAAACTGAGGAAAGTGATTAAAGGAGGCCAATTCTTTTTGGGAAAGCTGTTCCAGAGTCCAGAGATCTACTCTAAACAGAGAAATGATGCTCAAGCTGACAAGCAAAATAGAGACACATCAGTACCAGTGTGAGCGTGTGATTGTTTTTAAGTCATAAAAGCTTCGTTTTCATCCATTAATTATAACTGTGCTCTAAATAGTTACTGGACTGGGACTGAAGCAGTTAATTTGATTTATCATAGTTAATCAAGCTACTAAAACAATCAACTAATAAAGTGGTCAAATAATTGTTAGCTGGAGTTTACAGACAATAAAACATTTACTAAATAAACAATCCTCTTAAGAAAGATACTAAGCAAAAGGTGCATAATAAATGCATACATTTTGTTATTCTTTATAACAGTTAATGTGCAAGATCTATAATAAAAAGAATAGAGACAAATTAAAGCAAGCAATGTAAAAACATGTAATAATAAAAAAATAGTCCAAAAAATGCTCCACCTGGAAATAAGTAAGTCTAACTTGAAGTCAAGCTCTGAACACTTTTGGTAGTACTTAAATTACAGATTCTATGTAGACCTAATCTTAAAACTTGGGTAATTTCAACTTTAAAGAATCCAGACTTTAGGGACTGCTAAAAAAAAGCCACTGAGCATTAAAGGTTGATGATTGAGATGCTGTTTGCTCACCTGGAGACCATCTCACCCATCAGTTTTGAAAGAATAAATATTCTACAAAAGTTGCACAGTCAACCCTAAAACATTTTTTTTCTAATTTAGTTATTTTAATCTTTTTGGTTGTCAATAAAAATTGGATTAGTCCGGCTTCAGAGATACTGTGGCATTTCAAAGCCTCTGGGAATATATGCATGAAATAAATTACAGGCTTCTATACGCCATGTGCGACGGATGATGGATTTCTTCCAAGCTGATTTATTTGACTGTTAGCTTATTGCATCATTTTAGAGGGTTATTTTTTTCCCTCTAAATTTTGCAGTCCCTGGTCATGTGGGACAGAAAGCTAGTCCAGTCTGCCGTTAACGAATCTGTGGCTTAATAAGGCATAAATCAAAATACTTGAGTTTAATGCAGCTGCCTGGCCTCTTGAGTGAAGACCGTCTGACTTTTATTAAATCAGATTAGATTGATGGTGTCGTCTCCCATGTGTTGTTTATTCATCCGTCTCATCGTACCAGACCAGTAATGAGAGGTCATCACTCCTTTACCATTACTGACATGCAGATTATTCAGGAATCATCTCCTTAATAGTCCAGTTCACACTTTTTTTATACATTTAGACATTGGTTTCTATGGGGTGCTGATGAGCAATTGGTTTCTATCCTTCTTGGTTACTATGACAAAATGTGATTCTCCTTTTTAAAGAAAAGAAAAAATGTGTTTGAGTTTGGTGTTGGTCTTATTGGCTGTCCAGTATTGATTGATAGATACATACTACAGAGGGTAAATGTCAGCAGTAACAAAAGACATAAATATGGAACCGGCTCTGACAAGACAGATTAATGTTTGTGCAAAAGGTCCCTAAATGAGGCTCCCCTGGCGACCAGAACAGGGTTATTTTACAAACTGATGTTGCTTTCTGGGTGTTCAGGGTCCTTAAAAAAATGTAAAAAAAAAAAAAGGGATTAAATGGTTTGTTATGGGAAGGAACAAACTATTTAGTGGGGAAATGGCGACCTAGTTGTTGGGGCATTGCACTTCGATCCCAGAGGTTCTGAGTTCAAGCCCCACTCCCACGGACTGCCACTCTAGGTCTCTGAGCAAGACCCTTAACCCCACACTGCTCCCCGGGCACCGCACAATGGCAGCCCACTGCTCCCCAAGAGGATGGCTTAAATGCAGAGAGGGAATTTTGTTGCTTTGTAGTTTGGACAAGGAACTGACAATAAAGTTGAATTCTATTCTAACCATAAAAGTTTATGGGGAATTACCTTGTGTGTTCTTGAAACAAAATTCTGTAGGTTCCAGTAAATTAAGTTGTAAGCTCTGGGTAAGAAGCTCTTCAAGTTTCACTAAGTTAACTTGTAAGATATTATGAAGAAGAGCCTTCCTGAACTTCCAGAGAATTAACTTGTAAGTTCTTGAAAATTAAACTGTAAGTTTCGATAAAGAACGTTGGAGGTTCTAACTTGTAATTTCTTTGAAAGAACTTGTAGGTTTTGATAAAGAACCTTGTAAGTCCAAAGAATTCCCTTTCAAGTTCAGTTTAAGAACCTTGGAGGTTCCAGAATATTGACTTGTAGGCTCTAAAAATGACCCTGTAAGTTCTAGAACATTAACTGTTAAGTTCTGCCAAAGTTTTTTAGAAGCTCCTGAGAATTAACTTGTAAGTTATGGGAAATAAGCCCTGAAGTTTCAGTAAATTAACCTGCAAGGTCTGCTAATGAGTCCTGTAAGGCCCAAAATATTAACTTGAAAGTTCTAATAAGGTACCTTGGAAGATCTGGAGAATAACTGGTTAGTTTTGGGAAGGATTCCTGGTAGCTCGAGATGATCAACTTGTATGTTCTGGTAATTAACCCTACAAATTAAAAAAATATTTATTTCTAAGTTAATGAGAAAAAATTCTGCAAATTTTAGCAAATTAACTTTTAAGTTCTGGAAAGAACCTTCAATGTTCCACAGAATTGATTTGTAAGTTCTGGAACTTCAGATTTTAGTAAATTATATAGTTTCGTTCTGAGAAATAACCCTGAAGGTTTAGAGATTTAACTGGTAAGTTAAGGAGAGAACCCAGTAAGGTTCATTAAACTAGTGGCACAAACGAACAAAAATAAAAACTGTTGCTTTGTATTTGGGTTAGGAGATCGACTGTTGGTCCTTCTGCTCATCGTCTGTCGTCCTTTTCAGGTGGTGTCTGTGTTGCGTCCTGAGGAGATGTTTGAGTGTGTTTTTACATGCGGCACCGACTGTAAGGGGACCTCGCTCTATCCCTGCCTGCAGATCTTTGTCAACAACTCCGAGTCCAACTCAGTGGCGCTGCTCCACTTCGACGAACAGCAGCTGGTCCTCAACCCAAAGGTAAACAACCGCTTTACTGTTTCACTGTGATTGGATATCAGCATTGGGGTAGTTAATACAGCAGAAAGATGAAGTTTTCTTAAATGTAGAGATTTCTCATTCACGACCACAATAAGGTGAATCTTAGTGCCTCAGAATCAAATATTGAAATCCTTCTGTTCATACAGTTTATTAGACCTTTATTTAACCAGCTAAATTCACTTTAGTGTTTTAAAGGAAAAGTTCAGTCATATTCAGAATTCAAACTTCTGAAAGTACTTTAAATATGAAATTATTAAATACTGTTCAATAAATGATCATAAATCATCCCTGAGGCAGTAGATACATACATGTGAATGTCCTATATAATAAAGAAATGTAACATCTATGTCTGTATTACATGATTCCAATGTATATAAAAATACAATTTTAAAAAGTACAACTAAACAAACATTCTATCAAATAAATTAAGAAAATCATTTCAAATTATGATTAGAAAAGTTAAATATGAACTGAAAAAAATAAGAGAAAAATAATTATACTTATTTCTCAAGATTTTCTCAGATTTTTGTGTTGTTTTTTGGGGTCAGGCTGAAATATTTGAATAAGCTAGCTTAGCGTTAGCCATCACGTTACCCAAATGCAGTAATGACATAAAATTTATCATAGAGACACTTAAAATTGATTTTAATGCCAAGATATCATGGTTTGAAGAATTAACCAGTTACCTCTGTAATTTACTCTAAGATATCTGCCTGCCAATATTATTGGTTTATAGAAACACTTTGCTTCTATCCGCTTTTGTTTAAAGTTTACGTAAATCTTTTGGGGAAATAAGAAATAGGTCAGTTGTTCTCATACCTGATGTTAAGTATTGTTCTCTATTGGAGAAATATGACTTGATGAAAACCCTCCAATCGTTCCGCACTTCAGGAACCATCTTTTAAAGGAAAGGTCCGGTCATATTCAGATTTCAAACTTCTGAAAATACTTTAAATATGAAATTATTACATACTGTTCAATAAATTAGAAATGATTTTAATTAAGAGTTATTTTCATTTGAATTTGGGCATCCATGTTTGTCAGAGAACACTACTGCCACCTACTGGTTGGTGACGTCACGGTGCGGTATCGGCTGTTGATCAAGTCCCAGTGCTGTATCTGGTGTTTGTCACAACACGTTATTATCCAAGTCACCTTGAAAACATTCTTCTTCCAAACTTTGGCTACATATTACGTGTTTTTTCTCTGGCCAGAAGTTCGATGGCAAATCCTCCCTCTTCAAGTTGGCGATCCAACGACCAACCCGTAGATCATGAATCATGGTCATTTTTATCCAGCGTATTACAACATCGAACTGCCATGGCATTGTCAGTGTAGGATGCTGCCCCCAATCAAGGATGAGGCTTCACTGATGGTTTTATGGATTTTTAATTCCTTTAGAGTCATATTCCATAAGCTGTAGTCTTTAAATCCACATATCACCGCAGTAAGCGCTGAAACACATAACATTTATACAGCTTATCATTTCACATTAAACCATTTTAAATGCTTCAACTTGTGCAAAAATAACCACTTGCAAATGCTATTATACAAATGAATAACACACTTTTTGCCTCTTCGTAGGGGCTGCCAGGACTATATTCAATGATACCGTAGCTCCGCGTCTAATCCAATGTCGTACGTATGAAAAAAACATGCTAACCGCCACTACATTGCACGGGACCAGAAACACAAAAGCTTAACAAAATAAAAGCACTTAGCTCAAACCGGAAGTTGTTGACACTGTGAAAGAAAAAGTGTGTACAAAACAAATGAAACAGAACTCAACTTCATTTGCTGCAAAAAGAAAAAGGTAATGGTTATTTACAGTCAGTTTAACTTTGGCTCTGGTGAATTTCAATGGTGATGTGTCTATTGGTTCCCATTGATTCTGCTTGTAAAGCGGGGAGAATGGCGCTAGACTTACCGCACCGTGACATCACTGCCCAAAGATGTCAGGAGAGGTGTTACTATATTTGGCCGGTCCTGGACTCAGTGATCGCAATGGCAAAAAATATTTTTAGTGATTGACGATAAATTTATTAAATCACCGGAAACTTATTACTTTTAGGTTTAAATAATGATCCATTGATCTTTCCTTGCTGACTTTTCCTTTAACTCCACCACTGTAAGGCGTTATCACATATATAGTTTATTTTTTAATAAAATTAGTGTGTTTATCTGTGATGTTTTACAGCTCTCTGAAGGATACTGTATACAATCACAGTTTTATTTTCTTTTTTTGCTCAAACTGATTCAGCACAGATGGAAACAACACATTTCTATGCCCAGAATAAAGACATTAGCACCACTGAAAACTGTTGGCATGACTTGAGCTGGTTTCAAATTAACATCAAAACAGGAGAGTTTGAAGAAGCACAGACCTGAAATGAAAAAAGATGTGATTGAGAGTGACGATGACTGAAGGATGGAGATAAAAATGGAAGCACAGCTGCAGCCATGGCAGCTACATGTGCTGTTATTTACTTCTGATCCTTAAGTCTGCCAGGAGTGTTTGTCGGATTGGTTTTTGGATTGCAGCCATTTAAATCTATTTCTGTTCAGCGCAGGACTTCTTGGAGAAACAAAACCCTCATCGACCTTAACAAACGGCTGATGGGGAAACGTCACAGCTCCGACTTGTTCCGCACTGACTTACCGTAATAGAAGCTCTGAGTTTGTTCAGGCTTGTGAAATGTGGGCCTTTATGATCAGGGATTAGAAGAGCAGATGCTCCGTTTAAAGCAACAGATGCGTCACTTTGATGCATGGCAACACAGCTTCACAAAGTAACCAAGGTTTATCCGGAGTATCTGAAATTTTTCTGATACAACAATCTTTTCTAAGAAATCCAGACTCATTTAGGGCAGGAACGACTTATCTGTCCCTGTTAGGAGAAAACTAAAATCCCTTCATTGGAGCTCTGATGGAACACAAGGAGTCAAAAAAAGAAATGCTACCCTCTCTTCTGCTCAGAAAAGAAAACTGAGTCACAGTTCAATGAGTTTCAGCTCTATCTGGAACATTTGGGTCAAAATTTGGCAAAAGCATAAAACCTTGGATCCATTCTTTCTCGTAATCGTGCTCCACTGGCTTTAAAGGCATCATGTAAAACTCAGTGATGTTACTGACCAAGCATGCTATAATTTCTAGATCCTTGTTTTTTTTTTTTATTCAGGTTCTGTTCCCGCCATCATTAAAAAGTTACCTTCTAATAACAGAAGAGAATTAATCCTATAAAGTCTGAGATATTATTTCCACCTGATTAATGAGATCTTTCCTCTAAGGCAGAGGTCACGTATCAGGACCCACCTGCTGGCTAATCCGGACCCAACCTGATTTAAAACATTTTTAAGTTACCGCATGTTGTCTATCTTCACTTGCATCACTCTGGATCCAGGATCCAATATGGATCCAGGCTCAAAATGAGCACCTTGATATGTGCTTGAGAATAGCTTTGTCTCCATTCAAACTCAGGTTTAAAGCCTTGCAGGGCAGCATAAAGCTCACTGCGAACATTAAGACAGAAAAAAGAAAGAAAAAAACAGTAAGTTCAGGTGTTTTATGAAATATGTGAATCAGGAAATTGTCTATATACCAAACTGAACGATTGTTGTCCTCTACTTCAAAAACACTTTAGATTTTTAAATGGAAAAATGTTTTTTTTGTTTTTTATATTTTTTTTTATTCAAAAAGTCAATGTATAACATGGATGCATAAACATCTCCTTTTATTTCAATGTTAAATTCTGTTTAAAGTAACAGATTTATGATTAAAAATGTCTCCGGACCTTTACTGGTTGTTGATTTTCTTTATTCGGACCGCGCTGATTTTTAATGGTTACCCCTCCTTTGAACCCTCCAGAAGCCGGCCAGCCTCCCATCTTCTCTTGAGTTTTAGGCCAAAATATTAAACCAGCTCTACATTAACTCAGAAGTTCACTCCCCTTCAACCTTAGCGCTCGCCTGGGCTGTCACTACAGCAACCGAGTAAATATAGAGGGGAGAGATGGCGCTCAGTCACCATGGTGACTGATGATGAGGAGATGAGGAGGGAGGGAGGGGAGTCACGCTCCATTCAGGAATCCTTTAATGTCTCGCACAGGGAGAGGATTGAAACTGGAAAAGATGGATGCCACGCTGCGTTCAGATAGGAAACCTCTATTGCTCCGCCCACTTAAAGACCTGAATTACACTGGAGACGTCATCATAACCAGCAGGTTACCCTTAGGGACTACGCTCCATTAATCTTCAACCAATCACTTAGTGAAGTAAACAAAAACAGAAGCACAGCATTAAAAATGTAGAGAAAAAATCTTTATACGACATGAAGCTGAGATTGTTCAAAGGAACAGAAGCAGTTTTGACAGTTTGTCACTCATTCCCATTAAAAAAAAAACATCCTGAAAAAGGTTTAATTAATGTTGCCAGTTTCTCCATAGTTTTTCAGATATATGAGAAAAATAATAATTTATTTGTTTAGAGCAATAAGTGTTGAGCGTCAAGCAGCCAATCAGCTAGATGTAAATCTGGAGAGGTTTGTATGTTGGCTACCAGCATCCTATAAGTGACTCTATGAAAAAAAATAGGAAATCGAAATAATTTTTCACTCTTTCACCTTCTGCTCTTCCATAAACAAAACTGACTCTTCAGGGACTCATCAAGGTTGGAAAATGTATTAAGAACTGTCGTTTTTTTATGATTTCTATGTTAATCTTTAGAAACAATTCACTGGGACGTGATCTGTTTAGTCCATCTAAACCAGAGAACGGTCCCTGCTGCTCTCCTCCTCTCCTCAGCTCATCCCACTGAAGGATTTAAGTTTGATCAGATGGATTTTTGTGTCTGATGATTCTGGGTTAAATGCATGTTTTTGGATCTTAATCCTTCTGGATCAGTTTTCCAGCTAAAACCATCAAATTTTAATTTAGAGTATTTTAGGTGTTTCTAAGAGTTCCTGATACCATGTGAGATTCCCAGACTCTTTGGAAGAGAAACAGGCCCACAGCATCACAGATTCTCCCCCGTACTTAAAGTCGTAGGGAAATCATATTTAAATGTCAAATCATTCTGGCTTAAACATGTATATAAATGTACTCTTTATCAGACAATATTGTCCAAAAGGCAGAAAATTTCTATAAAAAAAAAAAAAAAAAATTCTGTCTTAAAATCAGTTTTTTTTTTTTTTTCGTTATCTTATGCAGGCCAGTTAGTTATACGTCAGCCTGAACACCTAAATTCGGCCAATCATATGTCAAAGGTCATCTGTCAATCAATTTTTTTCAATCATAGCATCTTGATTCATATGTCGCAGCAAATATACGCAACGGTTGAAATAAGAAATCAGAATCATGTCCTTTCCCATTGAGTATCATTGAGTCTTCTACACCAAACCAAGCTTCTGCCGCCCTGGCGTCCTCTTCCATAACATCTTCATCTCAGTTTTTCTTCTCTAAATAAAAAATGTGTCACGGAGGAGACTCATCCACGACCTCCGACACTAAACTCTCCTCCTCTTCCATGTTTCCTCTGTCCATAGCGTTCCTTGACAGTGTTGCTTCTAAGTCACCAATTTAGTGCTACTTGGTCCCAATGGAATTTCCCATTTGGAACCTACAAGCACTAAGTTGCTAACTGGTTAGCAAGATGCTTCAGACAAACCGGCCACAACTTGCTTGCAAACCTTCTGCCACAACTTGATAAGCGACCAATCACATTCACTTTATTCACTCGTGTAAAGTCGGGCACGACTCAGGAGAAATCGGAAATGTAACGGTTGGAACAGCCGCTTCCCTATGACTTTAATCATGGGAATGGTATGTTTCTACTCATTCATCCGTATGGAAGCTGTTGAAAGTATTTTCCTGAACCTAAGCTGACCCAAGCCCATTACTCTCTGAAACTACAGCAGAGTTTATGTTTCTAATGGTTGTAAGAAAGCGTCCTAAATGCCTCGCCATGTAGACATGCTTGGTAATTCTGTCGCTTCGTGGCAAAGAAGTACCTGGGGTTGAAGTTTGCATGTTCTCCCAGGGAATGTGTGTGAGCAGTCCAAAAAAAAAAAAGCCCTGTGACAGACTGGCAACCTTTCCAGGATATACCCCGCCTCTCTCCCTCAGAGCTCTCACAAGGACAAAATGGGGGGTAAATATAAAATTAGATTTATATATTTATTTGACTAAGACAGTGTACATTAATAAGCCTAGTCTACCTAAAAACACAACAGTAAGAATTTTAAAGTGAAAAATATAAAGAGAAATAAAAATAGCTAGAACTCTTCAAAACTTGTCTAAAAAAAACAGAATTAATGTATGCTAGACTACAGATTTTAGATTAATAAAATGGAATAAAACATTCAAACAAAAGTTAATAAATTTCTCTCATTGCTCTGGATTTGGACATGAGAAATGTGTAACTTGGAAAAACTGAACTTCTTGTCTTCAATAATGTCTAAAATCTCAATAGGAAACAAACAATGCATTTGGGATGATCTATTTACCTTCACCGTGGTAACGTATCATTGCCTTCGGCGATTTGAGTCGTCATTTCACCTCAATGGAGTTTATTGTTTTGTTGATGTTTTTTTTCCCATCATCAGAAATTAATAAAGTGATATGAAATATGAAATCAGTTGTAATGTTTAGACCTACAGCCTATTGAAAATGGATCCGGTCTTTATGTGTAAACACTAATTAGGCTGAACAATAATTAGAGGTTGTAATAATAATGGTTCATTAATCAAAGCATGAAGGTCCCAGTCCTTTAACATCAGGAGTCAATGGGAGCTCAGGGAACTCCTGAAGCTTCCATGTTTGTAGATGTTTTCCTGTTATAACTCCAGAAATGAAGGACAGACAGCTGATAAACCGGCATGGTAAAGGACATTTAATCTACCTCTAACTCCTCCTGAGCTCTGTGACCTTTCACCAGCAGACATTCAGGCAGCATTAATTGCAGAGTTGTCTAAAACGGACTTTGTGGACGTAAACCAGCCGACTGAGAGCCAGATGAAGGGAGGCGTTCTCCCAGTTAATTGGTGTTGTGTCTATAGGGGGCGGTTAGTTAATGGAGCCACCTGTGGACTAGATGACTGACGTGACATTAAGATGTTCATCGGTGCGGCGCCGGCACAGACATCCCAACCGTCTCTGTGTATGAGAAGCTAAGATGGTTGAAGAAAGGAAATAAGGAGACGAATTATTGAACACCCTAAACATGAACTAGTTCTTTCAGCCAGGTTAAAGTGAATCGGTTCATAGTTCCCAGCTCCAATAAGAACTAGTTTTTATTTATCAGATTTTGTCTGAATACATTTTTTAGAGATATATTAGAAAATACAAACTGTATATATAGTTACACTAATAAACATTCTGTATATTTTATCGTACTGTACGCAGTATATTTATTGCTACATCAGTTGTTTGAGCATACAATGATTATTCCAAACATTTAGTCAGATTATTTAAACACTGATGAATAATTAATCTATGCATAAACAGATTTCTAGATAAATTCATGCCATTCTCTGTTAAAAACTAGATATTGTGGGGGTGGATAAGAACACAAAGGAGGTTGGTTCAAACACTTCTTTACTCCAACTGAGAGCAACGATACAGCAAAACACACACATATATATATATATACATACTTACCACTGAAGAAACATATTTTCTTATGGTTACAACTTCTCCACTGAGTGAGAGTGAAGCCCCCGAATGGTCTGCCACAATATGATCTAATTTTTTCTTCTGGTTGGATCGAATGTGAGTTTCACTGACTCAACTGCATCTACAGTAACTCAGAAACAAATTGAATTCAGTTCAGTTTATTTATATAGCACCAATTCACAACACACCATCTCAAGGCACTTTACAATTCACCAGATCATACATCTGTCAGGGTTTGATTGAGGACCCAAATGCAGAGGCGAGGAGGCAGAGGTGAGTTCTTGAAGATTTAATTTAGTACTCACAGCCAACTCTGGCAGGAATCCAAAAATCCAACATAAAAGTACTGAAAAAACCAGAACCATGGAGACATCGAGGAAAACAAGTAAAAGGAGCCAGGAAAAGACGAGGAACCAGCACTGAGGAACTGCACAGGGAGGGTATATATGGGAGACTGAACAAAGACAGGACTAAGGAGCTGATTGGGAGCAGGTGTGAACAGAGGAGTCTAGAAGGGAGTTAGGGAAAAGGAGACCAACACAAGAGGGCAACCAAGAAAAACATAAGAACTCAAATACATCCAGAAAGCACAACAAAACAGGAATTAAACCAATAAAACTAGAAAACAAAAAAATAAACATGGATCAAAATGAAACTGAAAACTAAACAGAACCAATACCGTGACACATCTAATCTAATATCAAACTTTCGATACAAGAAAGCTAAAATAAATGTGTGTAACTGTCACTTCTTAACCTTTAGATTAAGCAGGAGGTTTATTTTATAAATCCTTCGTGTTAGTAGTGTCTTTTTTGGACAAAAGTTTTCAAATATTTACAATTAGTTTTTTTTTACTCTTAAATCAAAGCCTCACAATTAATTCACATCGCCTATTCATATAAATTTGTCCATAAAGGAGTTAACCAGCCTTAATTTTCCTTTTTTAATGAAATCTTAAGCCTGCTTAATCACATTAGCTGATGGAGTCATTCATCTCTGTTGTTTTTATAGTTTCTTTCAGGAAATCATGTAACCAGACAGGTTTAAAGGTTGGAGCCTAAGCTTTTAATTAATATTCTCAAGTACAAAGGCTAACCCGTCCATCTGCTGACCGTACTTTGGAGGAAAATATGTCAGATATTCAAAACAATGTAAATCTTTCAGTGACTTTCTAAGCACAGCGCCATTATTTCATGAACTGCTTTATTTCACTTTCGATCTTCGCTCCACTCATGAATGTGTTCATCTAAACTTCTTTTTATTGCTTTCTATCATGCCTTTTGTTTGGGTTTCACGACTTAAAACCTGACTTCACACCTGGTGACTCCATGGATCAGAGTGCTGTAATTTGCATGGTAATGCATCAACACGCACTCAGGTTTGATGGTTTTGTCACATTTTAATTAGAGCTGCGGTTCTGCGTAGCTATCTGATGAGAAAAGCCACTCGATCATTTTCTATTTGCAAGGCCTGAATTTACACCTGACTTAGAGTGCTTTCCCTTCTAAGAAAGCCTTTATTAATCATCCATTTTTAACCTGACTCAGAACCTTAAAGGTGAAAATGTTCTGTCCCAAAGTCGAGCCGTAATAACATCCTCATGAGGTCCAATCCCATATGAACCCACTGACTTGGATATATAGAGTCGGATCATTTTTACTTTTACTGCCAGGCTTTTTCCCTGCTCTCATCTCCAAAGTTCATTTCAGTTGGAACAAAAATGAGATGAACCCCTGACCTCAATAAAGTAAAGATGGCTCGGGGTGTGTGAGAGAAAGTGTGTTTATATGAAGGCGCTTGTGATCAGACCGTATGCTTCCCTCAAATGGGTCGAGATGAATTCAGGTTTCCTTTCTAGCATGAAACTGTTAAACAATGGCGGAATAAAGGAAAAGGTCTCCTTCTCTATGTTGGGAAGTCATTTGCTGATCAGGCTGTAAACCCTGGTTGGAGTTCAAAATTGTCCCTCTGACGGCTCATAAAACATTATAACTCACAGCTTTCACCAAAGCGCCATGCTTGGCACTGCAGACTCTATTAACCCTGAACTCCATTAAACAGTGTTTATGTTCAGCATATTTGTTCTCCCAGAGTGCATTTCTGCCTTCAAATGTCCTGAAAGGTACCACTCTGTGAGGACATCTTTCCCCCAAAGTCTTTGCTTCCAACTAAAGCTGCTTTGGCATCATCAGGGATCTATAATACCTCCACAAATGCACAGCGCAGATGTTAGCTGTGTGAAAAGGATTACTCCACATGATTTCAGAGATTTAGTTTGTTGGACTTAACTTCTGCTGCAGCTGTCTCTGCAATGGTTCAGTATTTTCTGTCTTCTGAATCAGAAGGGTTTGACTTGGCCTACTTTACACAAACTGGATTTCCACTGGTCCCACCTGAGCCACTTAAGGGGACAGGGGATCAAAATGGTTTACCAGTTCAACATGGTCAACATTTGTATGTGAATATTCCCCAACTGACATCTACAGTGAGGAAAATAGGTCTTTGAACACCCTTCAAGTGTTCTCAATTACAAATCACGGGGGGGTCTGACATTTTCATCTTAGGTGCATGTCCACTGTAGGAGACATAATCACAAAAAAAAAAAAAAAGCAATCCTGTAGTTTTTCACCTTGTTTGCACACACAGCAGGAGGGATTTTGGCCCACTCCCCCACATAGATCTTCTCTAGGTCCGTCAGGTTTCTGGGCTGTTGCCGAGAAACACAGTTTGGAGCTTCCTCCAAAGATTCCCTTCTGGGTTTAGGTCTGGAGCCTGGCTAGGCCACGTCAGGAACCTTGATATGCTTCTTCCAGAGCCACCCCTTGGTTATCTGGCAGTGCTCTGGGTCATTATCATGTTGGAAGACCCAGCGTTGACCCATCTTCAATGCTCTAAGTGACGGAAGGAGGTTCTTCCCCAAAATCTCACAATACCTGGCCCCGGTCATCCTGCCCTTAAAACAGTGGAACACCCTGTCCCATGTGCAGAAAAACACCCCCAAAGCATGATGCTACCACCCCCATGCTTCACAGAAGGGATGGTATTCTTGGTGGTATTTCCTCCTTTTTAAGACCAAAAAGTTCTATTTTGGTCTACTTCAGACGGGCCTTGACATTTGCTGGTTTAAGCAGGGGAACCAAGTAGGCCTTTCGAGGCCTACAATTTAGTCTCTGGTGTCTTTGGACAGCTCTTTGGTCTTGGCCATGTTCAGTTGGAGGGGACAGGTGTCTTTATGATGCTAACGACCTCAAACAGGTGCATCTAATTTAGAGTAATGACTGCAGTGGTGGTGGACTTTTTAGAGGCAGGTATTCAAATACTTATTTGTATATGTAATATGTAAAGAATGAAAATTAAGAAAATCAGACATTGGGATTTCTGGATTTTTTAATTAGAGTATGTCTCTCACAGAGGACATGCACCAAAGATGAAAATGTCAGAGCCCTCCATGATTTCAGGGGTGGGAGGGACGCTGTCCACAGAACCATTGCTGGCTCAGAGACATTACAGCAGCTTATTTCTCAATACACTTCAAGTGTGTCTGTATGCCATCTGGTCGGCTCCTGTTACAACATCCCAAAACATTTTCTCTCTTCTTTAAGCCTCCTTCATAATATGTTTTAGAAGTATTCAGAGCAGCCGGAGAATCAGAATTTCCATGTAAATAACTTGATAATCAGTATTTTATTTTAAAAAATAAACTCTCCAAGACCTTTTAAAATGAAAGTTATTTCAATCCTGATTGGCTGACTAGGATCGTGGACAGCAGCTGCAGACCTTTCATGATTCAGATTGAAACTCTCCTCGTTAAGTTTCTGTCATTTAAGGAATGAATGTACCCCGTATAACCAGTTCTGGGCCTAAAACCGTTCATATGCGGTCTCATTAATGGGGGCGATACGAACGCAATGTGACAGAAAAGAGAAGGAGGAAGGAAGAGGAGATGGGCCAGGTGGGTGGCTCCGTTCAGCCAATTACTGCTCCAGTAATTTCCTCATTTATGACTTAATTATGTTATAAATGTAGATGATGAGAGTTGTGGGTAACTAGAGGGCAACACAGCACACGCTCATAGACATAATCTGGATTCATTTATCCACAGAGTCCCTAGTCTTATAATTTAGCTGCTTACCTTTTCTCAATTTATGGATTTATTTTAAGAAATAATTTGCAAGGAACCCTAACCTGGTGAAGCGGGTTTTCTTCAGTCCCAAATCTTGAATTATTTGTTGAAAACGACTGCTGGGCCACTGACTGGACCGGACCAGGGCTGGGGGCCGGAAAGGCAGGCGGATGGGAAGCAAGGGGCCGCCGTTGTCCAGGCTACCGTTACCGGGTCAGTTTTGGTCGCTTCCTCCCCAACTGGCTCCCTGTTGTGACTACCTGCTGCACTTGAATCGACCAAAATCCCGGACGATTTTGAAATTCCCCCATTGTTTTAGTTCTGAAAAGTAGGACATGTTCGGGAAAAAGAGGATGTCTGGTCAACCTAACTTTGTGTCAAAATCAAAGCAATCACGACTTGCCAGTCTTCGTTTTATGACTTGAATCTTAGTTGTTTGCGAGACTTTCACTTCTTGACTTGGAACTTAAACAGATCTTAACGTTAGACTCGACAGGACTTCCATGTCTAGACTCAGGACTCCCTTTGGGTCTTGACTTAAAACGTGCATGTTTGACTTGAAATAGGACTCGATACATTGCTGGAAATTCATTATTTCAGTCCCTAAATATCCAAACATTCTTGTCACATTAAGGATTGAAAACCGAGTTTTCAGTTATCTCGATGCAGCAGTTATAGTGATACAGCAGTTATCGCGATGCAGCAGCTATCATGATGCAGCATTTATCATGATGCAGCAGTTATCACGATGCAGCAGTTATAGTGGTACAGCAGTTATCGCGATGCAGCAGCTATCATGATGCAGCATTTATCATGATGCAGCAGTTATCACGATGCAGCAGTTATTGAGGTGCCAGTTATTGTGATGCAGCAGTTATCTCGATGCAGCAGTTATCACGATGCAGCAGTTATTGAGGTGCCACAGTTATTGTGATGCAGCAGTTATCTCGATGCAGCAGTTATCACGATGCAGCAGTTATCACGATGCAGCAGTTATTGAGGTGCCACAGTTATTGTGATGCAGCAGTTATCTCGATGCAGCAGTTATCACGATGCAGCAGTTATCACGATGCAGCAGTTATTGAGGTGCCACAGTTATTGTGATGCAGCAGTTATCACGATGCAGCAGTTATCGCTTTGCAGCAGTTATGATCATGCAACAGTTATTATGATGCAGCAGTTATTATGATGCAGCAGTTATCATGATGCAGCAGTTATCACGATGCAGCAATTATCGCTTTGCAGCAGTTATGATCATGCAGCAGTTATTATGATGCAGCAGTTATCGCTTTGCAGCAGTTATCATAATGCAGCAGTTATCATGATGCAGAAGTTATCTTGATGCAGCAGTTATCGCTTTGCAGCAGTTATCATAATGATGCAGTTATCATGATGCAGAAGTTATCTTGATGCAGCAGTTATCGCTTTGCAGCAGTTATCATAATGCAGCAGTTATCATGATGCAGCAGTTATCTTGATGCAGCAGTTATCGTGATGCAATAGTTATTGTGATGCAGCAGTTATCACGATGCAGAAGTTATCGCTTTGCAGCAGTTATTATCATGCAGCATTATTATGATGCAGCAGTTATGATACAGCAGTTTTCATGATACAGCAGTTATCATGATGCAGCAGTTATCGCTTTACAGCAGTTATCATAATGCAGCAGTTATCAAGATGCAGAAGTTGTCTTGATGCAGCAGTTATCGTGATGCTGCAGTTAGTTATGGTGTTGCAGCAGTTATTGTGTTGCAGGAGTTATCATGATGCAGCACTTATCATGATGCAGCTGTTATGGTGTTGCAGCAGTTATCATGATGCAGCAGAGGTGTTCAGTGGTTTCCAGCTGAGTCATCTCTGACCCATTTATCACAGACAGGTAGATGTAGCTTTATTTCAATCGGTTTAGTGGGTCAGAAAGAGGGGCAGAGGATTAGCGACGACAGAAAGCCTCTGATTGATCCTGATTATCTGTTTAAATTTATTACAAAGCAGCATAAAGCAAACAGTTGCTCCATAACTTCATGTTTTACTCTGAAGACAAAAAGAAAATCTCCTGTCTTTCAGTTTTTTTAATTTTTAAAGCCAATTAATTTGGTTTCTTATGTCTTCCTTTATTTGTTTATTTTTTATGTTTGTCTGTATGATGTTGTCTGGGTTTGTCAATTCCAGCCTGGGTGAGTGTTGAGATCTTTAAGGAGGTGGGGATGAAACGCCAGGAAGAAGGTGGAGGGTGGATTAAGTCATCTTAAATATTATTCCCTCCAGAGTCTGGTTTCATGTTTTATTTATCTTCACATCTTTTTTTTTTTCTTGTTTTCTAGTGTGTTTTATTCCCTTTGTTGGATTTTTCATGTAGTTTGGGTCGTTTCTGTCATGCTGTCTCTTCTGGGGGTTTTCAGTGGTTTATTAGAAATAATGGCTTTCTTTTTAATTGTTTAATTAAAAAAATCAAAATCCTGCTACCCATGCTCTGTTTGTCATTGCTTCATTGTTTGACAAAGTATTGTAGCTCAGCCTGTCATGGTTTTAATGGCTTAATTTCAGGTTTAAAAGCACTTTGTGTTTTAACGTTTGTGTCTCTTCATCTCTGCTGATTCAAGTCGCTAATTTCAGTCCAATCATAAAGTTTCTCTCCTTGACTGATCCAGCCGGGGTGATCACCGTCTGCGCTGTCAGCCTGATGGGATGTGATGGATGCTGCTGGGCTCCCAGTTAATTGTTTTCATTGTCTGTTGTCATGTTAATGCTTCATCTTTTAAATGAGAAACAAAACAAGCAGAGGACCTTAGAGTCTTTGGTAAGATCCTTTGATTTTGGACTGGCTGAACTCTCTGCCTACAGTATAAAAATATAGATTTAGAAAGAAGGAGGAGGTAAAAATCATAATCTTATGGATCCTTTAGTACTCTGAAATGTAAAGGTTTAATTTTTAGAATAATCATCCTTAAAGGAAACTAATCTACAGGCTTTAACTTTGGGAGCAGGACATTACTACTTTATCATTTAATTAATAGTTACCAATATTACTTAATTAATAATTACCAAGAGCTTGTTTGTAAAAAAAAGGCCTTCTGGAGCAATCAAACTAATTATAAACGTGCAAAAAATATCTATAGTTTAAAAAAATCCCCTGCATTCAATCAAAGCAAACAATGTTTAAGATGGAACCAGCTCTGTGAGACATTTTGCCGCCCAGCACAACTATTGTTGCCTCAAGTTCTCCTAAACGGTTAAAATGTTCTTTTATGTTCTTTTTTCTGAATTTGCCTTCTGCATTTATTTATTTACTCAGTTAGACTATGTAAAAAACTGTTCTTATTTCTAAAAAATTAACTGTATAATTAGTTTTTTAATATTTTTTGGATGTTATAAATAGAGAATTCTTACTTACTTCGAAGCGTTGCCATCCTGCCGAGACCTTTTGCAGCTTCTTTGTACTCCTCATTAAATTCTAGCTCCCCCCTGCCTGCGGTGCTAAAATATTATGTAGTTGAAATGTGCAGAGCTGCAGAAATAAAAATTAAGTCTAGTTTTCTTGAAATTAGTCTTTTGTTTCTAGATTTTTATCTGAAAAGTACAATAATTTGGCAATGGACTAAAATTATTTATGTTTAAACCAAAAACCAAAAACTTTGATAATCTCTAATTATCTTATTTTACCTTATTTACCTGCTCTAATTAAGGGCAAATATTCTTATTTTAAGACAATTTGACTTTTTTAGAGCAGTTGTGCAGTGAGAAAACCACCTACACGCCTGTTTCTGGAGGTTTTCTGGGACACTGGGGGACCTTAGACCTCCAGAAGTAGGTGAGGTGAGGAGGAGGTTTCAGGTAGAACCGCTGCTCTTTCACATCTAAGTTGCTGAGATGGTTGATCTGATCAGAGTACCTCCAGTTTAGAGGTTTTCAGCCATGTTTTCTGTTGTAAAACATCTCCAGGAAGAGCTGGGCATCACTACTAGGTTTCCCTCTGGATCTGTTACCACTTTTGCATTATTCTAAAATTTTCTACTGTTATTCTAAAACTTTAACTCAAACCTTTATCTCAAAGAAAGCCTGTTTGATTTTTATTTTTCAGAGTGCAAATGAAAGCTTCTCTCCTTCAGGTTTTATGTGAGAAAACTTGATGTTCTTTCATATGGTTTGGGAAGTGGCGTGGTGATGAACTCCTGAAAGGTCTAAAAGGGGGCAGAGCGTGTGTGTTTATTGAAAGGAAGCACAGCGCTTCTCTTCAGCTGGAAATCATCTGCCTCTCCTGCTGCTGTGACTGAAATAAGACGAGCCTCTTCAGCTGGAAACGTCCTCAAATCATTTCACGGTAGAAAAATCTATGGTGCCTTTAAAACTGAGGACGTGGCTGCCTCTTTGGGGAGACGGAGCGATAAGCGTGACCCTCCGGGTGTGAGAGCATCGCTCGGCTCCTCCGGATGATCCGATCTGCTCCGTTTTTCCCTCTCGTTGCTTCTCTCTGATTCAGGTAATTGTCTCCTTACAGAACTCCGCAGCCGTTCATCCTCAGCCAGCCAATCGCACACACCTCGCCCCGTGACATCAGCGGTGGGCCGCCCTGCCAGATAATTGCGGTTGCCATGCCGACGGGCTGTGGTTACAATCGTTGCTGTCTGTAATAAGCGGCCTAAATGAGATCGATGTGGAGTGAGTGTTCTGTCACGAGGAGGGCTTTGTGAAGCGAGCGGCTGCGGCTTCGCACCCTGATCAGGATGTGGTGGCAGCATGAAAACAGCAGCTCATTTAAATTCCTCCCTAAGATGCTGCCGTCACTTCAGGGTCTTCATATTCAAAGCAGGAACTAGCAGATGCATTTAGGGACAACGTGGAACTTAATGAATTCAGAATTCAGGAAGTGTTTCCACTTAACATGCTCTATTTACAGGAGTGGTTGAATATTTTACAGACAAATTAAAGTTTCTGCGGCAGCTTATTTATTCATAAGAACAAATGACCCTTTTATATTCAAGGAGGCATTTAAAAAGGAAAAGGAAGGAAGTCAGGTTTTGGGTTTTGATGAGATAGTTTCTGAATTTTGCTTCATATTTCTTAAGATCATGTTTTGGTCGAGCTTTTGTCTGGTTTTAAAGGGTCATAATCATGTTATCTTCCTCTACAAAAACACCTCATAACATAAGGTTGTATACACCAAGTATTCCTCCTGATAGTGAGAATACACAGCTACTTAATAGAGCCTGACCGTTCTGCAGCACCTCACCAACTGATATTCATTAAAGAAACTGATCTACAGCAACTCTAATGGTGCGTTCACAACAGACGCATTTTGAGTGTCAAAAAAGCGTCCAACGCCTCAATTTGGACGGTTGTGGGTTTTAAAAACAGACACGCTGAGCTGCTCTGTTCTTTTCCATTTAATCTAGAGAGTTGCGTGGCTTTGTTTGCTTTGACAGAATAGAAAATGATCAATTTTATGATGCTTTTAATCAGGCAGCAGTGCTGGAAGTCCCAGGTGAAAGCTCTCTGGAGACCCTCAAGGTGTTCAGGGATTTCCTGCTGCCATTCGTAGTATCTGTAAGAGAATATAAAGAGTTTTATGAAGTGTGGTAAAACTGCAAGTTTCAGCATATAAAATTAAATATTTTTCATTGGAGTTTTTGACTATTTCAGATAAGGTAAAGCAATAATGATCAGAGCTAATTCATATAATATTTAAATATATTTAGTTTTATGCTAACAGCCCTGCAGAACTGATCACAGGCAGGATGTCATCTGTCTCCCAAACAACTCCTGGATCAGGTTCTCTGATTGGTTGATCCTCAGCATCCTCTGCTCTCAAAACTCGCAGCTCCCGACGCTCAAATAGTCCCTCTGGACCTCTCGATGCTCCTCAATACTGTCTTCTATAGACCATGCAGATAAAGCAGAAACCCTGATGCTAATAAAAAGCTTTGCTGTGAACGCGCCAATAGTTCAAGTCAATCCTCCCGTCCGCCTCCTGTCAGAACATTAAGGTTCCTATCAAACGCAAACAGGAACTTTGCATCAAAATGTTTCTATTAAATATATGATGTTTCTCAATTCACAACAACGCGAGTATGAACTCGGCTCCTCGTCAAATATGTTCTTGAGAAGAACATAGAAAAGTCTGGACTCGGGGAGAACGCAGCATAAATATGGGTCAATGGGAACAGAAGCATACTCGTGACTTCACCACACACTCGACTCGTCTGGAGCTTTTTACTTCCTGTTATTGAGAGTCTGTAGATAATAATAAATTCTGACTTTTTTTATTTAGTGGTGGAATAATAATTAACACATTTTACTGAATTAAACAAAAAAATCACCATCAGAGCCAGCGGTCCTTCACACACAGCTATGCAGAGAGAGAGCTGCTGCAGACTGGCTATGTTAGCCCTTGCTGTGGTTCGCCTGGAAGGTCCGCTGGTTGACTCGTTCCTCTCAACATTGGAACTTTTTTTGTAAATTACGCATTAAATCGCATTAAGTCTTATTGTTTGTGAATTGGAACAGTATTAGGGCCGAGGCTGAAAACGTTTTCCGAGCACACGAGAACGCACAAGTGCACATCCTGAGAAACGGCCATAATGTTTAACAGTCACAGACCAAAACCTTTTATTGGAATTAATGCAAATTGACCTGGTTAAAATTCCCCCAGTGAGTGAATTATTGATGAGCCCTAAATTAAATCTGGTCTTAAGTAGTCTGCAGGATTTTAGCAGCTGTTTCATAAAACTGTCTCCCTTCTCTGTTCATATCAATTAAGCAGTTTATTTATAATGTGGTTTGTACACAGACTGTAGAGACTAAAGTAGTATTTTATCAATAAGGATGTTTACGAAGGCATCCATCAACTTAGCAGCTCCATCTGAATTCTTCTATAGCTTTAGCTTCACTGCAATGAACACCATCATTCATTCTGCAGCTCTATTCCCATCTCATCACTCTTGGAATCCAACTTTTTTTTCCCCACATTGGATCTTGGACTTTTCTTAATTATTTCATAACTCCTCTGGGATGTGCTAACTGGCTTAGCTAATCACTTCCATGTTTTCCTCCTGCATGCATGCTCAGTATCATGCCTCAGTTATTGTAAATATACACATAAAACACAAAATATCAAATGATACACAACCTTTCTAAAAAACTTTGTATGAAACCAGAGTGATTTACTAGTGTTTAAAAAAAAAACAGCTATTGAGTCAATCCTCATGTCTCGGCTGTATATCCAAATATTCTATAGTCAGATCGGAGGCTGTCTGTCCAACAGCTGAACTTTAGCCCAAACTGAGTCATAAACAGAACAATTATCCCCAAAAATTGCAGCAGACTGACTGAGGAGAGGAATCAGTGGCCTAGTCAAAGTCTAGACCTCAGCTTACTGATTGGGATCTAAGAGCCGAAGCAACGCAGGGAAGAAGAGAAACCTGAACTCTAAATGACTGAACCGACTTCTTTCTGTGATTGTAGCCCCCATCTTCCTCCTCCTTTCCCTACCAATCACACCATCGTCATAGCAACTCCTTGTCTCTCCAGCTCGGTACCAATCAGCCTCCTGCTATGAAATGTGCGGAAAGTAAAGTTTCCTTCAGTGACTGAACGTAAAACGGTTAGGGATGACAGCGGTAGACTCCTCTGAGCCAATCAGAGCTCATCTTTTTAGCTGTTTTTTGACCTCATTCCAGCGCCTCCTGCTGGGCAATCAGTGACACTTTTTAAGGAAGATGTTATTCTAAATCTGTTGAATAGTAAATCACAGTTCAGTACATTAAATTAATAACAGGTTTCATCTGTCTCCTCTACATCCCCCAGTGCTCCTATGTGCCCCCCTGTGAGAGGGACAACCAGAAGAACAAAGACAACGTTCTGCTGTGGGAGGATTACTTCACCAAAGAGGTCAGCAGCCAGTCCTTCACCTGCTTCTTCAACCAGCAGAGGAGGTGAGACACAAACACACACACACACACACGTCTATTTCCAGGTGTGAGACGGACAAATTGGAAGCAGGAGGATGTGTGAGGGTGTGAAAACTCCTCGCTGACAGATCGATCTTACCTCAGGAGATTACAGACACCCAGCTTTAAGGAGACGTCCTCTACAGCTTCGAATTAGACAACATGGCTTTAGGAAAAGCAAGTCTTTCTCTGATATTTCTTGGAAAATAGTTAATGATTAAGATGCCGTGCTCGTTCGTTTTCCTGTTACGGGCATATCTGTGGGGTTTTTTGTGTTTGTTTTTTACCAGTCAGGGGTTCTTAAAAGGTGCAGTAGGAGATCTTTCCTGATGCATTTTTTCCATGTGGCTTAAAGATCTCCCCTCAGCAGTGAAATAGAAGGTCTGGAAGTGAAACTAAATAAATGGCCCCCGCTACAGTGAGAAATCAATGAGTAACGTCCACCATTCACAAAACACGGTCCATTGTACACTATTGGTTCCTGACACGTCATGGTCTTGTGCTTGTCCCTCCCCCCATGGCATTCCCTGACACATAAACGAATCGACCCCCAATGCTCTTACAGGACGCCATGTCTGGAAGCTAGCCACTGTTATGCTACGTTCACACCTAAAGCAGCAAGAGCAGCAAAAAGGCGCCTAATGCTTCATTTTTGATGCTTGTTCAAGTTTATCTCTGAAGCGTGGCTAAAGCATTTCTGCAGCTCTGGCTGCGTGGTGGAAAAAGAAGGTCTGATGCGCATGGAGCGGAGCTACCCTATCCTTTCAGTTCAGTTCAGTTTATTTATATAGCACCAATTCTACAATATCTAAGGAAAATCAGTTGATTGCATTGACTCATTGACTCTTCAGCAATCCCTCACACTAAGCATGCTTGTAGCAACAGTGGAGAGGAAAAACTCCCTTTAACAGGAAGAAACCTCCCTTTCTTTGCCTGTAACAATGGCAGCTATATTTGCTGTGATAAGTGGGTAAAAAGTAGTTTGAATCTATTTTGAAGAGAGAAAGTCCACCTGAAAACATGGTCACTGCAGTCAGTTCATCCGGATTACCATCCTGCCTTCAAATATTATTTCTCTGTCAGCCACTCAGACCCCCGTACACCGGCGGTGTACTGTCACTATGAATCCCATTCATCAGCAGCCTCTGGCCCGTTTGCCGTGGCGGCTGGAAGGCGTTTTTCATGTACGTAATCCAAACTGCACGCACCAGGATAATAAAAGTGAACATGTTTTACTGGCAGATTTTGGCATTTCAAGTTAATTTAGGAGTTAATAAACTGTTTCAGAGGAGTGATCATAGCGCTCTGCATCATCAGTGCTGCCTGTCTCCCTGCCAGCTCCCAGATCAGCAATGTGCCACTTCAGCTTCTCTTGACGCGCCGCAGGACCTCAAGCTGCTTTGCGATACACATCAACCATTGACTTTGCATGTAAACTAGCTGCTCTTGCTGCCTCTGCTGCTTTAGGTGTGAACGTAGCATTATGTTGTTGTTAGCTCGTGTCACGAGCACTTAGCTTGTTTCGTTCTCGATCTCATCTGAACACCTCGACAGACAGCAGGAGCGTTCACGTGTTTTGAAGGCGTGGTTTCAAGGGCTGGTCTGAAGGGAGAGGAATGGTTGTGTTTGTTCAAAATATAGCTTGCTGGAACCGTTTTTCCAAGATCTCCTACAGCGCTTTTAACATCAGAATGATAACCAGTTAGAGGAACATCAAACTGGCAGTAATGGAAGCTGGTTGAAGGGCTGCTGATGTTTGTTCTTGTTGTTTTGTTTTTATAAAACTTATTTGTAAATCTATGATTTTCAGCCTGGTCTTTACATCAGATAATGGTTGTTTTAACAAATAAGTGAGGCCATGTGGGGGGTTTTTCTCAGTGTTTCTGGGTTTATTCTGTTTTATTTTAAGTCTGCAACCATAAACTGATGAGACTAAGAAAAACTGAAGAGCATCTTCGGTGCGTCAGCTCTATCCTCCTATTATTCAGTCCATTCTTACCTGTGACCTGGGCTGCTTTTATTTTTATCTCTGCAGCAGGACGAGGACTCTGTTTCGTAAATGAGGGCCCAGAGGGAGCTCGTTGATGCTCCCTTCAGCTTTGTGGTCATTTGGAAGAGAAACTGGAGCAGTCCACTGCTCTTTATTTAAAGATCTGGAAAAACACACACCTGGGCTTTGGGTCTATGTTTTTCTACAAGGGTTGTGAGGCTAATAACCTGAAAATTAACGATGCAAGGACACATTTTGCTTTGTAGAGGGCTGCATTCTGAGTTAAGTGTAGATCTGAAAGCAAGAAATTCATTATTAAATTCAAACTCTAAATTTATTCAGCAATATTTCTATGCAGTGAGACTCGACTTGGACTAATAGAGAGTAACAGGAAGTCAGTACATAAGCTGCTGTTGGTTTTATTGTAAAATGACTTACATCTGACAACCTCTCTGCAGAACTAGCTGCAACATTACTTCCTGCTGGAAATATCAAAATAAAAGCACCTTGTTCCAATTCAGAAGTTCTCAGGTACATTTTATGTTTTCTATGTTGTCATTTATACCTTAAATTGAACCTTCTTTACTAAAAGAAATAAGAATAAACATTGTTTCTTTTTTATATCGCATAATTGTGTGTTCAAAATTCTAACAGGGCAAATATCTCATTAATTCAAATGTCAAAGTAACGTGAGTAAAAGAGAAAACACAAAGGACGTTTAGCACGTTAGCAAAGGAAAGATGGCTGCGGGTGTAGCACGCTCCTATGCCCAGGTTACTTGAGTGACAGTTTTCTGTTCTGATCAGTGCTGATATCTAAACTAGCAGGATAAAACGCTTTCAATGCCCAAATTTATGATATGTCGTGCCTTAAGTTCTAATTTTATCTCCTGTTCGGAGCAAAAAACAGGAAAAGAACATCCAATTTCAAATCAGTCAGTAGTTCCGCATAGTAGTGACAAGCTAACACGCTAACATTTCTAATCAGATGGTGAAGAGACAGGGCTTTAGGTAAAAAACCAAGAATATATAACTGATAATTTTAATAACTTTGCCATTTTAGAGGTAGATGATCTTTAAGAGATCAGTGCAGATTTTTCCTGTATGCTGCCACAGTTGCTAGGCGACTGAATTATGCTGAGATGAGGGTAGGGATGGATGCCGTGAGTTGGACCGTCCAAATTCCTTCATTGTTGATGCTGTCTTTGAAGGACCTGAAGAGTGTTTCATAAAACTGATTTAGTTCAGAAGTCAGGCTTAGGTGGCAAAGCCTGGCTTATTTTGTGCATAAGGGTTTAATTATACTGTCTTGCTGTTAGTCTGACTCAGTCATTATGGCATTGACCCAGTAAACTGAGCCTGGGCGGGACCGGGTTTAAGGCTGACTTCGGTGAATGCAGATATGCCCCGCCCCCTCCGCAGTCACTCTGCTGCACCTCTCTAAAATTGTAGGTGACCGCAGACAGGAGGCCTCTGATTGGTCAAATCTATGTCCGCTCTACACTATGCGTATTTCCTGTTTGGTACCTTACCGGCTTGTTTTGTTTGTGTGACCACCATTGTGGAAAATGACTCGTGAAGATGGACCAGCTAGAAGAGCAAGAACGCTTTTTCCACCTGGATTCCTGCTCTTTTTCGCCCTCATTGTCGCACAATCTTGCCCCCATTTCCTCACTGCCTCGGCCGTATCTAGACCCACAGCTAGTTCCTGATTGTCCCTCGTGCGTTGTGGCGTGGAATAACATAGCACAGACTATGCTTTAATATTGGGCATAAATCTAAAATATCTGCGAAAAGCTCCCTGCAACACACTGCTGCAGGGAGGATAACCAGCCGTTTAGATCTGACTAAGCGTAAACTGTCTTTGTTAAATCCAGCTACTGAGAGTGCTGTAAATGACTGAAAGGGCCTCAGCTTTTTTCTCAAATGGAGCCAGATATGGCAGCATGTTATAAAGTACCAAAAAAATTTCATTTCCTGCAGTAAAATATTACACACAATTTTTTTGTACTTTATATATTTTCCTACACAGTAATGGAGTTTATAAATAATATGTATAAAATATGTTGGTTTGTTGTTTTTTTTTGCTCAGGATCTTTTTGTTGATAAAAAGATAGTGTGATGCATCAGGGCTACCCTTCTGGGGGAGGTTTTTGTTCTTAGTTTGCACCTGTTAAAAGGTGTGTATCTCACCACTGGTGTTACTGAAAGAGTTAAATGTGGGGAAATGTGTTAAGTCTGTCGACTGCAATGCTTTGTCATTTTTCACTCCAAGCAATATTCTTACTGACTTGAATCTGATGGAATCTAAAACTAAGAGTAAGATCTCCTTTGACTTGATCTTCACGAAAAAGCACTTCTGTTTGTTTCTTTCAGTTAGAGGCTGACATTAAGTTCAAATGAAAGTAGTAAATATCACTTTTATTTTAAATATGGCTCTTGAGACAATGTTCCTCATGAAGAATTTAAGAATGAACACTTTTAATCCCTCAGCAATGACTTGCCATCAACTTTCCTCGGTTTAATTGATGGTAACAGGTTTTCCCTTTATTATTTAATTTAGTTTTGATTGCTTTCTACCTAGACGTCCTCTTGGTGAAACCCACTAATCGCAGCCTTAGATGCTAGTTTAAGTTAAAACCAAGTCAGGCTTTTCTGAGCAAGTTTTATAAAAAAATCCCCTGAATTGGGACGCATCCATACCTGTGAGAATATTTTGCCAGGGCTGCCCTGATACAACTTTTTAATTTCCAATAAGATTGATATATTGCAGCTTTGAGAATTGGCTGATACCAATATTGACCCGATAGCACAAATCGCATCGGCTTTTATAGCTTGTTTTATATTGTAGAATGTTAGAAAAGTCTTGATCAAGTTATATCTCTAAAACGGGAAACAAAGGTCAACTACAAAAGGTATGAAAACAACTGACGCATGTAAAATGAACCAATGAGTTGAAGAATCTTTTATGGAAGTTTGTTACAGCATGATTTTAGTTGTCAGCCAATAATATCCAATATCATTTTTTGGGCTAATATGGGACCAATATATGATATTAATATCAGATCGGAACATCGCTATACTTTGCAATGACTGGTATAATGTTTTTAAACGTTTTTTAAAATACACCATGTACCGCTAACGTCATGCACCTGGTACATTTGGAGCTTTAGATTTCAAGTTGTTTATAAATATGAATAGATTGAAGATTATCCAGCTATGCTTTATTAATTAAACCAGAAGTCTCAACAGGGGGTCTGCGACCCCTAAGGGGTCCTCAGAGGTACTGCATGGGGGTCGTGAAAGTTTTGGTTGATTAGACTTTTTTTTACAGTATATTCCCCGCTGCAGTTTTTTCCACTAATTGAAATGTGTTTAAATACAGATTAACATGAATTCAACACACTGTAGTAAACAGATAAATGGAGGCAGAAGATGTCTTTCAGTCATCAATGCACACATTCAGCGACACACAGGAGCTCTTTCAATCTGGGCACCGTTTCATTCACAACACCTGACCCATCAACCAGGAGTCCGAATCAGAAATACTTTAATAATCCCAGGGAGGAATTACTTTCGTTACATTACTCCCTCAGTAATAGAGTGACTATGGGACCAGTTAGAACACAATTTCATACCATATATAGAATTAGGGTGTCCTGCATCATCAGTTTTGGGGGTCCTTGGCCTGGAAAAACATTGAAGACCCCTGAATTAAACTGTTCAAGCCGGATTTTGGATTCAGTCACTGGAGATTAGAGACGTGGGGAATGGTGTCACTGGAATGTGATGCATTAGGAAATAATTATTAGTGAGAAATTCTGAACTAAAAATCTATGAATTACTGCAAACTAGATTTCTGCCCATCAACAGAGCAGCTCTGTTCTGTTACTGTCATTAAGTCAAATTTAGATTCAGCCTCTACTGCTGACAAACTTCCTTAGTTTTTCCTTAACTGAGCCTTTTTACTCTACTTTACTCTCTTCCTGCTTTGAGAGCCGCAGTGTTCGTAGATATGTCTGCCTGCTGCAGCACAGTAAACGTTCCAGAAATGGTCTGAAAGGTTGCAGTAGCTGGATGGAAACATGTTCTTCTGTGCACAAAGTTGGAGATACATTTACTTGCAGTGGTTTGGATCTCATAAACAGTTCTGAACAATAACTGAATCCAGTTACTGTGAAAGGAGAACATTATTAATATTTCTGACCTTTTCTTAGAGGCACGACTCATTACCGTGGTAACCGGCTGAGGTGAGGCATGCTGCTAGAGTTATATTATAGAAATTAGCTTCACCTTTTGCTCATTAGATTATTTCTTTGATTGGACCTCTGGAGATTAATCATGTTGGACCAAAGGAGGTGGTGCTGTTTCTTCTTAACTGGACCTAAGTTCAAAAATACTAAAAAATATCTTCAGGATATTGAACCTCTGTTGGTGCTAGAGATATATGTATGAAGTGTTGTTCTATTTTTGTTGCAAAGAAGACATTTTTTAAACACAGAGGAAACTTTAAAAAAAAATTAAACTCTTTGCTGTTTTCTCTTATTTGATTTTTTTTAAGGATTTTTTTTGGCAGTATGATAAATTGTATTCTTTAACTGTTTGTTTAGCATATTGAGTTTTATGAAGTACCTACTTTTTAAATAGGTTTTCCCAGATCACAGTCTCCTCCCTTCTGGGGGCGGGCTTTCCTCTGCAGCGAGGAGCAAAGATGCATTTCTATTGGTCTGCTGGACGTTAACAACATTTGTTCGAAGTGACGCAATTTAAAAGAAAAATGTAATTCTTAAATCTCAGTCTGTAAAACAGAAATTAAAAAAACTAAAAGAATTCAAAGCATAAAAAAACCAAGTAAAAAAGTTTATTAGAATTTGAAAATAAATTAAATATCAAAGACATTTTCGAAAAAGAAATGTAAAAATGTAATTTTAAGAAAACAGCAAAGTGTTGATCAAGAAACATATTTTATTATTATTACATTTTCATTTTTATTTCCATTTACAAAATATTAAAAAAGTTTTTAAAATTTCTATTTAATACATCTGTCTTCTTTTCGTGAAAGAATAATGTAAAAAAAATTGTTTATCTGTTAGTAAAAGTTTAATTGACCCTCATAGATGTCCTCAGTGGTTTAACATGGTTTAAATTACCATTTAGCTGTGAATGTTTATTTGTTTATTCTACACATTCACAGTTTAAGGGTCATTTATTGAACCCTGTTAACCTAAATGATCTGGGAGCTGGAGTGCCCTGAAACAATCTAGAGGTGCCCATACAGAAAGACCTCGGGCCTTGGCCCGCAGCACCATGCAGCCCATTAGAATCCTACTGTTCAGAGACCAGTGGTTTTCTGTATGTTTTTGATAGAACCAGTTAAGGACTGGTTGTATGTTTTTGATAGAACCAGTTAAGGACTGGTTGTAGATCTGGAACTACATGGATGGGAAATCTAAAACATCTGTTTGTCTCTCTCTTTTTTTTAAATAAAAATAAATCATAAGAGCTTCTTGCTCATACATAGTTTTATTTTTCATTTTCTTTTCTATTTTGTGCAGAGTAAAAACTCCCCTTAATGCAGTATTTCATTTCATTTTTTTAGTTTTCTGGTACTCATAGATGTTATTTGATATTCAATAGACTGGGATTTTGATGATGATGAAGAGGCAGACATGCATAGGTCTGGGTTGGAACCTCTGTTTGGAGGAATAACGACTCCATGCACGCGGCGCCATCACCCCCGATGACACTGAAGGATGAAACAATCACAGCTGTGTCACTAACTCGTCAATCCTACGATTCATTTCCTGTTTGTCTCGTTTTAGGCCCGACGACGTGTTGTGGCAGCATTCCAATGACACCAGCGTCCTCCTGCACTGCGTCCTCTGGCCAATGGTGTCCCTCCTTCTGGGCACACTTATTGTGCTCCTGACGGTGTGCGCGCGCTCCCTGGCCGTGAGAGCAGAGGCGCTCCAGAAGAGGAAGTGTTCCTACGAGGTTTGCCAGGACTTGTCTATCACCAGTTCAGACCGCCGCAGGAACAAGCCCGGGGACCTCCTATCAACGAACTCTGACCCCGAGCTGTCATCGCCATCAAGGACCCTTCCTCTGTTTGCAGTGCCAGTGAGGCGAAGGGATCGGGAACATTAAGGCACAGAGGAAATTTGATTTCTTAACCACAGGCTTTGAAACGCCGATGGGAGACGGAGAAAAGCAACGTCGCCATGAAGGGTTGGTTTGATCTCCAACAGGATGAAGATGAGGGTAAATCCACTCTGATGCCTGCAGAGTTCACCAGAAACACAGTAGAGCAACTTCAGCAGCTTCACATTTACCTTCAGCCTGATGAGCAGGATCCTGAGCTGGTAGAAACCGTCGGCTGATTAACCATATTCCTGGAAGCTGAATCCACTTTGACTGAGTTCACATTACATCTAAAATTATAACCTCATCCCATCTATCAGAACTTTTATTTCTCTCATTTGATTTATTTAGAAAACATTTATTTTGTTTGATAAAAGAAAAAAGAAAAGAGTTTCTATATTAAATAAATATATATTTTCAGCAGTTAATTAAAGCAGGTGCCGCCTTTTAATTAAAGGAGAAAAACAGTTGTTAACATATTCGCTGAGCTTTCACTTTGCACTTGCAGTAATTCCCGGGAGAGTTGGATATAAAAAAAGAAAGTGCTGTTTCTGGCCTTTAGTAGATTTATTACAATATGCAAAACAAAAACAGTGAAAGCACCAATCGTAACCAACCAAAGCAGGTTGTTCATGTCATAGAAATCTGATGGGAGAACACAAATTATGCTTCACTGTTTTTCTGCAACATGGCGTATCTTACTGTTCATGTTTATGTTTAAAAATCAGAAAAAGATGTTGAAGCTGGATGTAATGAAATCCTGACAGGGTCATTTTATATTACGTACATTTTAAAACAAGACTTGATGATTGCATCACAAACAAATGATGCCATTGTCTCAGAAGTTGGGAAAGTTAAACAGATTAAGGCAGCGGGAGAAAACTTCTGTGACACGTTTGTCTAAGTAAATAGGTTTTTTTAAAGAGCAACTGACATGAAATTCAGACCGGATGCAGAGTAATCCACCCCAACAAAGTCTCATTGCTCAGGTAGGATTTGGACATTTTCTCCCCTGTGGACTGGCTCTGAATCCTGCAGGTTCTGGGAGGTTCTGTTACAGGATGTTATACACGATCGCATCCAAAAGGTTCAGGCTTTGTCTCTTTACCAGACTACGTTCTCTTACTCGCTTTAGTTGGTTTTCCTTCAGCAGTGGAGTCTTGTGCAGTACATGGGCTGTGCATTAGTTATTGTTTCGATTGAAAAATTGTTTTTGCTAATCTTGAATCTTTGTAAAGTTCTTCATAAGTGATCATAGTTCTTAAGTGTTTGGATTGATATTTGACTACTTCATCAGAAGTATTGTGAGGAACACCTGGTCAGTTAAAGATAAAGTTGTTTAATTTCTATTTATTGATTATCAGCCCAACAATGTTCAATAGAACAATCAGGAGTTAGAAATACATCTATAAGCATTCAATTTAGTTCAATTCAAGTTTACTTTATTACCCCAAAGGTGAATTTAATGTTGCAGTAACTCATAGGGTTGTGTTTTGTAACAAGAAAACAAAGGTTTAAGAGAGTTGTTTTGTTTTTAGTTTGTTTGTTTTACAGTTAAAAGATAATTCTCGATCCAGTTAAAGTCGTACGGAAATCATATTTAATTATCAAATCATTCTGGATTAAACATGTATTATAAATGTACTCTTATCACGATATTGTCCCAAAAGTTTGAAAATTTCTATTTTAAAAAAAAATCCTGTCTTAAAATGTGTTTTTTTCCATTATCTTCTGCAGGCCAGTGGGTTATACCTCAGCCTGAACACCTAAATTCGGCCAATCATATATCAACAGTCATCTGTCAATCAAATTTTTTCATCATAGCATCTTGATTCATATGTTGCAGCTAATATACGCACCGGTTGAAATAAGACATAGGAATAATTTTCTTTCCCATTGAGTTCCGTCCCAGTGTTCACGGGGATGGACGTCTGTGTCTTCAGCAGGCGTAGAGCTAACAGAACTGGCAGCGTTGCGAGGCAAGGGCTCAAACATGTACGGCTGGAAGCCTTCTACACCAAACCAAGCTTCTGCTGCCCTGGCGTCCTCTTCCACAACATCTTCATCCCGCTTTCCTCCTCTAAATAAAAAATGTATGATGGAGGAGACTCATCCACGACCTCCGACACTAAACTCTCCTCCTCTTGCATGTTTCCTCTGTCCATAGCGTTTCTTGACTGTGTCGTTTCTAAGTCACCAATTTAGGGCTACATGGTCCCAATGGAATTTCCTATTGGGAACCTACTAGCACTAAGTTGCTAACTGGTTAGCAAGATGCTTCAGAGGAACCGGCCACAACTAAACTTGCTTGCGAAGCTTCCGCCACAACAATCCCGCCCCCTTGATAATCCACCAATCACTTTCACTTTATTCACTCGTGTAAAGCTGTGCACCACTCGGAACTGCAACCGTTGGATTGGCCGCTTCCCTACGACTTTAAAACTAAACCATCTGGTATAAATGTAACTATAACATAAGCAGCAGGGCTGGTTTATCTGTGCCATCTTTTTCTCCTGATCTTCTTAATGTTTTGAATACTTCTGCCCTGCTCCATTCATTTCATTGCACAAATCTTATTGTACGGCTTAACTTGTTCCGATGTGTCTATATGTAGAGGTTTTGTTTGGTTGTTTCCAGTTTCTGGTTTGAATTTAATGTCAACAGCCTCTTTGGTTTATAGCCACTGAGAGGCTTCGTTTTTACATTTTCTCAGCTTTATTTTTGCTTTCTTTTCTAAATAATGCTTGAGCCCAGCTGAGAGGGAAGGAGACAGGGTCTGCATTGATTTTTCAGCATCCAATATGAATTAAAGTTTGATTTGCATCACTTATACCCACATTACATAGCTGCACATTTCAGTGGCGTAGGAAAAACTGTTTAAGATAAAGGCGCCATTGTCACCTCATCACACTATAATGCCATTCCAACTTTGACAAGTCCGAAAGTTTAGCATCATAAATGTCACAAGTTGAAGCTGTGAAACAAGCAGCAAATGCAGAGCCTTGCTAAAGTATTTGCTCCCCTTGAACCTTTTGCCACATAACAGGCTTTAAAAATAAAAAAAATTATATAAAATTGTCATTCTTTATGAAAAATCACCAAGTGGAACACATTCATGAACAGGAATGAAATGTTTTGGATATTTTAAAGTTTTGTAACAAATAAAAACTGAAGAGTGCGGCTTGCAAAATGAATCGACCCCTTTTACTTTCAGTGCAGCAAACTCTCCCCAGAAGTTCAGTGAGGATCTCTGAATGATCCAATGTTGACCCTAAATGACTGATGATGATAAATAAAATCCTCCAGTGTGGAATCCAGTCTCTGTATAAATGCTCTGTGATCGTCTCAGAGGTGTGTTTAAAGCACAGAGAGCACCATGAAGAACAAGGAACCCCCCCAGGCAGCTCTGAGATACCTTTGTAGAGAAGTTTAAAGCCAGATTTGGATCCAAAAGGATTTCCCAAGCTTTAAACATCCCAAGGAGCCCTGAATGAATGATAATATTGAAATAGAAGGAGAATCAGACCACTGTGTTTCTACAAAGACCAGCCGTCCCTTTAAACTTTCAGCTCAATCAAGGAGAAGACTGATCAGAGATGCAGCAAAGAGCCCCATGATCACTCTGGATGAACTGCAGAGATCTACAGCTGAGGGGGGAGACTCTGTCTATGGGATAACTATCAGTTGTTCACTGCACACATCTGGCCTTTATGGAAATAAGGCATTTCTTAAAGATATCCATAAAAAGTATTGTTTAAAGTTTGCCACAAGCTGCCTGGGAGACACAGCAAACAAGTAGAAGAAAGAGCTCTGGTTAGAGGAAACCAAAATATAACTTTTGGCAACAATGCAAAGCATTATGTTTGACGTAAAAAGAAGCACAGCTCATCACCCTGAACACACCATCCCCACTGATAAACATGGTGGTGGCAGCATCATGGTTTGGGCCTGCTTTTCTTCAGCAGGGAAGATGGTTATAGTTGATGGGAAGATGGATGGAGCCAAATAGAGGAGCATTCTGTAAGAAAACCTGCTGGAGTCTGAAGAAGACCTGAGACTGGGATGGAGATTTATCTCCTAAAGAGACGATGATCCAAAACAGAAAATAAAATCTATAATAGAATGGTTCATAAATAACAAGTCCAGGTGTTAGAAGGGCCTAGTCAAAGTCGAGACCTGAATCTGTGGAAAGAACTGAAAACCGCTGTTGATAAACGCTCTCCATCCAACCTCACTGAGCTCCAGCTGTTTGCAGGAACAAAGGGCAAAAATTCACTCTTGATGTTCAAAATTGATAGAGACAAACCCCAAGAGACCTGCAACTGTAAGTGCAGAAAAAAGTGGAGCTGCAATTTATTAACTGAAGACGGCTGATTGATGGATCTATTTTTTATTTGTAAAAAACATTAAATTATCCAATAAATTTCGTTCTGAATTAAGCTGCAATCTCCTTCAATCACCAAATCAGCACCATACAAGTGTAATCATATTTTTTCAAACTTACTCTCACACCCCCTCTTTGGGAACCACTAATCGAATGAGACAAACCTTGTTCTGAGACAGTTTGACGATTAATTCCTGTGTCATTCCTCCAGTCCTAAATTATGAATAATAAGAGTGCTGCACAGCAAATCGTAAACTTATTGACATTGCTTTATTGTTCCATCAATATGCATGCTGCATATCTTTAATTAAGTAAAAAAAAGTTTTGTTGGGGTAGCTGGTGGTGAAGTGATGTAAAAGCCATGTTTTGGAGACAGAATTATCTAATTTTATTTTATTTTGCAGTAGATGGATAGCAACCCCAGTTATCAACAGTCTTTGTTTCTTTCCAAAACAGAAAGAAATGATGAACATTTATTAATTGCTAATCACATCTTCATTGCTCAATACACCCATATTAGTGTATAGTGCATATTTTAATATCATGCAGCCATGAATCCCACAGTGTGACATGCACTGTGAGTTGCTATGACTTCCTACGCCATTTAACTGAAAAACAGATACTCAGGTGTGTGACTGAGTTCAAACCTTAGACTGAAAAACAAGCCATAGTGTCCTCAGAGTGGACAAAATTCTAGTTTTGGACATTTTGGGAGCACTATTTATAAAAATAGCTCTACCTACATGTCCATTTGAATGATTGTTTTACGTCTGCTCTAAAGTTGTTTTTGTTTTACTATTCATAATGAAATCATTCTAAATTTGTAAAGCTGTTATGGCAATTAAGCTTTATTTTATTATCAGGTTTATGGTGTAAAATGCAGTATTTAACTGGCATTAATCAGATTCGATCATCTTTGCTAAAAGATTGAGCACGTACCAAACGTAGCTGTGAGCTGTTAGACATCAGGGGTCTCATTTAAACAGGAAGACAGTCTTTACTGTAGCTCTTCTGAGAAATGCATTTTCCAACTGAATCCCAGCAGCCAAAATGTTTCCAAGCCAACCTACAGTGTTTGCTTGGGTCTCTCTCAGACAAATCATGTATGTGAAGATTACTGGTTTGCTGCAGCACTTTGATTCATGATCATGGTCTGTTGTTGGTATTCAAGTTGTAAATCATGATGCACTGCTTGGTTAGACTTCTATCAGGATGTTTTTTTTTTCCCTTAAAAAAAATTACGGTAATTAAATTCCTAATTATACAAGTTAGGATCTGACAACATGAACAATTAGTAGAGGTTTAGTTTCATCAGTTTGATAATTAGATGGTTGACTCACCTCCTGCTGTTCATTTACTCTGCAATAGGAGCCATCATCCATCCATCCATCCATCCCAGGGCAAATCACCAGTCTGTCGCCGGAAAACGCAGAGTTGATTAAAGACAATTTAGGGAAGCCGATTAACCTAACAGTTATGTTTTTGGACTGTGGGAGGAAGGCAGACTTCCCAGAAAAAACGGGTAGAACATGCAAACTCCATGCAGAAAGGGAATCAAACCCAGGACCTTCTTGCTGGAAGCCAGCAGTGCTACAAACCGCTCTACCATGCAGCCCCAAACAGGAGCCAAGCAGAGTAAATGCTGCAGAGCAGGACTCCATTCAATTCAAACCCAAACATCACCATCCGTTTCCCTTCATCATCATTTCTGCTTTTATTTACGTAATATTTGAAACTCAGTCATGATTCTTAGAGGGAATATTTTAACGTGTTGATGACACCATATTGACATTTTCTAGTATTTTCTTCTAGACCAAAACATTAATACTGATGATCGATGTAATTATTTAAAGGACGCCTTCATAAACGATTGTATCAAAACCCTCTGCTAATCATTGGACTGAGAGAACAACTGAGAGCTGGAACAGTGATTTTGTTATGGACAGCTGTGATACAGCGTCTCACTGTTTTTTGCTTCAACCTCCATAAGATGGCTTCAACTTAATTAAGTTTCCTAAGGATCAAAGTGGAAGAAGCAGGTCAGTCGAGATCAGAAGTTACAGCACTCTATGGTGCCTCTTCTGTGCTTTGCACATTTTATAGAAAGACATGTTTTTATTTCGTTCTCATTGAAAAACCCGCTTGTTTGATGAAACGCTACCAAGAGCAGCTGCTTGGCTGGTTATTAGCTGGTAAGCCAGACAAAGCAAATTGTTAAGAACAGACGCAGTGCTTCCTTTTTCAGCTCCACATCCAAGCCAAGATAATGTGGAGGTAAGAGAGATGTTAAAATAGTATGATTGACTTGAACCAATAATTTAACTTGTATTAATCTCACACTGGAGAAATTTTCCTCTGCGTTTAACCCATCCCTTTGGGGAGCAGTGGGCCTTGCAGTGTGGAGTTAAGGGTCTTGCTCAGGGACTCAGAGTGCAGACAGTGGGGATCGAACCGGGCACTTGCAACCTTGACAGAGCACAAGCGCACTGCTCTAACTACTAGGCCAAATGCTCCTCCAAAATATAGAAATATTTAGAAAAGATCCCGGAGGATGAAATTGTAGATTGCTGCTGTTCCAGATGATGATCCAAAGCTAGTTTATGTTAGTTTCTGTAATATCGAAGTGGAGCCAAACTTCCTGATAACATAGGAATCAGGAATTTCAGCTGGTTATTAATCCTAGATATCCTCCCTGCACTAAGAAAATTACTGGTTTTAAAACACAAATTATTATTATGTTATTAATCAAATTAAGAACATTTGAAAGCAAAGAAGCTGAAGGTAGAAGCATTAAGTTTTATTTTTAATCTGCCAACATGTTAGCTCAGGAATAACGTAGGTTATGTCATCATTAAGTGACGAATCTAGCTAAATGCACACAGAGCTGTGTTTACAACTTTGGTTGTCGGCTAAATTTTTTAAAGGCCATTCGGGAAATTTATGAAGAATTAGGTCTTAATAGCACCTACTGTTGTTTAAAAATAGTTCTCAAAACAAAACATGTGAGCCTTGTTTTTACTGTTTATAAACACCAAGCAGAGATAGATCAGATCAGAGTTTGTAAGTAAAAATGATGAGAGTTTATATTTACTGATCTAATTTAGATCAGTTCAAGTTTTAAAGAAAATAATGATCAGTTTAAATAAGATCAGATATTATACATAATGAGATTTCTGTAAGATCAGAGTTTATAGATGCAGTTAAGAGTATACTGATCAGAGTTACCACTGACCAAAGTTTATAGATTCAATTCAGTTTATTTCTATAGCGCCAATTCGCAACTCATGTAACCTCATGGCACTTTATGGTTCACCAGATCATCCAGTCAGATTGATTTAAAGTTTTCTATCTAAGGTTGAGGTCTCAACAGGGGGTCTGTGGCCCCTAGAGGGTCTACAGAGGTACTGCATGGGGGTCGCAAACGTTTTGGTTGATTAGACTTTTTTTTTATATATTCCCCCTGCAATTTTTTCCACTGATTAAAATGTTTTTAAATAAACATTAACATGAATTCAAAACACTGTAGTAAACAGATAAATGGAGGCAGACAATTTCAGTCATACTTTCAGTCATCAATGCACACATTCAGCGACACATAGAAGCTCTTTCAAGATGGGCACCGTTTTATTCACAACACCTGTCCCATCAACCAGGAATCAGAATCAGAAATACTTTAATAATCCCAGGGAGAAATTACTTTTATTACATTACTCCCATGATAAAGTGACTATAGGACCAGTTTGATATAACACAATTTCATACAATATATATAATTAGGGGTCCCTGCTCCATCTCACTATCAGTTTGGGGGTCTTTGGACTGGAAAACGTTGAACACCCCCCTCATCTAAGGAAAATCTGTTGGTTGCATCGACTCATTGACTCGAAGGCAATCCCTCACACCAAGCATGCTTGTAGTGACAGTGGAGAGGAAAAACTCCCTTTTAACAGGAAGAAACCTCCAGCAGAACCAGGCTCAGTTTGAGCGGCCATCTGCTGAGGCCGACTGGGGTTCAAGGAGACAGAAGCAGAGATACAAAAAGCAACTGTAAAAGGCGGCCCCGACCTAAATACTGATTCGAGTTATAGATCAGATCACAGTTCCTAATAACTAGAGGCAGATCTAAGCTATAGTTTATAAATACCTACTATAGCTAATTTAGAATTTATACATCAAATCAAGAATTTAAAACACCGCTCAAAGATTAGAAAAGCTTAAATCAGTGTCTATAAAGACAGGTTTTATTCTTCATCTTTTTGCAGAGATGGTGAAACAAATTTGTCTAAATAAACACTTTATTTGCAAAGTTTTGTTACTCAGGAACTGTTAAACTGAGGGAGGATCAAACGTTTACTAGATGACACAGTTTTAGCGACTCCAAGCTGAGTCGGCCCCTGTGGAAAACCCAGTTGGAAAACAGAAGTAGCTCAGATTTAAAACTGGAACCTCCTATAGGGTGAGGATTAACCCTCACAAACCCTAAAATAAAGGAAAAATACTCATGGGTTTATCATCAGATTTTATGCAGAAAATGTTCTCACTTGTTCATGTCATGACGTCATGTGAATCAAACTGCTGCAGGAAAAGCAATTGTTTTTAAAACATTGAAAAGTGTTTGTCCCAAAGCCAAATGGGTTTCTTTAATCTTCAGATGTTTCTAAAGTTTCTGAATCCAATGAAGAAGATGAACCATGTCTGAAAGTAAACTAATGTAGCTTCATGAAAACACTGTTAGTGCCTCCTCTTCCTCTGTAACTCTGGTGCCATGCTGTCTTCCTATCTCCTTTACTTCCCTGTCTGTTCTAATCTTAGTTTTATTTTTAGATTTTGAATTTCTCAGATTCTGATATCTTTATCTCCGTATGTCTGAGAGGGATTCTGTATTCGACATTTTATTCAGTCCTTTCGGCTTGGAAACCTTTTTATTTCTGATGTTTTTCGGGAAAACATGCACTTGTTTTTAAATGTTGTTAATCAGTTTATAGATTCAACATAATAAGCAGCTATAGATTCCCTTTCTTTCACCACATCAGCAGAAATACACTTGAAAAGTGTTTATTCAGCTTAAATGAGAATGACTTATTTTAGTTTTTTTGTTCAAGACTAAATAAGTTGGTATTTAGCAACATGAAATAAGTGGCAAATGTTTAATTGAAAGTACTGATGTATTTCTTTAGAAAGAAATATAAAATATTTGTAGTAGTTAATATCGTAAGTAGATAATTTGAAACTTATTTTCTTATAAGTATAATCACCAGTCCTTCAACAGAATTCATTAAGGCTCTTTGCAAATCAGAAAATGTAGCTTTACCGTAGCATTGAACTTAACAAGCTTTTGTCATGTTTCCATCTTGAATCGATAAAGTTAGATTTACTATTTAAAGCCATATGCTGAGCTATAAACTGCAGTAGCAACAAAAACAACCAATCTCTGTAATTATTCTTATTTAACTGTTTCTCTGTTTAAATTTTGACTTTGTTCCTTTTGTAAAGTCAGTAGCTGATGATTGAAATAAAGTCTGTATTTCTGTGGTTAGAAATGAGTGAGCAGCTCCGTCTTGTTCCGATCGGATGTTTGTACTCTTTGTTGTCGTCCTCACTGAACCTCAGCACTGTACCACGTGACCCAGGTAGCCGCTTCGCTTTGTGTTTCAATATGAACATGACTGCTGTGCCTGATACAGATCTTTAAATAAAAACAAACTTTATCGGTGAATTAGTCTCATTCTAGCTTCTTTTTAAATCTGTATTTTTGTTTCTCTGTGCAGAAAAAAAAACAAAGCAGCCTTTATTAATCCTATTGCACTTTTTTCTTTAGTAATTTCATTTATTCTGATTTTGAAGATAAAGCGCCCTCTAGTGGCATAATCTGCGATATGCAGCCAACCGAATCTGATGTCATGATTAAAAGTTTCTGCCGAGTAAAAATCTTCTTCTTGTGTTTGCAGCTTGTCTGTTTTTTTCCAATAAAGGAACATTAAGATTACAGCGGCAGTTTTCCAGTGATTAAAAAATTTAATGTTTACATCTTAGTTAAGGTTTCTTGACAACCAAGAGGGTCGAGCAAGCTTCTGGACAGACATGCAGAGTTCCCTTAATGTCTGTGACCTGGTGCTCGGTTTGCTTCTGCTGTCTAAGCTTTGATGATGGGCTGAAACCCAACAGGCTCCTGAGGTTGGCGCTATAGAACCGTGCTGCCACCAGTGCAGAGCTTGGCAACAGGTGAGTGAATCAGCACATATGTAATAGGTATGGCATCCTGTTTCTGAGTGTTTGGGAATATTGCAGAGAAAAGATGAAGATGACTTTACAGGGTTTTACAGGGAAGCATCCTGATTCTCAGACCTGCAGTTTTTCCTCATCCAGAGAAGCGAACTTCCTGCCAGTTCCACCAAAGTTAAGAGTGAGATCAAAATATCCTCAAACCAGCTTCATCTGCAAAAGAGAAGAAGCTGGATTACATATACATATATATATATATATATATATATATATATATATATATATATATATATATATATATATATATATATATATATATATATATATATATATATACGGTATATATATATATTCCTTTTTATCCTTTATGAAAACAGACTCTGCACATAGATTTACACATTAGTTTTTCTTTCATTTTTTACTGATTTAATCAGATGTTATGTTTATAAAGGTAGTTGGTACTTAATTTCCTGTTTACCAAATAAATTTTTTTACTTCTAGATTACTCTACCCAGGTTTTTTGGTAACTAAGAAGGATTTAACCCAGAAGCTGAAGAATCTGCAAAGGGAACATTGCAGTCACTACCAAAATACTGCTTCCTTTATTTGTTTGTACTTTGATAAGTTCTGCATTAACAAAACTAAAAAGTTATAGAAAGTAAGGATATGTTACATCAACATATGTAAAGCGGGGTGGGTGCAGAAAGTAGCATCTTGTTAATATTTAAATATTAGGAAAATATGGATGCTGAAATAAATAATCAAAAAATTATAAACAAGAAACAGTTACATGTACAATGCCTTGGGAAAGTATTCACATCCTTTGAATTTTTCAATCTTTTGCCACATTTCCGGCTTCACACTTAAAGATATAAAATTTCTTTTTTTTGAAGAAGAAGAAGAATCAAGTGGGACACAGTCATGAAGTGGAAGAAAATGTATTGAATATTTTAACCTTTTTTAACAAATGAAAAACTGGAGATGTTGGTGTGCATAATCAATCAGCCCCCTTCAGTTAATACTTTGTAGCTCCACCTTTTTCTGCATTTACAGCTGCAGGTCTCCTGGAGTATGTCTCTATCAGTTTTGAACATCAAGAGTCTGAATTTTTGCCCTTTGTTCCTGCAAACAGCTGGAGATCAGTGAGGTTGGATGGAGAGCGTTTACCAACAGTAGTTTTCATTCTTTCCACAGATTCAGGTCTGGACTTTGACTAGGCCATTCTAACACCTGGATGTGTTTATTTATGAACCATTCTATTATAGATTTTGTTTTCTGTTTTGGATCATCGTCTCGTTGGGACATAAAGTCTCAGGTCTTCTTCAGACTCCAGCAGGTTTTCTTGCAGAATGCTCCAGCTTTTGGCTCCATCCATCTTCCCATCAACTATAACCATCTTGCCTGCTGAAGAAAAGCAGGCCCAAACCATGATGCTGCCAACACCATGTTTATCAGTTGGGATGGTGTGTTCAGTTTAATAATAATAATAATATTAACAACAATTATCTTATTGAGGTCATCTCAACAAGCCCTAATAGGCTGAATCCATTAGCCAGAGCTGATAATGGGTAGCACTTCTTTAATGAACTAAAGGGGAATAAATGTTGCTTTTTGTCCTTTCTGAGCTTTTGTTATTTTAAGCGATGCACAAGTTTGACTTTGTCGTCTGCCCACCTGTTTGTGATTGGATTGCTTTTTAAAGAACCTGACATCCCTCATTCTCAGCAAGCGGCTCCTCAGAGATTAGAGGTTTTACTCTGTGGGCTTTATATTATGTATTGGCTTGAAGCTGGGATTTTAAAACTTAAAGGTAATAAGTTTACCTACTTAACAAATTAAAAAATGCGTTTTTTTTTTTGTTAAAAAATAACCGTGTCATTTTGAGAAATATGGAAAAAGCCCAACAGATCCTTAAATAACGTCTGGTTGGTGGTTTTCTGCTGTAGAACATTCAGATTTAATACCACAGAAAAAGAGGCAGTTTTAGTTGTGATAAATTTAGTCATTTGAGAATCAAAAAAAAGAAAAGAAAAACTGGATCCTATAAGAAGATAAGATGTTTAGAAGGAAATCAGTGGAAGGAAATAAAATGTGATTGAAAAACGGTTCTGAGATGGATGTTTAAATTCAATCTTCCCGTTTTATCAGCAGGTGAAGCTGCTTGTTGGATTTAATTGCAACCAATCATCTCACACATTTCCTGTCCATATACAGCTCAGAACAAGAAGATTCCTAAATAAATCTCCTTTAAAAGGAAAGAGATGCGAAGATATACACTCACCGGCCACTTTATTAGGTACACCTGTCCAACTGCTCGTTAACACTTAATTTCTAAGCAGCCAATCACATGGCGGCAACTCAGTGCATTTAGGCATGTAGACATGGTCAAGACAATCTCCAGCAGTTCAAACCGAGCATCAGTATGGGGAAGAAAGGTGATTTGAGTGACTTTGAACGTGGCATGATTGTTGGTGCCAGAAGGGCTGGTTTGAGTATTTCAGAAACTGCTGATCTACTGGGATTTTCACGCACAACCATCTCTAGGGTTTACAGAGAACGGTCCGAAAAAGAAAAAACATCCAGTGAGCGGCAGTTCTGTGGGCGGAAATGCCTTGTTGATGCCAGAGGTCAGAGGAGAATGGCCAGACTGGTTCGAGCTGATAGAAGGGCAACAGTGACTCAAATAACCACCCGTTACAACCAAGGTGGGCAGAAGAGCATCTCTGAACGCACAGTACGTCGAACTTTGAGGCAGATGGGCTACAGCAGCAGAAGACCACACCGGGTGCCACTCCTTTCAGCTAAGAACAGGAAACTGAGGCTACAATTTGCACAAGCTCATCGAAATTGGACAATCGAAGATTGGAAAAACGTTGCCTGGTCTGATGAGTCTCGATTTCTGCTGCGACATTCGGATGGTAGGGTCAGAATTTGGCGTCTACAACATGAAAGCATGGATCCATCCTGCCTTGTATCAACGGTTCAGGCTGGTGGTGGTGGTGTCATGGTGTGGGGAATATTTTCTTGGCACTCTTTGGGCCCCTTGGTACCAATTGAGCATCATTGCAACGCCACAGCCTACCTGAGTATTGTTGCTGACCATGTCCATCCCTTTATGACCACAATGTACCCAACTTCTGATGGCTACTTTCAGCAGGATAATGCGCCATGTCATAAAGCTGGAATCATCTCAGACTGGTTTCTTGAACATGACAATGAGTTCCCTGTACTCAAATGGCCTCCACAGTCACCAGATCTCAATCCAATAGAGCATCTTTGGGATGTGGTGGAACGGGAGATTCGCATCATGGATGTGCAGCCGACAAATCTGCGGCAACTGTGTGATGCCATCATGTCAATATGGACCAAACTCCCTGAGGAATGCTTCCAGCACCTTGTTGAATCTATGCCACGAAGAATTGAGGCAGTTCTGAAGGCAAAAGGGGGTCCAACCTGTTACTAGCATGGGGTACCTAATAAAGTGGCCGGTGAGTGTAGGTCTCCTCTGACTTTTCTTTATTTTCACACTTTTTTTTTTTTTGGGATCATCAGCCAAATTTTAGTATCAGTTAAGAATAACAAAACTAAATACCAATTTTATCTGTTAGGGGGGAAAAACACTCCAATCAGGTCACATGGGAAACGTTGATCCACCTGCTAGGTCACGGTCTGCACGTTAACTGTTATGAGACTTGCAGGGTTTTGTTACCTGTTGCATTGTGGGTAGAGCATTTAAAAGATATCATTTAAATAGAACGTGTCTGATAAGATGAAGTCGGCTACAGGAATAATCATCTGAAGACATTAAAAACTAAGATCACTAACGTCTATCAGCTTGTGAAGGGTTATAACTTTTATCGACAAATAAAGAAAAAATGGAAAATGGCCTTAAACTATTTCCGTTTGGAAAAGCCTAATCCAATCTGGACTTGAATCCAGGTGTTGTGGTGCAATAATAAACATTTCCTCCATCCTCTGAAAATCTCCAATTGGGCTGAATGCAAACAGAAAAGCTTTTCGGAGGTGAATGTATTTTATAGATGTTTTTTTCTCTTCTTTTTAAAGGACTCCTTACCTGGAAATCTGCCTTTTTCCTGTTGAAATGTGTTTTGATTTTAGGCTTCTAGTAAAACCTGTCGGAAAATCTGCAGTCTGAAAGTGGCCGTTTCTTGTTTTTTTTGTTGGGTATTTTATTGTGTGTTTGTTCACACCATGTGACAAAGTGGTTCAGTTTGTGTTCACCACTTTTCCCTTATTCTTATTTCTGATTCATAATGCTTAAATTTAAACATTAGTTTGCAACTTTGCTTCATTTACTACCCCAAGTTTGTTTGTGTTAGCATTATGTTTCCATCTATTTATATGTTTAGGTTAAAGCTACTAATTCTGGATTATTGGCTGAACTTATGTATTTTGTCTCAAAGTATATTCACGGTATTACTTTTTACTCATCATTGTTCGTCCCAGTATTTCCTGCTAAATTGGTTAGATGATGTCATTTATTACCTTGCTGAGTTCTTCCAACTAGAGGGTTTCCTTTGGAGCAGGCATCCCCAAACTCGGTCCTCAAGGCCCCCTGTCCTGCAGGTTTTAGAGGTTTCTCTGCTTCAGCACAGCTGGTTATAATGATTGCAGTAGACCAAAAGCCTGTTCATCAGCTTTCAATTAAAATCAGCTGTGCTGGAGCAAGGAAACCTCTAAAACCTGCAGGACAGGGGGCCTCGAGGAACGAGTTTGGGGATACCTGCTTTGGAGTAATGCTTTATTTGTTTTTCTTTAAAGTAACTTTTTGAGTTATCTTGAATCATATTTTTTATTTTGCAGACTATTTTATTGTATACTATACTGTTAACTACTTTATTACTATTCTCGTTGTGACTTTATTCTTGTAATGTTACGACTCGAAATAGAAGAAAAAGAAGCATCTCTAGCCTGGTTATAATACTCCGTTGTAGGTTTACCACTATGAGTCCCTATAACCCACGTAAATCCATAAAGTTGCACAAAAAGCTCATCTGAGTGAATTTTTTTGTTTTGTTTACAGCAGCTCAGAGTTGCTGCATCCAGACTTTTCTACTTGGGGCCCCTGAGGGCCACTTATCTGCTCTGTGTCCTTCCTTTTATCTAACCACCTTCATCTCCATCCTTTCACTCACAAATCAGATGGAAGGAGATGAATGGCGTCCAACAGGACAGAGGAAGGACACAAACAGCCGCTCATGATGTCTGAGTCCCTGCATTCACTCTTTGTTTTCACTGAATATTCAGTGACTCGCATATTGACACTCATTCACCCTGGACTGCAGTGTTTAATGCCAAGCCACTTACTCAGAGCTCCGCTGGGATCAAACACTCACTCGCTTTGATTTGTGCCACAGTTTGTAATAAACTCAGCATATTTATTCCTTGAAGCGAGTCCTCGTGCTGAATGTAGCTCATCCAATTAAACTCAAAGTCTATAAATGTGTGCTCTGAAAGTAAAGCAGTGACTCGGCTCAGTTTGGACGATGCATCTCAGGATTTTGACTCAGCATCTGAATAATCAAAAGTTGTTTCCAGCAGCGGTTCTTTTTAACTGGTTGGTGCTTTACACTGAAAAATGTTAATCAGGAGCTCTAAGGAGAAAAACATCACTTTTTATTTTTCAGGTATTATTCATTACTTTGTTATTTTAGAGTGGAGATGGTTGCAACAAATTTTTCTTTAAATTTTTTTTTATTTTTAGCTTATTCAACTATTTTACTTAATTAAATTTTTTCTGTCATAGAATACATAGAAACAGAAGAGGAGATGTAGGATATCCAGCAATTCGGATTATCATTGGACTTTAGAGATGAATTTGCAGCTGCGTTGTGTGACTCTCTGTCCATAACTACCATCTTTAAACTAGCTCAGTTCAATTAGCTTTATTTCTATAGCGCCAATTCACAACACGTCATCTCAAGGCACTTTACAGTTCAACCAGATCATACAGTCAGATTGATTCAAAGTTTCTATCTAAGGAAAACCAGTTGATTGCATTGACTCATTAACTCCAAGGCAGTCCCTCACACTAAGCATGCTTGTAGTGACAGTGGAGAGGAAAAACTCCCTTTTAACTGGAGGAAACCTCCAGCAGAACCAGGCTCAGTGTGAGCGGCCATCTGCTGAGGCCGACTGGGGTTCAAGGAGACAGAAGCATATATATAAAAATTTGTTAAAAGTTTTCTATCAAAGGAATGCTTCTATCTAGCGAAGCTTGCTTAAAACATTACTTTTGCCCAATGCTACCTATGCCTGTTAGAAATCAAGAATAGTCTCAATGAATCATTTATTCTCATTCATTGGGGGAGTGTTTGACCTAGTGGTTACAGCAGTGGGCTTGTGCTCTGAGAAGGTTGCAAGTACCCGGTTCTATCCCCACAGCCTGCACTCTGGGTCCCTGAGCAAGACCCTGAACCCCACACTGCTCCCCGGGTGCCACAAAATGGCAGCCCGCTGCTCCCCAGGGGGATGGATTAAACGCAAAGAGTTCATTTCATTTCTCTCTACGTGACATTTTAATGACAATTAAGTTTAATTCTTTTCAAACTATTTAACTGTTAAGTTGTTCATAAAAACAGTGTTTATATAATCACATAAAAATCAATCGTTAAAATTGTGCCTTTTTTACTTATATTTTCAGTTCTCCCTGAAGGAATTATGGGATATCTCTGCTGTGTTGTAGGAATAAGGAGGGGCTGTAGGATTCATCTGTCTCGCTAAATGCATGTTGGATAAATTAACTAAGTTGCAAGTGTAACCGTACCCCCTATGTAATTAATCCAGCTACCGATGCGGTGACTAAATGAAATGATTAGTAAAATTATTGCAATGCTGAATGCATTCATAGCATTTAGATCATTTGGATTTAAATGGCTTAAAACTGCAGGAAAGTGATTATGTTGGATAAAAATTAATTTGAATTTCTAAGTCCTACGTTTTTCTAAGGCGTTTTTGGGAGATTAGATCAATTAGTCGGGGGCCGCCTGCTGGTACAGCAGGATGTCAAGGTCTTTAAAAGACTAACACATCACAAAGAGGAGAGCAAAGAAAAACTACAAAGTAAAATGACTCACTCCACCTTAGCTCTGGAATTAACAGATTGAAGTTGAAGCTGGAAAAGTAGAGGGACGGTCAGAACAACAAGCATTTTAAACCCTCTAAATGATCCAAGGATGGTGAAAGTGAATTGTAGTCCAGACGTGACAAAATGAGTGTATGAATAACAGCAGTTCAGAAAAAGAACCAGTGGAACTTAATTTATTAACATTTCCTGAGAGGATAGGAACAAGAAAGAAGAAGAGATTCATCAGGACTAAAAGCTTTTCACAATTTACACTAAGAAAAAGGTTTGATTTATCCAATGCATCCAGTTAGAGCTAGTGCAACAAAATTCAAACTTTAAAAGGAAACTTGGAAACTTGAGTTTCTTTCAGATTAAGAAACTCAATAATTATGACCTTTAAAAAACACATTGAGGACACCAATATAAAACCTTCAATCATGACGTTAATGTTGTTAATGTTGGTTCATGGCTTCAAATCAGTTTAGCAGCCGAACCTCAATGTCTTCTTTTTATAAAGAAAGGTGTGAGGTTCCTACCTACAGTTCTCCTTACACCTGCAGTAGAGTGGAGGACAGGACGGCCATCTTCCTCAAAACCAGTAAGTGGAAAACTTCCCAGTTATCTCTGGTGTTTCAAGTGTTTCAACATATTCTGTGACCCAGTTTGTCTTTGGTGTTTATGGAGGTTCCTGTGGTACCAGAGGTTCTGGTTACCTCTTGGGATTCATTTGAAGTGAGACGCTATCTTATAGAATATTAGAAATTCAGATCATCTTCATGATAAAAAAGTCAAAATTGTTTTTTTGTTTGTTTTTTCTTAAATTTTTCTCCCTTTTTAGTGTCATGGTTTTGGTTCTGTTAAGTTTTCTTTTGACTCTTCAGTTTCACTTTGAGCCATGTTTTCTTTCTTTTCTAGTTTTATTGGTTTAATTCCTATTTTGTTGTGCTTTCTTAATGTATTTGAGTTCTTAGGTTTTTCTTGGTTGCCCTCTGTTGCCCTCTTGTGTTGGTCTCCTTTTCCCTAGCTCCTTCTAGAATCCTCTGTTCACACCTGCTCCCAATCAGCTCATTAGTCCTGTCTTTGTTCAGTCTCCAATATTTAATCTCCCTGTAAGGTTCCTTAGTGCGGGTTAGTCTTCTTTTCCTGGTTCATCATACTTGTTTTCCCTTAAGTCTCCATGGTTCTGTTTTTTTTTTCTGTACTTTTTTGTTGGATTTTTGGATTCCTTTTTCAGTTGCCTGTGAGTACTAAATTTAATCTTCAAGAACTCACCTCTGCCTTCTTGTCTCTGCATTTGGGTACTTAAAACCTCAAACAAACCCAGACATTTAGATTCTTGTGAAAATGAAAATCCTAAATAAATATTTTAAAGGCTACATCAAATGTTGTTTTAGCAATATGTATTAATATTTATTTATGATTCGGTCATTCCATTGTTTTACCATTTTTGAACCGTTTGAATCCTGCAAAAGATTGACTTTGAAAATAATTTTCTGGGATGAGTTTAGTCATGAACATATGTTTGTGAACTGATATATATGGGGTGGGCAATAATTTAATGGCATTATTTGTGGTTCATTAGCCACAGAGGGCAGCATAGCTGACTGGTTCTCTCAGCCAATGTTCTCACTGATTCCCCGCTGCTGCTGCTGAGATCAGGAAGGTGGTCTCCTCTGACCTCAGTTGTCCAGCTGATTGGGCCCCCTGTTCAGGGGTCTCTGACCAAAACAAACATGGACCAAGGGCAGGAGATGGATGCACCAGGTGAAATTGAAATCGGTCATCTTCTTAATAACCAATAATTGCCGGTCATGTCCGGTATGACTCTAGTTTACATAGATAATTTTATAAACAGTATTTGATCAGTCTGTGTAGGATTTTATATAGGCCTAAAGGGCTGGTTATACTTCCACAGCAGTGTGTCGCAGTTAGCTTGACGCATATATTTTTCATTTATGCCCAATATTGAAGCGTTATCTGTGCTATGTTATTCCATGCCACTACACGGGGGGACAATCAGGAACTGGCTGTAGGTCTAGATACGGCAGAGGCGGTGAGGAAGTGGGGGCAATTTTGTGTTACAACGACAAGTGAGGGCGAAAAAGAGCGGGGATCCAGGAGGAAAAAGGGTCCCAGCATTATTGCGCACCTCGCTCTTCTAGCTGGAAAACGACTCTAGCTTCATGAGTCGTTTTCCACAGTGGCGGTCATACAAACAAAACAAGCTGTTAAGGTACCAAACAGGAAATATGCATAGTGTAGAGCGGATGTAGAATTGACCAATCAGAGGCCTTCTGTCTGCGGTCACCTACAATTTTGGAGATGTGCAGCAGAGTGTCTGTGGAAGAGGCGTATTTGCATTATCTGTGACACACGCAGACGACCTGGTTTCTGAATATAAACCAGCCTTAACTTTCTGCAGTCTCATTCAAGCATAATGGCGATCTCTACAGTCACTAGTTTGTCAGCTTTGAGCTACCGTAGCGCAAAGAAGTCTGCCTCCACAAATGGGAACCCACTCCTCTAATTATAAATAGCAAGTTATAAAGCAAGGCAGACATAAAGACTGAGAATTTCAGTTCATAGGAGATAAAAAATAACATACCTATAGACTTAATATAGCCTTTATGTATGTTAATCCCTGTAATATTACACACTGTACCTTTAAATTTTTATTTAATCAGATGGGAAATAGACTTAGTAGAAAATAAAGTTTTGAGTAAAGAACAATAACAAGTCATGAATTAATATTTAAACACTGTTTTCACCAAACAGCCTCTGTCTCTATCCTTCCTTGCTAATAAATTCACATCCTTTGAACTTTGTTACAATTTTTCACTTTACTGCTGCAGACTTTATACCGTAGTAAATGTTTTTTTTGTATTGTGAGTTGATAGCAGTGTAAATAATTTAAAGACATGATAAAGCATGTCAGAGTTGCGAAGTGAGTGGAAATCATATTGCTATCTTTTGTCATCCAGACAAATCAATATAAAATCATATTTTAATGAAACTGAACATTTACAAAGCAAAGGGCTCTGACTAGTGAGTGATTTGCAGACCTTTGATTAAATGTAACTTTCTGGGTGATCAGAAGCCAATGCAAAGACATCAGAATTTTATAAAGACTCTTACTGCAGCTTTTTTAATAACTTGTAAGTGTTTTGTAAAAACAGAATTACAGATGTTAAATCTGTTAAAAATAAACATGTAAACTATTCTAAGCCCTGTTAAAACGTTAGCTGACAACTTCTTGAAATATGTTTTAGGTGGCAGTATTTTGTCTTTAGAATACATTTGATGTGGTTGATAAACGCCTATGATCGCACCAAGATGGCTGACCTTTCTCGGTGGATTGAAGGTCGTCATTGACTTGTAAATAATGCTCATTTGGTCCCAGAACTTCTGCTTTTTTTGGTTTGTTTTTTTTTTCTTCTGTGGATTTTGACACATCCAGCTGTTAACCTTTTCAATACAAGCTAAAAGTGGTTGTAATGAATTCAGATTGTGTCAGCAGCATATATTTGTTACTTTATTTTATTATTATGTAAAATCTTAGCAAGTGGAAGCCTGAAAAAATGAAAAGTGAGAGGACCGGGGAACTCCACACATAATTTTGTTAAAGGAATAGTACACCCAAAACATGACTAGCCTTCATTTTCTACTCATCCCCATGCTGAACAACACTCTGGAGTACTTTTTTGATATCTCAAATGCATCTGGAGATCTGGGAGGCTTCTTGCTGTTTGCTGACATTCAAATAATGGAGGTCTGTGGCGCCCGAGGCAGAAAGGTCCATAAAAGTCCACAAAAAACGTGTCAATATTCCTCCATACTGCTCGTCCAATGTATTCCAAGTGTCCTGAGTGGGTAGCATCCAGAATTTACTCAAAACGAAGTTATTTAGAATGTTTTTAGAGCATAAACAGTAGTGTATAGGATTTTTTTAGGATAGGTCAGAAACTAACGTTACGTTTCCCCACTTTAAAACAAAACTGATCAGCTATCTTCACTGCCATTGAAGGCTCCAGCGTGTTTCCTTTTCAGGTGCTGCATCATAACAGTGGTGCTTCCGTGCCATGTTAATTTGTTTTTACAAAAGTTGCATGTTACGACTTTTTTCACTTTACAAAGCGCAGGCTGTCTGCGAATTGAGGCGCAGCTTGCGTTTGCGATATCGGTCATTAGAACTGTTGACGTTACTGCCTTTTGAAAACAGCCTTTGCTCACCTGCGGCGCTGGCTCGCTCTGCCGTATTTTTTTTTCTTCCCGCGTTTCAGTCAAGTGGCAGTGATGACGACGATCGCGCGACACAACTAATCGATGATGAAATTCGTTGCCAACGCTTTTAAAAGTCGATTTTTATTGATTTTATCGATTTGTTGTTGCAGCCCTTATATATATATATATATATATATATATATATATATATATATATTCATGTGAATCAAAACAGTAAATTGATCTGAATCGGTAAGGTACGCATCATGAAGCAGCAGGACTCAGATTTTTGTTTTTGTTTTTTTAAGAGCAATGGTCCCAACAGGATCGACCCGAAACATCACTGTGATTCAGTGCTTTATTCTACTAAATCTCCTTCCTTTCCTCACATTAGATGGACATATCTATTTTTTTAATAATGCCAGTAAATGGTGAGATGGGAAAGGATTTGGTTTATCTTTATTTTTATTCCACTTACAAAGAAGAAGTTAAAAAAAAATAATAATTAAATAACAATAATGGATGTAAATCGACTTCCTTTCTAAATGGATTCCACAACCAGCAGATGCTCTTCTCTGGTTCAGGTTTACCTCCATGTTCTGGTTGGTCAGCAGGTGGTCCATCTTCTCTATTGCTCAGGGTTTTTCTTTAGATAGAAAATGTTGAACCAATCGGACTGAATGATCTAAAGTCCCTTCAGATGACATGTTATATATATTGGCGCTATAGAAATAAACTGAATTGAATTGGTTGGTGGACTGAACAAAGCTTGGGGTTAGATTTAGATCTAACATTCCTTTAAACTCGACCAGAACTTCCACTCTGACCCGCCTGCTGGGTTCCTTACATTCTGACCAATCTATAAAGTTTTTAACTTTATGTGCAGAATCAGAATATCTGCAGGTATATTCCTGTTAAATGACCCACATATAGGTTCTGTTAGCAGACCTCTTTGGTGGGTTTTATTTAGCTGCATCAGAGAAAAGAAATGCTGACCACACTTTTCAGATTTTTTTCAGTCTCAAATCTGAAATGTTGCAGAAGGATCCAGCTTTCACTAAACAGAGGCAAGCTGAACACGCTGGACCCAGACAGACAGAATAAAGTGTGATGATAGAAAACCAGAGGCGTGGAGATGGATCCATCCAGCAGCTGCTGTGGTGTTGACTGTTTTTAACCCACTCTGGGTTAAAGACGATCCCTGATCCGCCTCACCTGCACCTCAGGAGAAGCAGCAGCACCCAGAACCCCATCAGGGGGGATTTTTACCCAGATTTCTTCTAGACGTCTATAAATCCTTGTGATATGAATCACCACCTGCTGGGACAACTGATCTGTTTGTTTTAGTTCTACATGAGTAGATCTCACAGGGTTTCTCTCTGATCAGGCATCAGTTTTTCAGATTTTTCTGACATGTTGAAGGTTTTCTCCCTGAAGAAGAACCGCTCTGATGGAGCTGAATCCCCTGTGGTCCACTTTGCCTCTTCTCCTGTCAGTATATCCTGAAGCGATATAAAAGGCCATCGTCTCACTGCGGGCTGAGAAAGGTCAGCTCTGAGGGTTTCTGTCCCAATCTGACAGCTGGGATGCGTCCTGTCGCTGAGCTTTAATCTACTGCCAGGAAGAGCTGAACACAGGAAGGATGGAGCGGTCTTAGCTTTTCCCCGTTCTTCTCCAAACAACACTTTCATCAGGTTAAAGACTGGCCTTTGACTAGGCCATTCCAGAACCTGGATTTTCCTTTATTGTTACTGTTTTGTTTTCAATGCAGCTTTTTAAACCTATATCTTGCTGCCATATTTTAGAGAGAAAAGGCTCCTTTGACTATTTCTGGTTGTACAGGATGTGATTTTTATAGCTAAGGATGCGTTTATCCCCCAGAGCACGTCAGCTCTCAGAAAGCTTTTAGGATCACGGTTTTATTTTCAGTTGGCAGAAGCCGACTGAAGGTATTTGTTGGAGCTTGCATCAGCTAGAAGGTGCAGAAATTGTTCACCTGTCCAAATGGTGATGGAAAGTTTTGTGGAAGGAAAAAATTGGCTAAGAAACAGAAACTGTTTGAGCTTGAGGGAAGAGGAACAGAGTCCGAGCTGTTTGAGGTACGGTAGGTTGTTTCCATGGTTACTAATGATCCGTTGGTTTGTTGTTTTTTTTTAGCACATCCAAAGTCAGAGCAGAAAATGTCTGAAATTTCTGCTTGAAGAGCAAACAGATCTGAAGAGAATCTGTTCAGTGCTGTTAGAGTCCGTTAATAAATATCTGAAACAAATTAATAAAACAACTTGCCTCTGAGCCACAGAGATAGAATAGAAAGACACAATGTCCATGTCCATAAAAAAAAAGATGGACACCAACCTGTCAAACACTAAACTAGACAGATAATGCAGACATGTTTTTTTGGTTTGTTTTTTTTCTTTTGTTTTTATGCATTTAATATTTTTATAAAATTTTACACTGAGAAAAAGAAACCTGATTTAGATTTTCATCATAAGAAAATCATTTGATTTACTGTCGCTGCCTAAAAGACCCACTGAGGAGATGGAGCGAGTCCAAATGGAGCTTCTGACATCAGCTCTCCCTTACTGAGGTCACATCACCAGCTAAGCCAATAGGAGCTAACCTTAACAATGGGGAAATAAAAATAGGAGCTAACCATAACCCCAGCCATTCAGACGCAGTAATCCTGGTTGACCTGAGGGAGGTGCCAAACAGGAAGTTTTGGACACTAAACCAGATGTTCCCTGGACAGCACTAAAGACATCTGTTCCAGTTTATTAGCATTAATGGTCGATTAAGGGGTGAGTTGTCCTTTAAGAAGACTCACCCCTGACCCAGAACCAATGAGGCATCATGTTCTATAGATGGGATTTGGACCCAGGGGTAATCCATAGATCTAAACCAGTGCAAGTTCTGCTTTCACTTCCCACTGAGGCTGGCCCAGTAGGAGAGGCAACCTTGCAGCTAACAGACTTGATGCTGCAGGTTTAGGTTTTGTTTTTTTCCTCTTTGGGCAGTCACAGAGGTGCTTGTTTTTTGGGTCCATCTTCAGTCCCAGTTAAATTAAAATTCAATGCTTATGTTAGCGATGGTAGTTTAAGGAAGGCTTTTCTTTCCTGCCGCTCCAAGATGATCGGATCATCTTCCAGCTTTGCCTCATTTTAGTTTCATTCTAACAAACAGACGTTCAGAAGAAAAGCTGCCCGCATGTTCTGTGAAAAAGACTGATGAAATAATTTAAATTAAAATGTGATTTTCTAGTTTTTAGCATTAATAAAATATTAATTTAGGAGTTTTTCCATTTATTTTGGTCCAAACGTTCAGGAAACCGATCTAAACCAAGTCTTAACTTGGATCATAGACAATTTATAGACGTCTAGAAGAAATCTGGGTAAAAAGTTCTGCAGAAAGAAGCTGTTTTTGTTCTGGGGCTGCTGGTTCTTCTTTGTCTGATTTTGAATCCCTCTTAAAAACTCATGTCTTTGCCTTGGCTTTCTAAACTGTGTGAGATATTGATTTAAGTCTGATTTAAGACTTTTATCTTAATTTTATTATAGATTTTATAGTTATGATTTTAATTTAGTCTTTTATGCTTGCATAAAAGACTAAATGGTTCTTTTAGTCTGTGTAATGGTGTTATGTCGTTTCACTGTACAGCACTTTGGTCCTTTGAGAAATTTTAAATAGATTTTAAATAAAGTTGGATTGGATTGCTACATCTTACTAAACAAAATGTTTTTCCAACCTGAAGAGTTTTAGATGAGCTGATCAGTGAGATCTTCAGGGTTCTGCTGCTGATCTTTATTTCTAGGAGAATTCTGGAACATCTTCAGGTTTTCTGATTTTATAAAACGTGTCGTGTTGATAAGTGGATCTCTGAGCTCTGGGAGGGAAAGCCCATCTGGACTCAGGGCTCCTCCATCAGCTGCTCTATCCAGGTCACCCAGTTCTATATAGAAATCACAAGTTGGAGGTTCAGTTTCACTAATGCAAACAACCGCTGCTCCCATTTTCTCTCTGTAGAAATCAGAATGTAGGACGGGTCCATCTTAGCCTGACGTAGTCCGACTCAATTCTAGTCAGAATATGAGTCTGATGCTGCTCCATAGAGCTGTGATTATGGGGCGTGTTTTGAACGAACCAGGAAAAAAATGCCTCTGCACTCAATTGGATAGATCTACAACCAATAAGAGCAACGGAGTGCGTGACGTATGTTAAGCCAGGCATAGTTGTTGTCAACAAAAATCAAAGCGTACAGTTGCACGCCTAGAATAAGAAGATGAGACTTGATCGCGTTTCTCTGTTCCTCTTTTAAAATTAATTTGCTGTCAATATCTTCTAGAACAGACCTAATAGCAGAATCTACTCACCTCAACTCTCCAGGAGCAGCCATTACTGTTGTCACCCAAGCGCACATTGGTCACGTGGTTGATTACGTGACTGTTGGTCATCTGTCCATCATCGTATAAAGTCCGCCCTGACAATTTGATTGGATCGCCTGACAGTGGGCGATAATACTCGCGCTACTATGGAGCAGAGCCAGACCGAACTTCCCGACCTCAAACTTTGTGGGCGGGACTAAGTTCGGAATGGCACCCAGGCTAGGTCCATCTGGGTTCTGCACATTTAACACCGAAGTCTGGGGCTGGTAGAACTTCTGGTCTTTTTTTCATGTAGCTGCAGTCAGAGATCACGGCTTCCATGTTTATCCTCTGAACTCAGTTGCTGATCAAACTGAAAACTTCAGCAGTTTATTTTTCCTTACAGTCAAAGTGTTGAACTGAAATCAACATTTATCGGTTCCGATGTGTCCCAGGAAATCTTTTGGACATCCGTCCAGGCAGCAGTCGTCTCGTCTGACCCAGACTGGGACCAATTAGAGGCTCAGGAATCTGCAGCTGTTTAATCAGATGTTTACATAAAAAATTCAGACAGAGTTATGAACTTTAATTATCTGTATCTGAAACAATCTTAATGTTTTGTGTTGTCTAAAAAAAAAAAAAAAAAAAATCTACTTCCTGTATAGGAGCGAAGAATTTTAGGCTTTAGCTGGTGGAAACTAATGTAAAAATCTAACGCATGAATTGTGTTAATTTGATCACAGAAGTGATTGAATCTACAGTTTAAAAGATAAACTTTAAAAACAATTATAAGGATTTTAATAACACCTTTAATCCAAACATCAGTTAAATGTTTAATTAGTAGTTAATCATCAGATAAACCAGCTGAGAAGATGGTGATAAAAGCTAAACATCAGAATACTTCGGGTTTTCGTTTCTCCTGGAGGTTCTGCAGGTTTTGGATCATCAGGGCGCTCTGACCTGCTGGACGTCTCATCATCATGGAGGAAAATAAAGACAGAAACCCAGAGAGGCCATGAATTTTAATGATTATTTTAGGATCAGGTTTACATGATTCTGATGAGGGAAAGAGTTGGCTTTGTTCTCAGACATTTTTATATTAAAAATACATCCTTAAAAATCCTGTTTACAAAAACTTAAATGTATATTTTCTAACCGTTATGAGCTTTGCTACAAAAAACATCAGAAAAAAACACTTCCAGATTTTAATTTCTTCAGTTAAACAGCAGAAAAGTTAAAGTTTGAAGCAGACAGCTTGAGGATAAACAGCAGGAATAAACCAGCAGATTATCCATATTTACAGTTTGCTTTAAATAAACAGCTTATATGGGGCAGTGAGAACATCTTTCTTTCCTCAGTAAATTGGTGAAGATGTGGGTCAGAATGAGCAGAATTCAGGTAGAGGAGGGACAGTTTGCTTCTTAAGTGCTCTGTGACATCTTTCATACAAACATTTTTTTTACTTTTAAAACCTGGTAAGATCACTATGGTAACAGCATCCTAAATAGAGGCGCTTTTAGGAGTCCAACACTCGGGCCGGACATGTTCTGGAATATTAGGACGAATCCGCTCTGTCGATCATCCTGAGTTTGGACGGGCTTTATTTTAGCCAGCTGACCAGTAGTGTGCAGCAACAGCTGGGGGAGGGGCAGGGCTCTGGCATTTTATCGGCTCCAAAAAGTGACATGATGGTGATTTCTATAAATATTTATTCGGGATCCCTAACAGGTGATGCGCTCGGTTACCATGGTGATTTAACCAAAGTTAGAAAAAATAAAAATGTATGCTACAAAAGTCTATGAACGTCGATCCTGAATATTTAGGCATCGATTGGTTAGAAAATGCCAGAGTCCTCCTGAAGGACCTCAGCTCTCTCCCCGTCTCCATGTAAGACTTCGGAAGTGTTTCCTCCCTCCTCATTGGCTGGTCGTCATCATCATCTTAACGTCCGTTGTAGATAAAATCTGAGGAGACATGATGATAAACTTAAAGAGGTCCTGCTGCCTCATTTAGGAAGCTGAAAACATTTTTAGAAATCAAATCCAGGAGCAGGAAAGGTTGGATTCATAAAGTTTCCTGCCGTGAGTCAAAGGATCCAAACGGAAAACTGACGTTTAAATTGGAACGAGGTCCTAATTAGCAAAAAAATCAGTACCATTCTGTCTTGATCCAACTTTTTCATTTACATGATTGCAGCTTTAACTATTAACCGATTCCAATGTTAACCGGAAACAATGGCGGCACAAATCATAGGGTTTTTTTTGTGATGGTGGTGGTTAGAAATGATCGAGTGATTTTACTCATAATAATGAAGAAAAAGCTGCAGGATTTCTTTTTAACTGTGGGAGTCGTTTATATATGAAATAAAACAAGAATGAAAAGTCATTGAAATACAACATACATCAACTTTACTTTTAAGGTAATTTAAGGCTTTTTTTTATCGATTGTCTGAATCCACACTGAATAATATCTAAATTAATGATTATTTTGCAAATCTATTCATCTGTCGATCATTTTTTCGATTAATAATCTGATGGAAAAAAGTTCCTCAAAGAAGATTTTTTTTTGCAAATTAAACCAGGTGAAACTAAAAATTTTCCACTTGAGGAGTTCTGGATAGATCATATTGACAGACGAAAAATCTTTTTATCTTAAATGCAGAATGTTTCATATTTTTGTTTTTTTACAATTTTGGTGTAATTACTGTTTTAAGCGGGTTGCTCTGTCAGGCAAAAGCATGTTATAGAGTCTCTACACTCCAGTTGATTAGTCAATTACTAAATTAGTTGACAATTACTTCAATAATTGATTAATCCGATTAATTGATTCAGCCCTAAATCAGAGGCAGACGCATTTTTTAGACGAATGAGTGATTCAGGCTGTGTGGAAATCCGGTCATTATTTTAACAGTTTTAGATTTAAAAACGACATTTCCATAATATTTTTATCCCGCTTTGTAATCCAGGCGCGTTTAACTGTGTGAAAACAAAGCATCTTTACTCTTTCAGGACGAGGCGGTGCCTGTGAGACAGCGCTGAGGGAAGAAAGGAGAAACGGTAACGATTGCTGCGTCACATGACGTCACTGAACCCGTGAAAAACACAGAACTGTCACTGATTTTTCCCACTGAGATGGAAGTGCTGGAGCGTCTCCAGCTTTCTTTGTATGAAGAAAGAAATGTAACGACCAGTTAGCTTCATTAGCAAGTTAATTTCAACATTTCATATTTTAGACTTAGATTATAATTAGAATAAATATATAAATGATGCCATATTAGATGCTTTGTTGTGGCAGCAGGCCTTATTTTTCACCAAAGGGTCACATAAACAGTTTATATCTCAGATCTGAGATATTTTCTTGTTTGTGTTTTGGTTAATATTGGATCAGATCAGAACCTCTCGCCGCCTGCAGAAGGTTCTGCAGTCCTAAACCATGATGGTCTCTCTAAACTGGGCCTAGGTTTGACCCGTCCAGGTCCCCCTCCTCCCCCAATGACTGTTTTGGTTTGGTAGCAGAACCAGCAGATCTGGATGGATGGAGAAACTTTAGAAAATATGAAATCTAGCTTCTAACTTTAGCAGTTTGTTTAATTGTCAGTCTGGTTAAAGGTCTGTCATGTCGTGTCCCTAGTGGACGTCCAGACTGGACCCCAGAGGGCGGATGCTGGGTGGCCTCGGCGCCGTCGGACTCACGGTGGCAGTATTCTGGGTTGAAGTTCTCGTAGATGGGGTACAGAGGGTTCTCCTGCTCGCTGCGATGCTTCCTGGCTCTCAGGACGTCCCTCACACACTGATGCAGGAAGGCGTACTGACACTGAAAAACATGAACAGCGCCGTTGGTTCCCCCGCCCAGGGTGGACTGGATCAGACAGGGTTCTGGTTCCGTACCTCAGTCTGGACCATGTGCTGCCGATGGAGTCGCAGGTCGAAGATGCAGCCGTAAAGATCGATGCTTCCTTTGGAGTCCAGCTGCTGCAGAACCCGGTCCAAGGCGATGAAGGTCCCTGTGCGCCCGACTCCAGCACTGACACACACAGAACCCGGTTAACATCCAGAACAATACCGGTCTGAGGGCGACCGGTGATCGTCCCACCTGCAGTGAACGACGGTGGCTCCAGTACTCGGGGATCGGTCCACGTAGTCCCGGACCGTCCGGGCGAACTGGATCAGGGACTGGGTGCTCTCAGGAACGCCGTGATCGGGCCACACGGTGTAGTGGAAGTGTCGCAGCAAGCGGGGGTAACTGGAGCTGTTCTCCTTTAAAATCAGAAATGGGTCAGAGGTTCTGTTCAGTCTGAATGTTTACAAACAGGAACGTTCTGCAGGTACCGAGGTGATCCGGAACTCTCTAATGGTCCATTCAGGCAGGACGGACTCCGACAGCACCTGGATGACCAAGTCACCATAGTAGAGCGGTTCCTTGTCTGCAGGCCAGTACTGGTCACACTTCACCTGGAGACAGGAAACGGTACGTTTCTATGTAGATCATCATCACATAGAAACGCTCAGCAACACGACAGAGATATGATGAAAACAGTTGGACTACAGACTGGTTTGTTTTTAGGCAACCGTACCGAACGTCAATCAACCGCGGGAAGAATAAACAATGCAACTAATAGAGCCTGTGGGAGATAGAAGTAAAATTAACCATATTTATTAATTACGTTTTTATTTTATTCAAAAAACTATGTGAAAATGAAGGAAACATAGAAACAGGAAAAGTCAGTTTAACATGACGAACAAATGATTAATGCAAATAAAGTTCTTTCCCTTTAAAATCTTAGGTCAAAATGGCGGCCTTGGTAGTTCTAGAGTTAAGGAACTGACTGACTGCGTCCGCCTGTGTTGATGGTAATGACAGCAGAACATGCATGTTGGTTAATAATGGACAGACTGTTCTTACCCGTCCCTTCTCCTCACACTGTGTCACCATGATGACGTTGTGCACACCGTGCTCCCACACCATCCTCCAGAAATCGTCCTTGGTGCCCGGAAGCGGGCCCTGCGTGGCGATGTACTCCCTGCGGTAGTTGTTCCCCTGTGGAGAAGGAGGGGGGGGTCAGGACGTGTCTAACGGCGTGTGGAGCGTGTTCATATGTTCATGTATGTGTTCTTACAGGTATGTAGCTGGCGTTGATGTAGTCTGAGCAGGGGTCGTCCTCCAGGTAGGACAGCTTCACTCTGGTCGAGTCGACTGGAAACGGAAACAAACGTGATTCGGATGTTTCTTTCCTGAGATGCAGCCGTTTGCAACACGTGAACGACTCCAAACGAGTTCATTAAAACTGATGGGCTGCTCATATCATAAAACACATCATTAGTTCTCTGCTAATCCAAACAGGAAACTTTTAGAAATAAAGAGGTTTCTTCTTCAATACATCATTTAGAAATGTTCCCATTAATAAGTCTCATATTAAATAAACATTCATTAGTTTAAATACATTAAATATGAAGGTAAAATATGAAGCATTAAAGGAAACCTACACGGCAGGATGTTGTTGTAACGGTTCTTCCCTCGGTTCTCCGGCAGTCTGGCGACGTCCATCGTCTGGTTTCGGCCCACATCCTTCAGATCCTGCAGAAACCAAAGAAGGTAATGTTCTCTGGACGGCTCGCAGGGAAATTAACATCCGTTAACGACGAGGAGCCTCACTGACTCTGCCTTTCTTTCCTTTACTTCAGCAAACAGCAGATTAATGGATGTTTATATTCATAGCGGGAGGCAGAGGTTTCTGTCTCTATGGAGCTGATCTCAGGTCAGAATGAATTTAAATGTGTAAAGCTGAGCAGAGGCGAGCTAGCAGGAAGTTTCAATCATCCGACAATCTGATTGTTTAAATAACATCAGCTTCCTTCCTGCCATTAGTTGGTTTATTTAAAGGAAATCACCTCGAACTCCTCAGACAGCAGGTAGTTGGAGTCGGCCTGCAGTTTGCTCAGATGGGACTCGAAGTGGCACGCTTTGACAGGACTGCGCAGGACGGAGAGACCAAGACGTTAACAGGAGCTCCGCTTAATCAGAGATCCACAGTTTGAGAACAAAACTCACCTGGTGACTCGCCGATTACTGCGGAGAAAACAAAAAACTTCAGTTAAACTTTAATTCAACTGCTTAAAATAGAACCACAGCTAAACAATCGCTCTGATGATTAATTTTATTTTAGATTTGCCTCTAAAATTCACACCACATGTCATCTCAAGGCACTTTCCAGTTCACCAGATCGTCCAAATTGATTCAAAGTTTTCTATCTAAGGAAAACCAGTTGATTGCATCGACTCATTGACTTGAATTCAATCCCTCAGCTCATACAGTAGTTGTCCTTCAAAATTTCCCCACTTTCTTTGATGGGCCAAAGGAAGCATGTGATTCTTTGGCCTAATTGGGGTGAAAGGAAGGCAAGGAGTGATAAAATATAAGTGTTTAAAGTTTCCTCATCTTCCTTCATGCCGCAAACAGAAGTGCGGCATGAACAGAGTGTTTATCTACGAATGAAAAATTATGTCCTTGATGAACCGAAGTTGTTTTGCTCCAAATGTTCATGTGTGAGGAAGTTCCTTATGCTGGGGTGGGATGGTCCTAACGGAGGGTGTGTGTTGGGATTGCTGGGCTTGCCCCAATCAGAGGTTTTCTCTCTGTTTAAGGACGTAAAATAAATGTGAACTTTCTTTTGAAGGGGTTTTGGTTTCTCCACAACTTCATAGGCCTTTGGCTTTTCCTTTGCTGGTCTCGTACAATTCCTTTTTAAATATCAATCTTAGTACTAAAATACTCTTTCTGTCATGATTTGTGGACATTAAGGTCTAAAGAGAAGCGTCATCTCCTGGTCAGACCCTGTAATTCAGTTAAAGGGTGGAGTCAGATAAAAAAAATATGCACGTTCATGAGAAGGAAAGCGGCTGGAAGTTGGAGGGAAGTCTGCTGCCATTTTGAACGGCTGCTACTGTAAATATTGTTACAGTCCTCAGTTTTCAGGTGATGTTAATCCCAGCTCTAAAAGACCAATTCATAAATAACTGATGTTTTTTCTTGACCGTTTTAGTCTCTTGAGTTGCAGCTTAATTTTAGGTCGAGATGATTGGTCAGTTAAACTAACCGATCAGATCAACTGTAGACACTGATATTAATGCTTGGATTCTGCCACATTTGGGCCTCGGTGATTTTAAAGGTGAAAGAGATGAAAATATTTCATCCATGTTTTACTTTATTTCCAGACGTTAAGTTTCTCAGTAAACTGTTGGGCTGACGGCGCCAACACTTTACTGGAAACTGATGCTTCCCACAGTCACATGTTGGCCGTGGGAGAGTCCGTCTATTTCTGGAATCTAACTCACCTCCTCACTCCCATATATATCCCTGAAGATGGGACTTCTTTCCACATACTCATCCTCACCACCGGGTTCTCCTGCACAGCCCTGCAGACAAAGAACCAACAGATTCACTCTGAGCAGAAACGGTTTGAATATTTCTCTCAGTTTCTCATTTTTTTTTCGCAGGGACTTGATCCAACACAGATACCAGGTCTTTGCTGCAAAGCTTCTCTAAAGCCCGGCATAAACTGTACAATTTTTCAATGGTTGCACGCTGCGGAGTCGTTTTGTCGTACAGTGTAAGTTCACAGCTGACGATGTTTGTTCTCACACTGTGCGACCCGATACTTTGATTTTCTCCCGACCTCACGATTCCTGATCGCCCCTCGTTATCCCCTGGACACTACATGACTCACAATAAGGCTGAAAGTCGACCCGATTGAAAAATTCTCGCACGACTGGAGAATTGGCCCAAAAATGGCAAAAAAATCGTAGAGTAAGCCCGGCTAAAACGGGTCTTTAAATCATTCAGTAAAATTCTCCGATCATTTGACCTAAAAAGAGAAAACTGGGACCAAAGAGAAGCAGCTCTTTTTTCTACTCACACTTTGCGCAGCCTCTGGCGGTACGCCAGCAGGGAGACGACGGCCACCATCATCCCTATCAGGAACATTCCCGCGCTCAGGCCCTCCACCACGCCACCTAGAGGCTCTGACAGAAACCACAGCGCCGGATGAGGCCCGAGCAGCTTTAGGGGTTTGATGATGGTGTGAAGCGTGACTCACCTGCGTGCGTCCTGAGCGGTGAGGACAGGTATGTGTCCGAGAAGAGCGGCTGGTCGACCTCTCTGTGGTTTTTATCAAACAGCCTGGTGAAAGCTCGCACGCTCAGCCTGCTCACACACACACAGCATCAGAACAGCCGGCCTCCTGCCGCAGCTTCATCAGTCAGAGTTCTGTTCACCTGTAAGACGTTTTAGGTTTCAGCGGCCCGTCGCAGAAGCATCCATAACCTTCCCCTACGTACAGGTCATCGTCGTGGTAACGGTCGCAGACTCCGCCCAGTCGCTCTCCGCCTGCCCCCAGATTCACCTCCACCACCTGAACAGTTGATGAACGATTATTTTCAAGTCTCCTGATGGTGGCGCTGTGAACGCATCGATGGCAAAAAACAAGAAGTTACAGCGTCCGTTTTGTTCGGCAGACGTTACCTGCCCAGCAGAACTGTCTGTGTCCTGAGGACAGCGACTGGGGAAGTACGCCGTCTGGTACGCTCTGACGGAGGAGTTGTTGATGTAGTCGCGGTACGAGGGCAGCGGGTGGCGCTGTTCTGGCTGCAGAATTTCATTCGCTGTTGAGATAAACAATTTTTAGCTTTATTCCAGGAAGATTTAACCACGTCTGTCCTGCTGGGATTTAGTTACAGGGAAAAACCAGGAAGGTTGAAGGATTTATTTTCACTAATCTGAAAAGTGTGGCCTGCCCTTGATTTAAGGCCCAAACTCACATTCCTGTAGACGCACTTTGAAGCACAGCTGACTTTAGTTCTGGGCTTTGACTATGCCATTCTATAAATGAGGCCAAACCATTTTATTTAGCTCCACCTGTCGGGTTGGCGGGGGGGGCAAAGAAAGCCTTCCCACAGCCTCATGCCGTCACCAACATGCTTCACAGTAGAGCATGTGTGTTCAGAAAGTATTCAAACTGGACCACAACTTTTCGGACGCTCTAAGGCCAGAAACAACAGCCGGACTGTTTGCTAATCAGAAGACTTTAAAAGCCGTTTCTCTTCACGAGGGCTGAAAGGAAATGTCTGTTGAACTATTCATGAAATTTATGACTGAATGAATTGATGAATTATTGTCTAAAACAACAATAAACCAACATGTTTGACTTTCCACAACAGTGACATTAAATGTAATAATACTGTGTTTTTAGATCTTAAAACGACTCTACTTAAAATCTTCTAACACATAAAAGGCATCAATCCCCTTTGAGAAAAAAATTTGTCTTTATTAAATAAAATCTCTAGAGATTGTGTAAAGTTTCTGCTTTTAAATGTTTTATTTTGGGGTAAAATGGCACAGGAAGCAGACTCCTGGTCTATCTCATAATATCCTGTTAGGTTTTGTGTTGTTTATGGTTCAAATGAGACAAAAGCTGAAAAGGTTTCACCCCAAGCCAGCATGTTTGGATTATTTTGCTTAAAAATGTTTTTTTTATTTATTTATGGAGTTAAACTACTTTTCTAATAAAAGATCTAAATGGCCTCAGAGTTGAAGAAGCAGCCGCCATGTTCTGGTCATCCTTAAAAACTATAACTAAGGAGACTTTTCCTACCGTCCGACTCGGCCACGATCACAGCGAAGTATCTGATGGCGCCGTTGGCGTCGCTGAACCAGGAGCAGTTAAAGCGGAAGAAGATGGAGGACGACGTCAGTTTGGACGACTTCTCGCTAACATGGATGCTGGGAGGCGGAGTGGGAGGACCTGAGGGGGAAGCTCATCGGTTAAACATCTTTGCAGAGATTTAAAGAAACCTGAAAACTTTAAAAATAACCAATACTTTAAAAAACTTCTCAACAAATACAGACAGTAAATCAGTTTATTTCCTCCATGCAGACTCTAAGGAACCTCTGGAGGATAAAAGCTTCCAGCGTCATCTCTTCTTCTGCTAATGTCTTTTTTTCCCCAATGTCCTCGTGTCAGGATGATTTATGATGCAACGCAGGCAGAGAGAAGAAGAAGAACAACAAAGAAAGAGGAAAAAGGTTGTAAAAGAGAAGAAATGTTGGTTTGGGTCACAGTGACTTCATCTCTGAAAGGTCAAACTGAAGAAATAAAGCGATTCATCAGAGACGGAGCGTTATCTGGTAGACTGAGGCAGAACAGTGGCGCTGTTCAACGACCTCAAGCAATTAAGGAAGTTAGAGCTCCCAGAAAAGATGCTGCAGATCCATGTGACGATGTCATCAGTTGATTAATGAAAGAAGGGCTTTTCACAGGAAGATCTGATCAGGAAGCTGGGTTAGAATTCAGAAAATAAGATCTGAAAACAATCGAGCTTTAGTGGAGCTTCGGGAATCTGGTTGAGATCTTTGGAGTCAGAACTCTTAAAAATGAAGGAATCTGTTTAAATCAGTAGGAATTGGAAACCTGCTTAGAGTCAAAACTCTACATTAAAGAGGCTCTGATGAGGCGGTTGTGATACAACATTACATGGAGTGTCCTCTGTTTCCGTTCTCCTTAAAGCCAATCACGCTGTTTTATTTCCCAATTTAGTCAGGTGTTTTTGTAGTTTTGTGCATTAAACAACAAAAAAACTCCTTCACTGGGTTCACTACACACATTAGCTTTAAAAAAAAACATTGCCTGTCCGTTTGACGAGGATCTTATTAAAGAATGATCGGCACTTTTTCAAAGACAATTAAAGTCGTAGGGAAGCAACTGTTCCAACCGTTGCATTTTCGATTTCTCCCAAGTGGTGCCTGACTTTACACGAGTGAATAAAGTGAATGTGATTGGTCGTTTATCAAGGTGGAGGGATTGTTGCGGTGGAAGGTTCCCAAGCAAGTTTGGTTGTGGCGGGTTTCTCTGAGGCATATTGCTAACCAGTTTGCAACTTAGCGCTAGTAGGTTCCCAATGGGAAATTCCATTGGGACCAAGTAGCACTAAACTGGTGACTTAGAAACGACACTGTCAAGGAACGCTATGGACAGAGGAAACATGCAAGAGGAGGAGAGTTTAGTGTCGGAGGTCGTGGATGAGTCTCCTCCATCATACATTTTTTATTTAGAGGAGGAAAGCGGGGATGAAGATGTTATGGAAGAGGACGCCAGGGCGGCAGAAGCTTGGTTTGGTGTAGAAGGCTTACAGCCGTACATGTTTGAGCCCTTGCCTCGCAACGCTGCCAGTTCTGTTAGCTCTACGCCTGCTGAAGACACAGACTTCCATCCCCGTGAACACTGGGACGGAACTCAATGGGAAAGGATTCTTATTTCAACCGGTGCGTATATTAGCTGCAATATATGAATCAAGATGCTATGACGAAAAAAAATGTGATTGACAGATGACCGTTGATATATGATTGGCTGAATTTAGGTGTTCAGGCTGACGTATAACTAACTGGCCTGCAGAAGATAACAAAAAAAAAAACGATTTTAAGACAGGATTATTTTTTAACGATAGACTTTTTTTTTACTTTTGGGACAATATAGTCCAATAAAGAGTATATTTATATACATGTTTAAGCCAGAAAGATTTGACATTTAAATATGATTTCCCTACGACTTTAAAGATTTAGGATTAGGATTCACTCGAAGATAACAGCCTACTGAGCCTACTGGCAATATCTGAAGCCATTCTATGGGACTGATAACCGCTAATAACGATCATGCATGCATGCGTATTACTAAGGGTATGCTGGAGTGACACGGTATGCTGAGCTGATAGAACATTGGGACCGTGCTCCCTTTTCAGGAAAATTACCGCAGACTAGCCCCCCCAGACGTCCCACCTGTGAGACCAACCAACTGAAGGAAAAGCTGTGATGCAGCAGGTCAACCCCTCACTGTCGTACAGCTTTGAAAGCAACGAGCCCTCTTTTCCTCAGGGCTTCTGGGCTATCTGGAGAGACAGATTCCACGTGGGATTATTTCTAGAAGTAAGCTAATAAAGCTCCTTGTCCTGCCATCAGAGCCACTGAGCGCAGTGTAGCGTCACCGCGGGTGAGGAAGCGGGAGCCTCTGCCTCATAAACTATTGTTTTGTTCCACTGAACAAATCTTTCCCACACAGCGTTGCAGTGGGTGCAGTGGTCAAATCACAGGGGGACGCCTCTGTAGATAGCCGTAAGTTAACTACATCAATTAAAGCCCATTCAATTCCCTCGTTGCTTGCCTCAGACTGATCTAAATCTCTCCGAGAGCTGGTTTTGGAGACGGACTGATCCTGCAGGTTCCTTAGAAGAGGCGGCAGAAATGAGACGAAACCAAAGAAGTTCAGCAAGGTAAGTGGTGGAGAATGATCTTAGTTTAAATCAAACTAAAATTACCTGATCTTTAAGTTCTAAAAGAAAGATCAGAGGCTGCTTCTCCACCCTTTAAGCTTGATGATTAAAAACAAAGTCTAGAAGTTGCATTTCTAAGGGGAGAACAAAGCCTGAGCTTATTTTGGGGAATCTTTGTGTCTTTGAAGCTGGTTTTTCTCTGCTTCAGTCTGGAACCGATACAGATGATTTCAGCCCTGCTCTCCCAGGTGAGCAGACCCATTTCCACGCTGCTTTTATTTAAAAACAAGCACAATGTTTTGGGGTTAAAGGTTAAACGGAGGAACTCACGGTCGATCATGGTGACGATGGTCCGGGTCACCGGTGGACTCATCTCTTTGGCCGACAACACTCTGATGGTCACTGCGTACTTCCTGAAGGCGCCCAGCTGATCCAGTGTTACCGCGGTGACGCCCCCATCCAGCTTCAGGACCTTGGTCAGCTCCCAGTTGTCGTGTTGATGACATTTGACCTCATAGGAGTCAAAGTCGGCGAGCGGAGCCATCCAGGAGCAGGAGAGGGAGGAGGAGGACAGAGGGAAGCAGTGGATGGACCTGATGGGAGACGGACCTGCGGGAGACGTGATGCAGTCAGAGATCTGAGAGACTAACTCGTTTTCACAGGAAGTATGATAAAACCGGTCAGAAACACTCAGAGGATGTGTTTGAACCATGAGGGCAGAGCAGAGATGAAACCCGACAGCTGACGGTGAAAAGTGTGACATAAATCTGCTTTAACAGGCTGACTGAAGTAAACAGAAGCAACTGGGTCAGACTTATGAATACTTTAGAAACAGAACTAGATTAAAAACTGGATTCAACAGACAAACAACCAGAACAGCTTTTCCTCTGCTGCCACCTGCTGGCCGAACTAGTAAACGTTTGTTTTTCCATTTTGGCAACTATTAAATAACTACATTAGATCTAATTATTTATTTTTTTTTATTCAAATCATGTTTAGTTTTTAAACTATTCTTTAGGTTTATATAACCTCCCTGGGATTAAATAATCCCACGTCCCTCAAAAAATATGTAAAATCAATTGAAAATGATTAAAGAGAAAAAAAAAATACAAATAAAATATTTGTGCTTTTTACACATTTGTCTAAATATCTAACATTTTAAGTTATCATTTATTGAATTAGTTTAAGGAAAAAGTTTTCTTCCAGTATTTATTTTGGTTATTTAGTATTTTTCATTAATTCTATAATTTACCGGCTTCAAATAAAATTTTATCTTCACATTAAATTATTTGATTTAAGATATTAAATATAACAATCTCAGAATTGACTGAACAGTTTGTGTCTTAGGAAATTAGTTCCGCCTACTTGTTCTGACGCTCATCTGGATTGGCTGGCTGCTGGCTGTGGGGTGGCCTCTGGCTCCGCCCCCACTGACTGTCGTCACGGTGAAGTTGTACTTTCGTCCTGGAAACATCCCGCTGACGATGCGTCTGGTTAGGTGGGTCTCTGTGATGGACAGAGGGTCCTCTGGCGCCCACTGTAGGCTGAAGTTGTCATAGTCTCCGGAGGCGGGGCCAGACCACTGCAGCTCTAAGGAATCATTGGTCGGGCCTTGTCTGACGGACAGGTCAGTGGGAGCTTCTGGCGCTAAAGGGAAGAAGAACAGCACTGAGTTTCTAACTACAGAGTATTTAGACTTTTATTTTTTAAACAGACTTACAGGTTCGTCCTAATTTGGAGACGCTGTTGGTCCGATCCCCGCTGCGTGTGATGACCTCAGCCTGATACAGTCTGCCAGGGATGAGTCCGAGGAATGTGTGACTCTTATGGTCCGAGCCCAGCGTCTGAGCTTCCAGAGTGGATCCAGAAAAGTTGTGCAACAGAACCTTCAACCAGCAAAACAAACAACGAAAACATTTAAAATTGTGAATCTTTGCTACATTTTGTTTATGATTTTCTCCACGATTTAAAGTTTTAACATGTAGAAACTTCCCAATTCTTTCTGATGACAATAGAAGCAGATTAAGCTGATTCTACTTTAATCTGACAATTTAATAACCAAGTGGATTTTAGTTATAAAATCTTAAAAGAAATCAACTTAACAAATGTTGTTTTACGATACCCAGAGGTTTCAAACCTCCCAGTTAAATATTTTTATTTTTCTCAAGAAAAAAAAGCAACTGGTTTATGGAAGTGATTTGGGACTGCTTTACCTTTATTTATTTATTTTTATATTTTTCTTTTGTAACATTCCTCTATTTTGTTTATTTATTTATTTATATATTTTTTTTATTTAATATTCAGTCTTCACATCATGACCTATTTTTTACTGGCTTGTTATTGTTTTCACTAATGTTTACACACAAAAGCTTTACTGTTATTTGGTTTATTTTTTAATCTTTATTTTTATTTTATTTTTTGCCCTTTTCATTGGAAAATAAAAAAGATCTTAATTGAAATATAAAGGCATATTCTTATATTATATTTGTATTCAGCAGTATTCTTTTTGAACAGAAGTACCTGAGGTGAGGATGAGGATTTTTTAACCTAAATATACAAAAAAAATTATTCTTTCTAAAACCAAACAAAATAAAAACCCTTTTATTCTAGATAGATAAATATTTAAACAGATGAGGATGAGCTGTTGTGATGCTTTACACATCTAGTGTGGGTGGCATATGAGCTCCCTCTAGTGGTAGTTAACTATATTTCACTGTTTAGAATAGAATACTACAGCAGAAATGAATTTAGTGAAAAATGTATTATTTAATGTTTGTATTTTCTTCTCAGAGGAGAATTTATATGTTTTTTTATCGAGGAACAGCTGCTTATCTCAAGAATATAAATCTAATAGCTTCAGAAATTCACTAAATATAATTAAAAACCTAAAATCTGTTTTACATTAAAAATAAGACCAATAACAATTTGTACAGATATGTTCTACTGATTTGACAGCTGTCCAGAGAAAGGTCAAAGTTGAAGAAACAAATATAGAAAGCATAGTGGATGAAAAAATGTTCTATTTCCTTGTTTAGTCGAGAGATTTTTTAGTTGTAATTTTGTGCAATCAATCAAAAGAAAATCCTTAACTAGGTCAATTTGATACATTAGGCGTTTCCTCGTCTTTAGACGAGGAACTTATTTAAAAACAATCAACATTCATTCAAAGACAATTAAACATTTATACGAAGAGGGTTTTAAAGCTAAGTATGGATGTCCTTTATATTCAGAAATTTATCTTTATCAGCGCTGCCGTTTCACCTCCCAAACAATCAGATATCTAGACCGTATCCATCCTCACATTAGCATCATTACACAGACTTCTTTATAGAACTTGATATAGGTGAGAGAACATTAATATATGATAACAGCATTATAGAAAACCGCTGCACAGCCAGTAATGGAAGACCGAATCAAACTGAGGAGGAACCCCACGCGACGACGCACAGGTCCTATCTGTTAGAACTTTTTTATTCATCTTCACCTGCTGATAGCAAATTTCACTTATATAGATAAATTGATCCACTATTCAACCAGTAAACTAATGTAACTAATATTGCTATTGTGATTACAACATCTATGGCAGGCCTTTTTCATATTAGTTTGCCTGAAAATGTATTTTGATATCTGAAATAAAGTTTTTCTTGTCAAAATGAACATTTCAAATAAAATGACATTCTTTAAACTCTTTAAAATGAATGTCAAATCTCCATGTTCCTATTGTTGACGGTCATAACTTGTTATTTTGACCAAGAAGAAATGCATTTCAGATATAAATGTATATTCAGTCAAAACATGCTAACATTTGTAGATCTATAAAACTTTATTCTTACTAGTATAAGTTAGTTTTTTTGACAATTCAGTTTCTGATGCAAAAATGTAACTTAGAAAATGTATTATTAATAGGAATATGACTTTGACCATGAAGAAACCGGTTTTAGTGATCTACAAATCTAACAACATAGAGTAATCTGCTTTTAATAAATGCCTAAATAGCCTGCCATAGAAGTTCATATAAATACCCATGAACTCAAGCAGTAATCTCCCTCTCCTTTGCAGATGAAGTGCTGTTGCTCTGTCTTTTAAACACTTTCTCCGATATTTTTGTTAATTCTGCATCAAAATCTTTAGTTCCAGCGGTGTGAAATAGGCACTTCCTGTTTCCTGTTGTCATGGTGACTTGTTGATGATGGCTTTTCATACTTGTTACACATGTTTGACTCTGAGTGGATCTACTCCGAGTTGATTGAAATTACTTACAGCAGCCGTGGTGAAACTAAAACTCGGAGATTAAACCTTAGGCTAGATCAGTTCAGAGTTGAGGATGAGAGTCTGAGTTTGTTAAACCTGCTTTGTGAAACAGGCCTCAGCGTTTTATTATTTAAAAGATGTGAACCAATTTACCTGGTAGCTGTTCCAGCTTCCCTCCCCATGCAGCCAGCTGACCGTAAGCCTGTCGGTCCGTCCTGAACTATGAACCTGCAGAGATGACACTGCAGACGGGACTGCAGAGGAAAAGAGACGCGTTAATAAAGACGGAATGATGAGATCTGATTGGTCGCTGTGTTTGGGATGACCGACCGGTTCTGGAGAGAACAGAAGAGTCGCTGCTCATGTCCCTGCTACGGCTCACCACCAGTAGGCGGTACAGACTTCCAGGCTGCAGGCCAGAGAACACGCAGCCGTCTGCAGACGGACCGACCTTCCTCTGGTCCACCAGCTCATCCCTGACCTAAATACAGAACATCATCATAGCGGCGGAAATCCTGATCGGCTTGAAACGTCTCAACGGAGCCAGAACATGGTCACACCTGCTGATGCTCCTTCCCGCTGCCTGCTGCCCTGTGATTGGACGTCGCCTCGGAGATGCTGTAAAGCGACAGGTCATAAGTGTCGACGTGTCCATCTGAGGGGCGCCAGGAGAAGCTGAGGGAGGTGGTGTTCACCAGGACTGCGGTCAGGTTTTGGACGGCAGCAGGACCTGAAGCGGAGAACAGGTCCACTTTAACACGAACACAAATGTTCCTTCATAAACACTAAAGGTCAAAGGTCAAACCTGGTCAGGTCTGCTCACACAATCTGCTTCTTCTGGTTTGAACTAAAAACAAAATACCCACCCATAGTAACTGTTTCAGCCAATAGGAGGACAGAGGGGCTGTGACATCACTGGCTTTTGGGTGAAAATATGGAGTGAATTTTGTTCCAATATTGCTGAAGTAAAGAAGACATTCTTATATAGAAATAAAAAAAATGTAAAGCAGAAATAAAACTCTAAAAAACATTAACTAATTTTTTTTTCCAAATTAAAATTTTTATATTTTTTTTTACAAACTGAGTTCTTTTTAAAATGTGTCTCACAGATCATGTTCCCTTCACCTGAAGCTCAGGACAAACTCCTTGACCAAAACAAAAAAAACTGTTTGAAATTTGCTTAAAAACCTGAAAATGCAAAAATGCTGAAGTGTTTGTTCTGTTGTTGCCTATAGAGGGCGGTGTAGGCTTTCAGGCCAACTGATAAAAAAAGAATACCTTCTCTATAAAATAAGCAACTCACGGGTTTGTCCCTCGGCTGTGGCTGCGTCCAGCGATGGGACCCCCCCGCTGAGCGTCTCCACCTTCACCAGGTAGCGCTTCCCTGACGTCAGACCCTCCAGCTGCTCGCTCCGATGGCCCACCGCCACCGACACATTTCTCAGAACACTTCCGGCCTCATCCAGCAGCTGCAGGCGGAATCCGTCGTAGATTCCCACCGGCCGCTCCCAGCTCACCGTCAGGCTGTGGGTGGTGTGTCCGTTATCGGCCTGCAGGGCGGTGACAGCAGCTGGAGCTGCAGGACGAAGACAGGAAATGAGGAGGACCCCAGGCGGAGCTTTAACGCAGCACTAACGCAGGCTTACCGGTTCTGGCGGAGACTGTGCTGCTATTGGTCAGAATACCGCTCTGTGATTGGATGGTTACGATGTAAGCCTGACCTGGATTCAAGTCTAAAAACTCGAGGGACGAAACGTGTTTGGGGACGACACGAGTGTCGGCTGAAACGCGGCCCTGAAACAGAGAAATTAGGATTATTTTAGATAAACATTAACGTTCAGACAGGAAAATTCAGAAAAAAATAAAAAATAAAAAAAGAGCAACTTCAGCAAATGAGAAGACCAACAAAGGGTTAAATAAGAATCAGCAGTTACACATGCTGATCCTGCTGTGGAAGACGTGCTCGATAGGAAACGCTGCTCTGACTGGATTAGATCAAACCCAGAGGGATCCAGCAGCGGAGGACGACGGCTCCTCCAATCATCATCGTCTGCAGCAGCTTCACACCGAATCCAGGATGGTGAATCGACCTCAGGCTTCCAAAATGCTCCCTCCATGTTCGCATAACTTTAGCATGTCTGATCCTTTTCCTTTTTTTTATTATTCTGCTTCATTCTATCTATCTCTATTCTCCCATTCTGCAGAATCTGTTAGTTCAACGTTCTGCTCTCTCTGCATTTTCTCATAGTAGCTTCATCTGGTCTGTTCCTGTTTGGCTGTGACTCCATTCTGGAGAGAAATATCAGCTGTGCTGCTGCCATCAACACCTTTGTTTATAGATGTTGGAGCTTGGCCTGTTTTTCCAGTGTAGTCCTGTTTCTCTGACTGTGATTGGCTGGATGTGCTCTCTTCATCCTCTGACATGGGAGCTGGCTCAGAGCTCGTCTGACTGGCTGTACTGTTTCTTGGAGCTGGTTGAGAAGTTCCTTCTGTATCTCTGCTTCTGTCTCCTTGAACCCCAGTCGGCCTCTGCAGATGGCCGCTGACACTGAGCCTGGTTCTGCTGGAGGTTTCTTCCTGTTAAAAGGGAGTTTTTCCTCTCCACTGTCGCTACAAGCATGCTTAGTGTGACGGATTGCCTTTGAGTCACTGACTCAATGCAATCAACTGGTTTTCCTTAGATAGAATCAATTTGACTGGATGATCTGGTTGGATTGTAAAGAGCCTTGAGATAACATGTGTTGCGTGAATAAATAAACTGAATTGATTTACAGAGACGCCATATTCCTCGTCGTCAGGGTTACAGATCTGATTCTTTTAGAAATTGTGAATGTTTGATTAAATTAATCTCACCGTTGTTGATAGGGACACTTTGTAAAAGTCCAGGTCTCCTTGTCCCGCCGTCCACAACAAAAGCAGCCCACCAACAGAGTCAGTCCGGCCGCGCTGGGGAATCATCCGCAGGTTCCTGGCAGAGCTGGGAACTGGAACATAGAATCAGTCTGAAGCAGATCTGTCCTCAGCGCCGCTTTTCTACCAAAACCCAGCACTGCAGTCCTACCTGTCCGTCCTTCCATCACCTGAGCCACCTGAAGAAGCCCGCTGAACGTTGACACCATGATCTTATAGAGACGCCCCGGCGTGAGAAAGGTGAGCTGGTGATGATGCACGTCGCTGCCCAGGATGGCTGGAGGGAAGACCCGGGTGTCGTTAAAGAGCACGGTGACCTGAAGGTGAGCAGGCAGAGAGAAAGATGAGACAAAGACAAGGAAACACTTATTCATTGTTTCTTTGATTAAATCTGACCTCATAATGGTCCACGTCTCCAAGGGCGGCGCTCCACGTAACGTTCAGAGCAGCTGTTCCTGCGTTACTAACTGACAGATTCCTCACAGCTGCAGGGACTAGAAAAAACAAACCACCAGTTTAAAAAATTAAAACCACCTCCAGGCCGCTTCCTCTCCTCCAGTTCTGACTCACTGGTTCTGCCGTGGGTGGAGACGCTGCTGACATAGCTGCCGCTCCACGTCTCCACCGTGACGGTGTAGAGTCGCCCCGGTGTCAGAGAAGAGAAGGCGCACTCGTTGTGTCCGGTGGGGACGCTCTGGTTCTGCAGGACAGTCTGGTTGTAACTGATCAGAACCACATAGCGATCCAGATCCCCCGCTGCATGGTGCCAGTACACCTGGAGACACGAGGGAGGCGTTCACACACCTGCCGGGCTGCTAGACACTCAAACGTTTACCTTTTTATGCCGAAACATAGAAATAAGCTTAAATAAGCATATTCAGAGGTTCCTTTTAATGCACTTTATTTTTCATAAGGAAGCACAGACTACAAGTTTGACTCAGATGATTTTGGAACTTATAAATAATAGTTTAACAGATGTCATCAGCTTCTAGAACAGGGGTGGGCAAACTTTTTGACTTGCGGGCCAGAATGGGTTCTAAAATTTGACAGAAGGGCCGGGCCAGGAGCATTTGGACAAGCAATGTCATTAATTAAACCTGGGGATTGAAATGTATAAAAAAACAGACAATTTTCACGACCATAAGGCGCACCGTACTAAAAGGCGCAGTCTCAGTTATGTGTGCCATTTCTGTATTTAACACACACATAAGGCGCACCGGACTATAGGGTTTTCTTATATACAGGTACATGTCCTCTACTACTTTTAGATACCTCTACTGCGTATTTAAAAATACAGCGGGGGCAAAACTGAGTATGATTGTGCTTTATTCATTTATTTATTACAAAGTATTAATCAAACCTACGTGCTGGCCTTGAGACAGACACGTTGCTGATGACACAGAGCGCTGTGATCACTCCTAAATTAACTTAAAATCCTGAAACCTGCCGACGGAATATGTTCGCTTTTATTGCTGGTATCCTGGTGCCTGCAGTTTAAATTATGTAGATGAAAAACGCCTGCCAGCCACCGAGGTGAACCCGGAGGCTGCCCGGCCTAGAGGCTGCTGTTGAAGGGGTTCCTACTGTCGGTGTACCGCTGGTATGTGGGGGTCTGAGCGCCTCCGACAGATATAGTATAGGCATGATGATAATCTGGATGAACTGACTGCAATTATTAAGTTTTCAGGTGGACTTTCTCACTTAAAAACATATTAAAACTACTTTATTCCCACTGATCACATCAAATATAGCTGCAAGATTTAGATTATTTAGATGAAAAAACACCTGCCAGCCACTGCGGTGAACGCGGAGGAGACCCGGTCCAGAGGCCCCCTATGGAGGGGGAACAGATTATTTCAGGCAGCTGAAATATATGGTTCCCCCCCTTTAATTTTTGCAAATAAAATATGACCAAATCCACAGGATTTGTTCTCGGTGGTGAGTGGAATAAGCACAGTTAAAGACTTGCAGGTAAATTAATTTCTTCCCCTGTTATGGAGGGGGAACAGAATATTTCAGTAAGCTGAAACATCCATTATCTCCTCTCCTCCTCCCATATCTTTGGGAAATAAAGAGCAACTGTTTCCAATTTCTCTAAAATTGATATGTGTGATGTGGTATACTATAAATGTCCTTAATCCAGTAATCTGTCATATTTTACATTAGAAGGTGATTAACAGAAATTCTACTCTCATCTTCGCAGGACGTCTTAATTTGTGTGCCCTGCTATCAGCCAGTTTCCATCCTCTTATATCAGCAATGAAAAATTAAAAATACACTACGTGTTGTTGTGTTCGGTGACTGACGTTTATTTCTGTCAGGCTGAAGGGACAAAAGTTGGAGAAATACCGATTCTCTTGGCGTTTAAAAAAACACAAAACAGCGTGAGGACCTCGTTAATGTATTTATTTTACAATTTCTTAAAAAGAGCAACCGATTAAAATGGATGTTACAAAGTTGAGATGATTATATGAGCTGTTTTTACCGAAAAATGATCAGGAGCGCCTTATGAATGGTCAGATCCGCCTCTCTGGCTGCAATGCGCGCTCCCGACACAGGGGGAACAGATTTTCACGGGGAAACAGAATTTCTCACAAGACCTCTTCACACCGATGTCGAGCGGTTGAAGTTCCTTTGTCAGACCTCCCAGGATAACAGCAAGCACAGCGTTCATTCAGTCACAGATTAACAGCGATGGTGATGCGTGGAAAAAACCACCTGGTCTCCTCATACACCTGCCTCGCTGTCAGCTCCCAGATCAGCTTCTCTGATTGGTTGATGCGGCGCTTCCAGCAGCAAAACTTCAATTTTTCCATCTCGAGCAGCAGCAGCGCGTTGGCGGCGCGCTCCCGAAGCGCACCGATGTCGAGCGGTTGAATAACAGCGAGCACAGCGTTAATTTGTTTCACCTTGTTTTTCACATCAGCTGTGAGATGGGCACGCATGGAGTTACAGATTACCAGAGATGGTGATGAGTGGGAAAAAAACACCTGGTCTCCTTACATTCACCTCCCTCAGCCACGCTTTCATCATCTCCTCAATGAGGAGATGAGGAGTTCTGCATGGTGCATGGTGGTCTCAAAAGTCGCAGTTACAACACACATAGGGCGCACCGCACATTTTGAGGAAAAAAAAAAAAAAAGACGTTTATGTGCGCCTTACAGTCGTGAAGATAAGGTAATTTGGACAAGTTCGGCGGGCCGGATTAAAAAGCCTAACGGGCCGTATACGGCCCGGGGGCCGTAGTATGCCCATGTCTGTTCTAGAATCACATCAGACTAAGAGGAGCCGACTTGCTTTTCAGGTAAGTTTGTAAAGTTAGGCAGTCAAATATTAAGAGCAATATTTATGGTTATTTAGCGTGTTGTAAGAGAAAAATAAGAGGGTTATTTTTTCCAAGTAATTTTTTTACTTTGTCATTCATTGATTTATAAAAATCTTACTTGATTAAATAAATATGTAGTTTGGAGCTAAATATGTTTTTACCAAATGAAATATTTAGCTTGGAGCTAAATAATTATTTAACAAATTAAATATTTAGTTTGTTAAACAAATATTTAGCTCCAAACTAAGTATTTATTTAACAAACTAAATATTTAATTTGCAAACTAAATATTTAGTCTCCAGCTAAATATTTGTTTAAATAACTAGATATTTAGTTTGCAAATTAAATATTTGGTTTGTTAAATAAATATTTGATTTTCAAACTAAATATTTATTTAACAGAGTAAGATTTTTATAAATAAATGAATAACAGTGAAAAAATGACTTATGAAAAAAATAAACCCATTATTTATGTCTTAAAACATGCTAAATAACCATAAATATTTCTACGAATGTTTGACCGCTGAACTTTAAAAACGGCGCCCCATATTCAAAAAGCAGAATTGAAAGCAGAAGAGAAAGGTGAGCATGCTGCAGCCTTGTATTTGGCAAGATCAGTTTATTCTGTAAGAAACGCTGGTGAGACAATAGCTGCCATTGTAGCTAAGACGTAACAATGGAAAGCGACTGACATTTATAAAAATGGCCGGGAATCAGCGTCAGCGGCGGAGAAGACAGGTGAGCATGGGGAACGACCAGGACGTGTATTAAATGTGAGGACAAATAGTGCAGTCCTGATAAGACACACAGCAGGCTGTTTAGATATATTCTGATGTTAAAAGTATTTCAATTGTCAATATTTTTTTTATTTTGCCTACAAAAACATCAATTGTTTACTTAAAGGGATGAGGGGAAACTTGGAAAATATCCAAACATTTATAAATCCATATAAATATGGAGTTATAGAGGATGTATGATGTATTTGATGTATGTTGACTGGTTCTATAGGGTTTTTCTTTCAGGAAGGAGGTGCATTGAAATGAAATCAAGTGTTCAGCAGACGAATTAAAAAATACTCATCAGGCAGTAGAAAGAAATGCCAAAGGAACTTTTATGAGTGAAACTTTGAGGCTAAAATGTTTACTGACTTTGAGATAATTGTCTCTTCCGGCATGAACGGCGTTCGGACTTCCCACTGCTGCTGGTTCTGTAAGAAGACAGGGAACAAAAACAGATTGTAAAGAACAAAACGACCACAAACGAGTAGATGCTTCCAGGAAACTCTTACGTGTTCGAGCCTGAAACACAGCAGTGTTCTGCAGTCCGTTGCTCCTGGTTTCTATGATGACTGAATAGAGGCGTCCAGCTTCCAGGGAACTGAAGGAGCATTCAGGCCGTGAGCTGCTGGACACCACCAGCATTTGGACCGTTTGCTTCCCGTATTCAAGGCGGACCACGTAGCTGTCCACCAAGCCCTCTGCAGGACGCCATGAGACGTAAAGAGCATCTGACCTGTTGCTGTTGGCGACCACCACTCCTGAGACAGCGGCTGGGACTGCAAAACAATAAACAAAAAGGTGGAAACATCAGCTCCAGACAGATGGAGTCAGGATATGGCCTAGATATATTCCTTAAAATCAACCAGCAAATTATTTAAATTACCTGCTGGTTCGTGACAGATTAACCTTATGAGTTAGAGCAAAGTTTTAACATTCTTCAACCAAAACCACCTGTTTAAAAGCTTTGCTAGCAGAAGAAAGTGTCTCCCAGCACTGAATGTTGATTACACTAAAAACATGAGGCTATATCACAATTAGCGTAGACTTCGTCGAGAAAAAGTATCAAATAGTCTGACAGTATGTCAGAGCAACATACACCAACTTTAAAAAATTGTTTTACATCTCTGTATTTTTGGGATTGTAACTTCATATATTTTATAACATGACATTTAGCAAGGTGGGCTAATGGTAGCATGGCGATAGCAAGGTGGGGTAATGGTAGCATGGTGATAGCAAGGTGGGGTAATGGTAGCATGGTGATAGCAAGGTGCAGCAATTGTAGCATGGTGATAGCAAGGCAGGATAATATTAGCATGATGATAGCAAGGCGGGCTACTGTTAGCATGCTGATAGCGAGGCGGGCTAGTGTTAGCATGGTCATAGCGAGGTGGGGTAATATTAGCATGGTGATAGCAAGGCAGGATAATGGTAGCATGATGATAGCAACGTGGGCTAATGTTAGCATGGTGATAGCAAGACAGGCTAATCTTAGCATGGTGATAGCAAGGCGGGGTAATGTTAGCATGGTAATAGCAAGACAGGCTACTGTTAGCATGGTGATAGCAAGGCAGGATAATGGTAGCATAGTGATAGCAAGGCGGGGCAATTGTAGCATGGTGATAGCAATATGGGGCAATGATAGCATGGGGATAGCAAGGTGGGGTAATGGTAGCATGCTGATAGCAAGGCGGGGTAATGGTAGCATGCTGATAGCAAGGCGGGGTAATGGTAGCATGGGGATAGCAAGGTGGGGTAATGGTAGCATGGTGATAGCAAGGTGGGGTAATGGTAGCATGGTGATAGCAAGGCGGGGTAATGGTAGCATGGTGATAGCAAGGTGGGGTAATGGTAGCATGGTGATAGCAAGGCGGGCTAATGTTAGCATGATGATAGCAAGGTGTAGTAATGTTAGCATGGTGATAGCAAGACGGGCTGATGTTAGCATGATGATAGCAAGGTGGGGTAAAGTTAGCATGGTGATACCAAGGTGGGGTAATTGTAGCATGATGATAGCAAGCGGGGGTAATTGTAGCATGGTGATAGCAAGGTGGGGAAATGTTAGCATGGTGATAGCAAGGCGGGCTGATGTTAGCATGATGATAGCAAGGTGGGGTAAAGTTAGCATGGTGATACCAAGGTGGGGTAATTGTAGCATGATGATAGCAAGCGGGGGTAATTGTAGCATGGTGATAGCGAGGTGGGGAAATGTTAGCATGGTGATAGCAAGGCGGGCTGATGTTAGCATGATGATAGCAAGGTGGGGTAATGTTAGCATGGTGATACCAAGGTGGGGTAATTGTAGCATGATGATAGCAAGCGGGGTTAATTGTAGCATGGTGATAGCAAGGTGGGCTAATGGTAGCATGCTGATGGCAAGGCAGGCAAATATTTGCATTGTGATAGCAGGGCGGGCTAATTTTAACTTGCTCTTCAGGTTTGCACAGCAAGCCCACATGAAAAAAAGCCCAACAAACCCACTTTCACACCTTTGCACCGCATTTCCAGGTTTTAAATAAAACCCAACGCAGGCAAATATCTTAATGTCTCTTTTTTTTATTCAGTGATCTAATGGGTTCTTCTAATGTTATATCCTATAAATTAATTTAACAATGTGTAAGAATTTTTTTTTTCTTAAGTCAGTGTTTAATTCAGCTCAAACAATAAATTGGTAAAATATAATGATTCACTTTTAAAAAATTTGGCACATTGGAAAAAATATATATAGCCCTCCATGTTATGGACAAACCCTCTTTATTCCACAGAAAATGCTTTTTTTTTAAAGAAAATTGACCCTAAAAGTTAATTGCTAGTTGATCAATACGATCAATCAACTTTAGATCAATTCATTAACTTAAATCAATTGATGATGTGTATTCATAGCCATGTTTGATAAATGTCCTCATAAAACTTACAGGAATCAAGGGTCCCCACAACACTAGTTATGCAAGGATACACACACAGAGTTCCTGCTCAGAAAACTTATTATACAGCCACAATTTTTTCCGGTTATTGTCACAACATTGTGTGTCTGCTTGTGTGAGAGATTAAAGTCCTGGGAGGGTCTTTGTCCTTGTGGAACATTCCAAGCTTTCTTTTTTAGGCACGTCGGATATTGTGTTAAGCAGCGCCTGATGTTATCGCATTCTTTAGGAGAACTCTGACCCTGCACACAAATCACCACAGCTACATGTCAAAATAATAGCCCCGTTAATCCCAATTTTAAACAACTGTTTAAAAAGGTTCTGTAAAGAACTAAAGAGAAATAAAAATATGATTTAACAGATGGATTTGCTCCTGCTCTAAATTCTATAGATTGGCTAAATAAGCACAGAAACACAAATACCCATCCAAAGGTATTCTTCATGAAATTTAGCTTCTATGTGAAAATAGATAAATAACATTTTAGACTAGATTATTGCTATAAAAAGGCTGATAAGTAAGTGGGTCCAACTTACAGAGCTTTTATTCCACAGACCTTCTGCCATTGATGCCTTTAGCAAACTAAAATCTTATGCTTTCACAGAACAGCTCTGTTTATTACCTTATTATTATTACTTTTCTATTATTACTACATTAAATACAACCAGTGAAAGCATCTAGGATTTCATTTAGGGGACCAGAGTAATTTTAGGCAAAATCTGCTACTTTAGTTTAATTAATCCCATAAAATCCTAGTAAAATTAATTAAAGTCTGTGGTTGTAAAATAAAATAAATACATAAAAAGGTTTAGGAGGGATTATTGTATTTTAAGACATTAGTGGTAGATTAATTTGATAATTTAGTTCTATATATGCAGTCATGTAGGATTAATATGCCTTCATTTATCTTGGGTTTGATGCATCAGCTGGATTCAGGACTGACTTAAAAAACAGAACATTTCTAAAACAAATATAGTTGATAAAAATAAAAGTTAAAAAAGTTAACAAAAATTTATGTTTTTTTTTACATTTTTATTATTATTTTTTGACTTACTTGGAATATTTTGTGAGTGAGAATCAAAACAACAACACAGTACGACTGAGTAAAGGTCATTAACTCCAGAATCTTTAAATCTAAAAGCGATAGCTACAAGATTAACTTTTAGCGGACAAGAAGTGGCTTACTGATGCTCGCCAGGCTGCCATGTTGGCTACTGCTAACGCTAACCAAACCAAAATTTTTTAAGAGTTCAGAAGAAAAGAAGTAACCTCTGTGCAGCTTCTGAGCCTCTTCCCCTCCTTAAGTCGGCATCAAAAGCTTGCCTCATGTTCTTCCTCATTTTGCCTCTTTTTTTTTTTATTTGGCGTGAATCTGAAGAACGTAACAGAATGAATCCATTTCTCAGCTCCATCATGAAGCTGCTGGACCTGACAACAGCTGAGACTTTAACCTATTGATGCAGAATCCGTGGACCAGTCAACAATTATTAAACAATTATTAAATGTTTTATTAATTAATTAATTAATTAATTATTAAATTATGCTTTCATTCTGCACTCCTTTAGGCATATTACTGCAGAAAAACTGTTTCCATAAAATAAAGTTGTAGCTAAGACCTTTAAAATTCACTTTTTTTTAAAATAATCCATTAAAAGGATGTAAAGAAATTAGAAACATATGAAGCAGAAAGTTTTATTTTCTTATTGTAAAGTAAAGTAAAGCCTCTCATATTTTCCTCTGTAGCGTTTTTTTCCTGGGCTTCGGTCATATGGGGACATTTTGAAACGTTAATGTTTGAACATTCCTGCTCTGTTGATTGTTTGGTCAAAAGGCTCGCTGAGGTTTCCTGTTTTGACTTTTGATTGTGTTCGATGGGAAAACGCTGGATGGGAATATTGTACCTACACAATAAGATCCCGACTGACCAACAATCAAACACGGTTACATAAGCGATTGTGTGTTTGTTGGTCATTAGCTCCCCTGAACAATACGTTTCTAAGTACACACGTCAGAAAACAGGTCGATGGAGCAAAACTGGACCTGGACTCACCTGTTTTAGCCTCCAGGCTGGTGGGTTTGGACTGCAGCGGCCCGCTGATGGTGGCAGCCTGCAGCGTGTAGACGGCTCCAGGCTTCAAATCATTCAGAACCAAAGAAGTAGAACCAGCTGGAACTCTGTGGTTCTGAACAACAACACTGCAGAGTGCAAATGGAGTTAAGTTTGATACCAAACCAAAGTGTTTTCAATGCAAAACAAGTTTAACGCTGCAAACAATGAATTATTAGAACCTATTCCTGCCTCAAACCAAACAGAACTTCCTGCGTGTCTGTCTGCTGGGTTCCATGTTTGTTCTCTAATGTTCTGCATAAAGTTTCCATCTAACCAAGTCTAACAACCTTAGATCCAACTTTTTCACTTTACGATGTACTATATACCACACAACGAGAAACCTTTCCCAAGTGCAGCGGTCCAACTGCACTGTCAGATTATCACAGTTATTCTGAGCAGAATCTCAGAAGATTAATAATCTAACAGATATAAGATTGTAAGACTGGGTTAGATGGAAACTTTCTGCAGAGCTGCATGAAACTATTGTCTGGTTTGTACTTTATTCTTTTGTTGTGTGCTCCCATGCAAAAAAAAAAACAAAAAAAAACAGCAACATTTTCCCAATAAAACACATTCCAACTCCTGTCCGTAAGCTCCAGGGGTGTGAATACTTTAGCAGAGATAATTCTATCCTGACATGAGACAGAGATCCTCCCTCAATTATTCACCTGTTCTGCAGCAGAGTCAGGTTGTAGCAGTCCACGTCTCCTGGAGGTTTCTCCCACTGCGCCTGAAGGCTGCTGACTCCAGTGTTGCTCAGTTTGATCGTACTCAGCGCCATGGGGGCTGAAACACCGTTACCATGACAATGTTTATCTAAAATCTACAACTACAGCCTTTGTTTAAAAAGATCGCTTTTGCAAACCTGTCCTTCCCTCCACGGATACGGACGTGTTCAGTTTGCCTCTCCTTGTTGTCACGGTGATGGTGTAACGCCGTCCTGGCGTGAGCACGTTGAACGTGCACTCCCTGGTGTTCGAGTCCACCTCTCGCGTGCCGACGTCAGCATCTTCTGGAAGACAGCGTGGATTACAGAGGCAACCAATCTCAAAAAAAAACTTTCTGGGGGTTTGAGGTTACCATGGCGAATGGTGAGGGAGTAGCCATCTCTTAAACCAGAAGGGGCGTGGCTCCACATGGCGCTGAGCGAGGTCTCATCATAGTGACGAATGTGGAGATCTGCCACCGGAGCGGGAACTGCAGAGAAATATTTTATACAAACTCATTTCCAAAACAGTTAAGTCATATTTATTTTATTTTTTTTTCATTAAACTCGGAGGGACGCATTAAAATTAAAAGAACCAGATAAAAGTTGTCCTGGATGAGGCAGCTCTAAATTACAATAATCTATAAAATACATTTATTAAACATTAAAGGTAATTTTAGTGTCAGAATAAATCATCCAAACGCCAAAATATTAACCGTCCAAAAACTCGAGCACTGATTTAGCTTATTAATGAACAGCAGGGCTTCCAGCAGAAATATCAGATCTAACTGAAGGAGGATGAGAATAATCTGATACAGATTAACAGAGCAGCTACTTTAAAAAAAAAAAAAACAGAAATAAAGGAAGAAATAATCTGCTGCTGTATATTGTTAAAAAAATGTATACTGCAGAATTAAACTGCAAATTTTCCTAAACACTGTTTTAACCTGAACAATGTAGCATGTAAAGTGGAAATAATCTGCCTAACAGCCAAACACACTCAGCTTAAACGCTGTTTAATCCCAATCATACATCAAGGCTGTATTTGTTCAACAGCTCAAACACTCTGGAGCAGCAGGTTTTACTTACATATTTAATCCATATATCTATGGTCAAAGCTGTGTCAATGAATCAGGGCATAAACCACCCACTTCAAAATAAAAGCATGAATACATAAATGGATATATACTTCAACGGTCTCTTTAACCCGCTGTTATAACCATATTTAAACTTCCTCTGTATTATACAAAGGATCTAATTATTGTATTCCAGTGAATTTGGAATATATTACTGAACTATTTTACATTTTTCTGAGTATTAGTTGATATAAATCACTGATTGAAGCCAATTAAATATGCAGTCTTAATTTAAAGATTTAATTGTTGTTCATTTTGTTTTGCCTACTGTTAAGGCTGGACAATAAATCCATTTTATTGAGATTTAATTTGATTTAAAATCAGGATTTAAACATTTTCCTTGAGTTTCCAGTTTACCCAGTAATCAGTCAGCCTGTCACTTCCTGTTCTAGGTGTGGAGTCATAATTAATAAACCAGCTAATTATCCAACATCACTCACTAAAAACAATTTGTGTGTCATATTTATTTATAAGTTTATTTATATAACAGCTTCTATCTAGTTGAATATTGAATTCAGGTTATTAAGATAAAAGCAAGTTTCCATGTTATTTCTGTTAATTGTATTTCATTTTTCATAAAAAAAGGCAGAAATTAAAGCAAAAAAAAATGAGATCAACCTTTTAGAACACATCACCCTGTCTTACCTACTTTCATTATTTTTGTAATTTTTTACTGTTTACAGATTAATTTCTCCCTTTATTATTCTTTATGTATTTAAATGTCTTCATTGTTTTTCTGCTGAATGAATGATGTTTGTTAATGACCTGTGGATCCGTCACAGCTGCTCTCGGCCGTCAGTCCTCCACTCTCCACTCTCAGCGCGGCTCTGTACTGTTTTCCGGGTGTTAGTTCCGTCCCTGGAAAGCTGAAGTTCACCGCATCGTGGTCCAAGCCGGCACTGACCAACTGCTGCGAGCCGTCAAACAGGAAAACCCTGTAGCCCTCCCAGCGACTAGCGGGGGGCGCCCAGGTTAGGAGAAGACCGCCGGAGTGGGAAGGAGAGAGGCTGAGGAGCGTGGCCGGCGCAGGAGCTGGAGATCAAAAAGAAAGATGATGATGAAGAAGAAAAGTACAGAGGAGAAAAGCTCACTGTGTCATCGCCTCACCTGTCCTCACGATGCCTTCTGATTGGTTGGTTAGTGCGCCGCTAACAGACATCAGTTCGACCCGATAGGCCGAGCCGGGGGTGAGCTGGTAGGCGGCGACCTCGGTGGCATTTGGAGGCTGAGTGGTTTCCCGGAAGAAGGAGGTGTCATTGGAGGAAAAGGTGACGACGACAGCGTCAATGTCGCCTTCGGGCCGCTGCCATGACAACCTGAGGCTGGTGGCATTGTTTTCCGAGGTGATGTTGGAGACCGTAGAGGGCGCTAGTGAGGAAACGCAGTGTTAGAACTTTCCTCCTCTTCCACTTCTACTCCATCTTTCTTCCTTTCCTCCCCCGCTCTCTGGTCCTTTTTACTATCCCTCATTTTCAGCTTTCCTTCTGCTCTTTGCCCTTACCTGTCCGAGCCTCGATCGTCTGGCTGTTCTGAAGCCCGCCGGCCTCTGTCACCATGGTAACACGGTAAAGTCGCCCAGGTGTCAGGTCACTAAGGGTGTGCTGCGTCGTCGTGCTTCCTAACGTCTCGTTCTTTAACAGACCTGGAGATCCAAAGATGGAGACGATCACATGACCTGAATAACTCAGTCGCAGCATCAGGACTTCCTGGTCTGACCTTCAGACTTCAGAGTCGACTCTCATCCTCTTTTACGTGACTCATCGTTTTCAGTAAAAACCCTGAGCGCAGATTGTGCAAAGTCTAACTTAATGTTGATATTTGCGGCGCTCCTACTTACTGTCCTGATCCTGTGCTTGTTGCCGCAGCTGCAGCCTAAATCGCTGCGTCCTCCCTGGGCCGGCCTGCCAGGAAAGGCCCAGGCTTCTGTAAGTCCTGGAGGTCACCGCCAGGCCGACCACCGCTGAGGGCCCTGATGCAACAAAAAAACATTCAGAAACTGCTAGTAAATGCATTAAATCCTGTTTGCGACACACACACAGATCTGGTATTTCAGCAGTAAAAAGCAGTTGGCTTTAGCTCCAATCAAGACGTCATTGCTGAATCACAGAATAGGAACTCTGTTTCTGGGTCTTGTTGGAGATATTTCATCATCATCAGACCTTTGAAGTGGACACCTGTCATTTCTCAGGGACAGAAAACAAAGCCAGACTCTGAAGGGAGTCGAGGACATGGGCGGGTTTTTAATCTCCATGCATCCTCACACTGTGAGAGGACCGATGCTCTTCCTGCACAAATCTTCCTGGACTTTTACAAACAGATAAAAACCTTTCAGAGGAAGTCTGTTTTTACGAGATGTTTTTGCCAAAACCAGTCCATCACATCCTTGACCTGCGGTGCTCAATTTATCAGTGAAGGGAAGTCTAACCCTGGGATATGCATCCATAAACCCTGAATGCACCTGATCTTTGATAGAAACGCTGCTGAAGGTTTCTGTGACTCATTGGTTAATATTTAATGGGTCAGGCAATCTCACTCCTACTTTAATAATATTACTTGATCAAGCCTTTTCTAACATTCTGCAGAACACGTTAAGCATTAACAACATGTCTGGTTTATTCTGATATCGTATCAGGTCAATCGGTATCAAAGAATTAAAGAATTGTTTTGTTTTTTTTAACATCTCTCTTTTGACTGGATGCATCCAGCCTGCAAAAAAACAGATCTACAGTAATCCACAGATTTTAGCTCTCATTAAATAAGCATTCTAATTCAAAGTTTGGAAATTGATTGCTTCTATTTAGCTCTGATCTTTTTTAATACACTATAAGATATCTGATCATCTCCAGTCAGGACTCAAAGATGGAAGCGATACTGAAACATCCTGACTTAGAGTATCAATGATCTCCAGGGAGTCCCCCAGGGTTCAATGTTAGACCCATTTTATTTACATGATATCTGCTGCCATCTTGGACACATTTCAACCAAAGGCAGGGTCTTTTTTTTTTCCAATGCTTTGCAGACAGTTTTCAAATAAAAAAAGCCCCAATAGAAAAAAAAAATTATTTACTTCAGTTTGTAGCAGATTGTCTAGCAGAGTATAGATCAGGGATGGATACAAATTTTCTTCATCCGAGTCAAAATAAAACTTAAGTCAGGGTGTTTGGTTGAAAGAATTCCCAGTCACCCCCCCCCCCCCCTTTTTTTTTTAAGTCGTCTAAAGTCTGTAATTTCAGTGTGTTTTTAAAAAAAACAAAAAGGGGGCGGGGGTTCCAGCTGCAGTGATTTGTTTCACCAGCAGTGGCAGTGATCAATCAAGACGAGGGTGCTAATTATGGTTTTATACCTTTATTTTTATGGTGTTAAGTGAGAAAGTAAACCTCAGAACCTGATCTATGTTTATCAAGAAGAGGCCACTTTTAAAGCAGAGGTCACAGATTAGCAGACCGTGGTCTGAATCCGGACCCACCTGCTGGCTAATCCGGACCCAACCTGATTTAAAACATTTATAAATTACCGCATGTTTTCGGACGACAGTGTCTAATTTCACTTGTGCCGCTTCTCTTGTTAATACGGTAAAGCCCTCCAGAGCGTCCGGCACCAGGCTACACGTGATACGAATTTGCCAATGATCTGCTGTCAGTCTGGGTTGCTGCTGCTGCTACCGTACTTTTAGACACAGCAGGCAAACATGTGGCAAGCCGGGCGATGGGAAAGGAGAAGATGATGAGAAAAATAGAGCAGAGAAAGTGTGGACTGCTGGAAGAACTGTGGTGAACTGGTGAAAGAAAAGTGAAATGGTGCTCAAAGATGACCCTGCACATTTAGAGGATGTTTGGCTCAACCTGCTGCTGTGAAGCAGGATTCTCCACCATGACCATCATCAAAAATAAATATGGATCCAGGCTCAAAATGAGCGAGTGACATGAAATGACATGCTTAAAGATGAACCTGCACATTTTGAGTATGTTTGGGTCAACCTACTAAAGAAAAAAAAATGACAAACGGTCAGATCAGGTGTTTTATAAAATATGTGAATCACAAAATGGTCTATAAACCAAACTGAACGATTGTTGTTCTCTACTTCAAAAAACACTTAAGATTTTCTTTTATATTTTATTATTTAAAAAGTCAATGCATGGATTTTAAAATGGAAAAGTGTTCTATTTAAAAAAATTTTATTTAAAAAGTCAATGTATAACATAGATGCCTAAAAACTTCATTTTATTTCAGTGTTAAATTCTGTTTAAAGTAGCAGATTATAATTTAAAAAGTCTTCTGACCTTTACTGGTTGATGATTTTCTTTATTCAGACCCAGCTGAATTTAATTGGTTTCCTCCGGTTTAAATAATTTCAAGATGTTTCTAAGAGAGAAAATTCAGCAAACCCTTCCTCCGTTTTAAAGGAAAATAATTCATTCAATGATCAAATGTGTCACTTTATGTCATAGTTGTCAAAACTAGAGATATTCATCTTAGACTGGCTGTTTATGTAAACATAATTTAGAATGGAGTGACCCCTTTTCATAGAAATAAATATTAGACATGCACGGGGCACTGATCACAGAAGTCAGCATCTGCTGATCACAACATCAAATCCATTAATTATTTACCTGCTGTCTCATGTACATCGACATTCAATTACTAGGTGTTAAGATTATAGGAGATGAGAAAGTATCATGAACTAACCACTGTTTTATTTTAGGAGGCTGTGGAGACGAGCTTTTTAAATAAGAATGAAAGACAGAGAAAATATACAGTTGACAAATTATGAAACAGGAATTCTCTTAAAGTCGAAGGGAAATCATCTTTAAATGTCAAATCATTCTGGCTTAAACATGTATATAAATGTACTCTTTATCAGATCAAAAGTCGTGCACCACTTGGGAGAATTCGGAACTGCAACCATTGGAACAGCCGTTTCCCTACGACTTTAAAAGGTTTTTAGTTGACTTTTAAAACAGCAGCTTTCATTTAGCCCTGGAAAGACTGTTTCATCATCCTACCTCCACAGACCATCAGTCGCCTTCTCTCCTCACCCCGCCTAATCTGATCTTGGATTCTCTGCTCAGCTAGCCTCTGTCCGCTGTAACCTCTCCCCGTTCTCCTAGAGCTAGATCTAGTGCGCTGCCTGTCCAGTGGCTCCTCCAATCTACCGCTCTGGTTCCTTAGCTCTAAGGCACCTCTCTCTCTCGCTGTTCTAAAACAGATTCCCAGCTGCTCCTGTCTGAGCTCAGAAGGCCGTCTGCCCTTACCTCCATTCCGGACCAGGTGTAGGAGAAAGATGAGAGTCCGCTCAGAAAACAAACTCATCAATAGCACAATGACCAGCACTTAAAATGTGCAGGTTCTTAATGTCCAGCCGGTCACTGATTGTGACCGATCATATAAAAATCAGCCGATTTCCGAGCACTGGCAAAAGTCCAATAAATATACATATATTTGTTATATATTTGAAAATAAAAAAACTTTACTGTGCATTTTAAATTATTTAAATGGCCAGACCACAAAAATATACACGTAATTAAAATTAAAAAGACTTTTAATCTAAAAAATGTTTTAAATGGCCTGTTTTAGAGTCAGTATACCATTACTTTGGAAAACAATTGTTTAGAGATGAAATCAAGCTGAGGTTGGCTGCTCAGAGGCGCAGTGGGTAGTACTGGAAGATTCTGGGTTCGATTCCCAGCCCAGGGTCTTTCTGCATGGAGTTTGCATGTTCTCCCTGAGCATGTGTGGGTTCTCTCCGGGTACTCCGGCTTCGTGCTTTCGCGTGCTAGAAAATGGATGGATGGATAGATATTTTAACAAAAGATTAATCTGATAAATTCTTTCAGCCCTGGCTTGGATTGAAGTTTCAACAACTAATCATAAGATTTTAGACACTTTGCATTCATGAGACTCAAATATCCTGAACTATTGGTTATTTTTAAAATGAAAGGTTTCACCTAGAAAAAGAAAACTTCAAACTTTAACCCTCCTGTTAGCTTGGAGGTTAATTTGACCCCATTAACGGTTTAATGTCTCTATATAAATATCTGATATCTAATTTTTGGCTACATACAGGTGCTGGTCATAAAATTAGAATATCATGAAAAAGTAGATTGATTTCAGTAATTCCATTTAAAAAGTGAAACTTGTATATTATATTCATACATTACATACAAACTCATATATTTCAGATGTTTATTTTTTTTAATTTTGATGATTAAAAATGACAACAAATGAAAATCTCAAATTCATCATATCAGAAAATTAGAATATTGTGAAAAGGTTCAAAATTGATGGCCCCTGGTGCCACACTCTAATCAGCTAATTAACTCAAACCACCTGCAAAAGCCTTTAAATGGTCTTTCAGTCTAGTTCTATAGGCTACACAATCATGGGGAAGACTGCTGACTTGACAGTTGTCCAAAAGACGACCATCGACACCTTGCACAAGGAGGGCAAGACACAAAAGGTCATCGCTAAAGAGGCTGGCTGTTCACAGAGCTCAGTGTCCAAGCACATTAATAGAGAGGCGAAGGGAAGGAAAAGATGTGGTCGAAAAAAGTGTACAAGCAAGAGAGATAACCGCACCCTGGAGAGGATTGTGAAACAAAACCCATTCAAAAATGTGGGGGAGATTCACAAAGAGTGGACTGCAGCTGGAGTGAGTGCTTCAAGAACCACCACACACAGACGTATGAAAGACATGGGTTTCTGCTGTCGCATTCCTTGTGTCAAGCCACTCTTGAACCACAGACAGCGTCAGAAGCGTCTTGCCTGGGCTAAAGAGAAACAGGACTGGACTGCTGGTGAGTGGTCCAAAGTCATGTTCTCTGATGAAAGTAAATTTTGCATTTCCTTTGGAAATCAAGGTCCCAGAGTCTGGAGGAAAAGAAGAGAGGCACTTCATCCACGTTGCTTGAAGTCCAGTGTAAAGTTTCCACAGTCAGTGATGGTTTGGGGTGCCATGTCATCTGCTGGTGTTGGTCCATTGTGTTTTCTGAGGTCCAGGGTCAACGCAGCCACATACCAGGAAGTTTTAGAGCACTTCATGCTTCCTGCAGCTGACCAACTTTTTGGAGATGCAGATTTCTTTTTCCAACAGGACTTGGCACCTGCACACAGTGCCAAAGCTACCAGTACCTGGTTGAAGGACCATGGTATCCCTGTTCTTAATTGGCCAGCAAACTCTCCTGACCTTAACCCCATAGAAAATCTATGGGGTATTGTGAAGAAGAAGATGCAATACACCAGACCCAACAATTCAGAAGAGCTAAAAGCCACTATTAGAGCAACCTGGGCTATCATAACACCTGAGCAGTGCCACAGACTGATCGACTCCATGCCACGCCGCATTGCTGCAGTAATACAGGCCAAAGGAGGCCCAACTAAATACTGAGTGCTGTACATGCTCATACTTTTCATGTTCATACTTTTCAGTTGGCCAACATTTCTATAAATCCTTTGTTTTTATTGGTCTTCAGTAATATTCTAATTTTCTGATATGATGAATTTGAGATTTTCATTTGTTGTCATTTGTAATCATCAAAATTAAACAAAATAAACATCTGAAATATATGAGTTTGTATATAATGTATGAATATAATATACAAGTTTCACTTTTTAAATGGAATTACTGAAATCAATCTACTTTTTCATGATATTCTAATTTTATGACCAGCACCTGTATTTACTGAACTTTCCCAATTTTATGAGGACATACAGTATGGGTAAATATAGAATAACATGACAGTATTGTGTCCATGTTTTGTGTTCTTTAACGTCCATCTGATTTCACATTGATTTAGTAAAACAATATTTTAAACATGCATATTTTGTTGTATTCAATTATGAGGTCAATATAACAAAACATTTTCTAATTTTAATAAAACATCTTCAGGTTCCAAATGTCTTAACTCTTTATAAGGCAATATATAACCATTGAATGATATATTGCCTACTGGAAATTAAGTTGAAAAAAAAGTTAACAAATCAAGAAAAAAAAGGTAAAAAGTTAATTGAAAAGTTACAAAGTAAAGGTAAAAAGTTAATAAGCTGAGTTAACAATTATATTTAGGTTTATAAACCAAAAAATGTGCCAGTATCAGAATTAATGTCTCTAAGGTTATAGTTTCATGAACTTCTTATAGAAGCACCTCTGTTATTTTTCTTTATATTTGGACTAGTTGGCGTTTCTTGTTATTACATTGACATTAATTTTTGCCATCAAAATATCCATATTTTTTTCATGTTACAAAGGTAATAAGGTCTTGTCCAATAACACTATTGGCTGGAAATGTTGATTTTCAAAGTATTTGACTGAGTGCTATATAAAGGACAGTAGAGCAAGTAGAACTGATCGCATTTCATAAAGAGGAGCAAACATAATCAAGATATTATTATTATTATATCTTTACCTGGAACTCTTATTTCTTTCTTTTGATGCTTATTTGTGACTAATGTAAATTACATTGTATGCGTGTTAACTTGTTATCTTTATTTAAAGAATATTTATTTCAAAGCTAAAACCTTCATTCACATAATGAGAACAAGGGTTCATTCATTCAACAGTTGAATCAACCAGTATCAGATATTAACAGATTCACTATTGGATTGGAAAAAATCTGGATCGGTTCATCTCTAGCGTTGAGAGGTCCCGTGGAGGGATTTGACCATTGGCTGCAATGCGTCTTAAAGCGTTTTCAGCGTCTGGCTCCCCTCAACTGTCTTTAAATCAGACGCTGAAGTCAGGAAATTGGAGCTTCTGCAGCTCAAAGCGACGCGTCAACCAGTCGAGAGAAGCTGATCTGGGAGCTGGGAGGGAGACGGGCAGCATCCAAACCGACATGGCTGCTCCTAATGAGCTGCTGGCATTAAACCATCAAAACCGAAGAAACAATAAGCTTTAAAAAAAATAAAAAATCACCACAGGGTTTACAAGTAATAGTGCACTGATCATTCCACTAACTTATTTTGTTAACAGTGGCAAAACAGTTTACAATTAATACCTTAAAATGTCAAAATTTAGAAGTGAGAATTTCTCCTTTTTTGGATTCTGGTACGAGCAGTTTTATACACCCTTAATAAAATAATAAATACTCAACTAGAGGCGCGAACAGCAACAGGAAAACCCAGACTGATCTGCCTTTTTGAGGTAAGTTATTAGTGCCAGTAAAGCCAGGCATACACTGTGCGATATTTACAGTCGTTTCACGCAGCTACAGCTCACACCATATTTAGGGTGAATTTGATAACATAATAATTAATAATAAATCTTATTTTGGTTTTAAACATATCTAGTTTATTTTTCTGTCTTTTTCTCTTATAGATGTTGATGTGTCTCCATCCTACAGCTTTATCAAAGCATAACCAAATATGCCGCTTTTGTGATGACATCATCTAGTGACCGTCTTTGCTAAAGAGTCGGCAAATATGAAACTATCGACTATCTAAAGGTGTGATCTTAATGCTGATTAACCCACTGCAGGGATTAAGTTTTATGGAGAACCTTGTCATTTAAAAACGTCTTGAAACTACTTTTTAATTCTCATCACAGCAATTAGAGCAAAGCCAATCTGGCATAAACTTTGCTCGATGTGCGTCTGTCTTCGGTGTACACACGCGTCCAAGATGAGGGGCAGGGAATCTGGACTCTTTAAAACAGCCTGATTAGGAGGTTCATCCAATCAGAAATCATCCTGAAAGCAGGGGGGCTTTACCATTAGGCAATACAAGCAGTTGCCTAGGGGCCTAAGTTCGTGATGGCCCAATAAAACTATGTTTACATGTATAGTTAATACATCTATTGTATTTTGATAAAAATCCTTTCGCTAAAATGCTTATAATATTAATTGTGTCTCAGCTCCCCCCCTTTAGTGTCCACCACATTGGATCAGTCCATTTGCTGCACATGCTCAGAAAGGTCCAAACAGAGAGCAGCAAACCATTTGAAAACAAACAATGTGACTCGGAGTGTTGCTAACGTACAGTAGCACGTTTGTCACTATATTTTGCAACTTTTCGGACATCTCTTGCACTTTTATTTTTTTAAAGCGCCTACTAAGGATGCACGATATAATCGCCCCCCTATCGGTATCGGCCTGTATCGGCCTTAAAACTGAATATCGGACATCGGCTACCCCACCGATATTTAACCCGATATTTGATCAGCTTCTGAGTTTCTAAAGTCTAAAAAAAAAAATAACATTTCTTTTCTTCCTCAAAAACTTCTTTTTTACAGACTTAAAAACTTCTAAAGACGAGGGAAAAAATATTGATACATTAAAATATCACAATATCTTCATATGCTGATATATTGCCATTTAAAAACACCATATCAATCTCTTTTACTAATGAAATATTGCTATATGTCATCGTTATGCTATGAAATCCCCCGAAAATTCACCAAATTTTGCCCCATTTTTGTATGTTGATATATTGACGCGGTATCGATCTATTTTACTAACAAAATCTCACAAGAATTTGCAAAATATCACGAGAGTTTGTAACAGAACGATGATCACGAGATTTTGAAAGTAAAATAGATCAATACCACGTTTTTAAAAATCTATTTGATATCAGCATATGAAAATATATTTGAGTATATTATTTTTCAAAGTGTCAGAAATGGATAACAAGACTGCTATTTTCAATGACTACTTATTTTTGTCCAGCTTTAACATCGGTATCGGTATCGGTTACCTGAGTTTTAAAATATCGGCATATCGGATATCGGCCAAAATCCCAATATCGTGCATCCCTAGCGCCTACCATCAAATCTAGTGACTTTTTTCTGGAGACTTTGGTGACAACATCTAAAAGCAGCGAACTCTGCTCTCCAGAGCAAGTAGATTGGTAACCTCGCCTCCTGCTCTCCTCTATCTTGTCTGCTGTCATGATTCATGCAGCTGTTATTTCATACAAATGAAAAATAAAGAACAGAGAAGCACATCATGGCTTGTCTTCAGTGAAAAGAAGGACTGGAGGAAAACAAGAAGAGAGGGACAAAACGTGGAACAAATAATGTATGTCTATTCTTAACATTTCTGTATCTGTAAAGTGGGTCTGTTCTTATTGTCTTCTCAATTCAGAGGGCCCCCTAGCCGTCTTTGCCAAGGGCCCCAATTTTCCTAAATCCGCCCCTGCCTGGATGAGTCCCTCTGGAAGATTCTTTGGCAACTGAAAGGAAATCTGGAGACAGATTAAGATTTTCATCCTTTTGGGCCGATAAGATACAGCAGGATGGATGAGTTTTAATTCAATAAAAACATTTATTCACAACAGATGTTGTGAATCCGTGAAACAGTTTGAATGTTTACTGTTTAGGTGCAACTCAGTTTTAAAACTTGAAAATTGAACAGTCATTCTCCTGGAGCTGAATAGTTTTGTTTTTTTCTGGGAGGGAGGATTAATGTTTTCATATTATGGTATCTGAGAGGAAATCTCCACCATTAACGTCCTTAACAACTCTATCAGTCAACATGGGTGCTAACACTCCAGCATTCATCGCTTAAAGAGTTTATAAAACTAAAACAAAAGTTCTTAAAAGGTCAGCCTCCAGAGATAAGGCCGCTCGGACAGGACAGAGGCACCGCGGCGAAGGTTACCGCTGGGACTGCTGCTGGGTGCAGCAACGCCCCGTTTCCTTTGAACGCAACACACACACAGCCTCACGCCCTTTCCCACAGAACAAAGAAACAATGGAGGCAGGAAACGGCCCAACCAGGAGCTCTGCCCACCATGGAAATACACACCGAGGGTCCGACTTCTGTTCTGGCTGCCCGCCAATGACGAGGCGCGCGCGCACTTTTAACGAGCACCGCCGCAGCTCTATCGCTCGGCCTCAGCAGGGCTGCGGTTCCTGTAGCTAATCAGAGAGAGGCAGAGAGGGGAAGCTTCATGGGCAGGGAGGGGGGGTCACTTTAAACAGCCTGAGGTCAGAGGAGATGGAAACAACAGAGCTGAACATGAAGCAGCCAGATAAAGGTGACGTTTGCTCCCAGCGTCTCCTAAGAGGCTGATCTTCAAATTCAACCCTTCGATCTCAGAGTGTTGGCCTAGTGGTTAGAGCAGTGTGCTTGTGCCCTGAGAAGGTCTCACATACTCTGTTTGATCCCCACAGCCTGCACTCTGGGTCCCTGAGCAAGACCCTTAACCCCCGAATGTTCCCCGGGTGCCACACAATGTCAGCCCACTGCTCCTATAGTGGATGGGTTAAATGCAGGGAGGGGATTTCCCCATTTTGGGACAATATCGTCTAATAAAGAGTAAATTTATATACATGTTTAAGCCAGAATGATTTGGTATTTAACTATGATTTCTCTATGACTTTTAATTTATCCAGAATGTCATTTTTGGGTTTCCAAACTTATTTGAAATTTAAACACAGCAGAACAATCTGTGTCCCTTTTCATTTGGCTCAATTCAATGTACCAAAATAATTCACTTTCTCATTATTTTATGTTCAATACATAAAAGTTAAAATCCTTAAAGATCTGCTTGTTTGATTGTAGATATTTTTATCTACTGCTTATTTTCTTACATGGGATGTTTCTTATTTTTTAAATATGAGTCAAAGTGGCATCAGATTGAACTTAATAATTTATTTCATTTAAAATAAATATGGAAAAACGTGTTGATGCCCAATATTAAAGTGTTTAAAAGGAGGCAGATGGAGACATACATTTATAAAGATGCACAAAAAAATAAAAACTTCCTGAAAATAAAAGCTGCTGCTAATCTATGAAGGACATAAAGGAAGAGATTAAAACAATTAAAAAGTAAAATCTCTAAAATAAGGGAACCATTGAATGATCAGAAGACATGTAGAGATTTTCTTTTTTTTCAGATTTGTACTAAATGTAAAGTCAGAGAGGAGCCTTCTTCTGAAATGATCTGGGATCAGAATCTGAGGAGAACTTACTGGTGTGCATCGTTACATTCGCCGACTCATTGTCCGTCTGCGACTGAACCTGCAGCTGATAGGCGGTTCCAGGGTCCAGGTGATCCAGCCGGCAGGTGAAAACCTCCGCCCTGCTGCTGTTCCCTCCTTCCTCGCCACCGAGAAGCAGCAGCTGCGCGGTCGGCGCAGCAGTCGCTCCTCTCACCTCCTCCCGCTCCTCTACGGTCTTGTTCCTCCAAAGTTCCCATTCAGGGATCCTTCTGCACTCCGAGACATCCGCCCCGACCTCAGGCGACGTCACAGAGAAGGAGCAGTTGTGTCCGGGCGTGCTCACCGTTACAGAAACGGAGTTCAGAGCAGATTCTGATCCAGACACGGAGAGGCTGCAGGGAACGGATGCTGCAGGATCCTCTGTGGGAGCTGCGCTGCTCACAACCTGACAGAAACAGAGCAGCTCCATTTAGGATGACTTTATTAAATCAGCTTCTGTACTTGATAACTGAAATAGAACCTGAATGGCATCAGCAGATGTAAAAGCATTTACACACCCAGTTATCTAACCTCCTGCTGAAACAGGAAGCTTTAGAAATCTAAACAGAAGAAACCTCTGGAATTAAACAAACATGGTTTTAACTCCAGAAGATGATTTAAGGACCATGATTTCTGTCCATAACCTTCTGTTTTCTGATATTAAATTAATCCAAACTAAACTTTCCTAGATTTGGGATCTTTGTCAACCTCCATTTGCAAAAATAATGAAATAATTCATTTTAATTCAGAGGTTTACATCCATTTCTTCAGTATTTGGAAGAACTGAATTCAGTAACTAGACAGCTCTGATTCCCTTTAATCTGAACCCACTATTCCTCTCTGGGTGTCTTTCAGACACCAATCCTCAGGGGACACTGTCCAGTTTGGAAGGTCCATTGGTGCCCAAGGTTTTACTTCTTGGTTGTGTCTGCTTTAAATGATCTTCTTTCAGCAGGAAAATACCCCCACATCATAACACTGCCACCCTCGTACCTCACAGACAGGTTGGTACTCTCAGTCTAGAAGACTTCCCCCACGTTTTCCCGCCAAACAAAACAATGGGCATTATGGGGACTTTTAGACTCATCAGACCATGGGACATGTCTCCAAAATCTTGGACTTTGTCCTTGAAATTGTCTTAACAGAAATCCAAGTGTTTATGTTGCTTTGGGAGTCATGGCTTCTTCCTTTCTGAGCGGCATTCAAGTTGAGGAGGATCCTTCCAAATCAGCTTGGACTGTGTCTTCACAAGCTCTTTAACGGTGGTTCTGTGGTGTATTGGCACATCTCAAACAGAACCTGTTCATCTCTGAAGCACAGAACCTTTCTCCTTCCTGAACTTCTGATGGCTGGACGTTCAACCCAACTGAAGAGAAACCAGCTCCATCAGCACCCAAGAGTGGAGCAGACATGTGGAGGTCCACCATTCTCTTCCTCAGACCTTTGATGACCATACTATAACATTTTATCTTTAGAGCTTTCGTTACAAACAACATCCAAGCTGATCAAAGTGCTGTACAAAACATTAAATCCTATGAATCCCATGGCGTCCATATATAAAGTAGCTCTGATAAACAGGAAGTGGCCAAGTTAGCCCTTTTTCACAATTAAAAGCAAATAGGAGAACTTTAAAAAGGATTTGAAACTTAAATGGAAGATATTAGAGGAATGCTAAAACAGGAGCTATAAACTAAACATTTATTTTCACCAGTTCAAAACCGCGTGGAGTGTTCTGTACTGAAATATAAAGGTCCAGGTGTGAGCGTGAACCTGGAACAAGAGGAGCTTAAACTTTTCAATATACCTCAACTGTAAAAAGGAGGAGTTGGATCATGGCATTTACAAGCAAATTTGGGTCCATTTTTTCCTGAATTAGAGAAGCTGGACTTTTCTGTGGTTTAATATGGAAGCAAAGAGAATGAGGAGTTGCCTTTGAATACAGCTACAGATTTTCCCCCATTTAATCGAATCCTTTAAACTCATGACACCAAATATTTAGAGACGATTCTGGAGGTTGAAAAAGAAGGAGAAAGTCATAAAAAACCCCGAAACTAACTAAATTAAAACAATTTCTAAAATCCTAAATGATGGACCATGAGTTGGACCTAATGTCAGACAACAAAGAAAAGAAAACAAATGAAAGTTAAAACCCAAAAAGAGACGTTAGGGCCAACTTAGAGCTAATACAACCAAAAAGTACAAAAAGAACAATTATAACATCTAAAATATTTCATATCTAGCAGAAACCCCAACGTAAATATTGTTTGGAGTCTGTAAATTTGGATGAGTTAAAAATATTTATTTCCTGTACAAGAAAACCGTATCATTCCAAATTACGGTGGATTTAAGGAACCAGCAGCAGCTGTTTTGTAACGTTGTGATTTCCAAGCTGCCTTTAGGAGCTGGGAGAAAAATAAATCAACAGAGAAAAAAACAAAAATTTAAAAAGAGAAAATGGTGAAATCCCTACAGAGATGCTAATGCAGGAAAAGTGTAGGAAGCAGGAAAAAGCAAACTTTTACAGCCAGCTTTGAAGTCTGCGGGGGGGGGGGGGGGGGACAGGTGTCCAAGTCGGACAAACAAGTCCGAGGCTGAAGAAGAGCTTTGATGTTATTGTTCAGAGAAACTTTCAGGAGGCTCAGAGAAGCTGAAGGACGCATGTTTCCTCTCCAAATATGTGAAGATGACCAGGCGAAACTTTATGACCATAGCGGGGAAGTGGGGCCTAATTGTGAATACGGCAAGTAAATAAGCAATTTAACATTTTGTTTTCAGTCTATAGATGTTCACAAGTCCGTCTCTTCAGCTCACGTTCCAATTCTCACCCCAACATCTGGCTCGGCTCTACCTTTACATTGCCTTAGGTTCACTTCTCCTTTGGCTCAAGTTATTACATAATCATTATCATCAATCTTTTGATGGGCTATTTATTCATCTTCTAAATTCAAATTTAGAATAAAATCACTGATTAAGTTTCATTTTTAATCAATGTGTTTAGAAGTTACCATCTTTTTGTTCCCGGCTTTATTCTGCGTTCTTCTAAATCTGGTTTCAGGTTTTCTTCTCACTCTGAGATGTTTTTAATAAAATTAGAAACCATTTCATAAACCTGTATTTAAAAAATTTGTTCTCGATTCAAAGTAGCAGACATTTTCAAACAAAGTAGTAATTACAAAAAGAGACAACCCAGTAAGTATATTTTTTAAAAAAATAAACAGGAAGTTTATTTTTATATTCACAGCAGAAAGTGTCTGTTTAATGTTACAGCTAGCTTAGAAAGCTAGCTGTGTTACATTTAATGTTCTAAACTCCTTTAATGCGGCGCTTATTTTGAGGCACATCAATGTGCCCTAACCTTAACCCTATGATGCTAACGCTAACAAGCTCTTAAAGGTATAGAGAACGATCTTTTATTTCCGGGTGGATCATCTCAATAAGTGGCCCTCCTAATTGTCAATCATTCTGGTGATATGTTTACGCAAGGACGTCCTACGTACACATCCCGTTAGCCATCTTTTTCTGCACATGTGAACTTTCAGGCGTATATGTCGTAAGAGAAAAAATGTCTACGAAGTGTATGAGAAGAAAAGAAAGGTCTCAGAAGAGGCAGATATATCCCAGAATGCTTTGCACTGTCCTCACAAAGCATTATGGGATTTGCTGTCATAGCGGATAGTGACAGCAGCGACTAATAACAAAGATGGCGCAGGCACTGCGCGGTGGAGGAGTAGTTACGTGACCAACGGAGTAAAAAGAGTTCACTACAAAGTCGATTATGTAGTGATTGAAGGAGTTAGGACGGTCATTCGGACACAGTAAGCTTGGATGAGGTATGGGAACAGCAACTTTTAAACAGAGCGCACGAGCCCATTTCTCCTCGTCCATGCTCTCGCACACATTTAATAGGCGTTCCCTCTAGTGAGCGGGTACAGGGTTGTGCATGTGCATTTTTTATTTTTTTTTTAAGTGGAGAGGACTTTTTAAAAAATCATGAAAAATCCTCCACAACACATTTACCATCCAATAATAATCCACCATCAGCGCTCATCCTTTAACAGTGAAACTGTCTGTAGCTCAGATCACCACTTCCTGTCATCACAGGAGCCAAAAACTGTTGCTAAGACTTAAGTCTCAATCATTGAGTCCAATACTGGTCTCATGTTTTTTGGGCCGTAAGTTTAAAATACTTTATTCTGTTTTCCTCTAGAAAGTACTCAGAACTAAGAGGAATTTGCCTTTTTTATTATGGATATTTTGATATTTTTATTTTCTAATCACACTGATATTTTGTATTCATTTATTTTAGATTTATTTAGAGATATTTCAGTTTCCAAATCTTTATTCCTTCATCCTTACTTTTGTTTTTCTATACTTACTATTACTATCAAGTCTCACTTTAGATGAATATTAGGAAAGTGGATTGATGATCTGCAGGGGAGTGATGGAGGATCCAGGATACAGGACTAAGCTGCTGTTCACGTCTGGCTGTCAGGTGTTTTAGTGCGACGCATCGAGGACAAACCCACTGTTATCAGGTGGTTATAATGTTCTGCCTCAGTAATATAAGTAGGGCTGCAACAATCAGATTAGTTGTGATTAATCGATTATTGCAATAATTGTCAACAAATTTAGTAATGGATTATTTGATAACTGGAATTTAGAGACTCTAAAACACGCATTTAGCCGACAGAGCAACCCACTATGCTCTATCCAGAACTCCTCAAGTGGAAAAGTTTTAGTTTCCCCCCGGTTTAATTTAAGAAAAAAATGTCTTTAAGGAACCTTTTAATGTGTGATTATTAATCGATAAATAGAAAAAATTATAGACATCGATAAGAAAAATAATCGTTAGTTGCAGCCCTAAATGAAAGAATGAGAGGAAGAAACAATTTGAGCTTTTAACTGTTAGAAAATGACATTAAGAGTTTCTGGTCTGGTTTTTTCAGACACTAATTTATTTTTATGATGTGATTTTTAAAAACTTTTTACTCCTCATTATTTATTATTTGAGTTTTCCCCTTTCTTATTTCCCCTTTCCTCTTTAGAACGTCAGAAATCCTGCAGAGCACAGCCTGTGGAGTCCCTGCCGTTATTTTGTCTCCTTTCTTTCTTCCCATGAAACAATCAGCCCTTTATATTTCTGAGACAAAACGCTTGAAACTTTGAAAATATTTGTCCAAAGTTGCATCTGCGAAGATAAAAAATCTCTACTTCTATTTGAGGGAATAATCTGTGAGCTGATGTTTCCTAAAGTAAAACAAACCTGACGTATAAAGCAGGACAAATTGCTCCATTTTCTTTGCAGAGATGCTGCAGCAGCATCAGGCAGCCCGTCTGACAGATCATCAGCTGCAGCTATTTAAAGACCAACTCTCGCTTTTGGTTAGAAGCTGTGCTTCTCGGCGATAACAGCCGAAAAACTGGGAAGAGCAGCGAACAGAAAAGTTCAGGGGGTTCAGAAGAGACAGCGGAGCAGTCAGGACAGAGACGGGAAAAGAAGGAAGTGATCCAGGGGAAAATCAAACAGCAGCCATGCTGATGGCTGTGGGAAAATAAATCAGATTCAATACTGCAAAATAAAGTCCAAAAGATTCTAAAAAAAATTAAAAACTGAGGATTTATCATTTCTGTTGACGCCATTTAAGGTGGCTCTGTTTCAGGTAAACAGGAGAGGAGATAATCTGCTTAAATCAGGAGGAAAATGCACACCCAGAGATCAGCTTTTAGCGCCTCGTCCGTCATTACTCTGCGGTTAATGTTGATCTGGGTCCAGATTGTTTGTTTTCCACTTTCTCCAATGTTGGTTTCATCGTTAAACATCAATACATTTAAAAATCACATCAAATGAAGGAGGGTCTGCAGTTCAGTAAGTATAAAAATGTCCTTATGTATCTGCTGTCATGACGACGTTATGCTGCTCAGACACCGTGCTTTATCTATAGCCATGATTTAGGACCTGTTCTTCACACCTTCAATGTTCTGGTCCAATCTTCTGGTTACTACCATCCGTGAGGCAGACACCCTGTCTACTTTAAGGCTAGGCATAAAACTTTCCTTTTTGATAAAGCTTATAGTTAGAGTGGCTCAGGTTATCCTGAGCTATCTCTATAGTTATGCTGCTATAGGCTTAGACTGCTGGAAGACATGGGGACCCCCATTTTATTATTCTGTTTAATTCTATCTCTATTCTCCCACTCTGAAGAATTTGTTAGTTCAATCTCTAACGTTCTGCTCTCTCTGCTTTTTCTCATAGTAGCTTCATCTGGTCTCTTCCTGTTTGGTTGTGACTCCATCCTGGAGAGAAATATCAGCTGTGCTGCTGCCATCAACACCTTTGTTTATAGATGTTGGAGATCGGCCTGTTTTCCAGTGTAGTCCTGTTTCTCTGAGTGTGACTGGCTGGATGTGCTCTCTTCATCCACTGACATGGGAGCTGGCTCAGAGCTCGTCTGCCTGGCTGTGTGTTTCCTGGAAGGGGGCCGCCTGAGGAGCTGGTTGACAGTTTCCTTTTGTATCTCTGCTTCTGTCTCCTTGAACCCCAGTCAGCCTCAGCAGATGGCCGCTCATCTTTTCCTTAGATAGAAAACTTTTAATCAATCCGACTATGATCTAGTTTATTTGTATCTGCAGATTGCCTTGAGATGACATGTGTTGAACTGGCACTATAGATATAAACTCAATTGAATTGAGGATCGGTTTCTAAATCAAGTTAAGCTACACTGTACCCTGAGCTGGAAAGTAGCCCAAAGCATAATGCCTCCACCTTCGTGCTAGACCTCTGTTAGTAATGAGTTAAACTTCAGTTCTCATCAGACTACCTTCTCAGAATAATCCTTATTCTGGTGGATCTTAGATTATCGTAGGAGGAACATGCCTCAGGTTCGCCCAGAGATGAGCTCCTTTCAGACTTTCAGACGTTGGACGCGTCAAGGGTGGATGTGTATTTAATTGGTTTAAACCAGTTTGGAGCCTCAGGAGGAAAAGGATCCAGAGAAGAAGAACAGAGAAGGTGCTGAAATGAGGGATTAATGAGAAGAACTGTAACAGAAGCTAGCATCGTGAGGTTCTAAAGGAGAAAAACATTTAGATGAATAGAAAAAGAGACATCATCATGTTTGGTGAACTACCAACAGAAAACTGGACATTAATATAAACTCAGAGACGCGCAGAGACGGTTTCTATCTACTTCTCTTTTTTTTTTTTCCCAGCTCCACAGTAACAGAGGAAGGTGGAGCGAAACTAAACATATTTTTGTTCTAAATTCTGGATTCTTTTGGATTTTTCAGATGTTATAAAACTTCCTTTAAGAATGAAATGGTTTCTTTCTTAAAACCTTGTTGAAAATATTCAGATAAAACATATTTTAGGTTAAAGTCTGCTGGTTTTATTTTTCCCTTTGCATCTTTTTCTCTGCAGAAATGTCTGCGGTCTTTCTTTGAGAAAAAGAGAAGATCTCCTTTTCTTAGAGGTCCCTCTGCTTCAATCAGCTTTGGGGCCACAATCGTAATTCACTCACTTTTACAAATCTAAGCTCCTTTAGCTGAAATGAAAATGAGGAATCAAGCTGGAATTGTTTTATTTTTTTTTTATGAACAAAAGCAGTGTCTTCATCTTTTATTTACTAAATCGCAAGAGTAAAGGGAAAAAAAGCATAAAATCATCTTGAGAGGTTTCCCACCTCGCATGCATTAGCTTTCAATATATAAAACATGTTTTCCCTAAATAAGCCTGATCTGGATTCAGCAGACTGACCTGGAGCAGAAGCAGCAGTGAGGTGAACCTCAGGCAGCAGCAGAAACGTCTAACTTTACATTTCAGCATTTTGCTCGTCCTTCAGATCCTCAGTCGGAGCATGCACCACCATAATCCTGAGCTCCGATACGTTTCAGAAGCAGATCCCTTCCTTCTGGCGTCTCTGTTGGAGTCCGTGTAGAAACAAAAAGGGTCCTCCTGTGTCCTGTGAAACAATTTAATCCCTTATTTTGTGTTAATCGTGTCCAGGAAAGTTTTGTCGTCTCCTCTCATGTCCATCCTGCACTCAGCCCTCCTTAGACTGGACCTTTTCCTCTCTGGACCCTGTCTCACCAGCTGTATGTCTCTCTCTTCCTGTCTGTCTGTTGGTCCGAGGTGTCGACGTTCCAACTCTCTTACGGACTTCCTCAATCAACCTGAAAGCCCAGAGTCGCTGCAAAAGAACAACTACAAACCCAGCAGAGACGGAGACTATAAATAGGCCCTGCAGCCAGCAGAGCTGCACATCTCGCTGCACCGACCACAGAGGAAGGATATAGAAATAGAGAAACAGCTTTTCTAACTTTACCTCCATCACTTCACTCCTTTCATAGATCAAAATACTAAATTACTGTAGGACAATCTATATTTGTTGCCTCTTAAAGTGTCTACAGTTTAGTGTCACTTTAATGAAGATTAAACATCAGACATTCAGTTTCAGAGATTTAAAGAGAACTTAAACATTATGAAATCAGATATTTAATTTAATAGAAAATAGTTCAAAAGTGAAGGATGTTTAAAAATGATGTCAACTTGTTCAGGTTTGGCTTTAAGAGGTTTACCATGAAAGCTGGAAGCAAGATGCTGACAGACGTTAATGTCTGAGCGATCGGGACTGATCAATGAGAGCAAACCAAGGATGAAACATTTTCTCTCCAAGAAAAAACTGAAACATGAACATTTGAGAGAACAGAGAAAAAATCCTGATCTTTCAGACGGCTGAGCCTAAATCCTATAAAACAAATACAGAGTTTCATTCTCACTGTGGAGCTCGGAAGAGGGAGCATCATGGTGTTTTATTAATTATTTTTATTTGTGCTGCAGCAGGTCCTGGCCAGGTAACCTTCAACGGAAAATGTGAGACAAAGTGTAAACAATATAAAGCAAATGTTAGAACTGAAACCTGCAGTTTGAATTTAACCAAAAAACGATGAAACCACGAAGAAAAGGCAGGAAATTCTGTAATGGAACGGCCTAGTCCAGAGGTAACCAAGTAAAAATCAGCGGGGACCGAATAAAGAAAATCATCAACCAGTAAAGGTCCGGGGACATTTTTTATTATAATCTGTTGCTTTAAAATAATTTAACACTGAATTAAAATGAGGTGTTTATGCATCCAAGTTATACATTGACTTTTTAGAAAATAAAATATAAAAGAAAATAGAAAATTTTTCCATTGTAAAATCTTAAGTGTTTTTTGAAGTAGAGAACAACAATCATTCAGTTTGGTATATGGACAATTTCCTGATTCATATATTTTATAAAACGCCTGAACTGACCGTTTGTTAATTTTTCTGTCTTAATGTTGGCAGTGGGCTTTATTCTGCCCTGCAAGGCTTTAAACCTGGGTTTAATGGAGACAAAGCCATTCTAAAGCACATATCAAGGTGCTCATTTTGAGCCTGGATCCATATTTATTTTTGATTCTATTCATGGTGGAGAATCCTGCTTCACAGCAGCAGGTTGAGTCAAACATCCTCTAAATGTGCAGGATCATCTTAGAGCACCATTTCACTTTTCTTTCACCAGTTCACTGCAGTTCTTCCAGCAGTCCACACTTTCTCTGCTCTCTTTTTCTCATCATCTTCTCCTTCTTTCCCATCGCTCGGCTTGCCACAGGTTTGCCTGCTGTGTCTAAAAGTAGCAGCAGCAGCAACCCAGACTGACAGCAGCTCACTGGATCATTTGGATCACGTGCAGCCTGGTGCCGGACGCTCCGGAGGGCTTTACCGTATTAACAGGAGAAGCGAAGTTAGACACTGCCATCAGACAACATGGCATAATTTTTAAATGTTTTAAATCAGGTTGTGTCCGGATTAGCCAGCAGGTGACCTCTGGCCCAGTCAAAGTCCAGATCTTGATCTTGCTGAGGACCTATTGGGTAACTTTAAAGATGGAGACAGCAGATGGAGGCAAAAAGCTTCTAACGGAGCTTCTTTTAACCAATGGAGTTCAAACTCTGGCTACCCATCAGGAGGTGGACTAACTTTCCCTCAGCTGTAAAATTCCCTTTTCTTAGGACTTTACAGTTCTTTTATTAATTAAATATTAAATATATATATTAAATAGAGAAAAGACTGTATCATTAAACAGCTTGCTGACTTTTTTCCCATAACTGTGTGTTGGACCACTTCATCTCAATTACATTCTTATTGTTGGTTATAAAATATACAAGCAACAAGCCTGTCTCAGTTTATATGGTTAATGTTTTCCACTATCTGTGGATTCATGAATGAGGTGGTTAGAGGTTAGCTAGAACAGCTTTCAGAAATCCTAATCCCCCCCAAAAAATGCATCTTTCAGTGTAGAAAAGGAAGATGTTAATTCTAGCTTAGAATCATAAATATAAATAAAAAAAAAACACCATGTAGAAAAAAAAAAGACATTTAAAAATGACATCCTTATTTTATTTCAATATAATTTTTTTATTCTTTTCTTAACAGCAGCGTAGCTTACAGCTGTGAGTAAAACACCTAAAAACATTTTGATTCCTGTTATTCTAATAAATGATCTTCGTACCAGCCTGGTTTTCAGCTAACAGATGTAGGAGGACGGATCAGTGTTTCTCAGAGGCTTTTAAACATCAGGAATGTGAACCTGAAGCTGCCATTTTGGTTCAACAAGTCAAGTAAAAGTCATCTCATTTCGTGTTATTCAGCTGGTTTCCTATGAACATTATCCTGAGATTGTTTCATTACAGAAACTTTCAACCCTTTTCATCTTTTAAATATATCAACGGGGTCCTCATTGTTACGGCTCAGTGAGTCATAAATGTGTTGGCTGCGATCAGACACTTCATTTGGCCACATAGTGTTGGAGTCCAGTCTTTTGTTAACCAGTGTTGCGGGTTAAAGGTCAAACTCTTTTTGTTTCAGCTGGTTTGAGCTACATTTAGTCATCCACACCTCTTTCCTTCCTTCCTGCTGCCCTTAGCTTTTCCCTTTATTATTTTTACCATGAAGTAAAATGTTTGTTTCCAGGAAACACAGAAGTGAAAGCTAGGCAGACATTTTACCACCTCACTTATACCAACCTACTAAGATATTAAAATATTACACAAGATGCCGCACCGATGAAATACTGAGGAAAGGGGAGTAGAGTATGGTCAGTTTGGGGTTATTTGTGGCCTTCCTGTGACCCCGGTTCAAGAATTTGAGAAGAAATTGTCGGCAAAAATAATTTTGATCTTTTTAAAGCAAAAATGTTGGATACAATGCAAAATATTCATCCTCTGTTATGTTTTTTCTACTCATTTTTTACTGTTGCTTTTATTTTGTATTACATCAAATTATTTTTAAGCTATTAATGCTTCTGTTATTCTCTCTTATAATTGAGCAGCTAAACCAGAAGGAATATACAATAAAATAATGTTTTCTATTTGGAGAAAAAATAATTTTGTAGTGTAGATGTGAATAAACCACAGTTTTTATCTTCAGGGTATTTATTGCACAGATTACAGGTAAGAATATATATGAGGGTAGAGTAGATAAGGTTACAGCACTACTCAGTGGCTAATGTTCTGGACCATTAACAACATTCAAGTTAGCTTGTAGTACATTACAAGTCATGTATCATATGTATATATAAGACCAAAGTGCACTAATCAACATCGAGTGTACTCAGACTGATGATCTGTAGTGCCGAAAACAGTTTAAAGGGACCCTAATGTTTCAGATTCCTATAAATCAAATGTTCATTTCCAAAATTACAGACTAACAAAGAAACGCATCACAGATTCTGTTTCTTTTTAAACAGTGCCACAAGTACAGGATCTATAAAGTTACAGCACAACTGGAAGGCTAAATTAATTCATTTAAACTGAATTTAAATGTGTTCGCTTGTTCTAAGCTGCTTTTAGACAGGATTAGCCCACGTCATTTTTAGCTAGCTGCGTTATCTGTAGCCAATAACTAGCTTAACAAGAAAAGTTATGTAATTCTTTAAAAATGTCCCCAAAATAACAAACTTCACAGAGTGGTTTTGAAGCTGAAGTTAATCTCAAAGTAACCATGGAATACAGTATATGGGAACAATTATAGATTTATATTTGATGAAATGTGTTATTCTTTCAGCCAATCAAGCTAAAATGAGCTAGCTCAAACTGGTATAAATTAGTATAAACTGGTATAAACTGGCTCAAAGCTGAGGATTTTTAAAATGTCCAAGCCTGTTTCTAGGTTGAATTTAGTGTTTCTTTCTCTTCTCTTTGTTTGTTTTTAGTGAATTTTAATTCAAAAGCTTAATTCAAACAATAATGCCAGATCTACGTAGATTTGTCACGGCTCCAACATCATCTCCAATGACTAATGGTTAAATTTTAAGGCCAAGCTTTAAACATTTTAGCTATTATATTTATTTTTTTTTCTGTAAAGGGTTTGTCAAACATTACAGCTTAAAAAACAGCCCATATTCAGAGAAGTTCGCTATTCTGGTTCCACAGGTCTGAAAAGCTTAAACTTCAGTCCTATTTTGTAAGGGCTTTGCTCTTTAAGGCTATCGCTAGTGGGTTTATCTTTCTCACTTGCAAAGGGATAAAGCCACTAGCGATAGCCTTAAAGGGCGAAGACTATACAAAATAGACATAACCAACAATCTGAGTTGATTTTTTACATTTATGTTTTACAGTATACATAGCAAATTAGTTACAATTCTTTTGTTGCAATTTTAGAAGAATTGCTTAATCTCTTTTACATATTTAACAGTTAAAACACCTTTACGAATCAGTAAATGTCCTCTGATTAGTCTTGTATTTCCAGACATTAAGCCGCTGTGTGTCCGATAAGTTTGCTTCTTTGCATTATGGGCATTTTCGTTTAATCACAGCATAAAATCACTTTAGCTAGAACCTAAGCACAGAACGGCTACATGCAGGGATAGAAGAGGTGATGAAAAGGCAGTGCCTTAAAGAGCAAACTTATCTAATATGATCTAACACCAATATACCAAAAACTGCATGTTATATGAATTATTAAGGGATTCATTTAAGAGATAAAATAATTAAGACTTCTGAAGAGCCTAAAGTAGTCCTGGAGGGTTGAAGTCCACTTGCCCGTCATGCAACCTCGACCCATGTAAGAAAAAGGTTACTAAGCTGGGCATGAGGTGAGGTTTTAAACAAAGCAAGTGGCTTTTGCCATATAGATTCATTAAATGAACATTACTTTCAATTAATTAAATTTCAGGATATGTTTAGCGTAAGGGGAAAATTTGCTGACAACCAGAAACGGCTGGATGAAGAATGTATTCCCGTAAATCTTTAAAAGTCTCCATAATTAAGCATCCGATTAATAACTAGGATATTTTTTTTTTTGAAAATAACCTATTTGTATATGGAGAAGCTAAACGTTTCTTTTTGTAGCTTAAGACGAAAGCAGCTTTTCCACTGAACAGTTTAGGATTAAGTGTTGCTAAGGCCAAACAATGCCCCTAAGGTTTCAGATTTTGGTTAACGTCATCAGCATATAAAGAGAAAAACCAGCAGGTCGAAGACTAATTTTACTAGTAGAATGTTTGTTAATTTTTAACCATAATGTAAAAACTGATATTTGTTTGATTTTCATTTCTTTCAGCACTAAGCTGTGGACTGAGTCTGGTCAGTAAAATGGATTTTAAAACATGTTCAAACCTGCCTGTAAGCTCAGGTTTGGATCAAAGACTTCCTTTTTTCCTTTCTAATGTTAAATATGTATCAAATAAAAGAGGAAAATGGATAAACTGAAAACTCTGCCCAATTTCTCGCATGAATTTAACAGGTAGTAATATATTTTTTTTAAGTTTTTCATTCCTTCAGAGGCTGTATCCAATTGATCACATCACCGATACTACCTTCCATCGAAAGCCATTTAGGGTCCCTTTAAATCTTGGTCAACAACCTTAACAAAGTACATAACATGTACCACATCTAAACAGACAATACTACGTCAGAGGCAGTGTGTGTTGTTGTACCGGCTCCTGCAGGGGGCGCTGAGAGGAACTCACTTTCACTTCAGTCACCGATTACGCCACAATCCGACTTCCCATCCAATTCGCAAATGAGCTCCAAGTGACAAAAGTGAGTGATGGCGGTCCCAGGAGGCAGGTTGGATTTTGTATAATGAATACGTCCAAAGTCTTAACTCCCATGAAAGTACAACAATGGAAGAAGTAAATAAAAATATATCTGTACATAGAAAAAGTCTTTAAAACATTTTCGCCTTTGAAGTCCGTCCAATTTCGGTCCCAATAATCCCAGTTTTAGCAGCAAGATCCTTGTGTTTGTGGTCTATGGATTGAAGTTCAACTCCACACACAAGTTTAATAGCACTTATATGTACATGTACTGTACACGGTGGTCCCGTCCACACAGAAAGCCCATCAGACGCAAGTAGCTCATGTTCTTCATTACTGGCATTACATTACAAATCTAAGATCTAAACTGGACACAGAAACTCGTACAGAAAACAACTACTTTAGTTTTATATCACATTCTGCTCTAAAACGCACAATTCAATACAATTCTTTCAGTGTTTTTGACAGATTGAATTATGTCTAAAAAAACATTGAAAAAAAATTTTTTTTTTCAATTCTTTTAGTTTTCATGAGTTTTTTATTTCCCTCCTCACATTGACAGAACGGGCTTATATGCTTATATTCTGGGATACTTTGGTGGATTGTCTTCTTGATTTAAATTCCTGCTCCTGGTCATAATCTGTAGGGCTCTTCTAACTGCATTCAGTTCTAAATAACCTTAATAATCATTGAAAAGCAAAAAATAGTAATAATAGTAAAAATAAGCAAACTGTAGAAAAATAAACATTTTACGTTGATGCAGTAAAATAATGTATCACATTAAAAGCACGATGACAGTCCGCACCATTGTTAAATTCAATCACATTTTTGGTAGACAGCGGCGGGATTATCATCACTGCTTCAAAGAAACATAATGGGTGTAAAAAATCTGTCCTAGGAGGGTTTTTTTTCTAATCTCTGAACATATTTTGCCTATATCACTTTTCCCTTACAGTATTTTTTATGTTAATAACGCTGCCAGCATCTGGCCAAAGAGGCACAAACATTATATATTTGATTAGCTTTCTTATTTTGGTTTAAATTGACAAAACTGGGCTTTATCTTATTTGAGTAACATTTTAAAGAATTACATCATTATCAGTTGATTAAAGTATAAATGTTTACAATTGTTCTTTAAGTTACATTTTTTGGTTTGTTTTTTGACATTACTGGGTAAAAGATATAATATAATCATTCTGCTGTTCCCTTAGAATAAACTTGGAGACTATTTAAGGATAAAAGTTTGTCATTTTATTATAAATCAGCTGAAAAAATAAACTTAAGCGGTTATTATTCAATAATTTATCGTCCTTATATTTTTTAAATATTTGATAAAGAAACTATAGATTCTGCTTTACATTCTCATTCTTTCTAAAACTCTTTAGTTTTTAAGAGTATCTGTAAAAAAACAGAAACTACAGGAAGCCCAGTCTGTTCTGATTGGCTGTTAGGTTTAGCTAAGCCAATGGGATCAGACGTTTAATTTCCTGTATCTCCTTCCCTTTATTATCAGCTCCAGCTCTCAGATTGGTCCGTCACATGAGTGCTGCATTAACTGCAGAGTCAAACAGTAAATACTATGCAGATATTACTTTGCAGTAAATCAGTCTTCAGAGAATATTGCACCAGAACAGGCCTTCATCTACAGCAATATTAAAGCACACAACAAGAGCAACTAAAGCTAAAATCAACTAATTGCTTTTCTTTACTACAGTTAGCAGTGAAGCCGAAGCTTTAAACATTTATTGTATGGCTAAATAAAGCCCCATTCAGGAGCTAAGAACCAGCAGATAAACTGGATTATAGACTCACTGACAGAAAAAGAGTTTAGCACCCAGGAGAAATTGTCTAGTTTTATCATTTGGTCTACACTTAAACCACTGATGGAGATAAATGGAAAAGATGAAAGTTCTAAGGAGCAGTGCCTGACAGTCAGAATAATGAGCAGCAGACTCAGAGGATGGGTTGGAGAGAACGCCATTTAAGTACGCTACAACTGTCCATCTAAAACCTTTTCACTCCTTTCATCTGTAAGGAGTGTCGGTTGTTCAGAAAACACCCGACGCAAAGGCGCTGAAGGCATAGGTCTAATTGCTTATGACTCATAAAACCAACAACCTTGTCTTGTTACCTAAAAGTTAAAGACAGGATTATTTACGGAATTACACATAGGCTGCCATGACTTATACTAATTATTACTTTCTCTTTGTCGTGTTATTGCAGGATGTAAGCAGTTTTAACACAAACCAATCATCTCGTTATCACGAGAAAAGAGCTTTATTATCTTTAGATAATAAGAAAATCAGCTCGTTTTCTCCGAAAAAACCACCGTGAAAAAGTATCCGAGTGACAAGACCGCTCTCGGCTTCCGTAGGCAGGACTTAGTCGTTATGATGTTTATTTAGCTTAAACACATTGTTATTGACATATACAGGTGCTGGTCATAAAATTAGAATATCATGAAAAAGTAGATTGATTTCAGTAATTCCATTTAAAAAGTGAAACTTGTATATTATATTCATACATTACATACAAACTCATATATTTCAGATGTTTATTTTGTTTAATTTTGATGATTACAAATGACAACAAATGAAAATCTCAAATTAATCATATCAGAAAATTAGAATATTACTGAAGACCAATAAAACCAAAGGATTTATAGAAATGTTGGCCAACTGAAAAGTATGAACATGAAAAGTATGAGCATGTACAGCACTCAGTATTTAGTTGGGCCTCCTTTGGCCTGTATTACTGCAGCAATGCGGCGTGGCATGGAGTCGATCAGTCTGTGGCACTGCTCAGGTGTTATGATAGCCCAGGTTGCTCTAATAGTGGCTTTTAGCTCTTCTGAATTGTTGGGTCTGGTGTATTGCATCTTCTTCTTCACAATACCCCATAGATTTTCTATGGGGTTAAGGTCAGGAGAGTTTGCTGGCCAATTAAGAACAGGGATACCATGGTCCTTCAACCAGGTACTGGTAGCTTTGGCACTGTGTGCAGGTGCCAAGTCCTGTTGGAAAATGAAATCTGCATCTCCAAAAAGTTGGTCAGCTGCAGGAAGCATGAAGTGCTCTAAAACTTCCTGGTATGTGGCTGCGTTGACCCTGGACCTCAGAAAACACAATGGACCAACACCAGCAGATGACATGGCACCCCAAACCATCACTGACTGTGGAAACTTTACACTGGACTTCAAGCAACGTGGATGAAGTGCCTCTCTTCTTTTCCTCCAGACTCTGGGACCTTGATTTCCAAAGGAAATGCAAAATTTACTTTCATCAGAGAACATGACTTTGGACCACTCACCAGCAGTCCAGTCCTGTTTCTCTTTAGCCCAGGCAAGACGCTTCTGACGCTGTCTGTGGTTCAAGAGTGGCTTGACACAAGGAATGCGACAGCAGAAACCCATGTCTTTCAAATGTCTGTGTGTGGTGGTTCTTGAAGCACTCACTCCAGCTGCAGTCCACTCTTTGTGAATCTCCCCCACATTTTTGAATGGGTTTTGTTTCACAATCCTCTCCAGGGTGCGGTTATCTCTCTTGCTTGTACACTTTTTTCGACCACATCTTTTCCTTCCCTTCGCCTCTCTATTAATGTGCTTGGACACTGAGCTCTGTGAACAGCCAGCCTCTTTAGCGATGACCTTTTGTGTCTTGCCCTCCTTGTGCAAGGTGTCGATGGTCGTCTTTTGGACAACTGTCAAGTCAGCAGTCTTCCCCATGATTGTGTAGCCTATAGAACTAGACTGAAAGACCATTTAAAGGCTTTTGCAGGTGGTTTGAGTTAATTAGCTGATTAGAGTGTGGCACCAGGGGCCATCAATTTTGAACCTTTTCACAATATTCTAATTTTCTGATATCATGAATTTGAGATTTTCATTTGTTGTCATTTGTAATCATCAAAATTAAACAAAATAAACATCTGAAATATATGAGTTTGTATGTAATGTATGAATATAATATACAAGTTTCACTTTTTAAATGGAATTACTGAAATCAATCTACTTTTTCATGATATTCTAATTTTATGACCAGCACCTGTACAGTAATATATCTTTATGTTGTATTTTATTGTGTTTTATAATTTTTAGCTATGTTCAATTGTTTTAAAGCTCTCTACAAATAAAGTTGATGATGACTTTCCTTTTATAATACAAAATCACCAAGGCCATAAAAAAATGCAAAAAGAAAAATTTACACACAAAAACGAGTACAGATGGAACAAACTGACCAATGTCTTAACTTTTAACTCTCCTCTTAGTCTGCAGATTTACCCTCCTTCGCGATCGGCTAGCTTGGTTGGCCATTCTCCCAACATTGACCATCAGTTGACTGCGACCCGCCTGATACTCGCTGGAAGTCGAGGCCTGGCTCCTATTTTAGTGGTTTAATTATTTTTTTTTTTTAAAAAGACAGAAATGGTGCTACACTCTGATCTGACATTGTTTCTCAAACCTTTACATGTGTGCAGTTTATCCTCCATTAGGTGCCAAACTATTTTTTTGTCAGTTTTTTTAAAAAGAAAATGTGATTAAAGAATAAATTCAGTGCTTAAACTGAGACTTTTTAGGCATTTTAGTTGCATTTTTAAGTTTTAAACCATCATATTAAGAGGAAAACTTTAAACTGAAAGGTATCTTTAAATGGTTTCAAGCAGGACATTTGGATTGTCTGGCAGTTTATCATAAAACTCTGGACCTGATTGGACATTTTCTGATCCGTCAAATTCTTGATTATCATTTTACTTCCATATTGTATTTAAAAAAAAAAAAAAAAACGCATAGTAAAATAAAAACAGAGTTATTAACGTAGAGCAGCCAAAATGTCTGACTTTAAATGAAGCTTCATATTTGGAACATTGAAATCACTTCTTAAAATAAACCACTTGTTAAACGTGACGTTTTCCAGACTTATATTAGGAAAATCTAAGGGATGAGATTCCAGGGAAATGCTGCTGGTCGGGGTCACACACACGGCGGACCATTAAATACTTCTAGAGCAGCTAAAGCTAAAGGTGCAATCAGTTAACAGTCGTTTTCCAAGATTGCTGATAAGAACATCACACGTTACAAAAGAATTGAAAATCCTATGGGACACAGAGACACGTGTCACACAGGGTTAGAAAACAATGTCAACCTTCCCAAGGTCCGCCGGGTGACAGACGTCCATGGAGTGTCACTGATCGGCAACTAAACATCCGGTGAAGAAGAAGAAGAAGAACGGGTACATCCCAGAAGCTGAAATTTACCTTCTCCTTTTTCTCTGCACACAGCTTCCACAGTTTGTCATCCACTAACGTCCAGGAGTCTCACCCAGAGAGAGAACCAACGCTCATCAGATGTTTCTGTAAACACTCGGGGTCCCACGGCAGGGCGGGGGGGGGTCTCACTGGCCAGTTTCTGCTGACAGCTGGGCCTCATACAGACTCAGAGCGTGATGGACGAACTCGTACTGCTCCCCTGTTTGAATCATACCTCCTCTGAACCAGAGAGACCAGGTAACATCAGTTATTGGGGCAAAATGGGGAAGAATTAAACACCCAGCTTAATCTTAAAATTAAAATAAATTGAATTAAATGACTTTATACTAAAAATCACAAAAAATAGAAGATTCCTAAGAAGGGTTAAGGGGGACAACATTAGATAAGTAAATATAGCATGACATAAATTTATACTGAAATAAATAAATGTATTATTAAGTATTTCAATTACACCTTTAAATACACGATTAAATAATAACAAATCTCTCACTCTAAAAAGGAAAACCAGCAAGGGGTTTTCTTTCTCATGGAAAAACAACCAATCAGATGTCAGCGTTTCAGTGGAAGCAGCTCTAGCTCCGCCCACTGAGTTTGACAGTAGAGCATTTTTAATGACTCCAGCATAAAATACATACAGTGAAATAATGAAATGTATATGCAAATTAAACAATTAAAGATTATTTATTGTCATAAATCAAGAGAAATTTGGATTTTTCAATGGTACATTTATTTATTCAGGGTTTATACAGGAATGATTAACTATTATAATGCTCTTGTAATGCTATCAACAAGTATCCATGACTCTCTCTCATATATATATATATATATATATATATATATATATATATATATAAAATGATGACCCGCAGAAACCCTGTCATTTCATTTTACATTTCCTACTTTAATGTCACCTTGCAAAAAAGATGAACTGTCACCAGATTTCTGAATTCACAAATTCCTGATAATACATTTTACTTTCCGGATGCCAGCAGATGTGTTTCATTTTGATACAGAAATGTTTCGGACCAATAAAATGCAGTGATTTATCTGAAATCAACACATCAACCAGAGACGGAGAGCTGAAGCAAAACAAACATGGCTGCGCCAGTTTTAGGTAAAACAGCCTTTTTTTTTTTTTTAAACGATCAAAAGGAATTCGATTTTTGTCTTTGCCGATGGGAAGATGGTTACTGGTTCCTCCTTTATCAGTTAACTCCACTAGTTGTGAAAAAAAAAAAAACTCAGGAATGTGATACAGCACAGCTGCCACTTGATTTACCCAATCAGATCAGAGAATTGTACTAAATGTCCCTCCCAGATGGACACTTTTAGTTCAATTTGAATTCTACATACTATCCATCTGGCTGATGCTGGGTTAAGTTTAATGGTAATTCAGATATTTACTGACTTATTAAATAATGTACAAACAGGTGAAGGAATTAAAGAAAAAAATCAGGGAAACAAAGAGATTTTAAAAAATCCTATGAACAAAAATTACTTTCAACGCAACAAACTAAAGGTTGTATTTCTCAGTCCCTTAAAAACTATTTTGTTCTCAGATCAGTGAACGCAGCATCCTGCTGTGTGTCCATGAGTCACTCTGACAGCAACCACCTTCAGTGTGGAAGCTGTAGCTGAATGCAGAAGATTCCATTAGCTACTTATGAGTCTACAGGGAATTACACAGACTGCTGTTAGGGATGCTAACCATGCTAATAATGTTATCCTAAGATGCTTAAGGTGGTTTAAAATATAAAGGTTTAGAGATGCAAGAGACCAGATAAAAAGCAGAGCTTAGACTAATCTCTCACAAACAGCCTGAAAACACTACAGACTACTGATCACCACAATAGAGCGACAGTCTAATACTATGTTCAGACCGCTAGCAGCAGGAGCAGCAAAAACGCATGTGCTGCTTCATTTTTGATGCTGTACATGTTTAGTTCAGATGCGCGGCTGAAGCATCTTTGTTGTTCTGGCTGCTCGATGGAAAAGTGGGCCTGATGCCCTATCCTAGCCTTTCTTTGCCTGTAACAATGGCAGCTATATTTGCTGTGAGATAAAAAGTAAAAAAGTAGTTTTAACGTTTTTATGTGAGAAAGTCGACCTGAAAGCTCAGTTCATCCAGATTACCATCCTGCCTTCAATTATCATGTCTGTCAGAGCTGCTCAGACCCCATACACCGGCGGTGCTCTGTCACTGGGAATCCTGTTCAACAGCAGCCTCTGGCAAGGTCACCACTTTGTGGTTTTTCCACTACTGTTCGCGGCAGCTGGAAGTAGTTATTATAGTTTTTCACGTACGTAATCCAAACTGAAGGCAACAGAATAATAAAATCAAACATATTTTGCTGGCAGATTTCGGCATTTTAAGTTAATTTAGGCATTAATAAACCGTTTCAGAGCAGTGATCATAGCGCTCTGCATCAGCAGTGGTGTGTCTGTCTCTCTGCCAACTCCCAGATCAGCTTCTCTGATTGGTTTATGGGGCGCATAGAGCAGCATAAGTTCAATTTTTCCAACTCCAGCTGCTGCTACTTTCGCAGCGCTTCCGATTCTCAGAAGATCGCGCTGCTCCTGCTGCTTATAACGCGCTGCAGGACCTTTTCCGGTGCCAAGATGTGCATCAACCATCGCCTTTGCATGTAAACTAGCTGCTTCTGCTGCTTTAGGTGTGAACGTAGCATAAGACAGAGAAACAAATCTGAGTTTTCCTCTTATTGAATTTAAAACGAAAGTTACGTATGTAACTACGGTTCTATGAATCCCGGATGACCGCCAGAGGGCGGTGCTGAAAGCACTGAATGTTCCCTTCGGGCATGCGCAGTTCGAGTAATTATACCAACAGAGTCACACCTGTGACACCAGATGACCACTCAGAACCTATATAGCCTGGTGTCATCCTTTGCTCTGCTCCTACAGAATCTTCTCGCAAAGCAAGGATTCTGAGTGACAGAGAAGCTCTGGCGGTCATCCGGGATTCATAGAACCGTAGTTACATACGTAACTTTCGTTCTATTTCATCCCTACTGACCGCCAGAGGGCGGTGCTGAAAGCACTGAAGGACTAATGCCAACGATGTCACAAGGAATCCTGAGCACATACCTCACAGAGGAGGCCCAGCAGAACCTTGTAAAAGGACCTGACCCAGGGGATGAGGGGCAGCCACATTGACACTGTAGAACCTGGTGAAGGTGGTTGGGGAAGCCCATGAAGCAGCAGCACATATAGCTTCCAGCGGAACCCAGGAAGCGGTGACGCTCCTGGTGGAATGTGCTCTCACACCGACTGGCAGGGAGCAGTGACCTGCAGCGTAGGCGTGGCAGATGACACTCATAATCCAATGGGACAGACGCTGTTTAGAAAGAGGGCAGCCTAACCTTGGACCCCCATAGAATAGGAAAAGCTGGTCCGAGCGTCTCAGATTGGCGGTGGCTGCAATTTATGCCTCCAACGCTCTTACTGGGCACAACAACTCAGACTCATTCTCAGTTGTACCAGATTGAGGCTGAAACCGAGCCAGCCGCAATGGCTGGTTACGGTGAAAAGGAGACAACACGGTGTCTCACGGTGTCTGAACACCCAGTCAGCCTCCCAGGGGCCATGCCCACAGCTGGAGACGTTGAGGGTTGGGGTGCCATATCTGTCCCCCCAACTGAGACAGCAGATCCCTCCTTGCTGGAAGACGCCATGGAGTACCGTGACACAGACTCCAAAGCAGCGGGAACCACGGCCGCGCTGGCCAGAACGGAGCTACCAGCAACACTCTGTGGCCCTGCTCGAGAACCCTCCGTAGAGTCGGCCAAATCAGTGAGAGGGGTGGAAAGGCATACAGGAGAACCTGCGGCCATGGATGAGCCAGTGCATCCTGGCCCAGTGCGCCCGCCATCCCGGTTAGGGAATACCATAGGGGGCAATGGGTCAACTCCTCTGTGGCGAACAGATCTACCTCTGCCTGCCCAAAGAGGTTCCAGATTATGCGCACTACGTCGCAGTGAAGAGACCACTCTCCCGGAGCAGGTGCCTGGCGGGATAGAGAGTCCGCAACCTGGTTCTGCCGTCCTGGCAGATACGCTGCGCGCAGGGTACACAGACGGGGAAACGCCCATTCCAGGAGATCCCTCGACACCTTCAAGAGATGTGCTGACCTGGTGCCACCTTGGTGGTTTATATGATAAACAACAGAGGTGTTATCTGTCCGAATCAGCACGTGCCTTCCCTCTAGGTGGGGCAGAAGGCACCTGAGGGCCATGTGCACAGCCCGCAGCTCCAGCACATTTATGTGTTCGGTGCACTCCCTTGGGTCCCAGAGACCCCGAACAGCTCTGTGTTGCCACACGGCACCCCAGCCCATGAGTCTGGCATCCGGGGTGACCACCTCCCTTCGACACACTACTAGCCCCATTGGAACACCACTGGACAAAATGGCCCCGTCTCGCCAAGGAGCTAGGGCATGGGGGCAGCTCCTGGTCACCATTAGCCTGCGATGCCTGTGCAGCCTGGCGTCTAGGCGAAAGCTGTTGAGCCATCGCTGCAAGGACGCAGAAGGAACAGCCCTAAGGGCACGACACGAGTGACTGATGTCAGTTTGCCCAGCATTCGCAGGAAGATGATGTAGGGAAACTCCCTGCCCAGTCTGAATCGACGGACAAGCTGGAGTATGTCGTCCACCCTGTGAACAGATGGACGGGCCATCATGGTAGCAGAGTCCAGATGCATCCCAAGAAAGGTGGTTGTCTGAGATGGAACAAGACAACTCTTTGCCAAGTTGACTTTGAGGCCTAACAGTGACACATGAAGTAGAAGCTGGGACGTATCCCGAGAGGCAGCTACCTGAGAGGGAGCACAAAGAAGCCAATCGTCCAGGTATGGCAGAATCCTGACTCCGGAGGCCTGTAGAGGAGAGAGGGCTGCTTTCACGCATCGAGTAAACACCCTCGGGGAAAGGGAGAGCCCGAATGGGAGCACCCGGAATTGCCAATGGCGCCCCCGATAGGCAAACCTGAGAAAACGGCGATGTTCTGCCGCAATAGGCACGTGAAAGTAGGCGTCTGTCAGATCTACTGATGTAAACCAATCTCCCGCCACAATGGTCTGAAGGACCTCTGTTATGGTGAGCATGTGGAAGGGAAGGACCTTCAGGTACCGATTCAGTCCCCTTAGATCTAAAATAGGGCGAAAACCGCCGGTCTTCTTGGCCACAAGGAAGTATGTGGAGTAGTAGCCTCTGGGTTGCCGCAGAGGATCTACAGACTCGATTGCCCCCTTGCCCAGGAGGGCGGAAAGCTCCTGGTCTAGTGCCTGAGATTTCACCGGGTCTGTGATGACAGTCATCTTGACCCGGTGTGAGAGGGGGGGCCGCCGTCGGAACTGGAGCCTGTAGCCATTGGTTAAGGTGGCAACCACCCATGGATCTACGGCATGAGCAGCCCAGAAATTCAGCTGCTGATGGGAAAAATGTCCGACGGCTGGCCCGGTGGCATCATCTTCTATCCCCACGGCCCCTGGGGGCTCTGGGGGGAGGGCGTCCAGGATTGAGGCCCGGGTCTGTCTAACAGGGCGGCAGACTGGCTCACGAAAGTCCCTCCTCGGTCTCTGCCGCACATCATGGGGATAGGAACCAACAGGTCTGCCACCAGTCTGAGGTCGTGGCTGAACGCTGGGGGTAGTGGCAGGGCGGCCCGAACGCTGGGGAAAGGCAGGTATGCTCCTGCGAAGGCCGGAAAGCTGCTGGCTAGTCTGGCGTGCCTGAGCAGTCCGTTCCAGCGCCTCCAAGGCAGCTGATCCAAACAGCTCCCCTGGTACAACCGGGACACCCCTGAGGGTCCTACGGCATGCTTCAGTCAGAGGAGACTGTGCCAACTAGACCTGTCTACGAGCTTGGACAAGGAAAGACATGACCCGTCCAAGCTCTCTGGTCATCAGCGCGAAGGCCTGCAGCGCTGCGTCACTATAACCAACCGACGCACTTGCACCACCAGTGTCCTGAACAGATGCAGACAGGGCAAACATGAGGTGCGCCAGAGAATTGCCAAGGCGGCCAGCACGCGCTCCTGCATTGTACGCCTTACAGAGGAGGTCATCTGTAACCGGACATTGAGTCCGCGGGCACCGGACATCAGGACGCAGGGCTTCATCTGGTGACACAATCAGTGAAGCAACAGCTGGTTCAATTGCTGGCATACGGTCGAGGCCGGCCTTCAACGACTCATGCATGGCAGCTAATACACGACCATCTGAGGAGAGACGCGACAGCGCTCTCGGTTCCCGCCAACAGGCGTGTAACTCCTTCAAGTACTCCTCTGATGGAGGTACAGAAAAAGGAGTAGGAGCCCTTCCACGTCTGAAAAAAGCACTGCCGGAGCTGGATGCCTCTCCTTGTGGGAGTTCCAGCTGCAGCTGCTTCAGGGCCATAGACATGACCTCCCGCATGGAACCGTCACCGGCCTCTCCAACCGCACTCTGAGATGAAAATGAACCAGCCTCAGAGGCTTGAGAGGACCCTGCCTCCTCCTCATCTCTAAAATGAGAAGCGGAAGCAGCCAGAGAGATAACGTCATCCTCTACAACCAGCTCGGGCATTGGTGGGGAAGAGAGCCCAACCACTGGGAGCGAGGGATCAGATTGCCGTGTCTGCAACAAGGACTTCATCTCTGCCAGCTCTGCTGACAACTGCTCCACCCTTGTGGACAGGCCCTGGTCAGGTTTGGCCCGCTTCCTCCGGGGGAGAGGCACAGATGCTGTGGTCCCACCACGGCGCTTAGAACGCTTGGGGGGAACCACCTGCCCAGAGGGCGGAAGGTCCGAGCCCTCCTGGGGGCACAACTGGGCCAACCGGGCCACCCTCACTGCATGGGGCATAAAGCTGCAGTTCATACAGGGGTTCTCAGACAGCGCCTCCAAAAGGTGCTCATGTCCAAGGCAGGTAGGGCACAGGTCGTGGCCATCCTCTGCCTGCAGGGCAGCCCCACAATCTATGCAGCTGTGAGAGCCATCCATGTCGAAGGCCGACAAGGCTTAAAGAACAGAAAGTTATCAAAAATCGGGAGAGGGGGCGCAAACGCAGCCGTCACCAATTACAGCAGAGAAACGAAAGAGGCTGCGAGCACAAGGCAGCCGATACTGGGAGAGGGGGCGAGAACCGCTACCGTCACCAGGTATAAAACCAATAAACCAAAAAAGCTAACAACGTTAGCTGTATGGAAACTTAAGTTGGGAGTAGGAGCGAACAACGCTGCCTTCACCAATTATAGCGGATAAAACAAGAGAGGCTGCGGACACAAGGCGGCCGATACTGGGAGAGGGGGCGAGAACCGCTACCGTCACCAGGTATAAAAGCAATAAACAAAAAAAAAAAAAAAAAAAAAGCTGTATCGCAACTTAAGTTGGGAGTAGGAGCGATAAACGCTGCCGTTACCAATTAAGAGAGCAGACCAACGAAAAAGGCTGCAAAAAAGGTTGATATTGGGAGAGGGGGCGAAAACGCTGCCGTCACCATTTATAACTAAGCAGACCGATGAAGAAGGCTGCAAACAAACCAAAAAAGGCTAACAACGTTAGTCGTCTCCAACTTCGGCAAACGAAGTAGACCACACTTGGTTGGAAGAGGGGGGCGAAAACCGCGGCCGTCAGTAATTATAGCAGCGCAGACCGGTGAAAAAAAGGATGCAAAAGTAGGGAATATACTGGGAGAGGGGGCGAAAACCGCTGCCGTCACCAGGTATAACACCAACAAACTAAAGAAGCTAACTACGTTAGCCGTATATAACTTCGGCAGTGAAGTTATTCACACTGGGAGTAGGGGCGAAAATGCTGCCGTCACCAGTTCGAAACAAAACAGCACGAAGCTGTAGGTAAAAAGCTAAAGCCGGGAGAGGGGGCGCGGACGCTACCATCACCAGCAAACAACTCACTTACCGTAATCTTCAGAATCGACCCGTTGCAGCCCTGGGAGGGCGGAGAATAACCACAACTCCGGTCAAGAGACAGGGGCTTCAGACAACGGGGAAGTTAGCGAACCGCTTGCGAGAAGAAAAAAGGAGCAGAGCAAAGGATGACACCAGGCTATATAGCTTCTGAGTGGTCATCCGGTGTAACAGGTGTGACTCTGTTGGTATAATTACTCGAACTGCGCATGCCCGAAGGGAACATTCAGTGCTTTCAGCACCGCCCTCTGGCGGTCAGTAGGTATGAAATAGAACTCCTGTTACAGATTTTAAACTTATCTTATTAAATAAGACGAGCTTGTATATTTTTCTTTTAGTTTGTGTCGATAACCTAGAGGGTTTTACTCTATTTCTACATTTTTTGCACTGTGAATAAAGACAGTTGTGTAAATGTTTTGTGTTAAAGTGGAGATCCAAAAAGAAGATAAATATTTCCTTTAAAAACAGCAAAATAAAGAAAAAATAGCAGATAAGACAAACGGGCAAAATAAATAAGAAAGGAAAGGGTTAATGGGTTTTTACCTGTCTGCTCGGAGCTGGCAGGTGATGCTCAGCACGTCCACCACCCCCTCCACCAGCAGCTGCCGGCAGCCTATCGTCGTGGCGATGAAGCATCCCGTCCGGCCAATCCCAGCACTGCGAGCGCAAGAACAAGGCTGTGAAGCGTTTTAACACATTGGACTGTTTGGGGGAAACAAACGGTGATTCAGTACCTGCAGTGGACTATAACTGGTCCCACGGAGTCGGCGGCACGTCTGTCGGCCTCCACGTCTCCCATGAGCTGCAGCAGCGGCAGCGCCGAGTCCGGGGTTTTGTGGTCGGGCCACGACGTGTACCAGTAATGCTGCAGAACGCGGGTTTGATTCCCACACTGCTCAGACACACAGAGAGGTCAGCTCGAAACCTGAAGCCGTTTTTAAATCAGCAGGCTGCAGGAGGACGGAGAGCGAACCTTCAGAGACAAGTTTCGGGTCGTGTAGTGTTCGCACTCTCTGACGCCGTTCACCAGCACCTCCACCTTCCCGTAGATGCCCCGCTTCTCCGGCCAGTACAGGACACACTTCTGCAGACACACGGCGCTCTCAGTAACACAGATCTGCAGAAGCTTGACAGATTTTAATGTTGACAGATCTCTATATTTATTAAACATTGATGATGTTAATGTTTTTATGGATGTTGATGAACATCATCGTTAGACAAAGGCATCACCAAAGTCGGTCCTCGAGGGCCGCTGTCCTGCAGGATTTAGACGTTTCCCTGCTCCAGCTGATTTACATTGATAGCTGAATACCTGTAATGATCAGAATCAGCTGTGCTAAAGCAGAGAAACCTCTAATACCTGCAGGACAGCGGCACTCGATGACCGATTGTGGGGATGTCTGTTTTAACATGATGAACATCTCGTTTAGTGTTAATCTCGTATCCTTCCTATTATGCCACTTATTTCTAATCCAGGTTTGATCACTTTCAGAGGATTTTACACTCAGCAAAGTTTTTGTTTTTAAGGAATCAGAGCAGCGCCAAAGCCAAAATGGCTCTTTTCCTTTATGTCTCGGGGTCCGGTGTTCCGTCAGATCAGCATACCCATAATCAATACGCATGCGCAAGACATCAGATTTGCATTTATCCATTTAGTTTCGTTTGAAAAATTATATAATCCCTTTAGTCATGTACAAAAAAAAAACTATTTAAGGTCTGATCGCCTTCAGAAAACAACAAAAAGTAAGTAATTAAACAGTTTTTTGTGCATGACTAAAGGGATAAACGCCCATTGAGGTAGTTTAAAGTTTATTTTTCGTACAAAACTAAAGAGATAAACTAAAGAAGTCAATGGGTATTGACTATGGGTATGCTGGTCTGACAGGGTATGCTCGTCTGACAGAACACCGGCATCCATAAACTGCTTCAGCTCCCATCAGGAGCTACAGTCGGCCTGTGGAGACCAAGAACCCGAACACCTCCTCCGGTTACCTCGTTCTTCTCCTTCAGTTTGGTGATCATGACGATGACGGGCGACTCCTCCTGCCACGCCATCTGCCAGAAGTCATTCACCGTGTTCACCATGGGACCCTGAGTGGCGATGAAGGCCCTGCTGTCGCCTAGGTAACCCTGAGGAGAGCCACAGCTGTGTTACTCTTTTTTTTTCTGAACATTTATTCAGGTGAATATAAAAAGCACAGTGTGGTGATGTTCCCTCCCTCAGGACCATTTTAAACTACTCGGAAAAATCTCAATCATGCTCAGACATATTAAGTACAGTAGGACAAAGAGTTCCCGTCTGCTTCTGCAGAGCTTCCTGACAGGAAGGCGGTCCATTGTGTGAGAGTCTGAGAGCAACATTACAGACTTCAGCAGGAGTTCACTTTCACAGCGTTTCAGCAGCAGGAATCTAGAAGAACAAAGAAAAGCTGCAGACATTCCAGACGAGCTGTAATGACAGATTCCTTCATGTTTTCTTCTTTTCATTTTCCTGAACTGATGAGGAACAGCAGAGCAGACGCCCAGAGAAGCTCAGACACAACAAACCACCTTAAAGCCTTTTAAGGGTAGAAACTGCATCACTTTCAGCTTGATGCAAATATTCAGATGTTTGTTCTCTTTGCTGATCTACGTCTGTCATTTAATTCAATGCACTTTATTTCTAATGCCGTACGCTGTACGATTTTTTTTTATTTTTGCTCGCAGCTGCAGCTCACATTGTACGATGAAACTGCAGGGTTTAAAAGTTCACAGCTCACGAAGTATGTTCTTAAACTGTGCGGCAGGTACAGTGTTTGCGCTGCTTAAAGCAACGGGTCACCGCAGATGTCTTCCGGGACATTGAAGAATAAATACCAAGGCTTTGTGAAATCAATTAAATCCATGATTTAAAGTTTATTCTATTTAATAACTCTTTGGAAGAAAAATAAAATGTCCAATTAGTGATAACAAATTTCTTCTAAAGGACCCCCAACCCCCACAGCAAGCACAAGGGGAAAGTGGAAAAAAACACTTCATTGTCAAAAAAACAAGCAAATGTTCTGTAAAATATGGAAGAAAAACAGTCTCATTGGAATCTGCCTTTTTTGTACATTGAATTTTAAACACTTAATTATTTTACACACTGCATTCCTTGCACTGAATTTTTATCTGTTGAAAATTCAGCTGCAAAAGATTCCCTGCAAAAAAAAAGAAAAAATTCAGCTGCAAAAAGTTCGACTATGTTGACCTTCTGATGAACTCAAGCCAATGCAGTCTTCATGCGGTAGAGCAGCTTTAAGCCAATGAAATTAGCTCATTTGGTCAGGGAAAAAAAGTTTGCAGCCGGCAGTGTGTTCCAGATCAAACCAAGAGCCTTGGCAGACAGGGCTGTGGCACTAGCTGTGTTCGGCTCAGTTATTTCACCAAGTCTGATTAGATGAAAAACTCTAATGGCTGTAGCTACCTGAAGTTGTGTAATCATATGTAATTAACAAGAAAAATGAGCGAATGAGCTAATTTCATTGGCTAGAAGCTGCTCGCTTGCATCGAGTGTAGATTGCTTCTGCTTGAGTACACCAAAAGGTCAACACATTTGCAGGCACATTTTTTGCAGCTGAATTTCTACCAATTAAAAATTCAGTGTAATCCAATTTCAATTTGTAATAAATTCAGTGGTGCTAAAAAAAAATTTAGGTGCTAAAAAAATTCAGTGTTTAAAATTTGGTGTTAAAAAAAAGGCAGATTCCAATGAGACAGTTTATCTTCCATACTAAAATACTACAAAGGATCTATAATACTTGGGATGCAAGTTATTGATTAATAGATTATTCTAACTCTGATTGATCTTCATGATCAACTAACCATTAGTTGATTTCTTTTGTATTAATAAGGCTATGTCTGCTGAAATAAAAAGATGGTACATCTATTTTAACTTGTTATTCTGCAAGCTGTATTAAATAATGACTGAAAAAACAAACAGCAGATAACAAAACAGAAACCCATTTGGTTACTAAATACAGGGTTTATACATGAATGTGTAACTGTTATTTAATGCTTTTTAATCCTCTTTTAATGCTCTTCAAATTAAGTTTAATGCCATCAACAAGTACCCATGACTCTCCCGAGTTCCTCGTTTTCCAAATTCTCTAGCCTTTTCTCCGCCACAAGCTTCTTCTCCGAAGCATTTTAATGCCACAGTTATCAAATTTAATGAATTTTAATGCCAATTAAGGCCTTGATTTAAAAAATAATAATTTTATGACTTTTAATAAAAACCCTGAAATAAAAAAAAGATTATTAAAAGATGGGAAACACTAATGATTTCCAATAAACAGAGATATAAAACTATTATTAACAAACAGGGTATGTCGCTCCCACATACTGTCAGACTATTTGCTTTTATGAAGTGGACTCTAACTGTGAGCTAATGCTAAGTTCACACCGAACGTGATTTCAGCAGCAAAGAAGCGTCGGCTTCTTCAGTTTTGATGCTTGAACACAAAGGTCAGACGTGCCTCAGGAGCATCACAGATTACATCCAGTAAAGTGTGTCCAGATGCGTCTAAAGCTTCTGCTGCTCCTGTGTTCAACTGCAGTGAGCAGCTTTGCTATATGTGTTGTGATAAGGTGGTAAAAAGTTATTTTTAATTAGTGGTGTGCCGTTATTGCCGTTTACGTGTTACGTCAACGCCAGACTCTTACTGGGCGATTAAAAAAATATATAGCTGTTAATCTCTTCTCAAAGTACCGTTGTTCTCAGTCTCAAAGTTTCAATATGACAACCAATCAGAGTGCCCTGTCTCGATATGAACCAATCAAACTGCCGGATTGGCTCGTCAAATCAGGGGGCTTCTCTGGTCTCGCTATCGAAATCAGACCTTTTTAGCGCCAATCAGATGGCTTCGGTAGTCTCGATCCAAGAAGGCCCTTTCGGCTGCGCTCGGCTTTTATGGGCAGATCGTTTGTTTTTAGCTTGTTAGCAGCAGCGGCAGCCATTATAACTCGTCCGTCTGTCTCTGCATGTAAATAAGGATCCAGTCAGTGACATGACCTGATCGTAGCGCATGAATTATGAAAGAAATGACGAGAGTTATACTTCCAAATCATTTTAAATAATGTTTTAAGAGTGAAATTTTGCCGCAAAAACGTAACGTGTCTATACTCCTTAGAGCCTGCTTAAAATGGGTGAAATGCAGAGTAACCTTTGGAAAAAATAAAATTACTTTCAGGAGTAATTTTACAGCATTGTACTTTTTTCTTTGACTGAAGTGAAAACAATATGAAATTTTGCTCCTATTATTTATAATAGAATAGAAAACCCCTCTGGGAGCTGGGTCTACACTACGTAAGCTGTGATGATTTTCACCTTGATATTTTAGCGCAGATTAATATCTGGCACCAAGGCTGTAACTTTGTGATGAAAGTTGATGGAAACTCATAGGGTAGAGGCTGATGGACCTACAGTTACTCCACCGGAACATTAAGTTTTTGTATTTTCCAAAAATGAGCTCAAGCATATATTTATTGAATACTTTCCTATTATTGAGAACACAAAAGAACCATATTACACTAATATTTATAATTAAAGATGTTAGAGAGATGCATTTTATTGCATTATATATATAGGGCCCAAAAACATAGAAAAATAAAGGACAACAGCCGATTCTGATGCCAAAATCAATATATCATGCATCCCTAGAAGTACAATTTTAATTCCATCCATCCAGAATAAATACAGATATGCTGCATATTAAAGATAGCATACAATGTTTACCTTGTAAACTTTCTGTTAAACCTGGAGATATATTGCATGTTGCATATCCCAGTAAATCTGTTTCCCCTTTAAATCTGCAGCTCTCTCTACTTCTCTCTGCTCTCTGTTTAAAAGATTTATGAACCTCTTTACTAATATAATGATGCCAGAAACTAAATTTCAAGATATGTAGAAGCTCTGCAGTCTGGTTCTGTCTGTACAATAAGAAAATTTTAACCTGTAACTAGGAGTCATGGTCCTCTGAGAAGCCAAGCTTGTTTTAACTTGTAAAGAAGAACACAACATTTAAAAAATGTTTTCTCAAGCTTCTTGCAATATAATAGAGAAAAAAAAAACACGGACTCGAAACGCTCTGAACACAGATAGCTGCACCCAACTCCATTACCTCTGGCTACAGTACATGAGGCAAAAGGGGAAAGAAATTATTGGTGTGGACGTACCCCCACCATTATTGGGGGTACGTCCACACCAGTCCTTCAGAAAGTCATGCCCGAGTCTGGCGCAGATGGATATTTGCAGGCGAGAACAAACCTGCTTCCAGGTCTTCCAACCTGTGTAGGCCTACCATGTTGAACGTCACCTGCTAACTTGGATGCAGCTATAAAGCTGCCGGGTTTGCTTTAGTGAAAATGTATTTATAAGAAGTTTCCTAATGGAAACCTCAACAACACTAAAGCTATTTGCGTCTTGTGCAATGCGGAATTAGTTTACTGTGAGAGTTCTTCTAGTCTCAAAGCATCCCTTAGCCCAGCGGTCCCCAACCTTTTTTGCACCATGGACCGCTAAATGACAGACAATATTTTCACGGACCGGCCGGGCGGGGGGATACGATCCAGTAACATGATAAGACTGGCATAAAATCAAAAACAAACAGCATAAAAATAAAACAAGCCGGTCCCATCTAGGCGTAATCGGAGAAAATTACACATGAAGTGTGCTTCTGAAGTCCAGTCTGTAACCTCAGAAAATCCCGCTTCACAAAGATAGGATGTTATAGATAGGATGCATCTTGAACTGAATTAACATGTGTCAAGAGGCACAGATGCACCGACTGATGTAATTGGGAGAGAATACCGCAATTTTTTATATTTTTCAAAATAAAACTTCACTCAGACTCTGATCGTCGATAAATTATATATATACATTTAAATATACTTTTTTCTGTGCGGCGCGGTACCAAATGACCAAAGGACCAGTCAGCGGCCCGGTGGTTGGGGACCGCTGCCTTATTTTTTTGCTCTTTGTAAATTAAAGAATAAAACAGGCTTAATTGGAGGAAGTTTCTTGTACTGATTAAAGGAGTTTACATCAATTCTAGCAGATCACACTACAGACAGCGAGGTTCTGTTTGCCTTGATCCGGATGACTGAAACTTTGCACAGGCAAAATAAAATCAAAGGTTTTACATATTTTAAAGAAGCCAGGGTTGATTGGTTAAATGATAAACATACTTTAAAGAGAAAACCAGGCAATTTCCTGCCCTCCCTTAAAATCTCTAAACCAAGTAAGACATATTTAATAGTGCAGCTTTTTTAACGGTTTAAAAAAAGAAAATGTCATTTAGAAAAGAGAGTCAGAGCAAAGCAGACAGATGTGGAAAACCAATTATAAACTCTTAATGGGAAGTGAAAAAAAAAAAGCTGGAAATTAATCATGCTCGTCTGTAGAAGGTTTGAGGAAATGACACCGCTCCATCGCTCCCTACCCGTACCAGAACATGACGGCACCGGTCCGATTAGCGCCATTAGCTCTGTGAGCGGGAGGCTGGAAGAGCAGACAGCTGGCAGAGAGACGAGCAGTAAACGCAGCTAAAAGCAAAGAGAACATTCAGCTGTCTGAAAGTTGTTACCCACCCGTATGTAGTTAGCATTGATGTAGGAGCCCAGCGGGTCATTGCAGATCTTTGACTTCAAGATAACTCTGGAATGAGGATCTAAGACAGAAGAAGAGAAGGATTTCCTTAAACCTCATGTCTTTTTGGTGCTTACAGTAGCATTCAAACGCCAGCAGAATGGCAGCCCACTTCCCTGCAACACCCAGCAAAAACTCCCCCATGAACCCAACATATTTTTTTACCCCGACTCCACCCTTTCACTGAATTCCAGGGTCTGAAAGATTGATATTTAAAAAGGAATTGTAGGGAACAGTCAAGGACCCATCAAGGAAAGTGGGGAAATTTTGAATGCTACTACTGTAGGATAAAACAGGTAAATCTAAGGGGATACGATCTGGAAAATGGATGTATTTCTTAATCACAGAGACCAGATGATAAGGAAACCTGGGATCTAAACAGAAAAACTTGATCACTTGCTGTTGCAAAGCTGCAGGGAACAATAATTTTTCATCCTTATAGGTTTGAAGATGTAAAGAAAAAAAAACTACTGGGAAATCTGTTGAAATTTGGATCCCAAAGATGCGTTTATGGCAAAAACAGGTCAGGGCCTGCAATGGAGCCCTGAGGGACGCCATAAAAAAAACTGGATTCAAAACTAGAGGAACCGCTTGCTTTCTTTCAGAAAGAGAGAGTCATGTTTTCACATAATTAATGAAGGTTTAACCTCCACTGATTCGCATCTGATTGGGAAATCCCTCCTTGGGACCCTGAGCTCCTGACGCGGATAAAGATCGGGATCGATTAGCTGACAAATCACGAAAACATCAGCTGTACTGAGATCAGCAGAGCTGTTAGACTCATGTTTTAGGTTTCAATCACCTCACAGTTCAGAGCGAACACATTCCTGCAGAACACAATGAACCCTCTGCAAAGAAAACAGAAACTGGAACAAAGGAAGCCGTTTGATTGACAGCAGCTCTTGGTGAACATTCCCACTCTTGATTGGCTGCAGGAAGGAACAGTTCTGTTTTTGATAACCCCGCCCCCTCCCTTCCAAAACACAAGTTCACAATACAAAAACTGTTTGTTATGCAATGTCTTAATGAGAATAAGCCCCTAACTGAGAACAGACTGTGCTCAGAGAATAGCAGCGTGTTGATGAGGAGGAGGGATGCTGAAATATTCCCCGTACTTAGGAATGTTGGCCTTTAACATTGAATGTATAAAACATCTTCCTGGTTCAACAGGAAACGAGGGATGATGGCTGTTTTGGAAATGTTGCTACTTCCTAGCAACACAGACTACTTACTGGGCAGGATGGTCTTGTATCTGTTCTTAGTGCCGTGGTTTGGAATATCCAGCTCCTTGGGATCAATAAAATTCATCGGTATTTCCTGAGATGAAATGGAAGACAGAAGTTAGTGATAAAACACGTTCTCCTCCAGCTAGGCAGACATCACGGAAAGTTAGCAACTAGGTTAATGAAGAGAAGAGCGGTTCAGGTGGATCTAGATCAGGTTTTTAATGAGTCAGTCTCTGCCTCATTTCTTTGACTTAACAGCTGATATGATCGGGTAGGAAAAAAAGGTTGGATCAAGTTTGTTTTGAGCTTTTCCTGCTAAATATGTGCATCTGAAGGGAAGTTTGTGAGAAAAATCTGTTCCTGCATTTAGTGAATTAGTCCAAATGTTAGAGGAAGTTACAAGTTATTTATTATCTTTGGTCTTAGTCAATACTCCTTCAGGATTTCCAGATTTCTTTTGCTTAATTTTTTGATCAATTCTCTTTATGAGATAGATAAACCAGCGTCAGACTGAATTCTGGATGCAGCCAATCTGAACCTAATGGCAGAGATAACTTTAGGGATTACAAATATATTATTATCTAGAGACTATTAGTAACAGGAGGTGAAATGCGACGCCAGACGAGCTGAGCATGTGGGACGTCACAAGTACACTTCTGTTCCAATTGATCCATATTTATGCTGTGTTCTCCCGTTCTCCCACACTTTCCTGTGTTCTTCTCAAGAACATACTTGGCGAGGACAAGAGTCTGTAATCGTGCTCTTGTGAATTGAGAAAAGGCCTCTATGTTGAAACTGAAGCCTGAACAGCTTCCAGGCTCTAAACTAAACCTGAACCCACATGCTGGAAATATTCCTGAACCTGAACAACTCACTCATTCCATTTTCAGATTTCTAAATGTCTGTAGAGATTAAGAACATGATGCTGACTGAACACTGAAAAATGGATCATATTCCTCAGCCCACTGCAGGTTTATCTGCAAAACATATTTCAAGACTTAAAGCTTTTATTTGGACCCAAGTTTAAGAGATAAAAGTAAATATTTATCTGAATCTAGGTGGCTTAAGCGGAAGTAATTTCTTTTTATGTTTATCTCGGGATAATGATGCATATTTGTAAAAGCTGTAAAAAAAAGAAATGCCTTGATCCGTGTTAAAAAGTTAAAAAACAATCCTCTAGACTTTATTTCCAAGGTTGAAGACGTTGCGCTTCCCATCCAGGAAGCTTTCTCAATTCAAAATGCCAGGAACAGCGTTGAGTTTGAGGCTTTATACAGTAGCCCAACAAAACGGTGTTGGGCTACTGCAACAGTGTTGTTAAAGGGAATTGTTGGCCTGGCTGAATACAATTCCCTTTACTGTTATCCCTTTGAGAGACATAGACAGGTATGGGCTATTACAGGCTAACAAAAGAAGCCAAACGACCCCCATTCCAAGGGACGGACCCGTTCATCCGGGTTAATTTGCATGTTTTCAAATCTGAGCTACTGTATAAAATCTTGAATTCAACACTATTTCAGACATTTTGAATTGAAAAAAGCTTCCTGGATGGGAAGCGACACGACTTCAAACTTGGAAACAAAGTACAGTGGATTGTTTTTTAACTTTTTTGGAATGACCGTGCATCCAAACTGATCTTCCCTGTTTTGTACTGTGGTCACTGTGAATCTTAACCCTTTAAATGGACTTACAGCGAACTCTACATGCAGCTTGTGCGTGTTGCTGACGACGTCTCGGAGCTGCTGCCTTGTCAGCGGCCGTCCGGCTGACAGCAGGTACTCTCTGGCGGCTGCCTCTCTGGGGGTCACCACAGCGACATTGAGGGGCTCCACCGAGCCGAGGGCCGACATGTCCAGCACCAGAGACACGTTAGAGCCCCGTCTGCACAGGAAGGATGGGAGAGGACACAGGTTTCTGTCAGGAGTGGAAAGACTTTCTCTTCCTTCCTGCTTTTTATTGAAGGGTTAAGTTTTTTTGTTCAAACTCTTCAGAACTTAGAAGGAAAATGTCGACATTTTGGAGAAGATGCTCAGTATCAGCAACAAGATCTTTTTTTATTTGGATCATGTCCATTTTGCTCCATGTTAACGGACCGCTTGAGCGGAGTATTTATAACTGTGTCCTCAGAAATGTTTGGCAGAAGCTGTGCAGAAATCGCTGCTTTTACTCTTAAAACTGTTCATCTGGGAATTTCACCAAGACAGGAGATTCCTGGGATCTCCACCAACCAGGTGAATGATTTAAGCTGGTGTCTGCAGCCAAAAAAGTAAATAAGAAAGGAAAGGAAATTATTAAATCTATGAATAAACATGTTTGGAAACCTAATTGATCAATAGATCAGGGAGGAGGTTGTTTAAATGAAACTTTGATGCTTTTTGCAGATGGAAGATGAAAGAATCACTAAGATTTAAATCTGATGATTAGATTGAGGCGCCTCTGGTTTTATCTGTTCTTGTAGATTCGCTCATTCAGGACGGTTTGTGGGCTCGGTACACCCGATCGCCAGGACACGTTAGTAAGGGGTCCAAAGTTTTCTTTTTAGATCTGCTGCTGTTGGGGCTGATTTCCTCACCGATGACCCGGCTGAGTTTGATCCTCAGCATTTTCTCTCACCGTCAAGTAAAGATCAGTTAAGCTGCTTTAATGTGAGAGAGGGGCTACGTGTCGGCCCGTTTCCCCTTCAGGATGCCGTTGCTTCCAATTTGTTTGATTGCTGATTGGCTGGCATCCAGAGTGGACAACAGACACCCAGAAAAACATCCTGTTCTCACTGCTGAGGCTCAAATCTTCCTTCCCTTTGTTACCTTAAGAAACATGATGTGCGCCCCCCCAACCCCCCACCCGTCCTCAATCATGTAACCACAACAAAATGGCCTCCAACCCTCAGAATGGTGGACCTGTTGCTCCTCAGAGGAGATATTTTCTTTTTTCTCCCCCATAAAGTGCAGGAAATGAACTGCAGCCCTGTTTTAAAGAGCTGCTAAAGACGCAGCAGAAGGAACCAGCTTCTGATGCTTCTGACTGGAGCTGGTTTCACCATGAGGGGCGCAGAAAACCTCCAGACAAACAGAAATGGTTCCGACTGTCAGATTAACATTTTTTTCAGCATAATCAGATGTTATTTAACGGACCTAATTGGACCGGCGCCCATTTATGGAGCTGGAGCGTTAAAGGAAAGCTCTGCTGGAGTCCAACATCAACAAGAACAGTCCTTCAGCCGTACCAAGGTGTTCAAACAATCAGGCTTACATAAGACCAGCGTCCGATTTAACCACCACGCCTCGTATTGTTAATGGCATGTGAGAGGAAGAGATCATTAAAGCCGAGGAAACTGAAGCTGTCCGAGATGACGGATTAAAAAACTTCTAGAATGTGTAGTTCTATAGAAGCCTTTTCAATTTCTTGAAGAAATACAACCGATTTAAAAACTTCATTGACCAAAAAAAAGATTCTGCTTTAATTTTTTTTTTTTATCAAAAATTTTTTAACCAAAAGAAACAGAATTATTGAAAAAGATTTTTACAGATTTTAAAAACTCTCCTGCTTAACAAACATCTGAAAATTTTTTTATTTTTTTTACTATAATCTTTACTAACATGAATGTTAATGTTACATTAAGTCAGGAAAAATTCAAGCAACTATTTTATTTATTAGATAAAAATACTAAAACAGCCAGAATCACCTTTAATGCAGAAAAATAAATAAATAAATCTTTTAAAAGATGAAATTGTCCAGTGAGCTGTTTCCAAACGAAATGTATTTTTGTTTTATACTTGTGTAAACAAAGTGACAAATAAAATCTGTCTTAAGTCTAAAAATGAAATGGAGATTTGACTTTTTAACAGTTTTGTTTTTCATTCCTTTAATTATAACTAACTAATATATGAATATGTAGAAAATGATAGAAGGTATAAAAAGGACAAGATAAAATAGATAATAGTGGTTTGTAAACATCTGCAAGCGGCTAATTGTTTTATTAATAATGCATATATTAAGTGTTTTAGAGTAGCTGATTATCCTGGCTGTGAGGGTTTCATGGTTCCCATCAGCCTGCGGGAAGAGACGGTTGGTTTGTTTCTCTGAAGCGCGTCCCTGAAGTCTGAACGGTCCGACCAGGATGTGTGGGATCTGCACTAAGCTTCACTGTGAACCAGATCAGCCTCTGATGAAGGATGTCTGAGGTGATGGTGCCCAAAGCTTCGCTCAGTGAATTTTAAATCATAAAAATCTTCAGAGGATTTAAACAAACATCATCATAGAGCATACATTCAAAGGATGGCTGCTCTAAACAAAATCAGACTTCTGGCTCTAATTAGATCCGCTCTTCATTTCCCAGTGTTTTCCTGAGATAAGAAACGTGAGTCTTGAGCTCAGCTTGTAAAAAAGTCCCTGAATTCAGCTTCAAACTGAGGTTTAAGGAAGACCTCAGGAACGTCGGGGTTAATGAGACTCAACATGGAGGAAATAAATCCAAGGAGACCCCTCCCTTTAAAAACCATCCCATGAACAAACAACACCTGAAACCGAAGCTACGTGACTGACTCACAGTAACCCCTGAAGAGGCGAGCGTCTGCGTTTCCTCTGCTGTCTGTTAAACCGCTACGATGAAAAATGAACGGCAGTCAGACAGAAGCAGAAACCAGGCAGAGGAGCCGCAGCCCTGCGGTTCCTGAAGCAGCTTCTCCTCTTTTAGCAGGAGATGTTTAAGCAAGTTATCTTCTTCACACCGTTTTCTCCTCTTAGAGTCAGATATCCATCAGTTCTTAAATTGAAACATCCATTTTGTCGCTCTATATTTTTATATTAAATTTCCAAATTTTGAGCTCAGTAGAACATTTTTATTGTGTATATGTATGGATTAAAACATGGCCTAATGTGTATAACCTTGTAAAAGACTGGAAGGAAAAAGATGACTGAATGATGTTTACAAAGTTCAGACAGTGACAGGGACAGGGAATAGAAAGACGCTCAGAGCTATGGGCGAACGGAAACAGGTTCAGGGATTAATATTTTAGGCCCGTTTCCTGGTTAAGATGCAAAGTAATCAATATTCTAACAGTTCTTAATATTAAACATGTTCTTTTATAACATCCCAAACATTCCTGGTAAAGTGATTTCAGATCAGCCCCTGTTTATATAAGAAACCAGAAGAAAATAAAAATAAAAAATCCACATGTGGTGTTCCTCAAGGCTCCATCTTAGGGCCCCTCCTATTCAGTATCTCCATGCTTCTACTAACTCAGATCTTAATGAACAATATCAGTTACTATTAGGCTTGTCCCGATCCGATCCACATATCGGATCGGGACGCCGATATTGGCAAAAAAATGCGGATCGGCAAAGCATGTAAAATGCCGATCCAGACTGCCGATCCAGTTTTTAAAAAAAAAATCCGGTCCGTATTTTCCAGTTTCGCCGATTGAAACGATCCATTCCACTATTTGGCGCCAGTGTTTCCCTGTTTTGCATTTTTATTAAAACTTACAGTAATACTTGCACCTTTAACTGTTTACGGTTTTACTGTTCACTGTGCAATTTCAGATTGCTATTCATAATTTTGTCCAGTTTGTGTTTATCTCTTAATAAACAGGTAAGTTTGTTGTTACCAATCATTGTGTTTTATCTCACCTAATTTAGCTGGCTAGATGTTATCAAGAGTACTAAAACCCTTTTCATCATGAGTCTTACAACTAAGGCTAAATACTTTAACTTAAACTTAAATACATGCTCGGATAGGCTTGTATCGGCCAGTATCGATATCGGATCGGAAGTCCAAAAACAATATCGGTATCGGATCGGAAGTGCAAAAACCTGGATCGGGACATCTCTAGTTACTATAGAGATGCAGACGACACCCAGCTGTACATCCCATGTCTCCAGCTCTGGATAAATGCAGAGAACAGATCAATGTAATAAAAATGAAATTTTAGTCAGTTTTTTTTTTGGACGATAGGAAGAGTGTTTCAAAGTTAGCATACAGCTTCAGCTAATCCAGGTAGAAAGCAGCAATCAAGCTCTAAATCTTTTACCCCATTTACACTACCCTTGAAAAACCGATCCATGCCGAGACCGGTCCGAGCTCGGATCAGTTAACCAGGCCGAGCTTGGTTCTGACGACCGTTTACACATCACGCTATCTCGGTTCCTCGACTCCTCGCCTCCTAGTGACGCTCTGCGGTATTACTGCCAGTATTAAAGGAGGAAATCAAGCAGTTGGTGGCGGTAATGCACCAAAAGTTGTTTGCCAACCGCCATAAAACACAAGAAGAGGAAGACGAAGAAGGAGGGAATCAAGCAAATCAAAATGACGGCGCCCGTCACATTCAGAAAGTTATGCTTGATTATTATTGCTATACTTCAGTGTTTGCGGAAGTTCAAGCGAAGATGGCAACCTTTCGTGGATTTACTTGAGAAAGTCGGCTTTTGGAACGTGGATCAGACAAATGATCGTCTATTCTGGGTGGAGAAGATTTCGATTGTTGTTTATAGTTGTTGTTCTTCTGTTTTGTGTTGGTTGGCAAGCAACTTCCGCAGGGGCATTACCACCAACTACTGGAATGGAGTGTGAATCGCGATGTGCAGCCAGACGGAGATGACGCGTTCTGCTCATGCGCTCTTGTTATCAGAGAACCAAGCCAGGGAAAAACCCACCTCTGGAACAGAGGAAGCCTGTATTTTTTTATGAAAATAAGCACTAAATATGATCAAAATTACCATAAAAATGTTTTGCTTAGCAAAGAATCGTTATGTGACCCCTGTTGCCCAAACCTGGCGGCTTTAACAATCAAAGGTCAGAGTTCACTGCACTCTAAACACGCTCAGCATGATTCAGGGTTTGCTTTAAAAAAACTATGGGAAAAAATCCAGCTAATTTACGGCATCATTTCTAACAATGTCAATTATTAAATAGATTCAAACATGATAAATGAAGCTGACTTTACTGGATGAATAATAACATTTTTTACATATCCTGAACTATCTCTATAGTTATGCTGCTATAGGCTTAGACTGCTGGAGGACATAGGAACCCCTTTTTCATTATTCTGATTCATTCTATCTCTATTCTCTGAAATAGCAAAATGTGTTAAATCTCTAACATTCTGCTCTCTCTGCTTTTTCTCTTAGTAGCTTCATCTGGTCTGTTCCTGTTTGGCTGTGACTCCATCCTGGAGAGAAATATCAGCTGTGCTGCTGCCATCAACACCTTTGTTTATAGATGTTGGAGATCAGCCTGTTTTTTAGTGCAGTCCTGTGTCTCTGACTGTGACCGACTGGATGTGCTCTCTTCATCCTCTGACATGGGAGTTGGCCCGGAGCTCGTCTGCCTGGCTGTGTTTCCTGGACGGGGCCGCCTTATACAGTTGCTTTTTGTATCTCTGCTCTGTCTCCTTGAACCCCAGTCGGCCTCGGGAGATGGCCGCTCACACTGAGCCTGGTTCAGCTGGAGGTTTATTCCTGTAAAAAGGGAGTTTTTCCTCTCCACTGTTGCTACAAGCATGCTTAATGAGGAATTGCATTTGAGTCAATGAGTCGATGCAATCAACTGGTTTTCCTTCGATAGAAAACTTTGAATCAATTTGACTGGATGATCTGGTGAACTGTAAAGTGCCTTGAGATGACGTGTTGTGAATTGGAGCTATAGAAACAAACTGAATTTAATTTAATTGAAAAACATGAACAAAAAACTAATTCAACCAGATTTAGCTGCAGAGAATGTCCTCTTTATGAATAGTAGATCTTTGAATCAACCTTTTGGTTTTTCTTTAGAACACTTTTTTTCTCCTTAAGTTTTCATTCACCCTCAGGATGAAAAATATGTTAAAGAAAATTGGATTTAGAAATATTTTTACTTTGTTTGTCCACTTCTGTCGATTAGAAATCTTATTTTTTGTTAAATAATTATGTCACATGTGAAGATAAATAGAAATCTGGGGGAGGATTAAATCTGAATAAACGTGTCGGTTTCCACTCCCTAATTAGCCGTAAACACTTCCTGTGTTCTCACCTTTCTTGCAGGCCTGCAGCAGGTTTCATCCTGAAGGGGGAGGGGCAGGGCTTTAGATCGTTAGCGGGCGTCACCGGGGGAGCGCTGCTTGGGTGGGAGTGGCTGTCAGCGTTAATTAGAGGCACGGGGGCGGGGCTACAAGAAAAGCACAGAATGTTGTCCGTCAGTCAGTGAATGAGTTTACTGACATATGAAAAAACAGCATATTCCATATAAACGCATATTCAGCTTCTGTTCTGCAAACTAAAGAAAATTACCAAATACTTAAAGGTCTCATATAATTATAGATTACAAAAAAAAAAAAATCTTAATGATGCCCCAGAGCATGTTTTGCCATTCAGGCAGAACAATTCCTCTCACCAAAAAGCTTCTCATTCAGCTCTCCTCTGGACGAGCCATTTTGGCTTCCCACGCCCCGTCCTCCCAAAGGCCACACCCCCACAACCCGCAACCATGACAACCAGTCAGAGTTCGTAAAGACAGCCTGGGAGCGTGGAATAATACATTAGACGAAGGCTTTAGCTTGACCAATGGGCCACTCTGGACAGCTTCTTCCCCCTTATGACATCATGAGGGGAATGCTTTTTTAAACAGAGCACTTTGGCTAAGAGGTTGAGGAAGGCAGTGAGATGGGAAATCTATTTTCATTATAAGGTTTTCTTCAGTAAAACTTGCATTAAAACTTTATTAGAAGAAAAAAGCTTGTCTGATCAAACATCAGTTATTATTTTAGATCAGGATGATTGTCAGCAGATTCTTCCAGCTGAGTTATGGATCTCTGCAGCTCCTCCAGAGCTACCTTCTTAGCCGATACTTAGTCTAGAAGTTTAGGTAGATCAGGTCACACAGGTCAGTGTGTTAGTAGGTCTGATTAATTTGAACTAGAACCTCTTAATGGACTCTACTTCTTGGCCTTCATGATGCTGCTTCTTCTCCAATGTTCACCAAAGAAAACTTCTAAGCTCAGAAACAGAACGGCTGCTTTTAGAGTCGAATCAGTTTGATACAGACTGAGTTTTATTCAGGGGTGTCTGAGTAAAGGGGCAGAGTTCAGCTGCACAGGAAACTAATGTCTCCAACCTAAAGGATGGATCATGTTCTTCTGCCTCACAGGTTTCATCCATGTTTGACGTAAAACCAGAGAAGCTTCGGGAATAAGTGTGTGTTAAAGTCTCTGATTGATCATTGGAGCTCAGCGTCATCTAAATTGGATAATACTGGTCTACATGTGAGGTGAGCTGAAGTTGGGCCTGTTTGGGGAAGGAGAGGCGAATGTTTTAGACATGAAGGGAACCTCTGGCTGATCCCACTGGGCTCGTATTCAGGATTATGTAAAAGGGGCGGCCTTAGAGCTCCCCGTTTAACAACAAGGATGACCTCAACCACCCTGTGGTACGCCGCGTCCTGTGAGCACGCCGCATTTGCCCATGATGACATACTGAGTTTGGTAATTAAATAAAGATTGCCATTGTTTCTGGGAGATAGAAATAAAAAAAGAGAAACAAGGCAGCAGAAATTCCAAAAAAGTTAAAAAACAATCTACTTTGTTTCCAAGTTTGAAGACGTTTTGCTTCTCATCCAGGAAGCTTTTGAAATTCTAAATGTCTTTTGAATTGAAAAAGCTTCCTGGATGGAATGAGTATGACCTCAATGAATGAGAATCTTCACCAGCATAAGGCAGCAGAAACTAACTAATAAACATGGTGGAGGAAGAGTGATGATTGGGGCTTAAGGAGCAGGAAAGAGCTTGGTGATCATCTCTGATTCTTTAAAAAAATAAGGAAAAATCCCATGTTATTAAAAACGTTGCACTTTGAAGTTTCCGGTCATTTCACCTCGGCAGAGGGGTGACAGGAGGAGCGAGGCGGCGGCAGGCGACCACTGGCTGCTGCTGGTGAGTGGGCGTGGCTACAGCTGGCGGGAGCTCAGATTGGACCATGCTTTCTGACGTCGCAGCCTGGAGGAAGAGATCAGAGGTCAAAGTTCTGGAAACACGATCCAGCAGCGAGGGAACCAAATGCTCAGTGGTCTCTCACCTTGGTGCCCTTTGACCTCTTGGCGGGCTCAGGGGGGATCCTCAGGCTCACGTGGTGGTCTGGGGGCGGAGCTTTAAGATGCTTCTCAGTGACCGGAACCTTCTGCTTCATTCGATACAAAACCTGAAGGAAAGAGAACGAAAACGACTGGATCTGTGAGCTGGCAAAATCAAATTAATAAAATCACCTGATTTAAACAAGACTACTTAAAAACTAGTGTTGCACCGATACCAGTATCGGTAGGGACCCCGATATGGCATAAAAATGGTGGCATCGGTATCAGCGAGTACCAACAAATAGGGCATAGATACCATTTTGAGATCCAAACGTTTATTCAACTATTGTCACCCATTCCTGGTAGGCAATAAAAATTATTAGTCTCTCTCCTGCTTCACAAAGGTAGGCAGCAGCTTGACAAAGCCATAACAGATGGTATCGGCTGATACTGCACAGCCGGGTATCGGGGCCTAACAAAAAAGTATTGGCACAACACTAAAAACCCACAGAAGTATTTAGTAAAAAGGACGAATGAAAATCCTTCTGATAGCAAAACAACATTTAGTAGAGACGTACCGATCCGATACCTGGATCCAATGTCTAAACATGATATCCAATCCAAAGCACTTTACATGGAAGTTATTTCTTTTTGCTGTTTATTTGTTAGTAAATAATATAAAGAACATTAATATCTGTGTAGATGTATTATTTTTTTATGTCAGAGCTAAATCCAGGATTTATGGTTTATTTATTCAATAGTTGAACCGGATCGGTATCGGATATCGGCCGATACGGCCGATCGGTATCGGATTGGAAAAATAAATGGGTCGATACATTTCTAGCATTTAATAAATTTAGAAGAGTGAAACAATGATTAATAGAGTTAAATAAAGACCAAAACGTTGCCCGTTTTAAATAAAGTCAAAGAAAAAACTTTAAGTTAAATACAGGCTCCAATTAAACAAAAAGTTACTAAGACGCTCTTCCTGCCTCTGATCGCTTGGTTCTGACAGAGTGGAGTAATACTGCAGAACACAGGGAAGAAGAGGACAAGCTTTTTTCACAAATAAATGACCTCAAAAGTTTTGATATATAAATTCCAAAAGAGCAGTTATTCATCTACCCAAACAATTCAATTATTTCTTTCATTTCTTTTTTCTGGCCATCATGGTAATCTGGGTGACTGTCGGCCATTAGCTTTACCTGCTGCCTGATCTGTTTTTCTTTTTTCTCTCTGCAGTGAGCCTTTATATGTCATCATATTCCATCAATAGTTTGTTTCTAAATGTCATATATTATAAATTGTGTTGATTTATTTTTCCATGTTTAATGTCCGAATTATTTTTCCTTTAAAAAGATGCAAACATCCCATCACTCTCAGAGCCATTTTTTTCAAATCCAATCCACTACCGATATATATCGGCTGATATCCGATACCGATCAGATTCTACCGTTGAATGAATTAACCGTATTCCTTGCCATGTGAGTAAAGGAACTATACTATGTTCTTGAGATTTTCCAATCTGGTTTTAAAACATTGCACAGCACAGAATCAGCGCTTTTAAGAGTTTTTAATGACATCTTTTTAGCTACTGACTCTGGACACTGTGTTGTCCTTGTACTTTTAGATTTGACTGCAGCATTTGATACAGTGGACCATGAAATCCTGATTGCTCGTTTGGAGCAGTGGGTGGGCATCAGGGGCTTAGCACTGGAATGGTTCATGTCCTACCTGTCACATCGGACTTTCTGTGTCAGCCTTGATGACTCTGTGTCCTCCACTGCTCCTCTCTCATGTGGGGTCCCACAGGGCTCCGTGCTTGGCCCTCTTTTATTTTCTCTCTATCTACTCCCACTTGGCTCCATTCTCAGGAAACATGGCATTTCCTTTCACTGTTATGCTGATGACAGCCAGATTTATGTCCCCCTCAAAAAGGCTGATTGCTACTCTGTTGAACCACTGTTAAGGTGTTTACATGACCTTAAAGCTTGGATGTCTTTAAATTTTCTGAATTTTAATGAAGAAAAGACAGAAGTCATGGTCTTTGGTGGCACATCTGTGACCCCCTCCCTAGTTGATCTCGGTTCTCTATCGCAATACAGTAAACCAATTGTAAGAAACCTCGGGGTAAAAGTGGACTCAGACCTTAAATTTGACAGCCAGATAAAAGCTGTAATGAAATCTAGCTTTTTCCAGCTAAGGCAGCTGGCAAAGATCAAACCAGTCCTTCAGAGACAGCACTTTGAGACAGTAATCCACGCCTTTGTGACCACTCGGCTGGATTACTGTAATGCACTTTATGTGGGGATTGCTGGGTCCTCAATTGCTCGTCTTCAACTTGTTCAAAATGCTGCTGCACGTCTTTTAACTGGCACACGCAAGTACGAGCACATTTCACCTGTTTTAGCTTCACTCCACTGGCTGCCCATCCATTTTAGGATTCATTTTACTGAGCTTCTGCATCCCTACACTCCCAGCCGATCTCTCAGGTCAGCTGATCAGCTGCTCCTGACAGTGCCTAAAGCAAGGCTTAAGCTCAGAGGGGATCGAGCGTTTTCTGTTGCAGCTCCAGAACTCTGGAATGGATTGCCGCTGCACATTAGACAGGCCACCTCTCTGTCTCATTTTAAAACTCTTCTTAAAACCCACCTCTTTTCTTTGGCTTTTAACACCATGTAGAGTGTTGATTTTATGTACACATGTTGATTTTATGTATACACATGTTGATTTTATGTATACACATGTATATTTTTATCCTGTGCGGGCAGTGCTTTTATTTTATTTTATTTTATTACTTTTATTTATTTTAGTTATTTTATCTTTTTGTGCAGCACTTTGGAAACCTTGTGTTTATTTAAACCGTGCTATATAAATAAAGTGGATTGGATTGGAAAGGAACTATACCTGACAAACATTTAAAAAAAAAAAAGATAAATTAGCACAGATATAAATCATCACTAGCTGCTCTACGATGACATGATCATCTTAAAAAGGAAGTCCCTACATCACTAACTGTAAAGCCGTTTATGATATCAGTGGGATGGGAAAGCTGGATTGGAATCATTCATCCAATATCCAGTCCAGCTAACTGGTCAATATCGGAGCAGATATCCAATCAGAGTATCAGAGCTGTGCATCTCTAAGATCAGCTGCACACGGCGCCTCTGCACGCTGCCCAGTAATGCTACGCTCAGACTGCAAGCAGCAGAGGCAGCAGGAGCAGCTAGTTTACATGCAAAGTCAATGGTTGATGCAAATTAAGGCGAAGTAAAACATCCCGCACAGAACACGCTGCAAACGCATCCTGCTGCAGTTGGAAAAATTGAACTTTTGCTGCTCGATTCGCCACATCAACCAATCAGAGAAGCTTCTCTGGCAGGGAGACAGACACATTACTGATGATACAGATCACTGTGATCACTCCACTGAAACAGTTTATTAACGCCTAAATTAACTTAAAATGCACAAATCTGCTGGAAAAAAAATGTCACTTTTATTATCCTGGTGCCTGCAGTTTGGATTACGTACATGAAAAACGCCTTCCAGCCGCCGAGGCAAACCTGGAAGAGGCGACCGGCTGCTGTTGAATGGGATTCCTAGTGACAGCGCACCGCCGGTATGTGGGGGTCTGAGCGGCTCCCACAGAAAAATAATATTTGAAGGCAGGATGGTAATCTGGATGAACTGACTGCATAGATGAGGTTTTCATGTGGACTTTCTTACTTCAAAACATTGAAAGTAGTTTTTACTCGCTGATCACAGCAAATATAGCTGCCATCGTTACAGGCAAAGAAAGGATAGGGTAGCTCCATCCAACGCACATCAGACCCAGTTTTTCCACCACGCAGCAAAAATGCTGCAGCCGCGCATCAGAACTAAACTTGTACAATAATCAAAAATAAAGCAGCACGCATGTTTTTGCTGCTCTTGCTGCTTGCGGTCTGAATGTAGCATTAGAGATGCACAAGATTAAAAAGAAATCGATCAGCAATCAGAAACAATTTCATGATAAACGGCCTATTTTGATCGGTGGCCGATTGATCTTCACACAACTAATCAAAGGTTCTTTCTTCTATGGAATCAGCGCATCAAAAGCTTTAGGTGTTAGAAAAATAAGACTTTAAGTCCTGCTTTTTACGAAACCACTTTAAAATAATAAAAACAAAATGCTCTTTTAAAAAAATGTGTACAGAGATAAAAAAAAGTATAAAAGATTTTTGAAACCTTAAAACTTCCTCCATGTTGAGACATTAATAATCAATTATAAATATTTGATATAAATCAAATAATGTATTATTTAATTATACATTTACCATTTAATATTTTTTCAGCCTAATCAAACAAAGAAAAGCTTATTAGATAAAACAGAATATTAAAAACATACAAACACAAAGTTTTTATTCTTTTAATCAAAGTCTTACTTCCTCTAAATTCAACTAAAGTAAAGCTGAATATAAAATAAAAAATAAAAAAGTCTATCAAGGCTAAGTTTCCCTTTAAGAACATGAGAATGAATAATCCTCCTTTATTGTCACTCTTTGGGTAAAACTAAGTTTAATGTTTGGCCTCAGATTTTTTTTTCAAAAAACTTAAATCCTCCAGGGAAAAAAAGGTTATTGTAAATTCATCAAACACACAAAAGCATAAATTCAACATAATCTTTTCTCCTTTTCACAGATATTTCATTTAAATGCTTATACATCAAAGCATAACACTTTTTTAACTTATACCATTAAATTTTTCATTGGTTCATCTGAAGTCTTGAGGGTTTTAGAGGAAGGAGCCCAAACCTCAAAGTTTCTGAGGTTTCTCAGAGAGCAGCAGCGCCCTCATGTGGGCAAAACTGTAAATGCATGGAGAATTTATTGTGATTTTATTATAAATTGATCTCTGAAGCTACAAAGACTGAATGTATTTTATTGAGGTGTATTATTTGATGAGAAAGACAATCTGATTGGGATTTTTTTCAATCGAATTATTATTAGTAAATTTTTTTAATCAACTTTTTTTCAAAAACCTATTTTTATATGTTAGATAAACAGACATTATTTCAAGATTTCTTTATTTTATTCCTTATTATTGTCATAGTTATCAGCTATGACTCTGGTTTATATTTATAAATCGCTTTGTGGCCTAATCTCATTGGGATGCAGAAGGCTGTAACTCCATTTCATCCGGACAGAACCGGCTGCTGGGAGGTTGGGCAGATTCTTCAGGTCACAGCTTTTAAAGAAACGGATCCAGTTCTTCTTTAGGTAGTCGGACAACATGTGGGATCGGTTCTCATAGACTTTCCTGTATCCTTCTGACCTATGACTTTTGTCTGGGTCCATTTTGCTTCCAGGATGATTAAGACTTTCATTAATCAAACACTCATTTCCATGTAAAATAGACTAACATAGGACCACTAAATAGTTAGAATAATAAATCTGAGTGTCAGTCTTTATTCAGAGACCTTATTCCATTTAGAGATCATCAAAAAGGACTTTTGCTGATATTTAATGACCTATAGTTAGAGACTCTGATGAGTTTTCTGAGTAAAAGTCGGATTCTTTCCCTTATAAACATCGACTATCAGCAGTGACTGGGAGCAACGCTGTGGTTTACCATCAAGCAGGTGATGATGATGAGGAAGAAGGTGAAGAGGAGGATAACGTTGTAGAGGCCGTCTCTGCTCCATACGTGATCCCTCTGCTCGTCCTGCAGGACGTTCTTCTTTGGAGATGAAGGCGAGGAGTCTGGGATGTTTCTGCAGCACTGAGAGGAAATGTAACCAGAAATCAGCCGGACTTCCTGTTCTGCTGTGTTATAAAATCAGCTGATTTTCGGATTAAACATTCCCCAAAAGACGGTTCAAAGTACTTTTTTATTTTTATTTTTTACCTCTGGTTTGACCTCTATGATGCCGAAGTCGGCCAGATGGTGGTGCAGAACGCTGCGGTTCAGTGATTGGACAACCTCCTTAGCAGGGCGGAGCTCAAAGATGTCCCGCCTCTCAGAGGACACGAAGAGCTCGATGCCGTTTCTTGCCTGGAAATTTGCATCAGGAAATCAGTCAAACGAGTGGCTTAAAAAGAGGAGAGAGGGGGGGGGGGGCGACTTACATTCAGCTTGTTGATGTGAACGTGTTGGGGAGAAACACCGAGCGCCGCCGCCACACCGTCCCGAAACCACAGAAGGTGACTGATGTTCAGCCTCCTCACACCGACAGCCAGGTACTGGAGCAGGGAGAAAAACACAGAGTCAGAGCAGGAAGAGGGTCTGCAGAGGAACTGGAGGTCAGAGACGTCCGACTGCTGCCACATTCAGACAGCAGCTCAGTCTACAACGTTCTCAGTAGAGAAGGACGATACATCGGCCGGCCGACATCTTTACCCGATTTCAGCGTTTTGTTCTGATATCGTGTTGATCGATACATGCATGCATTCAGCAGCCTTGATCAGCTGCAACATTTGCATACATTGAAACGTTCTGGGGTGAAGAAATGTGGAAAAAGATTTATCAATTTTTTCTAAAAGCACCATTAAAATGCAAAGTTAAAGGAAGCAGGACGTAAAGTATTTAAATTGATCTGGGATTAAATTCTTGCCAGTCATATTTTTTGCCCTGCTCCCTTCAAAGATACAGACTTTCTTTATGTTATGATTATTTCTTCCTCGTCTTTCCTTCATTTATTTAAATATGCAACAATAAATGCCTCATCACCATTTATTCACTTCTTCAAAGTAGATGAAAAAAACTTTATTGACATTAAGACTAGTGTTGCGCCGATGCCATTTTTTGGGGCCGATACCGATACCCGATACCTGGCTGTGCAGTATCGGCCGATACCGATACCATAATAATGTAAAATTATTGCCATCATGGTTTTGTCAAGCCGCTGTCTACCTTTGTGAAGCAGGAAAAAATCTAATACAAAGTGAATCCAGTAGAACTTTTTATTGCCTAACAGGAGTGGGTGACAATAGTTGAATAAACTTTTGGCTCACTAAATGGTATCGGTGCTCTATTTGTTGGTACTCGCCGATACTGATATTACCATTTTAGGGCAGTATCGGGGCCCCGTCCGATAATGGTATCGGAGCAACACTAATTAAGACAATGAAATATTCCATGGATTATCGTCTTTTTAGCTAAACTCCTAACAACTGGTTGTTTAAAGAAATAAATTGAGCAATAATTTTAACTTTAGGCAGGGTTGAGTTTCCTCCGCTGGACACCAGTTTCTTCCCGTCAAGTTGAAGAAACTGGAAGAAATGTTTTTTTTCCTCATTTCTCCTAGAATAACGTAGTAAAGTCCTGGTAATACACACATAGGGAGAAATCTTTATGAGAATACAAATAGTTGAAGGTTTACAAGCAAGTTTGATTGCAGTCAGTTTCTTCTAAGCATCTTGCTAACCAGTTAGCAACTTAGTGCTAGTAGGTTCCCAATGGGAAATTCCATTGGGACCAAGTAGCACTAAATTGGTGACTTAGAAACGACACTGTCAAGAAACGCTATGGACAGAGGAAACATGCAAGAGGAGGAGAGTTTAGTATCGGAGGTCATGAATGAGTTTCCTCTGTCATCCATTTTTTATTTAGAGGAGGAAAGCGGGGATGAAGATGTTGTGGAAGAGGACGCCAGGGCGGCAGAAGCTTGGTTTGGTGTAGAAGGCTTCCAGCCGTACATGTTTGAGCCCTTGCCTCGCAACGCTGCCAGTTCTGTTAGCTCTACGCCTGCTGAAGACACAGACGTCCATCCCCGTGAACACTGGGACGGAACTCAATGGGAAAGGAAATGATTCCTATTTTAACCGTTGCGTATATTAGCTGCGACATATGAATCAAGATGCTATGACTGAAAAAATTTGATTGACAGATGAACGCTGATATATGATTGGCTGAATTTAGGTGTTCAGGCTGACGTATAACTAACTGGCCTGCAGAAGATAACGAAAAAAATACAGATTTAAATATGATTTACCTACGACTTTAAGTGTATGTGATAGAAATACTAGAGAAAACCCATCAGGGAATTAAATATTTATTAAAACTATTTACCAATAGCCAAAAAAACTCTTTGTGTATTCAGATTAAACCCACTGGCTTTCTTTACTTTCTTCTGCTATTCATTCCCCCAAACCATCCTGGTTTATAGATATTGAACCCCACCTCATGGTTATTATTGTATTTGGGGCTGCTTAAGGCTAAATAATCACCCAAAGAAACCAAACTTACCAGTAAATTTAACCTTCCAAGTTTCCTCCTCCTACTGCTTGTGTTAATTTCATGTTGAAGTTCTGGTTCCTTCAACATCCACTCAGGTCCAAACATTGAAAACTCTGAATCGTTACTGTTGTCGGGAGATCAATTATCGGGCTAATATTTCAATCCGGAGGCTGTTACTAGATAAATCGGTCATCAAAATCCAGATTACCTTCTGGCGCAGGGTTGTGTGTAACAAAAGTCTAAAACTATTTCTGGGATAAATCCAACACCCATCTGGATCTACACGATTCCTTCAGGCGACGAAAACGAAAACGCTTCGCTGGAAGGTGAGAGCGTTTTATTTCCATAGCTGCTCCTTTGCTTCTGTCTTCTCGCTCTTTTCTGTTCCTCCTTCAGGCTTTGACCTTCAGCATTTTGGCTAACGTCTTTTAGCCTCTCAGAGACTCTGCTGCCCTCAGACTTTGTCCAACTGGCTAAATGAGATGTTACTAGGGGGGACTATTGGCATGGGCGTTGCCATACGGGTCACGAAACTTGGGTCACAATACGATATTTTCATAATATTGCAATATCACTTGCGATATTTTTCCAGCTATCAAATTAAATGTATAGATAAAAAACAAGTGCTGTACATGTGCAATAGATGATCATTTAGTTATTTTGGTATCCATGTTGTTTGGGGTTTGAGTCAGTCCACATCTTCCACAGTGACCGCCTCAACTACAGATATGGTGCTGCGCCGCACAGCAAAGAGCTCCACAGCTCTATCTGCCCATTCTCCCTCATTGTTTTAGCTAAAAAAAAACTTTATTTCCCAATATCAGGAACTGAAAGACCAGTATCATATCAGACAGCCGAAAATCACAATATATCACCAAATGATTTTCTTTCCCTACATCCCTAGATGTTAGCATGAAAAGTTCATGACTGCTGGAAACGGTCATCCTACAGTTACTGCTTCTCCGGTCGTCCAAACACTGATATGCTCATTTATTAGAGCATCTTCAGTTCTGATAAATGATCCAAAAGTGATGCTTTGCTTTGAGCTCCATAAGCAGATCCTCTCCTCCTTCACTTCAGCTGAAGTCCATCTCCTCCTCTAACTGAATGAACGGCAGGACAGACTCCTGGAATATCTAATAGTTTCTTAAAACAAGATTAGAAGAAAACCAAAAGGAAATCTGACCTCTGCAGCTTTCTGTCCACCAGCCTGAAGCCCTGCGGCGGCGGCTTCACCATCCCTGTGTGTCCCTGCGTGTGTGAGGAGTGGGCGGCTGTTTGCTGACAGCTAAAACAACAACATGTTTTGCTGCCACTTAATTCAATATGAGGATCTAAACCTGCAGTGGGTCCGGCTCGGCTCACAGAGCTGATGTCATTATGGGTCAGCGCCTGGTTTCTCCCTTTAAAAAACTCCTGTTTCTCTCTGTGGTGAAATATAATCACACCCATCTTAGAAAACCAACACTTCAACAAGATCGCTAATGATGAAGGGTTATTTAAATCGAAGGAAAGAAATAAAATCTGTTTTTAGATCTTTTACATATAAACCTAAAAGAAAATTAAAACAACTCAACAGCAGCTAAGCTGCATGACTGGAAGTTTTAAGGCTGACCAAATAAAATCCTTCAAGTTGGCCTGGATTTAGTTGCTTTGGTCTCATTAAGATCAACAGCAGCCATAATCTACAAACATGTGTGAGAAGTTAACCTGCGCAATCCCATCGACACCAACTTTAAACTGTTTAACAAGCAGTAAAATAAGGACAGTGGTTCAGATAAAAACGATCTGAGGCGGAGAAGTAAAGGGAAGAGCCTTACCAGGCAGGCGGGGGGACATGGTCGACTTCTTCAGGCTGTTCTCTGAATGAAAGAAGGCGAGTCGCCTGCCTGTCAGTCACAGTCCAGGGACTTTTCGCTCCAGTTCCTGATCTACTCATTCCCTGATCTCTGATTGGCTTAGAGCTCACCTCTCCACCTGATTGGCCGTCGTCGGGGTAATGCCATTATCCCTCTGTGCTTCCTGTCGGGATCAGGTACTATTTCTGTCCAACCCACACACATTGCAGGCGTTATAGGCTCTAATTATCCAGCAGCCTGGGTCAATGGGGAGAGTGCAGGGGGGTGGGGGGGTCAAGCCGGATCAATCACAGAAGAGGAAGGGGGGGGTTCCTGAATCGGGTTGAATCAATTCAAAAACACCGACGCAACCACTGATTAGAGGCGCAGCAATTAGTCCTCATTTGATCGATGCAGCATCCGATTCATTTAAAGCCTCCAGGGCAGAACGGAGCAGCTCTTTAACTGATGAGTCTTTCATGGCCATTAGAAGCAAACTGGGATCAAACAGGAAATGGTTTATGCAAAAACTAGCAATAATTGGAGGGTTTTTAAAGGGAAACCATGTTCTTTTTAAAGGAGAAGTCAGCAAGGAATAATTATTAATGGATCATTATCTATACCTAATTTAAAACTAACCTTACTAAAAAGGGTTAATCAGTAAAAAAATAAAAACAATTTTCTTCGTGATCACTGAGTCTGGGAGCGGCCATTTTTGCCCAAATATAGTAACACCTCCCTCCTGCCATCTTCCAGCAGTGACGTCACGGTGCGGTAAGCCTAGCGCCATTCTACCCACTTTATAAGCAAAATCAATGGGAACTACTAGACACATCTGCAATCAACAACAATTATTGAAGATTTCAAGAGGACTTCACCATTGAAATTCACCAGAGCTATAGTGAAACTGACAATGCCCACGTGCATGGCAGCTGGATGTTGGAATACATTGGGTAAAAGTAAAAAAAAAGAGTTATTTCACCTTTCTAAATCATGATCCTCCACGGACGGGTTCGTCGTTGGATTGCCAACTTGAAGAGGGAGGATTTGCCATCAAACTTCTGGCCAGAGAAAAAACCCGTAATATGTAGCCAACATTTGGAAGAAGAATGTTTTCAAGATGACTTGGATAATAGCGCGTTGCGACAAACACAAGATACAGCACTGGGACTTGATCAACAGCTGATACCACACTGTGACGTCACAAACTGGTAGGTGGCAGTGTTAGGATTCCAGTTTGTGTGGGTTGTTTTTATGTTTTCCTCTATCCACCACCAGGTGGTGCCCTGTTCCTCGTTGGGCCTCCCTGCACACACGCAGCTCGTTGGGTTATTAACGGAGGAGTACTTGAGCAGCGGGCTGTCACTACCTCGACGCCAGAGTGTTTGCTAATCTCTTGGCTAGAGTACCCAAAACTGGCAGAGTCTAAACCTTAGCATTGTTTCTCTGAGTCTGAACTTGTTTTTTGTCTTCAGCAGGAAGCCTTCAAGTGTAACTGGATAGCCTGGACCTTCTCCCCCTGGAAGGATTAACTGAGTTCATACTGAGCAGGGGAAAATCATCACACGATCCGTTCAAGTTCTCATCTGGAAAACCAAGTGACAGCCCACTCCTGTACTCCTCTGGGTCCAATGTGTGTCTACCTGTCTGCTCTCCAACGAGTTCCCTCTTCTCTGGATTCAAGGATTAACAAAGAGCCCCCCAAAAGCCCCCAGGCCTCAGTCATTTTTTCTACAGTCCATGAACTGATCACTGTGAACTCCCTTTCAGACTTTCTGGTTCCGGTTCACCAGTCCGCTGAGTTCCAGCTTCCTCTTCAGTGTTTTTCTACATTCAATAAACCTGTTAAACTTTTACCTTTGGTCTCTGAGTGGTTCTCTGCGTGTGGGTCAGATCTCTAAAACCTGTTATGACAGACAGTAGTGTTCTCTGACAAACATGGATGTCTCCAGTAAAACACATTCAAATGAAAATTACTCTTAATTAAAATAATTTATCATTTATTGAACAGTATGAAATAATTTCATATTTAAAGTACTTTCAGGAGTTTGAATTCTGAATATGACCAAACCTTTCCTTTAAAACATCAGAAAAAAAAAACAAAAAAACTCCTTAGAGTAAACCAATGTGGTTTTCATGCGAGGATGAACAGGTCTGGATGTTTTCTAAGGTTTTGTTACATCGCCATGGTAACAGAAGCAGGATCGTGCATCTGAAATCGACACCTGCAGGCTACTGAGACGAGCTGGAGCTCGACAGGTCATCTGCTGCAGGTCAGACTGCATCCTCTGCATCTGTTGGCGTCCGTTAGAAAGTTTACTACATCTATGTCTCTCTGTTCTCCTTCATTTAGTAATATTTACATTCAGATCGAAGGGAATTTGACAGTAATTCTGTTATCATTTGTGATTGCTGTTTTATTTTTAGCTCTAATTCAGATTTCTCCACATTATTATTTTGGTCCTTCGCCCCCCTCAGTCGCTGGAGGCAGATCAGATTGTTTTGAACAGTGAAGCTCATACAGCAGGGATTATTGCAAAGTCACTAGCGGCGCTTCCATTGATCCCCAAACTGCGTAAATAAAATTAGCTTAATGGTAAAATGTTGTTTTTAAAATAAATTAACATTGTTCTAAGAAGAGTTTTTTAGGCGGAGTAATTGACCAAATTAAATCACTTTTTTTCCATCGTCAAATCAGACAAATCATGAACAACAAGATGTTAATACTGACTAAATGAAGGATGATGGTTCGGCTTGATTTCAACCAGTTAGTGAGTTAAACTTATCCATGAGTCAATTTCCTTTTATTTCTTAAAGAATGGAAACACCACAGTTTGGTCAACATTAGCAGAATGTTGACACATTTTGGTGCATATTGTAATGGAAGGAATCTGGAAACTGCATTAATGTTTTTATTTAAAGAAGCCTTCATCAATTAACTCCATATTTCTAAGTGGGAGAACTTGCAAGTTGACGTTTCTTGTTATTACATTGACATTCAATTTTTGCCATCAAAATATCCATATTTTTTGAATGTTACAAAGGTAATAAGGTCTTGGATCCTGGATCCTAATAACAGTATTGGCTTGAAATTTGGATTTTCATTGAGTGCCCCTTAAAGGGTTAATGGTGTCCCACAAATACTGAAAATTTAAAAAGTGTAAAACTAATTTCTAAAGACAAAAGTTAAAAAAAAAACACTTTTTAAAAAGTAAAATAAAATCTGAGAAACCAGCAAAGTTCCACCCTTTTTTGATTTAAAAAAAAAACATTTTCTTTCTGGATTGCATTTTTTCCATATTTCGTTTTACAAAATGTGTTCTTTGCAAAAATAATGGAACAAAGTTCATGCCATAAAAAGCAGCTACATATGCTAGCTTATGCAACCTGATGCCAATTTTTAAGCTCATCCTCTAAGCATTTGAAAAACAAATGTCCAGGTATGAGAATTTTATCCACTTTAAGAATAAAAGTTGTTTTTTAACCAGGTAAAAATCAGTTTTCACTCTGCAAAAGCCTGCTTGCTGTATGTGTAAGAATGTGGAGCACACTGAGGGTTAAAAACACATCAGCAGAGCGAATCTTTTCAACTTGATGGAGTTTAAATTTATGAAAGGATGGGAAAATGAGAGGGATTACTGGGAGTACTTAAATCATCAAGCCAGAAACGGCATCAGATTCTCTAAAAAGAAGCTTCAACATCAGTCTACTGCTGCGTCGCCTCGACGACTGAGCATCCACCAGAACCACACACGCTGTGAGGAGCAGACAGAGGAGTAAAGGTCACATGGTGTCTTCAAGGCATGTGATATAATGCAGCAATGGGAGGCAACTGGTTACCATCCGGGGCTTACACAACCACTGACGCTTGGTTACATCACATCATTCCACGTTAGAGATGGGATGTGGGGTCTGGTCTCTCAATGAGTCCAAACATCTTTAATAACAACTAGTTTGTTCTCTCCAAGAGATGAATGAGGGATGACCTGATGACCGCGTTTCACGCTTTCTCTCAGCGTGAATGCTGGCAGGCTCCTTCCAGTCACAAGCGTCTCGGTGCATTAGAGAACAGGAGACCCAGCCTACGGGGACAGGTCATGTGACCGCACACATGAAGTCCCTCTCCTCACAGCTGCAATAAAAAAAAGCAGCTTTTATTTTTGATAACCGAGTGTAGATCCTGCAGACGCCTTGCTTCCCATCTGTCTTTGAGATTCCACAGCAGGTTTCTGCAGATTGTCGCCACTCCCACGATGCATCTGTGGCCATGACGCCTCTAAATGTTTGGGCTGCAGATTGTGAGACTGTTGGCAGTGCAGTGTCACATATAAAATTGTGATATTTTTCAGTTATTCTTAGGTGAATAAATCTGTTTACGGTTAATGCACAACGAAGCGCATTTATGCCCTCATGTAAAAGAAGAAGGAAACATTTTCTAAATGCCAGCAGAAAACCATCCGTCTAAAACCTGTTTCTCCTGCAATCCTGCTTCTGTTCCGCCTCCTTTAGAGGCATTGCTTCTCTAACAGTCTGATGGAGGGGTCACCGATAGGCGGACCCCAATCCAGAATGCAAGTGATGTCTCATATGGACCAGAAACTGATACCAAAACAGAAACAACAACCTAAAATCTTGTTGAGCACGAAATAAAAAAATTTATGAAGGGGGATACTCATCCACAAACTCTGACACTAACCTCTCCTCCTCTTGCATGTGTCCGCTGTCCATAGCGTTCCTTGACGGTGTTGATTACAGGTGCTGGTCATAAAATTAGAATATCATGAAAAAGTAGATTGATTTCAGTAATTCCATTTAAAAAGTGAAACTTGTATATTATATTCATACATTACATACAAACTCATATATTTCAGATGTTTATTTTGTTTAATTTTGATGATTACAAATGACAACAAATGAAAATCTCAAATTCATCATATCAGAAAATTAGAATATTACTGAAGACCAATAAAAACAAAGGATTTATAGAAATGTTGGCCAACTGAAAAGTATGAACATGAAAAGTATGAGCATGTACAGCACTCAGTATTTAGTTGGGCCTCCTTTGGCCTGTATTACTGCAGCAATGCGGCGTGGCATGGAGTCGATCAGTCTGTGGCACTGCTCAGGTGTTATGATAGCCCAGGTTGCTCTAATAGTGGCTTTTAGCTCTTCTGAATTGTTGGGTCTGGTGTATTGCATCTTCTTCTTCACAATACCCCATAGATTTTCTATGGGGTTAAGGTCAGGAGAGTTTGCTGGCCAATTAAGAACAGGGATACCATGGTCCTTCAACCAGGTACTGGTAGCTTTGGCACTGTGTGCAGGTGCCAAGTCCTGTTGGAAAATGAAATCTGCATCTCCAAAAAGTTGGTCAGCTGCAGGAAGCATGAAGTGCTCTAAAACTTCCTGGTATGTGGCTGCGTTGACCCTGGACCTCAGAAAACACAATGGACCAACACCAGCAGATGACATGGCACCCCAAACCATCACTGACTGTGGAAACTTTACACTGGACTTCAAGCAACGTGGATGAAGTGCCTCTCTTCTTTTCCTCCAGACTCTGGGACCTTGATTTCCAAAGGAAATGCAAAATTTACTTTCATCAGAGAACATGACTTTGGACCACTCACCAGCAGTCCAGTCCTGTTTCTCTTTAGCCCAGGCAAGACGCTTCTGACGCTGTCTGTGGTTCAAGAGTGGCTTGACACAAGGAATGCGACAGCAGAAACCCATGTCTTTCATACGTCTGTGTGTGGTGGTTCTTGAAGCACTCACTCCAGCTGCAGTCCACTCTTTGTGAATCTCCCCCACATTTTTGAAGGGGTTTTGTTTCACAATCCTCTCCAGGGTGCGGTTATCTCTCTTGCTTGTACACTTTTTTCGACCACATCTTTTCCTTCCCTTCGCCTCTCTATTAATGTGCTTGGACACTGAGCTCTGTGAACAGCCAGCCTCTTTAGCGATGACCTTTTGTGTCTTGCCCTCCTTGTGCAAGGTGTCGATGGTCGTCTTTTGGACAACTGTCAAGTCAGCAGTCTTCCCCATGATTGTGTAGCCTATAGAACTAGACTGAAAGACCATTTAAAGGCTTTTGCAGGTGGTTTGAGTTAATTAGCTGATTAGAGTGTGGCACCAGGGGCCATCAATTTTGAACCTTTTCACAATATTCTAATTTTCTGATATGATGAATTTGAGATTTTCATTTGTTGTCATTTGTAATCATCAAAATTAAACAAAATAAACATCTGAAATATATGAGTTTGTATGTAATGTATGAATATAATATACAAGTTTCACTTTTTAAATGGAATTACTGAAATCAATCTACTTTTTCATGATATTCTAATTTTATGACCAGCACCTGTATAAGTCACCAATTTAGTGCCACAACAATCCCGCCCCCTTTAGAAACGACCAATCACATTCACTTAAATCACCCGTGTAAAGTCGGGCACCAATCAGGAGAATTTGGAAATGCAACTGTAGAGCAAGCCGTACCCCTACGACTTTAATACATCTAAAATTAAGCTAATACTGGGGTCAAAGGTTATGCAGCACATCTTTAATGCTTGTTAGTAACCAAGAGATGACAGGGTTTAAAGGGTTGGTTTGTGATAAGGATGAAAGTTAATGACTAATGAATGGATCAAAAGTTTATTGATCTTATCGATGGACTAATAATAACAGAAGGATCTTTCAATAACAGGGTGGGATGATTTTTTTTTCAAAATATGCTATGTTTGAAATATATATATATGGTGCATCCTATTTTTTGGAATGTTTTCACACAAACATTTTAGTGAAAAATAAAAATATCAGTTACTTAATCAGCTTCTTTTTGCCAGAACTGATTTTTTTCAACCCAAAACCTTCTGGAAGCATCAGAGCTGCAGTCGGACTGAATCAGCGTTGGATAACTGGGACGCCGACAGTTTGTTTAAAGCTGGATGAATGTAAAGGGAGCCTGGGGACGGAGCACCTGTCTCCCTGCGTCTCTGTCTCCCCGACACGTCCCCCGTGTCTTTGTCTGTCTCTGAAGGTCACTGCTGTTTATCTAAGAGTTACACAACCACCCATTGTGGAGGGAAGTGGGTCTGTCTCTCTCTCTCACACGCCAACTCTTATGATTAACGTTGCCATAGCAACAGAGAGTGCAGAATCCATCCTGCAGCTTTCCACACAGAAGTCTGCAGCATCTGATCAATCATTCCCCGCCTGCTTTCTGACCTCTGACCTGTGCAAAGTGGCGCACTGAAACCAGCAAACCCATGAGAAGGAGGATAAAACCAGTGGAAACTAGAAATCCTGCAGAACTAAAGTCACTTTTAAGCAAATATGTCGTCCTCAAAGCGAAGCTCAACTCCACCTACGATGTTAGCGTTAAACCATCAGATGACTCACCATGGTGATCACGTTTTCACCGGGTACAACCTGCCAGCCAAAGTGATCCGGTTCCACATCCTGATGCAGCTGTTCCAGCAGGTCCAGGCTTCGCCGGGCGCCCAGCTCCGGCTGACGTCGAGACGCGGGCCGCTCGGGGTGACGGTGGTGGTGCTGGTGGCGCTGATGGTGGCGATGGAGGTGGGAGCGGGACTCTGGCAGCTCGTTCTGCTCTCTATGGGGGTACAGAGATGGAGCGAGGCGACCCGGCTGAGGAGTAGGGAAGGAGCCTCCGGCCAAATACTCTGAAAGAAAAGGAGGATTTGTTCAGTTATTTCTGAACCTTCAAAGCAGGAATCGAACTGACTGCATTTCTAATCAGCAAAGGGAACGCTGAAATCTAGCAAAATATTAGGAATAACACAGAAATAAGTTTAACAAACAAACAAAATAAAAGAGGAATAAAACTAATAAATTAATTTCTGCTTAGAATGATTAGAAAATAATAAAGAATGAAAAAAAAGATGCAGGTTGATACAAAAATTATCTCAATGTTAAACTTTTAAAGCTTAGGGATTTACTTTTAGCTGGCAGTGGAAGTAAAGGGAAACCTTCTCTGTTTTCTTAGTACTGCCACCTGCTGGACTGAAGGTATAATACTCAGACCGACTGATTCCACAGGACTCCCGTTAGCTGGGTGATAAAAATCTCGGAACAAGAAGTTCATTTTCTTTTGATGAGGGTAGAGCTAAGAGGTGATTTTGGCCACTCCAGCTCCCTGTATTTAGTGTATTTAGTAGTTAGTTCGGGTCAGGAAGCAGCAAAGGCACAGCAATAAAGCGTGCCTCCCATTTATGGCCACATGGGGCGTAGTCCTTCACATAACCGAAACAGGTTCAAATCCAAACTATTGACTTTTTGCCCCTAAAATTGTAGGGAATTGGCCATTCTAATCTTTTCTCCCGAGTGGTGCCCGACTTTACACAAAAGAATAAAGTGAATGTGATTGGTTGATTATCAAGGGGGCGGGATTGTTGTGGCGGAAGGTTTGCAAGCCTATTTGGTTGTGGCCCGTTTGTTGGAAGCATCTTGCTAACCAGTTAGCAACTTAGTGCTAGTAGGTTCCCAATGGGAAATTCCATTGGGACCAAGTAGCACTAAATTGGTGACTAAGCAACGACACTGTCAAGGAACGCTATGGAGAGCGGAAACTGCAAGTTCCCGCTTGTTTCCAAAGACTTTAAGTTTTCCATCCAGGAAGATTTTTTAATTCAACGCTTCTTGGATTTGAAGCAAAATGTCTTCAAACTTGGAAACAAAGTCCAGTGGGTTGTTTTTTAACTGTTTTGGAAAGACCACCAGCGCCCCTCAAAACTCAGCCATGATCTCTAGGAATCTGAAACACAGAAAATCAAAGTAAGAAGTTTAAGACGGAACAATAATCCATAGGATTATTATAGATCAGGAGACGTTTTCTGTAAACCTCGTCAGAACAGGATTACCAGTAACTATCATCCTTGCCCAGACAATAAAGACAGGAGAAAGATTTGCCTTTAAAACTGCTGGCTACCTACAGTGTTCACCCACTTTCAGTTGGTGTTTTAAACACGTCGACCTCGAACACATCACGCTCAGCAGAGCTCCCAGAGATGCTGAGACAGCAGAAATGGACAGATCCCATCTGTCCCAACTCAGAGCTCAGTGGGCAGCACGGAGAAAACCCCTGAAACTAAATCAAACCAACCGTGACAAACATGGACTCTGAATAATTCATTCATAGTCTTTATTTAACCCGAGTGAGAAAAACTGCCAGTCAGCTTCAGATACACCAGAATAAAGATCCTCCAAATCTTTTAAACAGAATCTGAACCATGCGGATTATGTCCTTCTAATCTTGACAAACCAGTGAAACCAGAACAAATGACACATGACATTTGTAACTACAACTTGAGATTTCAGGATTTTCAGGAGTAGAAGCAACCAAAACCCAGAATCATTTTCATTCATCCATTCAGAAAATATAAGAACATCTGGCTTGATGCTGCTTGGTTCTGTTTTTCTTTTGGTGAACACTATTCTCCATTAAGGCTGCTCAGTGGAGCAGTGGGTAGCTCTGCAACAAGTAGGTTCCAGGTTAGATTCCCGGCCCGGGGTCTTTCTGCATGGAGTTTGCATGTTCTCCGCACATGGGAGGGGTTCTCCCTTTGCATGCGTGGGTTCTCTCCAGGTACTCCGGCTTCCTCCCACAGTCCAAAAACATGACGGACCACGCTTCAATATTGGGCATAAATCAAAAATATCTGCATCAAGCTCACAGCGACACACTGCTGCAGCAGGATAACCAGCCCTTAAGGCCACGTGGTCAGGTGGAAATGACGGATAAATCTGCACATCGTCAGTAAAGTAGAGGTTTTTGATCTGATCCAGTGAGGTGACGGAGCAGATATGGAAAAGGAAAGAGGCCCCAAGACTAAGCCTTGGAGGACCTTTCCCTGTAAAGCCTTACATTGTGTTACAGGAAGAGTCAAAAACAGCTAATAAGTCGATGAGGATGGGTACTGAGGACTTGGCTGAAATTCTGGCTGCAGGACACTGGATTGTTAATCCTAATCTGATGTCTTCTCTTCTCTATTTTACACTGTGTGTCATTCATTTTAAACCTGGTTTAAGGTCACAAAAATCAAATGATTTACTAGCTGGAAATAAAAAAAAATGACCTTACAGAGTATTCCCCACACTGTTTAAAGATGATGACAGACTAAAGACAGCAAAAATGATCAGATCTGTGAAAACAAAGATTTATCAGTGCTTCTGTCATTATTCTCATCTGAAATCTCTGTTTAACAACAACAGGATTCCGCAGAGATGCTGTGGACCTGACTCAGCTTTCTCCCTAACGACAGCGTCCTGGTTGCTATGCAGGATGCTGAGCTGAGCTCTGATTGGACCGGGAGCATCATGCCTCTGTTAAAGCTGGAAGCAAATTACAGGAAAAATCAGAGCTGGAACCAACTCCCTTATTTGATCCGTTCGTAAACACAAACACTGAGCGAGGAACACTTCCTTCATTTAAGATTCTCTAAATGTTTTGGATGAAGGGAAGCTTATGAGGAGATAATCTGATTTAAGCTTGTGTTACCGTCACACAGCTGTAATAAACACACAAATCTAAAGAAATACCAAGAAAAATCAGACTGCTCCTGTAGTTTGATGCTTAGAAGTGAAGCTTAGAGTGTTCAGAGTAGAAAACGCTAGAAGCTCAGTCTGCTCCTCTAACGTAATCAGCCTCACAGCTGCTGCCTCACAGCTGAATCATCAATCACAAGAACCATAATTTGGCTCCCAGTTTCTGCCTGAGAGCGACCTGCTGACCACGACAGACTAATCAAATGTTCTCCATCTAATCAACCCCCCCCCCCCCCCCCCACACCACCACCGACAGGGAAAAACACCACATGAGATAAACACTGAGACGGTTCCACATGGTAAAAACATGGCAGCCTTATTCTCCTTCTGGACGGACACGATGAGAGCCGGTGTTCTGTCAGAGGAGCGTACTTCTTCAGGCCAGCATACCCATAGTCAATACGCATGCGCAAGACATCAGAGTTGCATTTATTCCTTTAGTTTTGTTTGAAAAATAGACTTTAAATCCCTTTAGTCATGTACAAAAAAAACTGAGGTGAGATCACTATACACTTCAAAAAACAGAAAGTTCTTTTTCATAATATTCACTCGGTGTCTCGCTATGGGATGCAGCCTCCTGCAGCCCTGATAGAAGCATCTATCTCAATCTGCCAATCCTGATTGGCCGGTGGAAGTGCCCGTCATACGCCACGCCCTGTAGCTCCGACTACTAAAGCGTGTGCGGATCACGGCACTCCAATTCAAAACCTCTTCTCACCTGAGAGCTTATCTCACGTCGGAGCCTTCGCTAGCTTAACTGCCCACAGACGGACCTTGCTAGTTTCCGTCGCCGGACGCTAGCACTGTGCTCTGGCTTCTGCCCTGTCCGCTCACTCCAGACCGGACCGGTATCCTTTTTGTCTCTCTTCACGGCGGAATCCCTCTCGGCTCCCCTCCACGGACGCTCGAGTCGGACGAGCATTTAGCACACCAGCTACTTCCTCGACCCCGCCACGCTAGCACGCCAGCTAGCTACGGTTCCTTTCCCTACCAGCACTCCAGCTCGTCGGGAAATGGCGGCCGTCCAAAACCCCCACGCCAGGGGAGACTACCGTCTTTGTGGCTGCGGGAATAAAATTTCAGGGAAGGACACCCACCTGGTGTGCAGTACCTGTCTGGGAGTCGACCACGCCAGGTTGGCCCTAGAAATTCCCGGCTCCTGTGGACACTGCAAAGTGTTCACGGTTAAGAGCCTCAGACGCAGGCTAGCCCGCCAGGTTAGCGTCTCGGACTGTGACCCATTCCTCCCCACCGCCGCACCAGGTGCAGCCGCGGAGGAGGACGTGGACACAGCTGGGGAAGCTCCGGAGACTGACTACGACTGGCTCCCTCCCTCCATGTGGACCTGCTCGACGTGTGCAAACGCGCGGCAGAGAAGCTGGAGATTCCCTGGCCGGTCGCAATAGCGGAGCCCACCCGGTCCCGCTACGAAGGCAAACGGCTTCCCCTGGCACGAAATGCGGTGAAGCAGCTTCTCCCTGTCTTCCCCGAGTTGCTGACGGAGCTCTCCAAAACATGGACTAGCTGCCCATACAGCAACAGGAGCCCTATTTCGGGCGCAGCATCCCTCGACTGCGAGGCGATGGACGGCCACGGCCTCCTCTCCATGCCTCCGGTGGAAGTCCCGGTAGCTGCGCACCTCTGCCCAGGCAGCGTGAGCCAGCTGTCTGCAGCTTCCCCCAGGCGCCCGACGCTGCCAGCTAAGCCCGAACGGTTTCAGTCTGCGCTTACCGAAAAGGCATACAAAGCAGCAGCCCTCTCGGCCAGAGCCCTCAGCGCCCTCTCCATCCTCACTGCCTACCAAGCGGAGTTGTTTGGCGCGTCTGCTGAGGAGCAAGACCCGGATGCATGGGAGGAGATGGCGGTCATCGCGGACCTGTCTCTCCGTATCCAACGTGTCGCGGTCCAGGCCACAGGGAAGGTGATGGCAACCCTCGTCGTCCAGGAGCGAGCGCGATGGCTCAGTCTCGCTAACCTGACCGACAGGGAGCGGGATGACATCCTGGATATGCCGATCGTCCCTGAAGGCATCTTCGGCTCTGCATTGGCCACAATGCAGCAAAGATGTGAGGCAAAGAAAAAGGACAACGAGGCCCTCAAACTTTGTCTCCCTCGGAAAGCCCCTGCGCCTTCACCTCCGGTGCAACGCAAAACCTTTGCGCATGCAGCCTCCCAGCCGCCGCGTTTTAAGATACCAAGACGGCCACCACCGCCAGGTCCGCCCCCTCCAATGAGGAAGGAGCGCGGAGCCGGCTGGCAGGGGAAACCTGCCTCCACGACCGCTACGCCGCCGCCGCCCACAGCCGCCGCGAGCTCGGTCCCACAGGCGAGGAAGAAAAAGAGGGCGGCCTGAACGCCGCCAGTTCCTCAGTTGGTGCAGCCTGCTGTTCCCCGTTGCGCAGGCCCACCGTTTTGGCTTGTTTGTGCGCACCCCACGCCACCGTTGCCCATCCCAGAGCCGGTCCGCGAGGAGAAGGACATCGCCCCGGAGGTCTGCGCGGTTGCGCCCCGAGCGGAATGTCCACAAGCACAGTCACACACCCTTGTTCAAAGAAAAAATGGTGTCAAAATAAAAATAAATCTGTCACAGCCAGGCCACGAGCCGAGGGTGCAGATAATAAAAAAAGCCAAAACAGACGATGCTCTCTCCATAAGCAGGGTGGCCGCTCAGCCCCCTGCAGCTCTGCTCCCGGGACGGGCACCGCCGTCCCCGCGGAGCAGAGCAGAGCGCCCCACCGTGCCTCCGGTGATGCCCGAGAATCATTTCTCGGTTCCACCACAGGGGGGCGCGGGGCAGGAGCCGCAATATGTTCCCCCGCTTTCTCTCAGATGGGAAAGCTGGAGAGCAGCAGCAGCTCCACCGTGGGTGTTGCGCACAATTTCCCGGGGATACAGGCTTCAATTCGCCACTGTCCCTCCCCGCTTCTCCGGTGTAATACACTCACATGCACAGGGAGAATCAGCTCGAGTTTTACGGGAGGAAATTCTCTCTCTGATAGACAAACGAGCAGTTTCTGTCGTATCTCCCGAACAGAGTCTGTCAGGGTTTTATTCCAGATACTTCCTCGTCCCCAAACGGGGGGGGAGAGGAATCCGCCCTATTCTGGACTTAAGAGCCCTGAACAAATTCCTGCGGAAATACAAGTTCAGGATGCTGACACATGCAGCACTGCTGCGTCTAGTAAGACCGAACGATTGGTTTTCGTCCGTGGATCTGAAAGACGCGTATTTCCACATTCCCATTTATCCCCCTCACAGACAATATCTCCGATTTGCCTTTCAAGGGGTGTGTTACGAATACCGTGTTCTACCATTCGGTCTGTCTCTCAGTCCGAGGGTTTTCATACAGAGGCCGTGGTAGCCCCGCTCAGACGCCGGGGGATACGTCTGGCCACGTATTTAGACGACTGGCTCCTGTTAGCGCAGTCAGAACAGGAAGCCAGGGTTCACACACACATTGTCACAAAACACCTGATGGATTTGGGTTTTGTGATAAATATGGAAAAAAGCCACCTATCTCCAACGCAGGAGATATGCTTTCTGGGATTATCCCTGCGCTCTGTTCCGTTCACAGCCCGCCTGTCAGTGGAAAGAGTGACGGCTTTCAGAGCGTGCCTTGCACAATTCCGTCTGCACAGGTCTGTCCAGTTCAGACTGTGCCTTCGGTTGCTGGGTCTGATGGCCTCAGCCATCCTCGTGATTCGCCTCGGCCGCCTTCACATGCGGAACTTTCAGCGCTGGGTCGCTTCGCTCCGAATGGACCCCGTGCGTCATGGCGCACGGCGGATAACGGTCACAGCGGACTGTATAACAGCTCTGCGCTGTTGGCGAGCCCCGTCCTTCCTGACCCAAGGGGTGCCTATGGGCACCGTCTCGTCCAGGAAAGTGGTAACCACGGATGCCAGCCTATCAGGCTGGGGCGGCATTCACGAGGGCAGGTCTGTGAGGGGTCGCTGGAGCCAGGCTCTCCAGCGCCTTCACATAAACTTTCTCGAACTTTCGGCGGTGTTTCTTTCTCTGAGACACTTCCTCCCATTCCTCTCGGGTCACCATGTCCTGGTGAGGACGGACAACACGACAACAGTGGCGTATATCAACCGCCAAGGGGGCCTGCGCTCCCGCATGTTGCACAATCTGGCGCGCGACCTGATTCTCTGGAGCAGTGCCCACTTTCTCTCCCTGAGAGCGACGCACGTCCCGGGAGACTTAAACACGGGTGCGGACCTGCTGTCCAGAGGCGCGCCAGTGTACGGGGAATGGACGCTGCACCCACAGGTCGTGGAGCAGATATGGGCGCGCTACGGGCGCGCTCAGATAGATCTGTTCGCGTCCAGGGAAAACGCTCGATGCGAGCTGTTCTTCTCTCTGAGCACTCTGAATGCCCCTCTGGGCGTAGAGGCACTAGCGCACGCCTGGCCGCACGAGCTGCTATACGCGTTTCCACCGCTGGCCCTGATACCCCCCACTCTCGCCAGAGTGAGGGCATTCAATCACAGACTGATCCTAATAGCTCCGCACTGGCCAGCGCAACACTGGCTGGCGGAGATATTCCAGTTGCTGTGCGCCCAGCCTTGGGAGCAGCCGCTGCGCAGGGACCTGCTCTCGCAGGGTGCGAGGACAGTGTTCCACCCACACCCGGAGCGACTGCAGCTGTGGGCCTGGCCCGTGAGTGGCTTAGTTTAACCACTGCCGGGCTCCCTCAGAGTGTAATTAATACTATCCAAAACGCCAGGGCTCCCTCCACTAGGAACCTATATGGCTCCAAGTGGGGACTGTTTGAGCGGTGGTGTCTTGAACGGGACTACGTTCCTTTTCAGTGTTCTGTACCAGCGATTCTGTCGTTTTTACAGGAACTGATTGATAAAGGAAAAGCTTTTTCCACGGTTAAGGTTTATCTGGCAGCTATAGCAGCATGCCATATAGGATTTGGAGACAAAACGGCGAGCCAACACCCTTTGGTTTGTCGGTTTATGAAGGGCGCCCGCAGGCTCCTCTCCGTCTCCAGACCTTTGCTGCCTCCGTGGGATTTGTCGGTGGTTCTGGAGGGACTTAAGGGACCCCCATTTGAACCATTGTTGGGGTCCAGTCTTAAACATCTGTCTCTCAAGACAGTGCTGTTACTGGCCCTGGCCTCTGCGAAACGAGTCAGCGACATTCATGCGCTCTCTGTGAACCCCGCATGTACCCGGTTCGACCCGGAATACACGCGTATGGTTCTGAAACCCAACCCGGCCTTTGTTCCTAAAGTGGTGGGTTCTTGTTCACCGATCGAGCTAGCGGCGTTCGCCGCCTCCCCAGGTGAACGGCGAGCGCACACGCTGTGCCCTGTTCGAGCCGTGCGCTCTTATATGGACAGGACGCAGAGCTTCAGGATGAGTGATCAGCTCTTTGTCTCCTGGGCGGAGCCCCGTAAGGGGCAGCCGATCACAAAGCAACGCCTCGCCCACTGGGTGGTGGAGGCTATAGCTTTTGCGTATGGAAGCAGGGGTCTGCAGCCCCCGGCGGGTCTGCGTGCACACTCTACCCGCGGGATGGCTGCGTCCTGGGCTTTATTTCGGGGAGTGTCCGTTCAGGACATTTGTTCAGCTGCGAATTGGTCTTCGCCTCTGACTTTTGTCCGGTTCTACATGCTTGACGTGTCTGGACCGTGCGTGGCCAGTGCGGTCCTAGAGTCATAACTGACCTTGTGGACCTTCCCCATCGGCCGGTTCTTGTTCGATAAGCTGTCTGGCAATACGGGAGCTACCATATCCCATAGCGAGACACCGAGTGAATATTATGAAAAAGAACGTTTGGTTATCTAACATAACCCCAGTTCTTAGAATAATATGAGCGAGGTGTCTCGCCAGACGACCCTTCTTGCAGGGCGGCGAGAAGAGGTTTGCTTGTTGAATTGGAGTGCCGTGATCCGCACACGCTTTAGTAGTCGGAGCTACGGGGCGTGGCGTATGACGGGCACTTCCACCGGCCAATCAGGATTGGCAGATTGAGATAGATGCTTCTATCAGGGCTGCAGGAGGCTGCATCCCATAGCGAGACACCTCGCTCATATTATTCTAAGAACTGGGGTTATGTTAGATAACCAAACAATATATTAACCTAACAGGGAACGGCCTTAAAGGCACACTATGCAACATTTTTCAGTTAATTAATGTGTTCCATAACGTTTTGGATGATTAAATGAGTCATTTCAGGTTGAACAAAGGTATTCTCTGCCGCCCTGGTGGTCTGTGGGGGAAATACTGCACTTGCAATTGCAAGAGCACCGACCCGCACCCACAGGCTCAGAAGTCTTGCGAGAGTCGGTCTTGCTTTACGGCGAGAACTGCTACACCCCCCAGTTAAAAGCATTCTCGTTGCTAGCACAGTGGCGATCTTTGTGCAGTTATGCTACGTTCACAGCGGACGCAGCAAAAGCAGCAAAATCACGTCTGCTGCTTCCTTTTTGCTGCTTGTACCAGTTAGTTCTGACGCGCGGCTGAAGCGGCTTTGCTGCTCTGGCTGCGCGGTGCAAAAGTGTGTCTGACGCGCGTTGGGCGGAGCTTCACTATCCTTTCTCTGCCTTGCAGCTATATTTGCTGTGATCAGTGGGAATAAAGTAGTTTTAATATGTTTTTAAGTGAGAAAATACACCTGAAAACGTAATCAGTGCAGTCAGTTCATTCAGATTATCATCCTGCCTTCCAATATTTTTTCTGTCGGAGCTGCCAGACCCCATATACCAACGGTGCGCCGACAGTAGGAATCCCTTCATCAGCAGCCTCTGGCCGGGTCGCCTCCTCGCGGTTCACCGCGGCAGCTGGTAGGTGTTTTTCATCTAAATAATCCAAACTGCATATTCTGCCGGCAGATTTCTGCATTTTAAGTTAATTTAGGCGTCAATAAACTGTTTAAGAGGAGTGATCATCAGCGCTGTGTCTCTCTCCCTGCGTCAGATGCTTAAACGCGCCTGATGCGCTGCTTCAGCTGCTCAGACGTGCTGCGCCTGCTGCTCAAAACGCGCTGCGGGACCTTTTGCTGCGCCTTGACGCGCGTCAACCATTGACTTTGCATGTAAACTCGCTGCTTCTGTCGCGCCAGCTACGTCCGGTGTGAACGCAGCATTAGTCATTCATTGCGTTCGCCTGTCTGCTAAGCTCAAAACAACCGCGCCTGGCTTGACGGAGAAACCAGGAGAACAGCTGTGCATATTTACGACAGTGCAATTTTACTTTCGCCCTCTGGGGGGAGCCTCGCTGGAAAATCAACACCGGTTGCATAGTGTACCTTTAATGAACTGAAGCTGTTTTGCTTCAATGTTCAAGTGTGAGAAAGTTCTTTATGCAGGGGGTGGGTTGGTTCTCCTGAGGGGGGTGTGTGTTGGGATTTTGTAAGGTATAAATATCTGTGCTGAGGTTGCCTCAGTCAGAGCCATATCTCTCCATCTGACGACGTTAAATACATTTCAACCTTATTTCTTGCAAGAAATGCCTCATCTGACAGAACAGCAGACAGGAGGGCTTTACTGCAGGAGTTAGGAAATAAAACACTGATCCACCTTAAACATTGACCTCCAGGATAACTCTGTTATTCTAACAGCTTAAAACATGTCAGTAATACTTCAACACTAACCTCAGTAATAAAGATCCACTGATATAAGCCTTTTCCCGTACATATCAGCCGATACAGATTAAAAATAAAAAGTGCAAATATATAGCAAAAGTAAACCTGTTGTTTTACTTAAAGAATTGTGTTACACTAAACTCAGTACATCTAAAGAAAAGGAAAAGCTGAAACGATTAACTGATTAATCAATTATTTAAAGAGTCGTCAACTAATTTGGTAATGGAATCGACAAAGATTAATGGTCGTCAGGATCTGAACCCAAAGGAAAACCTACTTACTGTTAATGGAAACTGTCTGTTTATATAGAGATAGATACAGGTTTATGTTTTGCAATTCGTTAAAATGCATAATGAAGATTTTTCTTTATATATTCAGAATGTTTGTTTAGAAATGTAAAGTTAAAAAAGGCATCTTTGTGAAACCTATATATGTTCCACATTTTCATGTAAAGCATTTCTTTTTCATTCCATAATTTTAATAATAATATATTTGCAACAATATAATATAAAAGCTGCACTATAGTTAAAAGTCGTGATATTTTTGCAGCTTGGAGAATATGATGTTCTCACCATTAAAAAGAAAAAAACTTTCTACCATTAAAACTCTTTTCCAAAGTAAGGTTTCCAGTTCATCCTTAGTTCAGATCTGACATTTGTCTCAGATGGTGTACAAATCTGTTCATTTTTGTAGAAAAAATGGTGATAGTATATGGGAAAAGGAAAAAATAAGATAAAGGAGTGGAAGTGCGATTTGGAGGGGAGTTATCCTTTATTTCATCTTAAGAAATGTGAACTCATTATCAAGCTTCTTCGATTAAAGTTCAAATTCAAAGCGTGGATCTAATTACAAACATTCCCGTTTATGATTTGACTTGAAATCAAATCCCTGTTAACAGGATTATGCCCCGGTAATCTGGGGCTCTTGGGAGGAGGAGATTGGGGCAGAAATCTGCAGGTGTGAATTCCCCCCTTACCTGTAAATATTCCACTAACAAACAGATAAAACTTTTTTTTCTCCCCCAGCTTTTATTGTCATTATACTGTCAAAAGTAAATAGCAATGAAATTAACTCTCTGCATTTAACCCATCCCCTTGGGGAGCAGTGGGCTTCCATTGTGAGGCACCCAGTGAGCAGCGTGGAGTCAAGGCTCTTTGCTCAGGGACCCAGAGTGGCAGACTGTGGGAGTGGAGGTCAAACACAGAACCTCAGGATTCCCAGCTCTATACCAGAGGTGCTCAAGTCCGGTCCTCAAGAGCAACTATCCTACAACTTTTTGATGCTCCTCATTTTTAACACACCTGAAACAAATAAGTGGCTCATTGCCATACCTCTGCTCAGCCTTTCGATTCAGGTGTGTTAGAGGAGAGATGCATCTAAGGCTACGTTCACACTGCAGGCCTTAATGCTCAATTCAGATTTTTTTGCGTTGCTGTCCACATTTCCAAATATATGCGACTTGTATGTGATCTCCTGCGTAAACTGCATTCATACAGCTTTTGTGTCCCGCATGCGCAGTAGAGTACGCAATGACGCCACAAACCAGCGTTCCTCATGTTTACGGAAGTAAATATGGATGTAGTGCTGGAGTGCATCTAGCGATCTTTCCAAACCTTAAAACCTCAATCTTTTCAAGATAGTAAAAAAAAAAAAAAAAAAAAAACTGTTCTCCGCATCATGATCCGCCATGGTGTTTGTTTTTCTTGCCACTTCTGTGTAGCAAGGCGCAGAATAGTGACTTATGTCAGTTTCAGGTCGGATGAATGCGACCTGGCCGTTCAGACAGAGTTCGCATTTGAAAAGATCCGATTCGTATCGGATCCAGGACTATATAGCCAAGCGATCTGGATCTGATCTTCTAATATGTAGCCAACATTTGGAAAAAGAATGTTTTCAAGATGACTTGGATAATAGAAGCGTTGCAGGCTCAGACTGGTAATCTGTGACCAGAGGTCTTCACCATTGAAATTCACCAGAGCTATAATTAAGCTGACAATGTCCACGTGCATGGCAGTTGGATGTGTAATACATCGGGTAAAAGTGAATAAAAATCAGTTATTCCGATTCCTAATCCTCCACGGACGGGTTCATTGTCGGATTGCCAACTTGAAGAGGGAGGATTTGCGTAACACGTAATATGTAGCCAACATTTGGAAGAGGAATGTTTTCAAGATGACTTGGATAATAACGCGTTGCATGTGACCTGTGTCTGGTCCTAATTTCAGCATGCAAGGGCCGGCCCTCCTTAAATCATACCGGCCCCAACACTTAGGCTACATTCACACTGCAGCCTGAAGTGACCTAAATCCGATCTTTTGGCCCATATGCGACCTGGATCTGATATTTTTATGGCTGTCTGAACACAGATGTGATTTTTTCCAATGCGACCCAGACCACTTGGCTATGCGGTCCTGAATCCAATATGAATCTGATCTTTTCAAATGCGACCTGTGTCTGAACGGCCAGGTCGCATTCATCCGACCTGAACGCCATTAATACCCGACACTATTCTGGGTCTTTCTATGAAGAAGCGGCAAGAAAAACAACAACCATGGCAGACGATGATGCGGAGAGCAGTATTTATGTTTAACCATCTTGAAAAGATTGTGTTTTTATGGTTTGGAAAGATCGCTAGATTTGCTCTGGCACCACTATCCATGTTTACTTCCGTAAACACAGAGCACACTGGCCTGTGAGGTCACTGTGTCCTCTACTGCGCCATGCAGGACACTTGCGTTGTATGACTGCAGTTCACACTGGAGATCACATACACGTCGCATATATTTAGAAATGTGAAAGGCAACGCAAAAAAAATATAATAATAAAAAATAAAAAAAATCGGATTTCACAAAAGAAATTGGAATTGAGCATCAAGGCCTGCAGTGTGAACGTAGCCTACAAGTTACAGCATGGTAGCTCTTGAGCACTGGACTTGAGCACCCCTGCTCCATACCTTAACCATTCCTTGAAACAGAGCTCTCCAAATACTTCGAAAAACATTAATTGTATATATATATATATATATATATATATATATATATATATATATATATATTCTTAAATGGGCCCTGCAACCAAAGCGTTTCCTTTAGCTGTTTTTTTTTTCCTTGTTTTGTTTTTATGAACTGGGATGTATTTAAAGGTTTGCTGAAAAGGTTATGTGCAGTTTTATACCTCCAGGTTTCAAGATTTCCCAAATTATTTATATGAAAGCTGTGCACTCTGTAGCATTCAGTGCTTTAATCGACCATTTTTAGGGTTTTAAAATCTGTCCAAGGAGTCATTGCTGTGATATAATCCCCTATTTGGTGTTGGTTCTGGTGGTCTTAAAAATTTTATATCTGGTGGAGCCTGTTGACAATTGCCTTTTGTATCTTTGCTTCTTTCTGTATTTCTTTTTCTGTCTCCTTGAACCCCATTTGGCCTCAGCAGATGGCCGCTCACACTGAGCGTGGTTCCACTGAAGGTTTCTTCCTGTGAAAAGGGAGTTTTTCCTGTCCACTGTCGCTACAAGCATGCTTAGTGTGAGGGATTGCCTTCGAGTCAATGAGTCGATGCAATCACTGGTTTTCCTTGGAAAACTTTGAATCAATCTGACTGTATGATCTGGTTGAACTGTAAAGTGCCTTGAGATGACCTGTGTTGTGAATTAGTGCTATAGAAATAATTAGTGCTATAGAATTTAATTGGATTTGTTTGCATAAATTTTACCCAGATTTTAGCCATTTTGGACTAAGGTGAGAAACAGTTTTTATGTTCTATTCAGTCTGTATTTAAACCATTTATGTCTTTAAAACAAGGTTTACAATTTCTTTCCTTCCAAAAAAAAATGTATAATGCTTTTTCATAAAGAGCACCACGCCGTTAAAGCTGAGGAAGCTCCTCTAATTTTATAAAGAAACAGCATTTTGATTCATTTATTCTGGATCTGCATTAATGCAGACAGCAACATCTCTGAGGTTTTCCTCAAATCAGCTGCTCCCTTGGTTTTCGGTGGATTCAGAGTGAAGGTCTATTGACCTAAATTCAGTTTTAAGGCGTTCACACAGGAACTGCATCACTGATCAGCCCCTGAAGACGCAGTGGGAATGCTGGCATCTTCTGCAGCTCACTCAAATATCTCTCCAAGCTAAAAATACTTCATCCCTTTCTCTTAAAGATAGGACCTGCGGTGCATTAAGACTAATTAAATGTTTTAGCTTTGGACTCTACAAACATTACGTTGCTTTTATTAACAAATGTCACATTTGGGATTTTTAATGACAGCCATGTATTGGCAATCAAAAAAGCACCATCACACCATGTGGATGAGGGAATCCTGCAGATTCCAGCTAAGCTTGATAAACATGTGAATGTTTTTATTTTACACCTTACAGCAGCATGTTTAATGCTTTAAAGGTGGCGGATCCTAACATCTGTGTGTGTTTGTGGTCTGTCTGCTTACCTGGGATGAGCAGCTGGGTCCAAATTAAACAGAGGGAGAAAAACATGGTGAGGAAGCCTCCTCCTCCTTCTCCTCCTCCTGCTTGTCCTCCTCTGCTGCGGTTCATGCTGCTGTCCTGCGGCTCAGACTGGAGCAGAGATCCTCTCAGCGATGTCAGGGATCAGCGAGGACAGCAGAGGGGATTGTTTTCGCTCACAGCAGCTGTCGCCCCGTCCTCTTCCACCGATCGTTCCCCGCCCTGCGGTGCCCTGCAGCGGCCAGAGGGGAGGAGGAGCAGCCGGTGTGGCGGTGGAGGAGGCGGCGGCTGTTTGCCTCCGAGTCTGGGAGATAATGAGGAGATATGACGATCAGCTGGGGATGGAGGGGGGAGAGAGGGAGGGAGACTCTTCAATAATACTTAGAAACTCATTTTCTACGGTTAGAAAGACGTAGAGGTCATTTTTACCCAATAAAAAATAAAATAAACGTTTCCTGTTTGAATTATTGTAAATGAAACCGTCATTAACCTGGTGGGAAAAAACTCTCAAAGCTCAATCACCAACTGTAATAGTTACCAAACCAATAAAGAGATCTTAAATTAACAAACAAATCAGTTAAATTCTTCCAACTTACCCAGTCTAAATATGTCAGCTATCTATCACTTTCATTCTAGCTACATGCTAACATAAAGCTACTTACTAACATGCAGCTACATGTTAGCATGTAGCTAGCACCCACTTTCTTTATTAATATTTGTGTAAAAACGATGAGCATAAAGTCTTACAATTGCGAGAGTAAAGTCGTAATATTACGCAAATAACTCACAACGAGAATGGTCATAAAAATAGGAGAATAAAGTCCTAAAATTACGAGACTAAAGTCATAAAATTACGAGAAACAAGTTGTATTTAATGACAACTTACAAGAAGCACATTTTTCCCTACAACAGAGTAATACGGCCAGAATAGATATTTTCTTTCTTCTACATGTATTTTGAGAATAAAGTCGTAACATTACGAGAATAAAGTCATAAAATTACGAGAATAAAGTCATAAAATTACGAGAATAAAATCGCAACGAGAATAGTCATAAAATTACGAGAATAAAGTCTTAAAATTACGATAATAAAGTCATAAAATTACGAGAATAAAGTCGTTAAATTACGAGAATACAGATATAAAATTACGAGAATAAAGTCATAAAATTGCGAAAATGAAGTTGTAAAATTATGAGAATAAAGTCATAAAATTACAAGAATAACGTCGTTAAATTACAAGAATAAAGTCATAAAATTACGAGAATACAGTAATAAAATTACGAGAATAAAGTCATAAAATTGCGAAAATGAAGTTGTAAAATTATGAGAATAAAGTCATAAAGTTACGAGAATAAAGTCTTAAAATTACGAGAATAAAGTCATAAAATTGCGAGAATAAAGTCGTTAAATTACGAGAATACAGTAATAAAATTACGAGAATAAAGTCATAAAATTGCGAAAATGAAGTTGTAAAATTATGAGAATAAAGTCATAAAATTACGAGAATAACGTTGTTAAATTACGAGAATAAAGTCATAAAATTACGAGAATCAAGTCATTAAATTATGAGAATAAAGTCATAAAATTACGAGAATAAAGTCATAAAATTGCGAAAATGAAGTTGTAAAATTATGAGAATAAAGTCATAAAATTACGAGAATAACGTCGATTAAATACGAGAATAAAGTCATAAAATTAGGAGAATAAAGTCATAAAATTGCGAGAATAAAGTCGAAAAATTACGAGAATAAAATCAGAAAATTACGAGAGTAAAGTTGCAACAGAATAGTCATAAAATTACAAGAATAAAGTCGTAAAATTACTAGAATAAAGTCATAAAATTACGAGAATAAAGTCATAAAATTACGAGAATAAAGTCGTAAAATTACTAGAATAAAGTCATAAAATTACGAGAATAAATTTGTTAAATTACGGGAATAAAGTCATAAAATTACGAGAATAAAGTCGTAAAATTACTAGAATAAAGTCATAAAATCACGAGGATAAATTCGTTAAAATACGAGAATAAAGTCATAAAATTACGAGAATAAAGTCATAAAATTAGGAAAATAAAGTCATAAAATTAGGAGAGCAAAGTCGTAAAATTACGAGAATAATGTAATAAAGTTACGAGAATAGTCATAAAATTACGAGAATTCGTAACTTTACGAGAATAAAGTTGTAGCTACGTTCAAAGCCATGAATTCTCATAATGTTTCAACTTTATTCCCAAATTAAAAAATTTAAGAAATCTCTAGCCTGGCCCAAATACTCCCTCGTATCACTAAAAAGATTTCCGAACTACAAAAGTATAAAGATATTTAGATTATTTATGAGCTGTAGGCATGTTTTATTTTCCATTTTTGCTACTTATTGTCATGGAAGTTTAGGGGGAAAAAATGGCTGCCGGTGTAACAGAAAGAGATGTTAACGGCAGATTTGGAAACCAGGGATAGAGTTATCCGAAAACAAAAATTACATTACAGGTTTTATTTATAGGAAAATTGGTGATTTTGTCTGTGAATATTTTAAAGATTTATCGTAAACTAAATCTAAATATTTTTTGCAAACTCAGTGATTAATAGTAAGATCAGCCATCTAACCATAAAATTAAAAAGTTAGATTTTCTTTAGTTACTAATTTCAAAAAGTCAAACTCATATTGAGCCATAAAGCTTCTTGTAAGAGCTTTATGACTCTTACAAGAAGCACAGTGAAATGTGTCTCAAATGTGAAACATAATACGAATACACATTGTGGATTAACCGATCTATCTTCCAGCATCACACGACAACCATCACCAAGACTTCTATAATACGGTTTTACTGGTTTTGGTTATTAACACGGACGCGACAGTGACTGCTGCTGCCACTCACCACATCAGCAGGGTTGGCAGGTGTCACTGACTCACATTTTCCAGCCCAAAAATTGTTCCCAATGCGCCTGGATGCACCAAATCTCGCCCAATTTGAACCAAAATCTATTGATCTCTTAGGCCATAAATCTAAAGAAAAACATTTTTTACCCATAGACGGTCATTCTAAACTGCCAGACTGGGAAACATCCCAGCCTGGCAACAATGCATGTAAGATGGGAAACGTTAGATGCAAAACCCCATCATGCACTGCAACATATTTTTGCAAAATATACAAACATAAATTTGCCAAATATAAACATCATAACATCATAGTTTGGTTTGAAGAAACTATTTTAATTTTATTATAACTTAGTTTGTTGCAAGGATTTTTACAGTTTGAAGAAATAGAAAATTACACCATATGCTAACCGTCACAAGGATGTGCATGACAAGGAAGGGCTAAATATACTGCATGCATCATTTAGGTAGTTAACATTGGATTACTTTCTAAGTTCCTTGAGTTATTTACTTTCACAGGTAGGTGCCTCACATTTCCAAATATATGCGACTTATATGTGATCATCTGTGTGAACTGCAGTCATACCGCATGCGCAGTAGAGAACGCAATGACATCACAGGCCAGCATGCTCTGTGTTTACGGAAGTAAGCATGGATGGTAGTACCATCGCACATCTAGCGATCTTTCCAAACCATAAAACACAATCTTTTCAAGGTGGTTAAACATAAATACTGCTCTCCGCATCATCATCTGCCATGGTTGTTGCTTTTCTTGCCGCTTCTTCATAGCAAGACCCAGAATAGTGTCGGGTATTAATGGCGTTCTGGTCGGATGAATGCGACCTGGCCGTTCAGACACAGGTCGCATTTGAAAAGATCAAATTCGTATCGGATTCAGGACCGCATAGCCAAGTGGTCTGGGTCGCATTGGGAAAAATCACATCTGTGTTGTTCAGACAGCCATGAAAAGATCAGATACAGGTCGCATATGGGCCAAAAGATCGGATTTAGGTCACTTCAGGCTGCAGTGTGAACATAGCCTAAGTGTTGGAGCCGGTATGATTTAAGGAGGGCCGGCCCTTGCATGCTGAAATTAGGACCAGACACAGGTCACATGCCCGGTATCACAGATTACCAGTCTGAGCCTGCAACGTGCTATTATCCAAGTCATCTTGAAAACATTCTTCTTCCAAATGTTGTCTAGATATTACGTGTTTTTTCTCTGGACAGAAGTTCGATGGCAAAACTTCCCTCTTCAAGTTGGCAAATCCGACAACGAACCCGTCAGTGGAGGATCAGGAATCGGGATAACTGATTTTTATTCACTTTTACCCGATGTATTACACATCCAACTGCCATGCACGTGGACATTGTCAGCTTAATTATAGCTCTGGTGAATTTCAATGGTAAAGTCCTCTGGAAATCTTCAATAATCATTGTTGATTGCAGGTGTGTCTAGTAGGTCCCATTGATTTTGCTTGTAAAGCGGGAAGAATGGTAGCCTGGGTGCCATTCCGAACTTAGTCCCGCCCACAAAGTTTGAGGTCGGGGAAGTTCGGTCTGGCTCTGCTCCATAGTAGCGCGAGTATTATCGCCCACTGTCAGGCGATCCAATCAAATTGTCATGGCGGGCTTTATACGATGATGGACAGATGACCAACAGTAACGTAATCAACCACGTGACCAATGCGTGCTTGGGTGACAACAACAATGGCTGCCGCTGGAGAGTTTGGGTGAGTAGATTCTGCTATTAGGTCTGTTCTAGAAGATATCGACAGCAAATTAATTTTAAAAGAGGAACAGAGAGACGCGATCAAGTCTCATCTTCCTATTATAGGCGTGCAACTGTACGCTTTGATTTTTGTGGACAACAACTATGCCTCGCTTAACATACGTCACGCACTCCGTTGCTCTTATTGGTTGTAGGTCTATCCAATTGAGTACAGAGGCATTTTTTTTCCTAGTTCGTTTGAAACACGCCCCATAATCACAGCTCTATGGAGCAGTATCAGACTCATATTCTGACTAGAATTGAGTCGGACTACGTCAGGCTAGAAGAATGGCTTAAAAAATATATATTTTTATTTTTCTACTGATTAACGCCAAATTCATTAAATTACATTAGTTTTAGGAATAAATAGTGATTCGTTGACTTTTCCTTTAAGCATCATGGGTCCTCCGTGCAGTTATGATGATGATGTCTAATGTTTAAAATAATGTTCATTTAACTATACTGGTGTTTGTATCTTAGTTCATATCCTCATTTTTTATCTCTTTGGATGTTTTAAGTTTTTTCCATGGAAATGAAAGTGACCTTATATGATCGCTATATTTCCTTATTAGTTTGCTTGTGTACTCCATTTAACAACTTTTATGCTTGTTTTGAGAGAGAGAACACTGCAGCTGCAACGAAGGCAGCCATTACCCCAGACCAGCCACTGACTCTCTCCTCTACTGATGTAGGAGCGGTCCTGAACAGGATTAAAGCCAACGGGTCATGATGTCATCTCTGGACGTGTCCTCAGAATGTGCTCTGGGGAGCTGGTAGGAGTGCTGACTGAAAACTTCAACCTGACCCTGGCTCACACTGTGGTACTGACACGATTAAAGTTCACCTCCGTCGTCCCGATCCCCAAAAACTCCAGCCCATCCAGACTCAATGACTACCATCTGGTAGGCCAGATTCAAAGGCCCATTATGTCATAGCGTGTCGCCGAGGTCTGGTCGGATTCCAAGAATCCTTGTTATTTGGCCTACAAATGCATCCTTCTTTATGCCCGATTTGAAGGACGGGTCTGGTGTATCCTCCATAGCTTTGGTTTTCCCAGGATTCATTGTGGGTCCATGCTCAGAGCAAAAAGGTACTTAGTTGTGAATATTGAAAGTTCTCTGACTGGCTTCTAAATACATTACAGCCTGGTTGGCAGGGGATCAACAGGCAGACCTCTCAGGTCTACTGGATCAGATCCACTCTGCAGAACCATAAAGTGCATTAGGTTTCTGTCATTCTGCATAAAACTGGAAAAAAACAGACATTTACTGGGTTTGATTTAACTGAATACTTTTATACTAAAACGCTTTTCAGCCACTTGAAAGAGAAATTTGTTTCCAAAGCTATAAAGGTTATTCCTTACCTTTGAGGCATCATAAGCAGCAATTTACACTAAGCAGCCAAACTCCTAGCAGGTTCTTGAAGCAGCAGCTGCTGGTTCCTGCAGTATTTGCTTCTTCTGTCCACTAGATGGCGCTTTAAGTGCAGATATCGCTTCACTTTTTAGTTGTTTTGAGGAAGACTCCAACCCTACATGTTTTTTTGTTTTTTTTGCAACTAATCTTAGAAACGCTCATCATAGAATTAGGATGTTTTTAAGCCTGATGTTTTTTTTTTATTGCCTAAGAGGGAAAATGCACACTTGAGTTAAAAAATAACCCAGATTAGCCAATAAAATCTAAACCAGGCCGCCTCCTCTTCGGCTGAGAGGTTTCAGAACATCTGAAAGAAGAATGTGGAAATTCTCGATGAGTGATTATACAGAGAAAATTTAATCAGCTCACTTCAAACTGTGTGATTAAATCTTAAATCTGAAGCCTGGAGTAAAGAAACAGAGTCTTCTGATCCAGATTGAGCCTGGAAAACTGGGTCAGCCTTTCTGGTTCAGAACTGGACTGTTTTAAATCCTACTCAAAGAAAGGGCCTTTATGTGCTTATAGCCACAAACATCCTGTGTCTCCAGGATTGAAGGACTAACGTCTCAGCAGGACTTTGAAAAACTACTTCCTGCTTCGTTCATCTTGAGTAGAATCTATCCTTCATAGATCTGGCTGGAAAGTGGATCAGACAGCTGCAGTTGACATGGGCAGTTCTAGACAGGGGCCAACCGGGGCCAGTGCCCCTGTAGATCATATCCTGGCCCCCGTTATTGGCCCTGTATTGAAGACATAATACTCAAAGAAATTTTAATGATGATATGCACTAGAACAGACATGGTTACTGATAGGTTATTTTGATCTATTTCATTTCTTTCTTTGCAAATTCGGTTTTACCATTTATCTAAAAACAACAAGGTGATAGATTCTGTGGCATTGAGATAGGAACCCAGTTTTTATTTGCTAAATGTTTTTTTCCAAAACAAATAAAAAAAAAATTAACAGCTGAATTTATCAGTTTTTTTCTTGAGTTGTAATTCAGATTTTATAGAAAACTTAGATTAAGTCAAAAATATGCAAAATTCCTAAAGTATGAATAAGATCTAATAAGACATAAAATTTTATTTAAACCTAACTGAATAGAAATTTCCCTTCATGCAGCTATCTTAATATATTTAAATCCCTAACCCTGTTTTTTTATTTCATGTTTTTCTGGGCCCCCATGAAAACAACGCTGGCCCCCTGGTACATTTGGCCTAGAACCGCCACTGGCAGTTGATCCAGAATTCTGCTGCCTGCATCCTCACTAGAACTAAGAACGTAGTGAACATCAGCCTGATTCTAAAGTCCTTCTCCTGGCACCCCGAATCTCAGAGAATAGACTTAAAAATCCTTCTGTTAGATAAGAAATCACTGAATGGCTTCTAAATACATTACAGCCTGGTTGGCAGGGGATCAACAGCCAGACCTCTCAGGTCTACTGGATCAGATCCACTCTGCAGAACCATAAAGTGCATTAGGTTTCTGTCATTCTGTATAAAACTGGAAAAAACAGACATTTACTAGGTTTGATTTAACTGAATAGTTTTATACAAAAACGTTTCTCAGCCATTTGAAAGAGAAATTTGTTTCCAAAGCTATAAAGGGTATTCCTTACCTTTGAGGCATTATAAGCAACAGTTTGATAGTTTTCAGTAAGTTTGCACTAAGCAGCCAAACAGGTTCTTGAAGCAGCAGCTGCTGGTTCCTGCAGTATTTGCTTCTTCTGTCCACTAGATGGCGCTTTAAGTGCAGAAATCGCTTCACTTTTTAGTTGTTTTGAGGAAGATTTTAAACCTACATTTTCTGTGGGGTTTTTTTTCAAGTTTTTTAAAATTTTTTATTGCCTAACAGGAAAAATGCACACTTGTGTAAAACCCAGTATAACCCAGATTAGCCAATAAAGTCTAAACCAGGCCGCCTCCTCTTCGGCTGAGAGGTTTCAGAACATCTGAAAGAAGAATGTGGAAATTCTTGATGAGTGATTACAGAGCGTGTGGTTTTCACAGAGAGAAGCTGCTCGCCTCCAGGCATTAATGTCATGTAAATTAGTCCAGAAGAAGCCTGGAGGAGAGAAACCGGGTCGTCTGATCCAGAACCATGATGAGCAGCAGTTAGAAACTGTAGCTATTCTATCCCACCTTAGCATCATCCCTCCACCACCGTGCTTTAGAAATAGCAAGAGGTGTTTATGTTGTTCTGTCTGGTTTTATCCATGATGCAGCAGCCATAACTTAATGTAAACAGCTTTTTCCTTCGACCAATTCAAAGAATCAGATCTTTTTCACTCTGACCTGAGAGCCTGTAGTCCCAGCAAGCTTGTAGGTTTGTGCTTATGCCCTTAAGGATGTTCCAACATCATCTTTTTTGGCAGCAGACTTATTTAATTTACATTTGACTCCTTACAAAACAGCCTCTCTGATCAAAGTCCTAAATCTGTATAAAACTTCAGACTCTTTGGGAACTTTTAGGTTTCTGGAAAGGCATAAAATCGGCATGTAGACATTAACCTGATTATTTTTTAAATCATCGTAAAATGTGTTGCTGTTTTTTTTTTTGGTCTTTATTAATGTTTGGTTGAATGTTATAGATGACGTATAATCCTACTTTCTTATCTAATCTCAGTGAGACCTGTGGCTAAATTCATGCATTTGATCAACAGGATGAATTCTGTGGCGATAAAGGGTGTCCTGATCTTTACTTTAAGCACAATTAAATGTTGTAATAAAATACCCAAAGTTCTGTTCTAAACCAAAACGGCAGACATGGATTCCAGAAAATAAAACAGACAGATTTTTTTGTATGGTTTCATTTCCCTTTAAGCTCAAGTGAAATCAGTTCCAAGGAAAACGAACGACAGAAAAGAAACATGTCGTTTTCACGTTTTCCACAAACAAACAAGAAAACATTCAAGGTTCAACATTTAGTTTGATCAGTTTAACATTTAACATCCTTTTTGATTAAAAAACAAAAATCAAACATAATCTTAGAGCTGTGGCAGCAGGTTAACAGAGTGGGATGAACCAACAGAACAGCAGGATCTAACTCTCCATCATCAAAACAGATCTTATGGCTTCTTCCTCAGTGCTTTTAATTTGCAATAATCTGAAGCAAACAGAACTTTAATGAGTCCCAAGAAAACAAACATTTCAACCTACTTGTCTTTTTTTTAAAAGATTTTCAGAAAATTAAAACCAAACATAAAAATATATCTATTATTTCCCCACACATATAAAAAGGTGCAAACTCAAAGATATATTTATTAAAACACAAATATGGTTTAAAAAATATACTTTAAATGCTGGCCCAGAGTTAGGTCTGGAAGCTTCCCCCTCCTTGCAGGAATGAAAGGCACTAGTGGACGCAGTCCTCGCACCGCGTCGGATTAACAGCAGAGAAAGCGGGACGTCCCGTCGGCGGCAGAGAGGCGGCGCTGCTCCTTTAGTAGGGGGGAGGGGGGTTCTGCAGCTCCTCGTACTTTGGAAGTCTGGGGGTGAAGATGGCGGGAACGCTGAGCAGGATGGTGGCTGTGTTGCGCTGGCGCAGCTGGTGGATCATGATGCAGGACAGGATCGTGCCGAGAACCTGAGAGACGAGAAGCAGGGATTACTAACAGATCTTTAGATGTTTGAACTCCACACGGATAAAACTAGGGCTGCCAACTCCCTGAAGAAAAAAAAAAAGGGGCACACCTCATGGTGAGAAAAAGTGTGCCGACACACCATGAAGTTTGCTTTATATTTATTATAGCGTCTGTTTACATTCCTGTTTTGTTTCCCGGCCTCTGAAGAAGCAGGAATTAAACAGCATGAAGGTCACAGAGGCGTAAAGACAGACCTATCTCTAATCTGAGCAGAGTAAGCTGATTTCTTCAGGCTTACTTCATGTTGAGAACAGCTCCTGTGGTGCAGCGGGACTTTAAAACCAGGTTATGTCGCTCTAAGAAGCCGCTAGTTTAAATAAACTAAAGGTTTTACTCACAGCCAGAGAAGCCAGAGTGAAGACGACCCCGAGAACGATGTCAGCCAGCAGCAGGACGTAATGCATGAGGATGGGGAAACAGGGCTGTAGGAGGGAAGAGGAGCGGGGGTCAGTTTAAACGTTCATATGATTCAGTTTTACTGCAGATGAGCGCAGGTTTACTCACCTTGCTGTAGATGGACCTGCTTTGGGTGAGATACTGGAAGAGACAGACACACAGAAACATGAGCGTCTCCAGGTGGATCAAACACGTGAATCTGACGGAGGCTGAGCTCAGGTACTCACCTGGTAGCCGATCCTCCTGCACTCAAACTCCTCCTCCTCCTCGGGGTTGCAGATGCATGTAGAGGGTATGTCGCCATTCCAGTCTCTGTAGCTGAACAGGCCGCAGCAGTGCAACTGAACCCACAGAAGAAGAGGGAAGAGGTTACAGAAACTTCCAGGAGTTTCCTCCAAATGTGGCGCCTGGCTTTGCTCCCATCCGCCCACATGGACCCCAAAGATGAGGCTCTCTGCAGAGGCGTCCTGAAAGGTTCTCTACCAGAACCCCGTTTGTTTCACTCCTTAAAACATGGCAGACATGGAGTCAATGCATGGATGCAAGAATAAGATCTCATGTTAAATATGCATCCATGCAGCTCTTTTCTGTGGAAAACTTGAGCAAACTTGGAAATAATCCTGCAGCAGGATGAGTTAGAAACCCCGTATTTTATTTTTTCTAATTAACCTTTATTTAAACAGGAAATAATCCAATTGAGATTAAAAACCTCTTTTTTAAGGAAGTCCTGGCCAAGAGATACATTAAATTAAATGTACATAAAAAAAAAACATACCAAGTAAAACAATTACAGATCATTGAGGCTGCTTGAAATTCTTTCACTTTCAACTTAAAAGCATTTAAAGATAAAAACTCAGTCAGCTTCCAGTTTCTTTGTAAACATTCCACGCACAAGGAGCTACGTAGCTAAAGGTGTTCTTCCCTAGCTCTGTGCGGGAACAGTGATCAACAGCTGATCGTTGGATCTCAGGGCAGAAGAAGCCATGCTTTTCTGTGGAAGTACGTTACAAATGTTAGAGGGCAGTAATCCAAGAAGGGCCTTAGGAATGAAACTGCCTTCCAGCAGCAGCTGCTGCCTCTGCTAGATTGGCTGGGATGAAACTTTGAGAAACAATTCTCTATAAAAAACGTCCTTTCAGAGAAACTTTGCTTTTTCTCTCAGATTTTTTTACAAATATTTTTATTTTCGATCTTTTAATTTTTTTATTTTTAAAAAGGAGAAATGCAAAATCTGTTACAAAAAAAATAAATGAAACTAATTCCTTTTTTAAATCCAATATCAAAACAAAAAAGCAAAGTTCCCCTTAAGACCTTTTTTTCTTTAAAAAAAGGAAGTTTTTCAAAGTTTCACTTCAGGATTGAACTTCTTTTTTGGTTTTTCCTTTTAAGAAGCATTTTCTTCTGCAATAGTGAAACAAAATTCACTCCATAGCTTGTAGCTTCCCTGCGGCAGACGCCGTTTTCGGTTTTTCTACTGATGGCTGAGAATCACACGGCGGCGTTTTTCATGTGGTGTCGACCAGCATGAAGAAGTCAAAACCTCCAGCTTGTGATTTGCTCTAAGGAGGGGGTGGGGGATCTCCTGTGGTGGGCTTCTGCTGATGTTCCCATGGCAACGCCGACCAGAGGTTTCCAGACATTCACCCGAAAAATAGTTTTAATTGCTTCACTCTGCATTTGTTTTATATATATTTACATTTATAGAGTAATATTCATTTCTACATCAATGTATCAATTATTGGCTAAAATGTTAATTATGTTATTGTGCTTTTCAAATCATTTTAATGTTATATTTAACATTTCAGTGATGTATAATATTAGAGGTTATCAATGATGGGTCATGAGCTCAAAATTAGCTAAATGAGTAAAATAATTAATGTGATAAAAAAAAAATCAAATTACAGTAACCCTGAACGTTATTAATTCACTTTATGTTTAAATAATTAAATGAATATAGAGTAGAATAATTGCATGTATTCTTAAGGGTTCCTCAGCTTATTTAATGGAATATTTATATTTTTAGGGGTCACAGTTTAAAATGTTTTGGAAAAACTAATAAATAATTAAATGCAGCTTACAATGGAACATTGAAATGGATGCGTTTCATTATACGCTACGAGTCGCATCACAATGATAAAGCGTTTAAAGCCCCTCCCCAGCTGCACTCTGGGAACATCTGGGTTAAAGGGAAACGCGAATCTAAATATTTACGGCAGCAAACATCTGACCCAGCTTACGACAGCGCAAAATTTATTGTGTATTAAAGGAAAAATAACCACTTTATTGGTCAGGGAACAAGATGAGTGATGCTTTTTTTTTTAGTTCTGCTTTTTTTAGCCAGAGCAAATGTAGACGTTAAAAACAGGAAGTGATGAAGGAGCACGGAGGGTTAATGAGAGACGGCCGTTTACATCCTGATGGTCAAATGACTTCCTCCAACAGGTGGAGGTCGGCGCCTGTATTTGCTAAGCAAATAAACCAGAGCAGGATGGAGGTTACAGCAGCGGCACTTTGCGAGAAAGAACAGTGACGTGTGTGTGGTTCAGGTGGGCACCAACAAGGCTTTGAAACAAGCAGAAAGGAAACTTTAAACCACACAGGAGGTGGTATAACCTTTCATATCCATCACAGTTTTTTTTTCCTTCTTCCTGTAGGTTTTTGTTGAAGCTTAACTTGAATTGTTCTGCCTGAACTTGAACGGAGGCTTGATTTTAATATTTCAAAACAAACTTGGAAAATGTTAAATAGATTCGAGAGAATCTGCTGGAGGGGGGTTAAATATCTCACCTTCTCCTGCAGCATGTCGGCCATGTGCTTTATCTGGAAGGATGCGTCGCTGAGAGGCAGAATCTCCTTGAACTTCTCCTCCATGATGCCCTCCAACTACAAAAGCAACAAACCAAACGGAGCCAATAAATTCAGAGGCAGAAACATCAGTCCATAAATTCCCTCAATGAAATAAAAGTAAATACATTTCACTAATAAATTAGTAAAATACAAATAAAAGAAGAAAACATTTAATCATCTGGAGAAAAAAAAATGTCTGAACTTAAAAAAAAAAATTAAATCTCTGAATTGAAAAAAATTGTTTAAAGCTACAGTGTGTAATTTTCAGTGACATCTAGCGGTCAGACTGCAGACTGCAGCAACATGAACGTCTCCCCCCCCACCGCTTCTCCCTCCCAACAGTACGGCGAGCGTTACAGGACAAAATGTCTTCCACGACGTCCGCATCACCTACCCTCTCAAGTGATGAGGTTTGTTTACATAGATAATTTTACAGATAGTATTTCATTGGTCTGTTTAGGGTATAGATTTCATGTAGACTTAAGATAATAAATATACCCGTTATTTTTTCTACGTCGTTGTGACGTTTTGGTGAGCTGCTTTGCATGGTGATATAAACAGACGAAGTAATTGTAGTCATTAGTTTAACAGCGAGATTGTGTTCGCTGGAAGAATATATATTCCCCGTTTACAGAGTCCAAGTCTTGTTTGTGGCACGGGGGTTACAAGGCAAGGAAGAGGGAAAGGAAGAGGGCAGAGAGGCCGGGGTGAGCGTGCAGCTGGGGCCAGGCGAGAGAGGGGAGCCAGCGGGGTGAGAGCAGAGGAGGAAAGGCTTGAAGATCTCCAAAGGAGCCGGAGAGAAGTAACCGAGGTATATATCCAGAAAATTATTTTACAGAAAATTACTGAATCATTACCTGTGAAACGTCAGGGACGTTGCTGAATAAGTATACTGGAGAGTAACAGCATCATCACGCAGCAGCATGTTATTGTTTTAGACAGGTCTGAGCATCCTGTACTCCAAAAACTGCAGTGATATTAGACAATTGTGTGTGTAGGATTAATTACCTGTCCAAGAGAAAACTGGCAACTTGAGCGTCACTTTGAAAACCTTTTTCCTCCATCAGTGACTTCCATCGTGTAAATGCCGTGCCAATGTTGATCCGTGTTTTTTGCCGTTTCTTGTCACGCCTGCGTTTATTCTCGTCGTGTTTCCGCTTCTTAGATGACGGGGGTTCGGTGCCCGCCGCTTTTCGTTGTGATACAGAGTAGACATGATCCTCCATTCGTCTGATGTTTGGCCACACAGTGCCAAACAGTTTGCAAAGTCACTCACGCCTGCCGCCTTGTTCACCTTTCTTGTTACTGAGGCGCAGTATACCTGCTTCTTCTTCTTCTTCTTTGGTTTCAGGCAGACTAAACGCTTCTCAGGCATAATACTGCCATCTACTGTTCAGTACCGTCTCAGTTCATCTCTCTCAACTTGCCGTAGTTATTTTTGAGCGTCATGGGAGATCTCGCAATCGCTAGTTTGTTGCCTCTGCGCTTGACGTAGCGCAAAGATGTCAGCCTCCATGGCTGCGAGACCCGCTCCTATGTAATTATAAATAACGAATTCTAAGGCAACGCAAATATTATGGTTAAAAGGCTGAGCTCATAGGTGATGATAAATAACATAGTTATGTATAATATATTAAATTTCTGACTTTATATGCCTGTAATTATTACACACTGTAGCTTTAAAGTTTTTCCCCAGTTTAAATTTATCCAATCTATTTTTACTATCTTTGCTTTATTACACTTTATTTCTTATTCAACCATTATAACCAACCAACCAAAATAAAAGCATAAAATGAAGTCCGATTTCTTTAATATAAGAAGATCAGAGTTCAGCCGATGCTTCAATGTGAAACACATCTTATCCACAGGTATTATTTATGTCTGTAGAAGTCTAACAATCCTCCACTGTCACTATGCATTGCTATTGGAGAGCAGTTATTCAGCAAGTTTCTATGCTTTCATGGCTTTAGTTTGCAGTTTTTCAGTAAAATAAGATTGAAATCTCAAAGGTCTTTCGTGACACTAAATCATGAATGTCCAACTCTTTTTAAACCTTCTTTAGCATAATCAGGTCTTCAAAGAAAATTTTGTTTTCATCATTTCCTTTGCAAAGAGATCATTGCTCTAGTATTTCAACTTTACTGCTATTGATTTATCTGTCAGCCATTTTTTGCTCTTTAAAGAGCCTAAGCCTCCATCTTAGATACCAATATGTGCTGATATTTTTAGCTTGATTCCTGAAGCTGATATTTTCCCCCCCCATTTCCATTTTAATGGAATAAAAATGACACATTGATAAACAAAAATTGTTTTAAACAAAACAATAAAAAAAATTATATAAAAATAATCAAAACAACAATGGAAATGTTGGCCTCAAGTTTAAAACGTGTTGAAAGTCATTTAAAAAAACAAACGCTTAAATAAATTAGTAACGACCAAACCTGGAAAGATCAGTAATCTGGGATCGATTAGATCGAACAGAAACTATAAAATTAAGGGAATAAAATCAGAATTTTAGGTCTAAGAGAATAAAAGGGTAACATGATGAGATTGAAGTCATATCCTGCTTTAATCTAATGCATGCCTAGAAAAGGATGTAATGATGTCACAAGCGAGCGTCCTCTTCCTTTACGGAAGCAAACATGGATGCTGGAGCTCATCTTATGCTCTTTTACTTCTTTCCCCAACCTCAGCCGGTGCATTATTAACACAAGTTTTTTTAAGATGGTTGAAAATAAAGACGGCTCTCTGCATCATCCTCCCTCAGGGTGGTTTTTCTTCCTGCTTCTGTGTAGCAGGAAGCAGGTATTAGTAATGTTCAAGTCGGATGAATGTGACCTGGTTGTTCAGAAACGGGTCGCATTTGAAAAGATCAGGTAGTGGTTGCATACGAGCAAAGAAATAAATAAAAAAACTAAAATTGGATTATGGTCACTTCAGGCTGCAGTTTGGGTGATTTATGTTCATATCTCTATTGAAGCTTCTCTCTTATCAAAATTACTTTTTATTCTCGTGATATTCTGACTTTATTCTCTAGCTTAGTATAGCCCTGATTCTCTGTCATACAGTTCAAATGTTTACTGATCAAATCAACAGTTTGGTGTGAAGAATTGCTTCTGCTGGAGGAAGAGAGACGTTACCTGAGGACGTGCAACAGCTGACGGGATTCCTGCTCGGATCATGAGCAAGGCTCCGAGGATCATGCAGACCAGGAACTGAGGGAAAACAGAAAGGAAAACCAAGTTTGGACCAGAATGTTACATCTGAGCCATGCTGGACCTCTGGGAGACACACATTTCTACGCCATCAACAGCGGGACTGGACAGATTTAACTCATTTATTTATACAACGTGGCAGGTAGGTGGTTAATTGTGAACAGAACCATGGACTGAAAGCGTTTGTGCTGGTTCTGACCCAGAGCTACCTCATTTTCCACCCAGTAAAGCATTTAAAACATTAAACTAGCTAATATTTCCATCATCTGACCTCTGATGAATTGATCCATTTATGAATCTAACAGAACTGATTCTGAGGGGTATAAAAAAAACCATAAGCAGAAGTCCTGACGTTCTTGCAGCTGTTTTAAGTTCCTGTTTAGGACTAATTTCACCTCTGACAAAAAACCTTATCTGCTTGCGTGGCAACGGCTCCAACATGATGAAACATTTGAAGTCACCAGAATCTCCAAACTAACGACATCCTGTTGGATCAGAAACTGCTTCCCGCAGCACTCACCACAATCAGAGACGCTTTGCTCTCCTTGTAGGCCCCGTAGGCCCCCAGGAGGCTGAGCATCATGGTGACGGCGCCCATCACGTACAGGCAGATGATGCCACTGGCCCGGCTTTCCATCTGCAGAAAAAAAGGGTTCAAATTTAGACTTTAAGGACACCTTTAGTTTAGTCCGTTCGGTTTGTTCTCTTACGTTTGAGTCTTCCTCACTGCTGGTGAAGATCTGTGACAGCACGGCGAGGCCAATGATGATCCCCCCGACAATCTGAAAGTAAAATAAGATTAAATTTATTCATCCAGCCTGTTGCTAACATCCCGTTTCCCCGGTCAGTTCTGCTCCAGTTACGAGAAAACCCACAGAGATAAAAAGAAAGTAACCTAGATACTAAGCTGTTGGGTAACAGGATGTTACCCTGAAAGAAGGATCTCTTTTATGATTTCACCTAACTGCTTCCTCCCAGCATTCTAACTTCAGCTCTAAAATAACACACATAAACAGATAGAAAAAGCGTCTGCTCCGTCTCTGGCGCCAAGCTTCGTTTTCTAAACTGATGACCTTTAACATGAAGACAGAAAAACACCCTGAAATCAGCTTGAAGGTTGTTTTTTGGGGGTTTATTAATGTTAGTTCAGGATCTAAACATGCAGTAAAAAAGCCACAGGCTTCGTTGCTAAACAAGGAACCATTTCCCTGTTTGTGAAACTTGAAAAACTTGTTTGATGATTAACGCAAAGCTGCAGCCTGAGCTCAGCTGCCTGAACATGTCCAACCAGAGCAAACACCAGTGCCAGCAGGTAACCTGAGTGCAGGGAACGCCCACAGGCCTGGTTTTATGAAACCACACTGAGAAAAATAAATAAATCAATAAATAAAACAAGAGCAGAGAAATTAAAACAGTTTCTGCTGTTGATACAAAGATTTGAAGCTGATTTTTAAACTAAAACAGAAACAAAAACATGACAAAGAAAGAACGTTTTAGGCTTAAATCATCCAACTGTTGAAACATCTTTAAAAGAAAATACTTTTACTCATTTTATCCTGGTTTAAAAAGAGTGGAAAATAAATCCTGTTGTAAAAGTAAAAAGCATAGACTTAGAAATAAAAATAAAACATTAACATAAAGTGTGGGTTTAATTAAACAGAGGATCATGTGAAACTTTAATGAGGATTAATTTGTAGCCAAAGGGCCAGTTCACTTTTTACTTTGTTTTATAAACCACAAAACATCCAGTTTGATCAAACTAAAACATCCAAGATAAAAAGACAACCTAGAATTAAGTCATTTTTTTAAATTTCTAAACTTTCATTTTAGCGGCACACCTGTTCCCTTTGGACCTGATGCCATTAAACTACAGTCATCGCCACACCTAGAAATACACGATTAAATAACACATGTGACCGACTACAGCGTTAAAATACACTTTGTTTGACTATAAAACGCTCATTATGACTCGGTATTAATGTGTAATATAGCTGAAATGGCGCTAACGGTCCTCAGCTTTAACTGCGCACTTTTAATTCCGACCCGGTTTCTGGATAAAAGCGGGAAACTTACCGCGAAGAACAGGTTAAACCCGATAAAAGTCCGTTTGAGGCAGGTGTTTATTTTAGCCATGGTTGCGAAGGAGAACAAAACAGGAAAAAAACAACTTTTAACAGCGACGTTTCCGTCCGGAGAGGGTAGGAGTTCAGAGAGGAGATGGAGGACAGCCGGGACGTCTGATGGATATATGCAAGGGGCGGGGTTTGTGTTGGCTTTATTCCCAGGGCGGGGCTTGTGTAAGAGTTTTACTTAAAACGAAAGTGTTCCGTATGGAAGCCCGTTTCCGCCACTCTGTAAAAAAAAAAAAAAAAAACTATCTCAATATAATGAGATAGTAACTCAATATAATGAGATAGTATCTCATTATATTGAGTTACTATCTCATTATATTGAGTTACTATCTCATTATATTGAGTTACTATCTCATTATAATGAGATACTATCTCATTATATTGAGTTACTATCTCATTATATTGAGTTACTATCTCATTATAATGAGATAGTAACTCAATATAATGAGATAGTATCTCATTATATTGAGTTACTATCTCATTATATTGAGTTACTATCTCATTATAATGAGATACTATCTCATTATATTGAGTTACTATCTCATTATATTGAGATAGTTTTTTTTTTATTTTTTACCAATTTTTAAGTTAAAATTGAGTATTTTTGGTCAATAGCTCCCAGGTCATGTGACCTATTGATGCAAAATCAGTGTGAAATTGTTCTACTAGTCTCTGTAGATGGGGCACACTCATTTGTTTTGCATTTTAACTCTTTTTTATTTTTTTTACCAATTTTTTTAGTTAAAATTGAGTATTTTTCGTCAATAGCTCCCAGGTCATGTGACCTATTGACCCAAAATCAGTGTGAAATGGTTCTACTAGTCTCTGTAGATGGGACACACTCATTTATGTTTCATTTTAACTCTTTTTTTATTTTTTTTACCAATTTTTTAAGTTAAAATTGAGTATTTTTGGTCAATAGCTCCCAGGTCATGTGACCTATTGACCCAAAATCAGTGTGAAATGGTTCTACTAGTCTCTGTAGATGGGGCACACTTATTTGTTTTTCATTTTAACTCTTTTTTTATTTTTTAGCAATTTTTTAAGTTAAAATTGAGTATTTTTCTTCAATAGCTCCCAGGTCATGTGACCTATTGACCCAAAATCAGTGTGAATTGTTGGGTCCCCCCTTACATGGGCCCACCACCCGTGAGAGGGGCCATAAGGGTCGTATGCAATGTGTGTTGGCCGGGGGAGGGGACCCTGGTGGTCCGATCTTTGGCTGCAGAAGCTGGCTCTTGGGATGTGGAATGTCACCTCGCTGGTGGGAAGGGACCGGAGCTAGTGTGTGAGGCTGAGAGGTTCCGGCTAGAAATAGTCTGTCTCACCTCGACGTATGGTTCTGGTTCTGGAACCAGTCTCCTATAGAGGGGCTGGACATACTTCCACTCTGGAGTTGCCCACAGTGACAGGCGCTTGGCAGGAGTGGGCATACTTGTTGCCCCCCATCTCGGTGCCTGTACGTTGGGGTTAATCCCGGTGAACGAGAGGGCTCCGTCTAAGGGTGGGGGGACGGGTTCTGACTGTTGTCTGTGCTAACGGGCCAAACAACAGTTCAGATTACCCACCCTTCTTGGAGTCCTTAGAGGGAGAACTGGAGGGTGCTCCTCCTGGGGACTCCCTTGTTCTGCTGGGAGACTTCAACGCTCACGTGGGCAATGACAGTGAGACCTGGAGGGGCATGGTTGGGAGGAATGGTCGCCCCGATCTGAACTCGAGTGGTGTTCTGTTGTTGGACTTCTGTGCTCGTCATGGATTGTCCATAACGAACACCATGTTCAAGCATAAGGGTGTCCATATGTGGTAAAAAATAAAAAAAAGAGTTAAAATGCAAAACAAATGAGTGTGCCCCATCTACAGAGACTAGTAGAACAATTTCACACAGATTTTGGGTCAATAGGTCACATGACCTGGGAGCTATTGACCAAAAATACTCAATTTTAACTTAAAAAATTGGTTAAAAAAAATTAAAAAAAAGAATTAAAATGAAAAACAAATGAGTGTACCCCATCTACAGAGACTAGTAGAACAATTTCACTCTGATTTTGGGTCAATAGGTCACATGACCTGGGAGCTATTGACCAAAAATACTAAATTTTAACTAAAAAAATTGCTAAAAAATAAAAAAAAGAATTAAAATGAAAATCAAATGAGTGTGCCCCATCTACAGAGACTAGTAGAACAATTTCCAAGTGATTTTGCATCAATAGGTCACATGATCTGGGAGCTATTGACCAAAAATACTCAATTTTAACTTAAAAAATTGCTAAAAAATAAAAAAAAGAGTTAAAATGAAAAACAAATGAGTGTGCCCCATCTACAGAGACTAGTAAAACAATTTCACACTGATTTTGCATCAATAGGTCACATGACCTGGGAGCTATTGACCACAAATACTCAATTTTAACTTAAAAAATTGGTAAAAAAAAAAAAAAAAACTATCTCATTATAATGAGATAGTATCTCATTATATTGAGATACTATCTCATTATAATGAGATAGTATCTCATTATATTGAGTTACTATCTCATTATATTGAGTTACTATCTCATTATATTGAGTTACTATCTCATTATATTGAGTTACTATCTCATTATAATGAGATAGTAACTCAATATAATGAGATAGTAACTCAATATAATGAGATAGTATCTCATTATATTGAGATACTATCTCATTATAATGAGATAGTATCTCATTATATTGAGTTACTATCTCATTATAATGAGATAGTATCTCATTATATTGAGTTACTATCTCATTATATTGAGTTACTATCTCATTATATTGAGTTACTATCTCATTATATTGAGTTACTATCTCATTATATTGAGTTACTATCTCATTATAATGAGATAGTATCTCATTATATTGAGATACTATCTCATTTTAATGAGATAGTATCTCATTATATTGAGATAGTTTTTTTTTTTTTTTTTTTTTACAGAGTGGCGGAAACGGGCTTCCATAGTTCCGGGAAGAGAAGAGTGGAAAATCCCAAAAAAATGAGGACAGAGTTACGGGAACAAACTGACAGCTGGGAGGATAGACTCACTAAAAAGATTTCATAATTCTGTAAAATAATGACAAATAAAATGAATGCATTTTATGTGGCTTTTTTTCAGTCTGTAGGATTCGTCATTTATAACAGATACAAATGCTGAATAATGTAAGTTAGCCTCAGAGTTTTAAATCTGAGAGTCAAAGTGAGGCCATGGGGCTCTATATATATATATATATATATATATATATATATATATATATATATATATATATATATATATATATATATATATATATATATATATATATATATATATATATATATATATATATATATATATGCCTAAAAAGTGGCTCAGACAGCTGCAGCTGACCCAGAACCCTGCTGCCTGTGTCCTCACTAAGACTAAGTAAATAGAGCACATCACCCCAGTTCTAAAGTGCTTACACTGGCTCCATGTATCTAGACTTTAAAATACTTCTGTTAGTCTATAAATCCCTGAATGTCTCAGCACCTAAATACATTGCAGACTTGCTATCATTGTATCAATCCTCCAGACCACTCAGGTCTTCTGGATCCAGCCTGCTCAGCATGCCTAAAACAACAACTAAACATGGAGAAGCAGCATTTAGTTCCTATGCTCCACTTATCTGGAACAAACTTCCAGACTGTAAAAGTGTGGAAAGCCTGAGTTCCTTTAAATCAAGACTAAAAACACATTTGTTTAGAATTGCCTTCGACTGTTCTAGTTAAACAGTTCAACTGAAATATCATTAGTTCAACTTTTTTATCTTTTTTGATTCTGCATTTTTTATTTTATTTTCTTCCCTACTTGCTCTGATTTTTTTTTATTTTCCTATATTTTAATCATGTAAAGCACTGGAGACATTTTCAATTATAATCTGTTACTTTAAACAGAATTTAACACTGAAATAAAATTAGGTTTTTATGCATCCATGTTATACATTGAATTTTTGAATAACAAAAAGAAAAATGGAACATTTTTCCATTTAAAAATCTAAAGTGTTTTTTGAAGTAGAGAACAACAATCGTTCAGTTTGGTATATAGACAATTTCCTGATTCACATATTTTATAAAACACCTGAACTGACCATTTTTTATTTATTTATTTATTTATTTCTGTCTTAATGAGAGCAGTGGGCTTTATGCTGTCCTGCAAGGCTTTAAACCTGGGTTTGAATGGAGACAAAGTCATTCTCAGGCACATTCATGAGCTTATTTATTCCCAAAAACTAAGACTGCTTGTTTAAATGATTGGATGCAAACTAATGAATTTAATAATAAAGCACAGAACCGCAGAGGAAGTCGGAGCGCAGCAAGATGGGAGAAACAGAGGAGGCTGAAGGCTTTGCTTTGCGTAGGAGGTTTGGAGCGCAGTGGTGCAGAGACAGAGGATCTGGGATTTTGCTGTAAGACACTGTCGTCGGACAACATGCAGTAATTTCTAAATGTTTTAAATCAGGTTGGGTCCAGATTAGCCAGCAGGTGGGTCCGGATCCGAACTGTGGTCCGCTAATCCATGACCTCTGGTATAGATCCTCCTCTTCCTGAGGAGGATGAGGAGAGCCCACCTGCCCCCACCCATCCTCACCACCTTCTACAGAAGCACCATAGAGAATGTTCTGACCAGCTGTCTCACTGTGTGGTGTGGAGGCTGCAGCGCCTCAGACTGGAAGAAGGTGAGAACAGCAGAGAGGATCATCAGGGCTCCTCTTCCCTCCATTATAGACATTTCATCCCAGCACTGTGTGTCCCGAGCCCATCATCAATGACCCCTCACCCCCCCACCATGGACTGTTCTCCCTGCTGCCCTCTGGGAAGAGGCTTTGCAGCATTTGATGCAGGCCCAGCATATTCTGCAACAGCTTCTTCCCCAACTGCTGAATGTTGAAAACGAAAAAAATATATAAATAAATCTGAATATTGGAAAAACTGTCAATTATATCTAAGTCTTATGTTTACATTTTATCACTGCTGCACTTTAGGAATTCGAACTGTCTTGAGAGCTGTACAGAACGAAACTTTGTTTTTTATACACCCTGTGTATCCAAAATGACAATGAAGTTTCTCTAAGTATTAACAGTAGTGGTATCATTCTAGTTTATTTTTGTTCTTCATTAAGTGAATTTTGTTACCACTTCCTTCTTCTGGTGGTTTATGAGGGGGTGATGCAGAAGCTGTGTTTGGTTCTTTCTCTCTGCTTTTTGTCCAATTTTAATGCATTCTTTCATTCATTAATGTTCTGGTGAAGATTCTCAATCATCCAGGTCGAAGCGTTGAGTTCAAAGTTTTATACCGTAGCCAACAACTGGCCAGAATTCATTAATGATGCTTTTAAATCACTTGACACTTATTTTTAGCCAATCTTAATACATTTACTATTTTTTTTATTAAGCTTTAAAATGGGATAAAAATCAAATGCAGTGACCTTGTGCAAAACACGCAAAAGCAGGACATTGCAGTTCTCAATTTATAGTTAAATAGTAGAATTATGGATGCAACTATTAAATGCAAATCAATTAATCCAAGCATGCCCAAAGTCGGCCGTCAAAGGCCACTGTCTTGCAGGTTTTAGAGGTTTCTCTGCAAGTGACAGCGAGAGCCAAAAGTGGTATCCGGCATGCCAGTTTTGAAAAATGTATATGCCTGTTGACATATGCCTGTTGGGAATTGGTCTTTGCCAGTTGGGAACCAGTCTATGCCGGCTGCCAAATGGCATAGGCCGGTTGCCAGCAGGCAAAGGCCGATTCCCAACAGGCATATGTGAACTGGCATAGGCCGGTTCCCAACTGGCCTATGTCAACTGGCATAGGCCGGGTCCTTACTGGCATATGTCAACTGGCATAGGCCGGTTCCTAACTGGCCTATGTCAACTGGCATAGGCTGGGTCCTTACTGGCATATGTCAACTGGCATAGACCTGGTCCTTACTGGCATATGTCAACTGGCATAGGCCGGTTCCTAACTAGCATATGTCAACTGGCATAGGCCGGTTGCCAGCAGGCAAAGGTCGATTCCCAACAGGCATGTGTGAACTGGCATAGGCCGGTTCCCAACTGACCTATGTCAACTGGCATAGGCCGGGTCCTTACTGGCATATGTCAACTGGCATAGACCTGGTCCTTACTGGCATATGTCAACTGGCATAGGCCGGTTCCTAACTGGCATATGTCAACTGGCATAGGCTGGTTCCCAACAGGCATAGGCCGGTTCCTAACTAGCATATGTCAACTGGCAAAGGCCGGTTCCTAACTGGCCTATGTCAACTGGCATAGGCTGGTTCCCAACAGGCATAGGCCGGTTCCTAACTAGCATATGTCAACTGGCATAGGCCGGTTCCTAACTGGCCTATGTCAACTGGCATAGGCTGGTTCCCAACAGGCATAGGCCGGTTCCTAACTAGCATATGTCAACTGGCATAGGCCGGTTCCTAACTGGCCTATGTCAACTGGCATAGGCCGGTTCCTAACTGGCATGTCAACTGGCATAGGCCGGGTCCTTACTGGCATATGTCAACTGGCATAGGCCGGTTCCTAACTAGCATATGTCAACTGGCATAGGCCGGTTGCCAGCAGGCAAAGGCCGATTCCCAACAGGCATGTGTGAACTGGCATAGGCCGGTTCCCAACTGGCCTATGTCAACTGGCATAGGCCGGGTCCTTACTGGCATATGTCAACTGGCATAGGCCTGGTCCTTACTGGCATATGTCAACTGGCATAGGCCGGTTCCTAACCGGCCTATGTCAACTGGCATAGGCCGGTTCCTAACTGGCATATGTCAACTGGCATAGGCTGGTTCCCAACAGGCATAGGCCGGTTCCTAACTAGCATATGTCAACTGGCATAGGCCGGTTCCTAACTGGCCTATGTCAACAGGCATAGGCCAGTTCCTAACTAGCATCTGTCAACTGGCATAGGCCGGTTCCTAACTGGCCTATGTCAACTGGCATAGGCCGGTTCCTAACTGGCCTATGTCAACTGGCATAGGCTGGTTCCCAACAGGCATAGGCCGGTTCCTAACTAGCATATGTCAACTGGCATAGGCGGGTTCCTAACTGGCCTATGTCAACAGGCATAGGCCGGTTCCTAACTAGCATCTGTCAACTGGCATAGGCCGGTTCCTAACTGGCCTATGTCAACTGGCATAGGCCGGTTCCTAACTGGCCTATGTCAACAGGCATAGGCCGGTTCCTAACTAGCATCTGTCAACTGGCATAGGCCGGTTCCTAACTGGCCTATGTCAACTGGCATAGGCTGGTTCCCAACAGGCATAGGCCGGTTCCTAACTGGCATATGTCAACTGGCATAGGCCGGTTCCTAACTGGCCTATGTCAACTGGCATAGGCTGGTTCCCAACAGGCATAGGCCAGTTCCCAACAGGCCTGTTGGGAGCCGGCCAAGGCCAGCTGGCAACCGGTATGTGCCGGTGTGAAACAGGTATATGCCGGTTCCCATTAATCATGATTAATCTGATTGTTTCAGCCCTTGTTAGGTCGCCCTTTAAGTGTCTAAAAAGGCAAAGAAAGTCATCAAGCACAGACTTTTGCTTGCTGCCACAGTTCTGAACCTACCGGCAGCGGTTTTCCATAATGAATAATATTCCTGATCAGTTTCTGTGTGTTTAGTTTAGAGGCCTTTTATCAGATACACACTGAGCCCACGTTTTTTTCCAGGCTGCAGGAGATTTCCATTTAGTGGAAACAGCTGTACCTTCGACCTTCAAGTTGCCTGAGCACAGAGACTCGCACAGATTCCCATCACTGTAAAATAACTTATTTTATTTTGTTTAAAAGTGAGACAAACAAAGCAGTTTACAGGAATCAGACATGCAGGGTTTAACTTCCAAGTCAAGAAGTTACAAAATCAAAGGTTAAAGCGATGAAGAGGAGCAGAGCCAAGTGGGGAGAATCCTCCTCCTACAATCATTAATAATGGCACATCAGCAACACAATACACATACTTAGACATGAATGCATGTTGTTTGTTTCAGCTTCCTTTATCCACAGTTTTCCCCTTTTTTGTTATTTTTTTCCTTTAAATGTAAAAAAATACTTTAAACCTGGGAGGAATCCGACATCTTTGGGCCTGTTTTAGAGCTAGAATCAAAAAGCTGCGGCTCTCGTTTGATTTCGTGTTTTTAGACTCACAGAAAGAAAATATGTTTAAATGTTTAATTTTCTCCAAAATCCAAGTTACACAAAATAAATCAAACATAAAACAGAGTAATGCGAGAACAACGCAAACATTTACAGATTTAAATGAATTTTTCTGCTACAATCATCGCAGACCAGACACCTTTAAACAAATACATCTTTTTTTTTTTTACATCTTTTAAGAATAATCAAAATATCTGAAAACTGCTCATCATTTCCATCCAAGTTTTCATCTTTTAAAGTTAAACCCCTCCCCCAAATGGAGCAAGATCAGTCACCGTTATTTTTAACGAAGCTGGATCTACTCCGTCTGTCCGACTAGAACGGATTTTTCAGCCCGTTTAAAATCTGATAAAAGGTGAATTCTGCCTTAATTTCCTGGTTAGGGATGGAGTTATTCCACAGACTAGAAGCCTGCAGCATTAGATTTTATTTCCATAAATGACATTAAAGGATGAAATCAGAGCTCTCCTTTCATTTAACAGAGAGAACCCAGCTGCTACGGAGCATCAGTAGCTCCTTAGCCGCCTGCTAACACCACCGACATACAATTCCTGACTGCTTCAACATTGAGGGTGTGTCTGCCGGTTGAAATAAAAACTCTGAGATCTCCTTTGAGGTTTAAATCACATCCGTCCAGCAGGTGGAACCGTTGCCCCTTTACCATGTTTTCATTCCCAGATGAAGGTTAATGAAGGTCAGTACAGCAGCTTCACCCCCAAAACAAAAAAAAAAACAACCCAAACCAGGAGCGGCCATGTTGAATGTGACAGCAGCTGCTCGTTACAGAGATCAACCTGCTACAGAAGCACACCTGGATAAATCAGAGGGGCTTTTATTTTGGCGCTAACACAGACGAAACAAACTTGAATATGATTTCCCATGATCCTCAGCGGCAGAGGTTATTTATCGAGCGGACGAACTGGATGACAGACGGATAAACGTGTTGGTTATGTGTGGATGGGTGTGTGTTAGCCAGAAGAGCAGCATCCTCCGGCCGGCGTGGCCTGCGGCTCGTCGTCCACAATCTGCACGCCCCGCCTACTCGATGCTGATTGGCTGGCTCCGTTTCCCTTCGCTCTCTCCTCCGCCTGAGCCGTCTCCATCATCCCTGATGAGAAAAAAAATAAAAAAAAGCAGAAATCAGACATTTTACCGGCTTCTTTAGAGGGTGAGTGAAGATGTGAAGGAAGCAGCAGCTGAACCAAACCTCTCGCTGCAATTTCAAAAAAGAAAAGATAGGAACAGAAAACGATCAAAGCAACAAGAGGTCTGCTTTGTGGTGAGATGAAGCCTCATGAGGCATTGAGCCATTTGGCCAAATTGCTTCAACAATTCATGAAGCTTTTTGTGTGTAAAACGTCTTAGAGGAGAAAAATAATTTAAGGTAAACTGTTTTTCTGCTATTTGAATGAAATAAGCTCAAGCAGAGAGTGAAAGTGTGTGTTCAAAGTGGGCAATGATGAGCAAAATGAAAGATATTTAAGATATAATTTTTATTCAAACATAAGTTTTCAGTTTTAATCTGGTTGGAAGTTATGTGTTCAAACAATCTTTTGGTTAAACCAACCAATCTCATTTGGCAGAGTTTTTACCCAATCTATATTTGCACTAAACAATACAAATTAGTATCATTAGCCAAAAATACTTAAGTTTTTGCACAACTTTCAAAAGTCTGAGGTGGGGCTTCGTAACACAAACCTTAGGATTGGAAGTCAATGTCTTACAGTTTATGACACTTAAAATAGTAACTGCTTAAAACAAATATTAGAACTGTAACCAGTGGCTTGCTCATATTTTAATCATTACATTGTTTAATCTAACCAAAATAGCTTTAACCAACTAGATTGGTTGGAAAAACAACCAATCTATTCTTAGAATCTACCCAAACTCTATCCAACTGACAGCAACGCTCCTACAAACTCCCTCATCTTGACTGAGTGGTGAGGCTGTTTAAATGCCTGCCGAACTTCCGGGCGAGCTAAACCACTTCCCGAAGCGGTCACGTGGAATGGTGGGATAGCGAGGCCTCGGACGTCACCTATTTTGGCTTCTCCGCCTAATGAAGCAAGCCTCGAAACGCGCCCCCCACCAGTATTCAACACACGCCTTGAAGCCTCGGCTCATCTCGTGACATCACTACCTTGGACTTGGAGTTTGTCACATCACACACATGGATTTAACCCTCAGATAAAGGGGTTAATTGGTGAGCAGCTATTTTCTTAAAAACCCGAGTTTGAAGGAAAAACCTTCAGTCTGAATAGTTAAGGTGGAGCCTTTTCTGCATCATTCTGCTGGATATGAACATGAGAAAGCTGAGAGGTCTGACTGCAGCAGGATGAGGCTTGACTCTTACGTTTGCACAGATCCAGGAACAGCTCCTCGATGCCCTTATTTAGCTTGGCTGACGTGTGGTAATGTTTGGCTCCCACCGACTCTGCATAGCTGCACAGAAACAGAAGATAGAGGTCAGCAGGGAGAGACTCGCTGGCGCCGCCTGGCTGCAGCAGCATCGAGTTGGTTCTCACCTCTCAGCTTCTTCCACCGAGACGTGTCTGTCTTTGTCCAAATCTATTTTATTACCTGCAGAGACACAAACGATCCAAATGTTAAAGAGTTAAATGAGAGAATGTAGCATGTTTATATTTTATTTTTATGCCTGGGTTTTAAAGGCAGCTTTCAAACCTAAACATCCAGTAAGTGAAAAGTTCAGATCAAATCTGATTCTGGTGCTGGAACGGCGACAACTGCACAACTCAACTAAAACTAAACACCAGTTTTTTTTTAAAATCTGTTTATTTGCCCTTAATTTGAGCTGCTAAATAAGATGATCTGCCAACAAAGTGACTTTGCCCTTAAAATAAGATAATGGACCTAGTTATTTTTCTAAATTTAAACCTACATAATCAGATTCTTTGGGTAAATTGTCTAACTTACCTTGTTAAATCAAGGGAAATCACTTATTTCAATGAAATTGCGTTATTTTATTTTAATTTTTGCAGAGCAGTCAAAGCAGAGACTTAAATTAAAACAAAATAATCACAGCAGGAGCTGAAAACTGGTGTTTACAGATGTTCTCTATCAACCTGAGCTGGAGAAAAAGGCGAAAAGTTCCGTCAGGAGACGAACCTTAAAACTAATAATAACTCTCAGCACCAAGGAGCCAAAACACGCCTTAGTTTAAAGAAGACAATTAAACCCGTTTATTATTTTGGTTTCATTTTACAGTTGTGCTCCTGTCCACGTTCGTCCGTCACATTAGGTCACTCAGAGGAACCGAAACAGATGAAAGCTCTTTAAATATGAGCCGAGGGGAAAACCCTGGTGCCGGGTCAGCAGGTCGGGTGTCACACAGAATTGAACCCCCCTCCATGAACGAGCAGCAAACAGTCAGCCGCCTCCAGCTGAAGATAATCTGGTCTGAACACATGATGGCATGATCCTAATCCAGTTAAGAGACTGGAACCCCCCCCCCCCCCAATAAAACCAAAGCAGCTGCCATGACAACAGCAGCAACACAACAAACCCAAAGTTTGACAGAAGATGCAGACGATAACAGCCTCGACGTGTCTGTAGGAAACACCGAACCGTTTCAGCTCAGTAAAAGTTTCCTGCAGCTGAAGTTTATTTTAGCTCATTTGTTTGTGGTTCCTGTGATAACTCACCTACTATACATAAACAAATCTCGTTTCCCAACATTTTCCTCAGCTCTTTCACCCACTTCTTCACCTGCAACGACACAAAAGCATAGATCAGCTCCAGGGAAACAAGCAGTTAAAAAAACAAAAAACAAACTGCAGTTAATTCTGAAGGAGGAAACGAAACCTCATTAATTTTTAGATATATTTAAACCTTAGGAAAAAAAACTGTTAACTGCACTCTATGTTGTTAGCATCTTAATTATTCTTTAGTTAATGGAACATCAGAAAATGTCTGCTTCACTTCAACTAGAATTAAAAGGCTGAGATTATTCTGGGTGTGTCCAGCAGAGGGCGCTAACACAGATGAAACAGAGCAGTGTTTCCCAGTTTATTTTTATTTGTGTTCCCCTTTCGGCCTTTTTTCTTACCCCAACAGTCAAAAGTATTGATGATTTTCCAGAAGTGGAATTTACAATAACATATTATAAAATACAAAACAATTTTACTTAATCTTTTGATTCGAGTACCTAATTCTCAGGCTTTTTATTTTTTACATGTCAAATAAAAAAAATTAAAAATCAACATAAATATGTTGCCTGGAAGTTAGGAAGGAATCGAAATAAAATACAGAATAAAATCATATTATAAACCTGTATTTACAAAACAGGAGCTCCTCTGAGTTACTCCCTTATAATCACATTTAAATCTGATGAACTGCAAACAAAATACAGAACAAAATTTATAGTTAGACGGACTTATTTAGTTTTATTTGTTTTCATCAAGACACCTGAGCTGCTTTAATGAGCTCAGAGTGAAAAACAGCTGATCCCAGGCTGCTCTCTACATCCAGTCTGTTCCTCTGCATCAGTCTGCATCAGTGCAGGCTCGCTGGAGTTCGGCAGCGGGTGCACTGGCCAACTAGTCACGGAGGAAATACCTTCATTTAAATGTTTGCTGTATCTGAGTCGCAATGACAGAAAATCACGAGTAAGACCAAATGTCTAGGTTGTTTTCCAAAAAAGGGGCAAATGTTTGATGTTATGTCACCCTGCGCTACAGAGCTACAGCCACGCATATGAGGCGTCACTGTGTTGCCATAGGAACGGCTGCTTTCCCTTTTGGTTGGAGGAAACAGGCCGTCCCATTACTGTTTATGTACAATCCAGCAGCCTCCCACAGCTGTGAGTGGGACTTTATTTCAAGTGACGCTTGATATAGTTAAGGATTAGTGGTTAGAGGCCGGTTTGGGATTCAGCCCAGGTGTGTCAACGCTGAAGGTGAACTCAAACATTTAAGGGAAGCAGCAGGACGATGAAGGAGTGGCTACCTTCAGGAAGGAGTCTTCGTCTGTGATGTCGTAGACTAGAATGCCTCCGTTGGAGTCTCTGTAGTAGATGGGACCTAACGCGTGGAAGCGCTCCTGTCCCGCCGTGTCCTGCACACACAGAGGATCAGGTCTCAGTGGGGTACTTGAACGCACCACATCAGCACCACAGAATGTCAAGAGAACGCCTTACCCAGATGGCCAGGTTGACCCTCTTTCCTGTGATGTTGAGCTTCTTTGTGAGGAAGGACGCCTGCAGAGAAAGAGAAACAGTTAATATACTGAAAAACTTGAAACCTGATGTAAATCTAGACGCTTCTGGACGTTTCTGATACTTTAACAGGGTTTATAAAGTAATGAGTTACTCTAAGATAATGCTTTTTAATGCTCTTTTAATGCTATTAGAAATAATTTTAATGGCATCAACAAGCACCCATGATATATGTATATATTAAAAACCTGACAAAATCCTTCGTCATCTTTGCTGTCGACAGACTGCAGCCATGTCCCGAATTCCTCAATTTCCAGCTTCTTTTCCGAACATACGGCTTTACGATGGTTATGCGCAACCAGTTATATCTGATATATCTGACGAAAGTTTTTATAAACTTTTTTATTTTTATCTCACTGATAATCACATTTAATGAATTTTAATGCCAGTTAAGGCATCAATTTATGAAGTAATCATTTAAAGACATTTAATGATTTTTAATGACCCACGGAAACCCTGTTCTTCATCCACCGTTACTCAATAACAGTCCTCATCCACAAATTTCCATTAAAAAAAAAAGGTATGAACATTTCAAACGCCAACAGCAGATGTAAGAAGCGCCATGTTCGGCTGAATAAAGTAATAAACCAGCAAAAGAACAAACCAAACTGACAAATAAGAACAACTCGGGTATCGGCCTGTAGATGTATCGTTTCCTACTAATGCAGACCAATTATTATCAGGCAGACCTGAAACACTCCTGAGTAAATTCAACACCATGAAGTGAAATAAGCTTTATTGAAGCATTTTTATTTTAGGGAGTCTTGTTTGCTTTAGAGGAACATGTCAGGCCCAAAGAACTGCAGCAGCAACTGTAGCTACCATTTGTGCTCTGGTGGTCAGATCTGCTCAGGGCCCCGCCCCTTCTTATGATATCCCCATATGGCAATTCCACTTGGACAAACTGTATTGCACCTGTTTCTTAAGGATCAAATCTCTTTTGGAATCTCAACATATTATTCCCTATATTTGCTATTATTTTACATTTCATCTGCGATCTAAAGTAGCCGAAAATAGAAAACAATCATTGTCAGTCTTGATGGAAAGAACTGCGATCTAAGACAGACTGCCTCTGCCATTTAAAGTCAGAGGGAAGCAGCTCTTCCAACCGTTGAATTTCCGAATTCTCCTGAGTGGTGCCCGACTTTACAAGAGTAAATAAAGTGAACTTGATTGGTCGTTTATCAAGGGGGCAGGATTGTTGTGGTGGAGAGTTCGCAAGCAAGCATCTTGATAACCAGTTAGCAGCTTAGTGCTAGTAGGTTCCCAATGGGAAATTCCATTGGGACCAAGTAGCACTAAATTGGTGACTTAGAAACGACACTGTCAAGGAACGCTATGGACAGAGGAAACATGCAAGAGGAGGAGAGTTTAGTGTTGGTCGTGGATGAGTCTCCTCTGTCATCCATTTTTTATTTAGAGGATGAAAGCGGGGACGAAGATGTTGTGGAAGAAGACGCTAAGGTGGTAGAAGCTTGGTTTGGTGTAGAAGGCTTACAGCCGTACATGTTTGAGCCCTTGCCTCGCAACGCTGCCAGTTCTGTTAGCTCTACGCCTGCTGAAGACACAGACGTCCATCCCCAAGAACACTGGGACGGAACTCAATGGGAAAGGATATATTAGCTGCGACATATGAATCAAGATGTTAGGACCGAAAAAATTTGATCGACAGGTGACCGTTGATATATGATTGGCCGAATTTAGGTGTTCAGGCTGATGTATAACTAACTGGCCTGCATAAGATAATAAAAAAAAAAACAGATTTTAAGACATTTATATACATGTTTAAGCCAGAATGATTTGACATTTAAATATGATTTTCTTATGACTTTAAATGAGCAGGAGAGGAAGAAGATAAAAGCCTTTAATCCAACGGTAGCTGGTTTCAAGGTGATGAAGAACCAGCAGGTTCTTACCAAAATAAAATAAAAACCTTATATTTATAAACACTGGATAGTCGATCACGCTTTTAGACATCATTTCCTCATTTTAAAATATTCAACATGCTTATTTCAAGATTTAAAATCTTAGATCCATCTTGCTGCTAGGACAGATGGTTTCCACTGGTTTGAGGAGCTTTTCTGAGGATTTTATTTATTTATTTTTCTGGATTTTAAACCGCTACTTTTTTGCAGTGCATACTCAGAAACTTGTGGTTTGTAATTGTAGTTTTAAAAAGCCAAACTAGTAGCCTCTAAACTGATTTTCTCACAGATGAAACATCATGTTTGAGTCGTTTTAAAGGAACAATTCTTAAATGTTTTTACGTTATTGCCACAGGCTGAGTTCATGATTGGACGTTCAGGTCAGAATCCTTGTATCTGTGGCGTGAAGCTGCCCTCTCTGGAGCTGCTGCAGGAAGGAAAACCCACATTTGACCAACATCAGTGTTGAAATCGGCAGCTTCTGTAACTTGAGACATAAACCCGCAAAGCGCCTCCAGGCAGCGGGTTACTCAACCTGTTATCTGACAGGAAACTGAAAGTCAAAGTCCGCGTGCTGAACAGGTGGAGCCGAAGAATCTGAATCACGTCCAAACAGATTATTTTTACTTGGCGTCGGAGGTCAGAGGCCGACCAGGTCTGATTCAAGCTTAGCAGAAAGCTGCTTTTTTATTGGAGTATTATGCATTTGTCACTTTTCTTTGACCTTGATGAGACTGTGCTCTATAAATAAAGTTAAATTGATTGATCGAGTTACGATTCTGCTCCACATACACTATATTGCCAAAAGTATTTGCTCACCTGCCTTGACTCACATATGAGCTTAAGTGACATCCCGTTCCTAATCCATAGGGTTCAATATGACGTCGGTCCACCCTTTGCAGCTAGAACAGCTTCAACTCTTCTGGGAAGGCTGTCCACAAGGTTTAGGAGTGTGTTTATGGGAATTTTTGACCATTCTTCCAGAAGCGCATTTGTGAGGTCGCACACTGATGTTGGACGAGAAGGCCTGGCTCTCAGTCTCCGCTCTAATTCATCCCAAAGGTGTTCTATCGGGTTGAGGTCAGGACTCTGTGCAGGCCAGTCAAGTTCATCCACACCAGACTCTGTCATCCATGTCTTTATGGACCTTGCTTTGTGCACTGGTGCACAGTCATGTTGGAAGAGGAAGGGGCCAGCTCCAAACTGTTCCCACAAAGTTGGGAGCATGGAATTGTCCAAAATGTCTTGGTATGCTGAAGCATTCAGAGTTCCTTTCACTGGAACTAAGGGGCCAAGCCCAGCTCCTGAAAAACAACCCCACACCATAATCCCCCCTCCACCAAACTTTACACTTGGCACAATGCAGTCAGACAAGTACCGTTCTCCTGGCAACCGCCAAACCCAGACCCGTCCATCAGATTGCCAGATGGAGAAGCGCGATTCGTCACTCCAGAGAACGCGTCTCCACTGCTCTAGAGTCCAGTGGCGGCGTGCTTTACACCACCGCATCCGACGCTTTGCATTGCACTTGGTGATGTATGGCTTGGATGCAGCTGCTCGCCCATGGAAACCCATTCCATGAAGCTCTCTGCGCACTGTTCTTGAGCTACATGAAGTTTGGAGGTCTGTAGTGATTGACTCTGCAGAAAGTTGCCGACCTCTTCGCACTATGCGCGTCAGCATCCGCTGACCCCGCTCCGTCAGTTTACGTGGCCTACCACTTCGTGGCTGAGTTGCTGTCGTTCCCAAACACTTCCATTTTCTTATAATACAGCTGACAGTTGACTGTGGAATATTTAGGAGCGAGGAAATTTCACGACTGGATTTGTTGCACAGGTGGCATCCTATCACAGTTCCACGCTGGAATTCACTGAGCTCCTGAGAGCGACCCATTCTTTCACAAATGTTTGTAAAAACAGTCTGCATGCCTAGGTGCTTGAATTTATACACCTGTGGCCATGGAAGTGATTGGAACACCTGATTCCAATAATTTGGATGGGTGAGCAAATACTTTTGGCAATATAGTGTATGATGAGATTATTCGCTGACTGATTAGATGTGATGTTTGGGCACGATGCCCTGAAAGATTTTCCTTGTAGACATGAAATGAGCTGGAGCAGCTGTTTTATTGATCCTAAGTGCTTTTTATTGCCTAAATGAGCAGTTGTCTCAGGAGTGTCCCGGCCTTTAAATGGAAGCTTGTTGTGCTCTGGTCTGATCCGCTTCGACTGTGAAGGGAAAGAAAAACATGGAGTCCCATGATAAGGCGTGTGGTTTCATTAATGCGGAGCTCGTGTTGAGAAACGGCCGAATGTTCATCAAAAAGGAAAACAAAAACAAACAACCCGGCAGTATTACAGGTTCCTCCATCTTCTGGCGCTCGGCGTGTCTTCCTGGAGACCTGGGATGTAGAGCGGCGGTGATGCTGCTCATGTGAGGAGCTTTGCCCTGCAGCCGTGGCGTCTGTGTGACTGCAGCAGCCTCCCTGCATCCACAGACGCTCTGATTCAGTCAAACATCTTGGCTGCAGACCGGAACTTTCAACAATTCCCAGGATACAGTTCAACAGGTTTGCTCGGACTAACTGGGAAAGAGCTGCGTTCAGGGTTTCTGCTGCCATTGCAATTTTTTGATCAACCTGGTCTCTAATGTCTGGCATCAACAACACTGTGCAAAAGTCTTAGGGCAGCTTTCCCTGCTTACATTCTGGTAGGAAGTAAGAACTAAAAGACTGAAACTTGTGGAAATGAAGAGTATCAGCAGGAACTGAGGTTAAGGAACGGTCAGCAGCCCTGAGGTCAATATTTACTTAAACCGCAGAAAAGCTTTACAGGTTTAAAAAAAGAAAAAAAAGAAACATTCATATCAAAGCATCAAACCTTCACGTATCCAATCAGGATTTGATTTCTAGAGACCAAACAACATTTTAATCAAATTTAAGAACATTTTTATCAAATTTGTAAAATAATGATCTCAGAAGGATTACGTGAATTTCTAAAAAAATAAAATGATTAAATACTTGGTTTAGGTCTAGGCTTTGACTAGGCCATGCTTGGATCAGAACCACCTAAAGCAGAGGTCACGTATTAGCGGACCGCAGTCCGGATCCGGACCCAACCTGATTTAAATCATTTATATAGTACCGCAGGTTGTCCAACGACATTGTCTAACTTCACTTGTGCCTCTTCTCCTGTTAATACGGTAAAGCCTTCCAGAGCGTCCGGCACCAGGCTACATGTGATCCAAATGATCCAATGAGCTGCTGTCAGTCTGGGTTGCTGCTGCTGCTACTTTTAGACACAGCAGGCAATCATGGGGCAAACCAGGCGATGGGAAAGAAGGAGAAGATGATGAGAAAAAGAGAGCAGAGAAAGTGTGGACTGCTGGAAGAACTGCAGTGAACTGGTGAAAGAAAAGTGAAATGGTGCTCAAAGATGACCCTGAACATTTAGAGGATGTTTGGCTCAACCTGCTGCTGTGAAGCAGGATTCTCCACCATGAACAGAATCAAAAATAAATATGGATCCAGGCTCAAAATGAGCTCCTTGATATGTGCTTTAGAATGGCTTAGTCTCCATTCAAACCAGGTTTAAAGCCTTGCAGGGCAGCATAAAGCCCACTGCCAACATTAAGACAGAAAAAAGAAAAAAAAAAAGGTCAGTTCAGGTGTTTTATGAAAAATGTGAATCAGGAAATTGTCTATATACCAAACTTAACGATTGTTGTTAGATTTTAAAATGGAAAAATTTTCTATTTTTTCTATTAATTCAATGTATAACATGGATGCATAAAAACCAAATTTTATTTCTGTGTTAAAGTAAGAGATTATAATTGAAAATCTCTTTGTGATTTTTATTGGTTACCCCTGATCTATTGTATCTCTGCCTGGTTCTCCTGCTGAAGTGAACCTCCTCCATCCATCCATCCATCTCCCCCTGATGCGTTCCTGCAGAGGAGGAGCATCCATAGCAGACCAACCAGCCAGGTTTGATCTCTACCCAGAGCAGCCGCCTTCACACTGACGGTATAGGTCAGCTTAGATTTTAGTGAATGAGAGTCAGGCTGAACCGTTTCCACCAGCAGCTAATGAATGAGCAGCTTTCTGTAAGATGTTCCCGTTAGACTGAACCCTTCGCCATTGTGCCGTTTCTCTTTTGTTTTCTCCTAAAACCTGAAGGTGAGACCTGATGACCATTTGAAACCGACAATCAGCAGATCTGAAGCTTCATCACCAATTAACAGCCTAGCAGAGGGTCACATTACCCAGAGTTTAAAAAAATATATGAATAAAAAAAAAAAAACAACAGTCCTCACTTGAAGTTCCGAATAGTTTCAAAAAGAAAAAAGAAAGCTCCGACTGATGATGAGAAAATGCAGCAGAACCAAGACGATCCGTCAGCGACATGTGACCATGACGGGATCAGCTTTCTGGTTATTACCAAGAGAAACAGCTGTTTATCTTCCCAGGAGCGGAAATCACAGCCAATCCTCCCTTAACTGGACAGATGTCAAACATCCCAAAACCTCACCTCCGTCTCTGCAGGCTTCAATAAAGTCCAGACGATAGTGTAAAAAAAAAAAAAAAAGTAAAAAAAAAATAATCCACTGGACTTTGTTTCCAAGAAGACGTTCTGCTTCCTGTGCAAATTGAAACAGACGAAAGGGTCCACCGCTTCAGAATAGGGGTGGACCCGTTCATCCGTTTCAATACACAACAATGAGATCCCACCTTGCCTAATGGTGAGGTATGGTAGTGGCATAATCAGGCTGTGGGGAAGCTTTCTTTTCAGGAGGTGCAGGGAAGATAAACGGAGCCAAATCCTGGGAAGAAAAGGCTACAGAAAACCAGAGTCTGGGCTGGAGGTTCAGCTTCAGCTGGAGAACCACATTAAGGTGGTCTAGATGAAATAATCCTGGAAGAGTCCAGAATAAAACCTGATCTGTGATGTTCACAGAGGCTCTTTATTCAATCCGATTCAGAGAAAAAGCTGGAAATCCCCCCAGCACCAAAACACTGAGCCAGTGGGGCTGAAAACACACTCAGCTTCCTAAACCGTGACTTAGTGAGTTCTAGAAGCACAAGATCTATGTCCAGCCAATCAGCAAAGATGCTGCTACATGGCAGAACATGTTCTTTTGGCATTTGACCAATTTGAATGATATATTACCTACTGGAAATTAGGTTAAAAAAAAAAAATCAGTAAAAAAAGGTAAAAAGCTAAATTAAAAGTAAATAAGCCTAGTAAACAATTATATTTAGGTTTATAAACTAAAAAATGTAAGTGCCAGTTTCAGCATTAATGCCTCTAAGGTTATGTTAGACCAAAAAAAATGCGTTTCTTTCTCTCTCAGTGTTTTTCATGGTTTTTTTAATAGAACCACTTTTATTTTTCTTAACATACTCGAGCAAGTTGGTGTTGACTTTCATTTTTCCATGAAAATAATCCATATTCTTTTAATGTTACAAAGGTAATAAGGTCTTATCCTGAATTCCAATAACACTATTGGCTTGTAATTTTCAAAGTATTTCACAGAGTGTCCTATAAAGGTTTAAAAAGAAAATACTTTAAGTTCAGAATTACATAAAAATGTGTTTTTGGTGATATTAATCCCAATGGAATATATCAAATATTCCTAATCCGTAATCCCAGTCGGAGGCCTTCGCCTTCTTTCAGCAAACGTGTGCAGATGAAAATAATTAATGGAAATGATATTCAAATCTTCCAGACATGTTTCCTGTGGAAGTGAAACCAGAACCAGTCCAGGTTCTGGATGAACATAAACACCACCTGACCGCCCCCCTCCTCCCCCTCCCCGCCCCGGGCTCCAGCCACGGCCCTGCTAACCCCCAAAAGGGCGGCTTGGGTTCCCCAGCAGCCCGGTTCGGTGGGTTCGGTTCGGTTTACCTGAAGGGTTGTGATGTGTTTGTCGTTGAATTTGTTCTCGCAGTATCTCAGCACCAGCGACGTCTTCCCCACGCAGCCTTCCCCCAGCAGCACCACTTTGAAGGAGTAGGTTCTGCCGCCGCTCCCGGCCGCCCCCGCTGCTGCCATCTTCTCACTTTAGTTTAGAAAATACTCCCCCTGGGTATTTATTTCCAGAAAAAAAAAGAGACGTTTGTTGTCGAGCTGCTAACAATGCTAACTTAGTTCGAACCTTAAACCGACTTCCGACTTTATAAATTAGGCTAAAATCATAAGAGCGGCTCTCTGACAGCTCACACGGCCCAAACCGCGAACAGCAGCGGTCCAAACCGACAGGAGAACCGGTCTAAAATCGGAACCGGGTCGCTTCTCACGGTTCTTACGCTTTCTTTGCTGTAAACTAATGGCGTCAGTCTGCGTTAACAGCTAGCCGGCTAGCTTTAACCAAGATCGTCAATTTTCAACATGATGACTCACTCCGAAAAATTTCAGTGTTGCTCTTACGCCGTGTTGATCATGGATCTCACGCATACACAAAAAAAGACATATATTTGTCTGAGGTAATTTTCCTTACTTTAATGCCTAATAGAGGTTCTTGCAATAAAACAACTAACTTTAAAGCATTTAATTGATTTTTAAAAATAATATAAAAAAAATAATAACAAAAATAAAACTCAGTGGACATTTTTTAATCACCTATTTTTATGAGTCCAGCTGAAGTCATTACTGATTCTACTAGTTGATATAATAGTGAGCAAAGTTAATGGAAAAAGCAGCTGAGGGGCAGATGGTAACTCTGGATGAGCTATATAGAGATCTGCTGCTCAGGTGCAAACCTCACAGCTCAACTATAAGTCCTTCACTCCACAAATCTGACGATTATTAGAGACTAATAACGATTATTTTAATTTTGGCCAAAACAACTAAACTATGATAGTTTTTCAGTCACATTACACCTTCCGAAATATAAATATGTTTTGATTTATGTTGTTGCATCTTCATATACTATTTCACTCTTTAATATGCAAAGTAAGATCCCCCTTCTCTGTAAACTACAATTTCTTTTATTTTTCTGAGTTTTTATTATAAATATATTTTTTCTCATTTTTAATAACTACTTCATGAAGTGAATAGTTAATATCAGAACTGATAAGAAGAAAATTCCTGAACTTAGAGTTTAAAAGTTCCACCAGAGTGAGACATCTTCGCTGTAATCTCTCTCTGCAGTATCACGTGATTAGGGCCGTCAAAGCTGCTGGAGTTTCTCACGTTGGCTCAGGGACAACAAACAGGCTGAAGGAGGAAAACATCGGAGAAGTTCAGGCTCCGTTCGTCTCTTCGTACCTCCGTAGTTCATTATCGCTCTTAAACAGATAAATATAAATGCTCAAATATCAGGAATTAAATCATATTTCCATATATTTATCCAATTTATTCCTTATTCCCACTTGGATTATGAAATCTAACAGACTTTGATCCTAAAATCCCTAATTTATTGCAGCCACATTTCCTTACAGCGTTGATTACAAGTATAATAAAATCGTACAGGTACCACATGACTAATGCATGGGGGGGATTTATGGAAAACTGGAAACAAAACAACCTGGAAACTTCTTGCAATGTAGCTGCCCAACCAGAAGAGGTCAGTGTTTCACCAAAAAACATCATCATCTAGCAGCAAAAGGATTTAAATGAATGGTAAAAGTTAAATGTTATTGGGAGATTTTTATTTCAAACAGAGTAGACTTTATTTCTGCTGTAAAAACCTATAAACAATCAAAGCAAGATTAAAGTGTAGCTATTTACCCAAATATTTAATAGGTTATTTTTGCATAGTGATTTAAACCAAGCAGAAACCATTGGTGCAATGGAACTCAGAAATTATGAATCAATTGCTGAACAGGCGCAGCTAAAAATAGAGAAATGAATGCCCAAAACGAATAGAGACGGTTCGACAAAAAGCTTTAAAGAAGGAAATGCATAAAAATAGGAACAAAACAACACACGTTTTAAAAACAGATCAGAAAAAATAAACCTAAAGAAAATATTTCACACACAGTTAAAGACACAGTAGTCCTGTAGAGTCCCTCCCATCCACATGGTGGCGCAATTCAGTAACAGGGGCTTTGAAACCTAGATGACCGACACCTCAGCACACCAAATATTTTTTAAACCACACAAGATACACTATATTGCCAAAAGTATTTGCTCACCTGCCTTGACTCACATATGAGCTTAAGTGACATCCCGTTCCTAATCCATAGGGTTCAATATGACGTCGGTCCACCCTTTGCAGCTAGAACAGCTTCAACTCTTCTGGGAAGGCTGTCCACAAGGTTTAGGAGTGTGTTTATGGGAATTTTTGACCATTCTTCCAGAAGCGCATTTGTGAGGTCGCACACTGATGTTGGACGAGAAGGCCTGGCTCTCAGTCTCCGCTCTAATTCATCCCAAAGGTGTTCTATCGGGTTGAGGTCAGGACTCTGTGCAGGCCAGTCAAGTTCATCCACACCAGACTCTGTCATCCATGTCTTTATGGACCTTGCTTTGTGCACTGGTGCACAGTCATGTTGGAAGAGGAAGGGGCCAGCTCCAAACTGTTCCCACAAAGTTGGGAGCATGGAATTGTCCAAAATGTCTTGGTATGCTGAAGCATTCAGAGTTCCTTTCACTGGAACTAAGGGGCCAAGCCCAGCTCCTGAAAAACAACCCCACACCATAATCCCCCCTCCACCAAACTTTACACTTGGCACAATGCAGTCAGACAAGTACCGTTCTCCTGGCAACCGCCAAACCCAGACCCGTCCATCAGATTGCCAGATGGAGAAGCGCGATTCGTCACTCCAGAGAACGCGTCTCCACTGCTCTAGAGTCCAGTGGCGGCGTGCTTTACACCACCGCATCCGACGCTTTGCATTGCACTTGGTGATGTATGGCTTGGATGCAGCTGCTCGACCATGGAAACCCATTCCATGAAGCTCTCTGCGCACTGTTCTTGAGCTAATCTGAAGGCCACATGAAGTTTGGAGGTCTGTAGTGATTGACTCTGCAGAAAATTGGCGACCTCTTCGCACTATGCGCGTCAGCATCCGCTGACCCCGCTCCGTCAGTTTACGTGGCCTACCACTTCGTGGCTGAGTTGCTGTCGTTCCCAAACACTTCCATTTTCTTATAATACAGCTGACAGTTGACTGTGGAATATTTAGGAGCGAGGAAATTTCACGACTGGATTTGTTGCACAGGTGGCATCCTATCACAGTTCCACGCTGGAATTCACTGAGCTCCTGAGAGCGACCCATTCTTTCACAAATGTTTGTAAAAACAGTCTGCATGCCTAGGTGCTTGAATTTATACACCTGTGGCCATGGAAGTGATTGGAACACCTGATTCCAATAATTTGGATGGGTGAGCAAATACTTTTGGCAATATAGTGTATGTTTGAAAAAAAAAAGCTTTTAATGTCTCCATCTTCCTCTAGAATGCTTTATTTCACAAAGGAGTGCAAAGTCCACCCAATTATGGCAAACGAAGCCCAGACCATCACTCCTCAACACCGTGCTTCACAGTTTGATTTTCTCCAAACATGGTAATAGCTTTGGTCTCAGCTTCTTACGTATTTCTTTATTCAGATGAAGCTTTTCAAACCAAACCCATGACGCCACTTTTCTCTCTAGGAGAAAGGAGACTTTCTGCTTAAACTGTTTCCTATAAGCCTGATCTAAGATGAACAATTGAACCGTCTTAGAAGGAACTTTCGACTTCTAGACATGTCCCATCTTAAGGATGAATTTTCTGGGACATCCACTAGTGAGAAAAGATGCAAAAGGAGCCCAAACTATAAATCCTCTAACACTCTGTTATCAACCAGCAAGGTGCTGATGTTACCGAATAAATATCCCCACTGTGATGCCATCTGTCAAAGTGTTGTTGTTCATTGAAATGAAAGTTCTTTAACATTAAAACAACAAAAAAACAAACAACGTAAAAAAAAAGTAGATTATTGAAACAAAAAGGAGCTTTGCTGCAAAGAGGTTTCTTTATTTTAAAAGAATTGCAATAAAAATCTAGTTTTGTTGCAAAAATTCTTTTGCAAAAAAACAAATTTTATCTTTTTGTTGCAAAAAATTCTTTTGCAACAATATTTCATTTCTAGGCAAAAATATATATATATATATAAAAAAGATTTTTGTTGCAAAAAAACAAATTTTATCTTTTTGTTGCAAAAAATTCTTTTGCAACAATATTTCATTTCTAGGCAAAAATATATATATATATATAAAAAAGATTTTTGTTGCAAAAAAAAAAATGAATGAATGATGAAATCTAACAGACTTTGATCCTTAAAAGGTCACTTATTTATTGCAGCCACATTTCCTTACGTCGTAGATAACAAGTATAATAAAATCGTACAGGTTCTAGTTGACTAATGCATGGGGGGATTTATGGAAAACTGGAAACAAAACAACATGGAAACGTCTTGCAATGCAGCTTTTAGCAAAAATATACCTTTGCAGCAAAAAGAAAAAAATGCTTTTTTATTTATTTATTTATTTTTTTTGCAATAAAAATCTAGTTGTGTTCCAAAAATTATTACACAAATAAAAGTTTTGTCTTTTTGTTGCAAAAACTCATTTTGCTACAATATTTCATTTCTAGGCAATATATATATATATATATACCGGTATATAAGGTTTTTGTTGCAAAAAAGAAATTTTGGTGCCGCCTTTAAAAAAAAAAAACAAAGGAATTTATAGAAATGTTGCTCTCCTCTAGATTTCACCTCATTTTTTTTGCATTATCTATTTATTTATTTTAAAGTTGAGTTTTAACTTCAGTAAATTATTTTCTAGCTCACCTTTAGAACTCTGCTAAAAATCTACAACTTGTCCTACAACAAAAAAAAAAAAAGTGCAACTAGAAAAGTCAGTTTATGGTTAACAGTTCCTTTAAATGAAGGCGGGAGTTGCTATCTGTGTTTTACTCCTAAGGTTGCCTCATGTTGCATCATTCGAGCCTCTGTGAAGGTCTGATAACATCTTCATATCTCACCTTTTTCTGCCCCCCACCGTCCTTTCTGTCATAGAAAGACTCTTTGTCTTATTTTCATAAAACACACTGACACAGGAAATGAAGCGCACTAATCATTAACCCAGAGCCGCTGCTCTTCAGTCTCTGGGAGGATCAGACCCGCTTCTGCTTGGTGACGACACGTAACCAAGGTAAAATAAAAACCCTGAACACAGAATTACTTCGCTGGAAATTATTTACAAGAGAAGGGGATTACTACAGGAAGTCCGTTATGTCCTCCATTTCCTCATCAAGGTCTAATAGTCATATTATATGCAAAATGTGTCTGTTGTTGGATAGTAAACATGGAAGAAGCACCAGATTACAAAGATTACTTATTTTTGTAATCTGGGACCAAAAATCTGCCAAAAATCCAGTGAAAGAGTGACTGCACAAACATTACAATAGAAGAAAAAAAAAAGGGAGGGAAAGATGCAAGAATGAGATAAATATTTTAAAAAATTATTTAAAAAGATTTTTTAAAGAACATAAACTGATAAGAAATGACACCACAGTAGTGCAGAAAATGATACTAAAATAAGTTATAAACTAATTGGATTCCTAAAGGAATCAGCAGAGGATGGAAATCAGGTCTAATCTGAAGGAATGTTTAAACAATCTGAAAAACGTTTGTTTTTAGTCTCCCAGCAGCCATCTTTAAATTCAGCTGCAGGTGTTTGAGGTTTGAATTTAAACGTTTTGGGCTCTATAGACTTTCCACAGATTCTCAGTTAGCTTTAGGCCTTTGACTAGACCATTCTAATCCCCTGACTGTGCCCTGATCTGAGGCAGCTGTGTCCTAAAAGATGGACGTCCTGCTAATTTTAGCCCCTTGAAGCCTGAATTGATATTCATGTACATATAAAAAGACATTTTGTGTGTTTTTCCTTTCAACGAGATGCCAAATTAAAATAGTTACTGTTACTAAATAAATAGAAATGAAGATAAAGTATATTTTGTAACAGCAGTTATAACTACATAATAACGTACACTGTGACTAGCACTGGAGTGATGCAGAAACGCTATGGCGACTGTTTGCTTACACTGCAAAAATGTTCTGAAAATGTCTTAAAATAAGTGTATTTACCTTTAATATGAGAAGGAAAATAAGATGATCTGCCAATGGAATGAGCATTTTTACCCTTAAAATAAGATAATTAGATATTATGCACTTGAAAGAAGAGAAAAGAAATGTTAAGAAAAAACTGACTTACTTAGATTTCCATGTTTTGCAGTGTAATACAAGTGGTTTGTTGCTATTAGCAACGACAGGCATCAAAGGGTTAGATGTGTCTCCGCTTTAGTGCCACTGAGAACCGGGTTATGAGCAGAACTTCTGGAGAACCAGATCCATGTCTGGAGGTCCCTGTTTGAACGAATCCAGGGGGTGTGATGTCTTCACCGGTCATTACAATGTTCTCTAAACCTTTAAGTTAAATTTTTTTTATTTCAACTTAAAAACATTTTTAAACCAAGACCTTTTTTATTTGTTTGATTTTTTAAGCTCCACTTCAGGTTTGAATGAGTTTAGATGATTTTCAAAGCATGGAAAGATGGATTCAAATCAGAAAATACAGGTAATAGGAGAGAACAACAAAAACTGTTCACACGGGCCAACAAACATCAACAACAAAAAAATTGTGTTGTATTGTATTAAATCTGATCATCATCTGAACATCTGAAAGCTGATTAGAAATTAAGAATTTGTTTAATCTTTTTATTCTATTCAACTCACACTGCTTTAATTAGGTAAATTATTTCAATTCAATTCAGTTTATTTATATCTCAAGGCACGTTACAGTTCAACCAGATCATCCAGTCAAATTAATAAAAAGTTTTCTATCTAAGGAAAACCAATTGATTGCATTGACTTGAAGGTAATCCCTCACACCAAGCATGCGTGTTGTGACAGTGGAGAGGAAAAACTCCCTTTTAACAGGAAGAAACCTCAAGCAGAACCAGGCTCAGTGTGAGCGGCCATCTGCCGAGGCCGTCTGGGGTTCAAAGAGACAGAAGCAGAGATACAGAAAGAAGCAAATATACAAAGGGCAGCTGATATTTCTCTCCAGGATGGAGTCACAGCCAAACAGGAACAGACCAGATGAAGCTAATATGAGAAAAGCAGGGAGAGCATAACGTTAGAGATGGAACTAACAAATTTTGCAGAGTGGGAGAATAGAGAAAGAATGAAACAGAATGATGAAATGGGGGTCCCTATGTCCTCCAGCAGTCTAAGCCTGTAGCAGCAGAACTATAGAGATAGCTTAGGATTTCCATTTATCTTTGTATTCCATCTAAAGTGCCGCTCAGAGATGAAGAAGCCATTAAATTAAAAGGAACATGAACACCTAGATTAAAGATAAAAAAAAAAAATGGGTACAAAATCGTTGGTTTTTGGAGACATTTCCTGTGGTTTGATTAAATTAAATTTAAGTTTTTAAACATAATTCCCATCATTACATTTTAAGAAAATCCTGGCAGACTAACGGCTTGTGTACTGCAAAAACTGAATTCTTAATAAATTGTTAAATTTTTTCTTGAATTAAGTGTATTTGTTCTTTCTTTAAGCAGCTGGACAAGATAATTTGCCAATAAATATGGTGATTTATAATTAAAGTAAGAAAAAAAAACACTGTTACCTTGCTTAAGGTGAATAATATCTAATTAACTTATTTTATAGAAAAAATTACTAATTAAATTTGGCAGATCATATTATGTACCTACTTAAATGACAGTAAATGCATCTACTTTAAGTTTTTCTTATTTTTATACCAGTTTTTCGTGGCCATGATCTCAGCTTTGTTACAAATGTGTTGTTGCACCTAAATGAAGGTGTGTGAGCAAAGAGGCCTCAAGAACCTGACCCAACTGTTGAGAGAAGCTTTAGAAAAGAAACCCAAAGTAGAAAACAAATGAACTGAAGCTCCAAATCAGAAATATACAGAAGTTTAAAATTATTAAAAGTTTCTGCTGTATTTTAGTTTTTTCCTCTAGTGCAGGTCAATCAGAATCAGAAATACTTTTAAAGGTAAAGCCTTTAACGTTCAAGGCCAAAGGGGTGCAAACGCTGTAAATACATTGTTTCAAAGCACATTTAAAAAGTCATGCAAAACCACAATATATAGACAAACAAACTAAACAGCTACTTTTAGATGGAGGTGAATAAATCGCTTAATCGGCTAAAAATGCATCATGTAAACATGACAGTGGAATATATGATTCCATTCAGACGGCTGGTTTATGCCGACTGATAATCTGATTGGCTGCGAATGACTGGCGACCTGTCCAGGGTGTACCCTGCCTCTCGCCCGTACACAGCTGGAGATATAAGCGCCAGCACCCCTCACCACCCCAGCTGGGATACGCCTGATGGAAAATGGATGAATACTCTGATTGGCACGTATGTAAACACTCAACGATCAAGTAAAGCTGTATAAGGCAGGTTGGCCTGAGTTAGCTCGTGTCAACATGAGATATTGTTTATTTTTAGTCTGGTCTGCTATTTTATTACGATAACTCATAAAACTCAATGGCATAAAATGGCATAAAACTCAGCCATTTTTTGTGTTTTAACCCAAATATATTTAAATCCAATTGTGACATTTTGTGCATGCTAACATGGCTAATAATACTATTGCCCAAAAGAATAAAATGCTGCATGCAAAATCAGCAGCTAGTTAAGAAAAGCTGGAAACTAGCAACGTTCTCTAGCCCACTAGTACGGGGGAAAGATCATTAATTCATATGGGATCAGACCTTTAGTAAAGGAATAAACATGATGCCAAAGAAAATCAGTTAGGACACGTGCAAAGTGCAAGAAGGAAGCAAAATTCTTCCCAAGTGACCGCTACGTAGGAGCTAAAGATTCCCACAATCCTTAGGGTGACGGGACGTCCAGCAGTGGAGCCTGCAGAAATGTTTCATGGGGGGCCAGATGGGGCCACTAAAACTAAAAGCCATAATTTCAGGGTTTGAATCGACTATTGTGGTAAACCTGCCTGTAGAACTCATAAACACCTACTCATGCTTTGGTTTATTGTGTTATTTTTAATGTTACGTTATGGCTGTGCATAATGGGATGAAATGCTAAACTGATGCTACTACAATTTATACTGGCCAGTGATGGGATTGCACAGGGTGGCCATGGCCCCTGGTGGTGTCACTGACATACAGTGGGGGAGTGGTTGCCTAGTTGTTAGGTCATAGGGCTTTGAATCCTGAGATTGTGAGTTCGATCCCCCACCCTCACAGACTGCCACTCTGGGTCCCTGAGCAAGACCCTTAACCCCCCACTGCTCCCAAAGGGGATGGGTTAAGTTGCAGAGAATTCATTTCGTTGCTCTGTACCTGTGAACATTACGTTAGCGAGACGGTCTGCTGAGCTTTATGTGGAGATCCAATGGACTGCGTGAGCTGATACTAGAACTTCACTCAGGGAAGCTGGAAGATGAAGCTTGGATAACACTGGTTGTGAGAACCTGTCCATGATGAGCAAGCATGAAGCAACAGTGGAGAGGAAAAACTCAAACTTGGGAAGAAACCTCTGGCAGAACCCTTAACCCGTCTTCTGCCGGACCGGTTAAGATGAGACACGGAACGCATTAGGAATGACACTCTGATGAAGCTTTAGCTAAGAAGGTGGAGGAGGGGCTGGAAGTGGGTTGAAACAGTTTCATGAATTGAAATTGGACATAGCACAACCACTGGATGCTGACTGGGCTTTCGAGGACGTGTGGTTCAAAACTGATTAATTCTGAGATTAAAGTTAGAATTCTGAGATTAAATTCAGAATTACGAGAAAAAAGTGAGAAATCTAAGAAAAAAGTCAGAATTCAGAGGAAAAAAAAGTCAGAATTCTGAGATTAAGGTCAGAATTCTGACTTTTTCCCCATATTAAAGTGAAATATTATTTAAAAATCAGTTCACTTATACTTTTTATACTATTTTCCAAACCTAAATTCTCTTATTGAAATGTTTAAATAATAATGTTCAAAATCATGAGGGTAAAGATGCAGCAGCCTTTTTCAGCATAATTAGTTAACACATTCTTTCCCCCTCAACTGATGGATTAAATCACAGATTATTGGGACTCTGCCCCCCTCCCATTGTGAGCTGAGGGGCAGGCTGTATATAAGTGGACGGCTTTTTCACGCGGCTGTGAGTGCGTGGAGGGACTCACACACACTCAGATCCACGCGTTCAGCCTGGAAACACACCAAGCTGCAAACCTGAGCCCACAGCCCTCCTTCATCAGAGGAGCCACCAACACCTGGAGCAGAAACTTTTCTCCTCCTGTCACTGCGCAGGAAACTTTCACCCATGCGGGACATGCGGGGGCTCGGGGCTTTGTTGGCCGCCTTTGCGGTCCTCTTGGCCGGGTCGAGGAGCTCCGAGGCCGGAGTGAGGAGGCAGAGCGAGGCGGTGAACGGTTCCACCACCTGCCCTGACCGCTGCCGCTGCGAGGGGGACGGGCTGCTGCACCGGGCGGACTGCTCGGACCTGGGGCTGCGGGAGATACCGAGCAACCTGAGCGTGTTCACCTCCTACCTGTGAGTCATGATGGGGGGGGGAAGCAGAGCTGCTGCTGTGTAAAGGGAGGGGGACACATGTTCCTGCTCTGGGAAACAGAACACCTGTCTGCTCGGGCCTGCGCCTGTCAGGGAGGGCAGGCAAAAAACAAAAAAAAGTTCCTCTCAAACTCATTAGATGAGCATTGAACTACTTGAAGTATCTCCTAGTTTCTGAGTCTGTATGAAGAGGTTCTTTTTCCTGGGAAATATTTCTCTGGGAGGCTGTTTAGATCCTCCAGCCAGGCTTAACATTATGACCACCTACCTAACAGACTCCCTTCTCTGACTAGATCTCTGGAGATGAATTGTGAATATTAGAGGTGGTCTTTATGTCTTGTGAGTTGCCAGTTCAGGTCTTTCCCAAACTTCGAGAACGGGATCAAATCAAACCATTTCTGAACCCTCCAGGATGCAGAAACCTCCTGAGATCGGACACAGCTCTCAGTGCCAAACGTTTCTGTACCTTTGAGATTCAGTATCAGTCTGGACATGGGTAAAATAAATCAGCATCACAAGCTAAATTTGGGCGTAATTTCATTTCACCTTTAGTACAGCATAGTGATGGCAGCATAAGGATCTGGGTTTAATAGGATGTTTGTCAATTTTGATGATATGAACAGAGTGCTTCAAGCGGTCTGATGTTGTATAGGGCAGTCTGATTACGTATAGGGCAGTTTAATGTCGTGTAGGGCGGTCTGATGTCGTGTAGGGCGGTCTGATGTCGTGTAGGGCGTTAGATGTCATGTAGGGCGGTCTGATGTCATGTAGGGCGTTAGATGTCATGTAGGGCGGTCTGATGTCATGTAGGGCGTTAGATGTCATGTAGGGCGGTCTGATGTCATGTAGGGCGGTCTGGTGTCATGTAGGGCGGTCTGGTGTAGTGTAGGGCGTTAGATGTTGTGGGGACGGTCTGGTGTCGTGTAGAGTGTTAGATGTTGTGTAGGGTGATAGATGTGGTGTAGGGTGTTAGATGTCATGTAGGGTGGTCTGATGTAGTGTAGAACGTTAGATGTCATGTAGGGTGGTCTGATGTAGTGTAGGGCGTTAGATGTTGTGTGGGACGGTCTGATGTCGTGTGGGACGGTCTGGTGTCGTGTAGAGTGTTAGATGTGGTGTAGGGTGTTAGATGTGGTGTAGGGCGGTCTGATGTGGTGTAGGGCGGTCTGGTGTCGTGTAGAGTGTTAGATGTGGTGTAGGGTGTTAGATGTGGTGTAGGGCGGTCTGATGTGGTGTAGGGCGGTCTGATGTCGTGTGTGACGGTAGATGTCATGTGGGGCACAATCTAATGTCGTGTAGGGCGGTCTGATGTCGTGTAGGGCGGTCTGGTGTCATGTGGGACGGTCTGGTGTCGTGTGGGACGGTCTGATGTTGTGTAGGGTGTTAGATGTGGTGTAGGGCGGTCTGATGTTGTGTAGGGTGGTCTGATGTCGTGTGTGACGGTAGATATCATGTGGGGCACAATCTAATGTCGTTTAGGGCAGCCTGATGTCATGTAGGGCGGTCCGATATTGTGTGGGACGGTCTGATGTGGTGTAGGCCAGCTGATGTGGTGTGGGACGGTCTTATGTCATGTAGGGCTGTAGAAGTTGTGTGGGGCACAGTCTGATGTCGTGTGGGGCTGTAAATGTCGTGTGGGGCTGTAAATGTCGTGTGGGGCGCAGTCATATGTCGTGTAGGGTGGTCTGATGTCGTGTAGGGCGGTCTGATGTCGTGTAGGGCTGTAGATGTTGTTTGGGGCGCAGTCTAATGTCGTGTAGGGTGGTCTGATGTCGTGTAGGGCGGTCTGATGTCGTGTAGGGCTGTAGATGTTGTTTGGGGCGCAGTCTAATGTCGAGTAGGGTGGTCTGATGTCGTGTAGGGCGGTCTGATGTCGTGTAGGGCGGTCTGATGTCGTGTAGGGCGGTCTGATGTCGTGTAGGGCTGTAGATGTTGTGTGGGGCGCAGTCTAATGTCGTGTAGGGTGGTCTGATGTCGTGTAGGGCGGTCTGATGCCGTGTAGGGCTGTAGATGTTGTGTGGGGCGCAGTCTAATGTCGTGTAGGGCGGTCTGATGTCGTGTAGGGCGGTCTGATGTCGTGTAGGGCGGTCTGATGTCGTGTAGAGCTGTAGATGTTGTGTGGGGAACAGTCTAATGTTGTGTAGGGATGTCTGATGTCGTGTAGGGTGGTCTGATGTCATGTAGGGCAGTAAATGTCGTGTAGGCCGGTCTGATATTGTGTAGGGCGGTCTGACATTTAAGGTATAGTGGAGGATGTTCTTTTTCCGAGTTGGGTATCCAAATAAGTGGTCCTCCTTATTGTCAATCATTCTGGTGATATGTTTACATAAGGACGTCCTACATGCTCGTTCCCATTTTCACTTACTGGTGGTGAGTCTGACATAGTGGAGAAACTGCAAATCTTCATGTGCACGCTCTCACACACGTTAAATAGGTGTTCCTTCTTGGGAGCAGGTACAGGGCTGTGCATGTGCTTTCCTCCCTCCAGGATTTTAAGGCTGGAGGGAGGAAATTAGTATCATCTTGTTAACTAGTATGATGAAAAAAGTCAGTGCCTCCTCTTTGATTGAAAATAGCAGTTACTTGTATTGCAGTTACATTCCAAATGCAATTAATTGCCCAGCAAAGCGATGAAAGTGAGATTTACACAAAAATAAAGTTTAAGAATGTATGCCGAAGCTGAAATAAATACTTTGAATGCATCTGGAAAATCAAAAGAAGGTCTGGAAATTTTCGGGAAGGGTTTTGGGTCCACATGAGCTTAAATTCCTACATGGAGCCGGCATTCCAAAATGATTTAAAGTTTTCTTTCAGGTTCTTTTCAGGGAAATTAAGATGGTCAGATTATTCTCCAGAGGGAATAATAACCAGGCTGTTCCTGTTGTACAAAAAAATCATTACCTTTAGAAGTTTCTAAAGAACATATATTTGTAGGATGTTTTAGGATTGTTATCCTTTGAAAAGTTTAGGATTTCTTTTAATATTTCCTTACTTAAAGAGGGTTTAGGTTTTAGCTCATTCAGAGTCTCTAAAGTTTCTTTTAAAATCCTAATTTTCACTTCAATTAATTGTTTTTTAGTCTAAATCTACGCTTTTTTTTTTTTTTTTTAGAAGCCTTAATGCAGCATGTTCTGAGGTTTGTCTCAGAGGTTTACAGCCTTTCCAGAGTTTTCATCAGAGCCTCTGCTGCTAAAACATGCTGAAAGTGTCTAAAGTTGTGGAAAACATCAACATTTCAGAGTTTTTACTGTTTTCACTCAATATTTGTTTAAGACATTTAATAGCTTTCTATAAAGTGTTTCTGTAACATTTTTAAGGCAGAGTTTAATGAATCCAGATGCCATTAATAAATGTCTGGGTCCTGAGATTCTGGATTTTGTCTTCATATATTTTTTGTGTTAAAGAGTAGAAGCATTTTTCAGTGAATGAAAACTCTGAATGGCTAAAATCACTGAGAACACTGAGATTTCTTAACCTGAGATGTTCTTGTCTGTTTTCAGATGATGAAACATCCTCAGGTTCTTCTAGATTGATCTGTTTTTGGAAATGAAAATTCATTAGAAGCTCATCATGGTTTTTGAGTCCTTTTTTAAAGTCGTTGGGAAGTCATATTTAAATGTCAAATTATTCTGGCTGAAACATGTATATAAACATACTCTTTATCAGATGGTATTGTTCTAGCCTGACGTAGTCCGACTCAATTCTAATCAGAATATGAGTCTGATACTGCTCCATAGAGCTGTGATTATGGGGCGTGTTTTCAACGAACCAGGAAAAAAATGCCTCTGCACTCAATTGGATAGACCTACAACCAATAAGAGCAACGGAGTGCGTGACGTATGTTAAGCGAGGCATAGTTGTTGTCCACAACAATCAAAGCGTGCAGTTTCACGCCTAGAATAAGAAGATGAGACTTGATCGCGTTTCTCTGTTCCTCTTTTAAAATTAATTTGCTGTCAATATCTTCTAGAACAGACCTAATAGCAGAATCTACTCACCCAAACTCTCCAGCGGCAGCCATTATTGTTGTCACCCTAGCGCGCTTTGGTCACGTGGTTGATAACGTTACTCTTGATCATCTGTCCATCATCGTATAAAGCCCGCCCTGACAATTTGATTGGATCGCCTGACAGTGGGCGATAATACTCGCGCTACTATGGAGCAGAGCCAGACCGAACTTCCCCGAACTCAAACCTTGTGGGCGGGACTAAGTTCGGACTGGCACCCAGGCTAGTATTGTTCCAAAATTTAGAAAATTTCTATTCTGTCTTAAAATCTGTGCTGTTTTTTTTTCGTTATCTTATGCAGGCCAGTTAGTTATCTAACAACTTACAACAGTTAGAACAGCAGTTTCTCTATGACTTTAATAGGACCCATCTGACAACATGAAGTAGGCAGAAAGATTAATAAAATCCTCAAAAATGCTATGATTGCAACAGTTTTATGGCAACTTGACTCAAACATCGAAGTCACTTTAAATGGATCTCTACTAAAGAAGATCTCTGGTATGGTTAAAAAAGGCGTCATTATTGATGAGCTGGAGGCGTTTGGCGACGAAGATCAGGCTGAGATTCCTCAGGATCGCCGTGAGAAGCTGCTGTCCGATGATGCATCATGTTTGCAGCAGGTTAAACCAACAAAACAGGAACCTACTGAGTTTTAAAAGGCTTTTCAAGATGGGTCAAATTATCAGAGACTGCTGCGCTCATTAAAAAGTGACGTTTTTAAGAACTTACTTGTATTATTACTTGTTTTAAGCCATATAAAATCACTTTATTGGTTGTTTTACTGCAAACAGCTGTTGTTGGTATTAAACCTAATGAAGACTTTTATCCAGACAAGTTTAGAGCATCAGAAATGTTATACATTAGGATTTCAGTCCTTTTGTTGACTACTTTAAAGTGTCGTTTTTTAGAGCAGCTTAAATTTAGCAATGAGAACCAAACAGTTGATTTAAAAAGTCTAATTTATTCAGCAGAAACGGGCATTCCTTCTTCTCTTGGACAACTTTACGCCTCGTTGGAATGCATACTTTAAAAATTGAGCTTTGCGCTGTGAAAGGAACTCCTTGATGTTTTTGTTGCATTCAGTTCCTGATTGCAGCTCTAATAAAGACCCAGAAAGCCTTTGATCGACTGTCGGTGCGTGTTTTTTTGTGCGTCCATCTGCCCCGCATAGACAAATCCTGAGAAACACACACACCAACACACACACACGGCTGCATTGAATAGAAGTGAGTTACTTTAATGAGAGTGAAATTTAAATCCAAGACATTGTCCGGCTTTCGGGCTGCAGCCAAGAAAAGCAGGTTTCCCTTCTACACAAACACACCACTCAATGACGTAATGCTTCACCGGAGCTGAGACATGTGTTGTATCAAAGCCAGTCACCTGCTGGGAGGCCAAATACATTTCAATTATTTTTATTGTCTTCCCTTTACAAGAATTTACACACGAGTAGAAACAATAAAAGTTTGCAGCAGTTTTTAACCCACCACACTAAAACCTGGAAGCTCTTTCCGAACCCCAGAGATCCCATGCAGACATCTGACACCTCTGAAACCGCCTTCAGGAAACCTTAACCCCGACACTTAAAGGGTGCTCAGGTCCTCAGACGTCTTTCAGAAGCACCAAAAACTTATTTACGCTCGTTGAACCCGTTATTCGCCCTCCATCTCCATCAATACAACGTTTATTTAACACCTAGGAAGTTCTTGAAACTCTTGGCAACAATCAGAGCTCTTCCTAAACAAAAAAAAAAAGGTCCTTGGAAACTTTCCAAAATCCCAGGAGACAACAAGTCGCTCTCTCTTCTTTCGGAAACCAGAACCAGGACTTTTTGAACGTCAAAACGTCTTTAAACATTTAATTGGTTCAACTCTCGTTTTCGTCTGTTTTTTTCCCCATTTTTTTACTGAAATTTCCAAAGTTTTTAGTTTGTTTTACATATTTAAAAGTCCTTAAATGCAGTTCTTGAGATGCTGTCATTGAAAATCCTTTGGGTCGACATTACAGCTACAGATTATATTATATGCATTCTCCCCTTTGACCACAGCTGTTCACATTGCACCTTTATAATAATCATCATCTTCACTTTAACATAACCAACACAGAGACCAACAACATGGAAATAAACCACATTTATTAACATCCTCGCAGTTTTACTAATCTGACCAAGACTGATATGTTAAAAAAAAGGCTTGATAAATGTCATTGGATACAAATATTAATGATATAAAATACTGATATACACAAACATTAGGACAAATATGAAATGCTTTAAAGTCGTTGGAAAGCGGCCGTTCCATCGTTGCATTTCCGAATTCTCCTGAGTGGTGCACGACTTTACATGAGTGAATAAAATGAATGTGATTGATCATTTATCAAGGGGGCGGGATTGTTGTGGCAGAAGGTTTGTAAGCACGTTTGGTTGTGGCCTGTTTGTCAGAAGCATCTTGCTAACCAGTTAGCAACTTAGAGCTAGTAGGTTCCCAATGGGAAATTCCATTGGGACCAAGTAGCACTAAATTGGTGACTTAGAAACGACACTGTCAAGGAACGCTATGGACAGAGGAAACATGCAAGAGGAGGAGAGTTTAGTGTCGGAGGTCGTGGATGAGTCTCCTCCGTCATACATTTTTTATTTAGAGGAGGAAAGCGGGACGAAGATGTTGTGGAAGAGGACGCCAGGGCGGCAGAAGCTTGGTTTGGTGTAGAAGGCTTACAGCCGTACATGTTTGAGCCCTTGCCTCGCAACGCTGCCAGTTCTGTTAGCTCTACGCCTGCTGAAGACACAGACGTCCATCCCCGTGAACACTGGGACGGAACTCAGCGGGAAAGGAAATGATTCTTATTTCTTACCTGTCAATCAAATAAACCGATTGACAGATTACCGTTGATATATGATTGGCTGAATTTAGGTGTTCAGGCTGATGTATAACTAACTGGCCTGCAGAAGATGACAAAAAAAAAAAAAACTGAATTTAAGACAGGATTTTTTAATAAATAGAAATGTTCTAAATTTTGGGACAATTTGGTCTTATAAAGAGTACATTTATATACATGTTTAAGCCAGAATGATTTTGACGTTTTAATATGATTTCTCTACGACTTTAAAGGGCTTTCTTGCCTCAGGAGGTCTGGCAGAACTCTTTGCTGTCCTTCCCAAAAACTTTTAATTTAACATTTAGCAAGAGAGATTATGAGATTTATTTTATTTATTTATTTTCATACCAGGGTTGTCAATATTATCTATATAAATATATATATCTTTAAAGTATCAATAATCAAATGTTGGATCTAGTTCGATTAGAGCTGGTTATATTGATATCTTCAAAAGATCATGAATGTAAAAACCATGATGTTAAATATAAAATGAGACTATGTTAGACCAATGTTAGTAACATTCTGAGCGTAAAAGAAAATCTGTGAATGAATTAAATCCAAAATAACCTTTAAATCCTTTTTTTTTTCTCTATCTGGAATACATGCATCTTTCGTTTTACAATTTAAACCAGCTGTGAAAATAACTGGGTCTGTGTACAAACATGAATTTTGTTACATAAAATGTTGAAACAGAGAAGAGGATTTTGCTCATAACCACATTGAATGTAATGATAATAAAAGGAAGAGGGGATGCATGTATCTCAGCCTACTGGACTTAGTGTAAGCCGGCTGTTCTGGCGTATGATCCAACTACTCTTCAGTGCCAGTTTTATTTATTTATAATTAGTTTTATGATAAAAAGCAAATTAGGTTTCTAACATTTATGGTGTTCCAAGTGCAAACATTTCAAGACACGCTTGATCACTGTGCAGTGCGATTTTGAGTTGGACTTTTTTTTATTTTCTTTGCTAAATTCAAGTATTAATACTTAATACATTGTTACATTGAAGGACATTCTCTGTGGTATGATGATATGGTGCATTAGATGTGAGGAGATCTCACAGCTTCTGGATATTTGTGCTGCATTTCAGTGCTGATTGAGAAAGAGGGTTTAATTTAATGAATCATATGAGAACAGCATATATGGATAACCATTGGAGAAGAACAACAGATGTGAAATGAATAAAATTTAAACATACCACACATCTCATGAACAACACGTTATTTTTTTTATTTGTTTCTTTTTTAATTTTAATCGGGGAAAAATCACTTAAATTAGAAGTAAATTGCTGCTGTAATCTCTTAATCTTTTAATAAGTCATGTAACTTGCTATGATCATGGGTTTATTATCTATCTATCTCTAGCAACTTTCTATCTCTAGATAGATGGGTAGGTTTATATCAGAAGTTGCTCACAGTGATCCCTAGGTGTACTGAAAAGTTAGAGGGAACATTTCTATAGACCAGTTGTAACCAATAAAAAAATATCAGAAATAAAATAAGTTTTGTTTTTTTTGCATCCATGTTATGCATTGAATAAAAAAAAAAAATAAATAAAAAAATTCATTTTAAAATCTAGTGTTTTTAGAGAACAACAATCAGTTTGGTATATAAAAAACTTCCTGATTTCCATATTTTATAAAATGCTTGAACTGACTGTTTGTTTTTTTTCTGTCTTAATGTTGGCAGTGGGTTTTATGCTGCCCTGCAAGGCTTTAAACCTGGTTTGAATGGAGACAAAGCCATTCTAAAGCACATATCAAGGAGCTCATTCTGAGCCTGGATCAATATTTATTTTTGATTCTGTTCATGGTGGAGAATCCTGCTTCACAGCAGCAGGTTGAGCCAAACACCCTCTAAATGTGCAGGGTCATCTTTGAGCACCATTTCACTTTTCTTTCACCAGTTCACCACAGTTCTTCCAGCAGTCCACACTTCCTGCTCTCTTTTTCTCATCATCTTCTCCTTCTTTCCCATCGCCCGGCTTGCCACAGGTTTACCTGCTGTGTCTTAAAGTAGCATCAGCAGCAACCCAGACTGACAGCAGCTCATTAGATAATTTTTATCACGTGTAGCCTGGTGCCGGACGCTCCAGAGGGCTTTACCGTATTAACAGGAGAAGAGGCGCAAGTGAATTTAGACACTGCGGTAATTTATAAATGTTTTAAATCAGGTTGGGTCTAGCCAGCAGGTGGGTCCTGGTCCGCTAATCTGGGACCTCTGCTATAGACAGATTTAAAATAAAGATATATTATTAGTAGCTCTGGTATTGATACCAAAGATGTGTTGTTGTAATGACTCAGAACAGAGGGACCCAGAATTCAGGCAAGAAAGACAGAGGGATAACTTAAATGCATTTATTTAAAATGACTGGCTATGGATCTGCAGTATCTGCGGCTGGGGCGTCTATGGCAGGAGAGAAACACAGGTTAGTGACCACAATAATCTGATGCAGGATGATTTTGAACGTATGAGTCACTAACCTGATTTAACAGTTCAGTCCGTGTCCAGAGAACGAGGATGATGATTCCAGACGCAGAAGGCTGGAGAGCTGGCAGGAGGTCAGATCCAAGCAGACAATGGAAGGAGGGATAATCCAGGTTGAAGTCAGAAGGCAGATCCAGGTTCAGTCCACGAGAAGAAACCAGCAGATATCCGAAGACGGGTCAGGCAGATGGATCAGATGGGGGCAGGCAGGCTCAAAAGTCTGAATACAGAGATGGGTCAGGATCAGGACACTATTAGAAACACTAGAAAACTCTCACATCGAAGGCTCAAGAACAATCTGGCACTGATGGCTTGGACCAAGCAGCTTAAATAGAGGCAGGAACAGGTGGATCAAATGAGCAGTAATGAGAAACTAGGCAGAGTTCAACAGGTGAATAAAATGAGCAATTGAGCCAGCTATCAGTGCCAAGTCATGACAGTTGTTTGCATAATTCTGCTATTATTAATGTGAAATTTCTAGATTATTTTGTACATTGCAAGAACACCTCAGAAATTCTTGGGTAATTTATTTAACATTTATTTGCACCCTTTTTTAACTAGCATAAGTTGAGTTACCATGATCAGTGTAACTATTAAAGTAAGTTTTTCATGGTGATAAGATAAATTTTTTAATCCCATGGTTGGGGGGTTGATATCAAGTTTGAAATGTTAGAATCGACCTTTATGAAACAGGACTGTCATCATGCTGTTTTTTGCTTTTCTTTTCTTGTCTTTGAAATTATTATATTACTATTTATACACGCCGTCTCTGCCTGATAATGACGTGTTTAAGGACTGGAAACATGTAAGGAGGAAGCAAACATTTGCGTCACTATAGAAAGCTTTGATCACGACCTCAGATTGAATCAATCGTTTGGAAAAAATCAGCCGATTCCTTTCAGTTGTCTCGTTATCAGCATCTGTAGAAAAAACCCAGCAGCTGGAAAGAGTTGAGATTCTGTGTTCTGACCCGAACTTTTACAGCCTTCTCAGTAAAGAGTAACTGATATCAGACATCAGAGTTAACAACCTCCAGCTCTCCGCCTGTCTGACCGCCATCACTGTGAATGCTGCCATCTGTCAACGCCTTTCTGTGTGTGTGCAGCTCTAGCTGCATGCCTAAGCAGCGCCGCCTGAAGCGTGAATGGGCCTGTAGGTCTCCTTTCTCCCTCTGACTGACAGGAATGCATTTAGCCAGGCTGTGATGAATGAACCCATGTGCATATGAAGGTTCTGCTGCCACGCCCCCTCTGGCAACAACATTCTACTCCCTGAGCTCGGACCTTTCCGTTCCTCCTTTAGGATCATGCTTTTCTTTAGCCCATCCTGAATATAACACCATAGATCCATCACAAAAAGACTCAGAAGAAGCAAGAGTCATGGTTTTAAACTTTAAACTCCTCTGGTTATTGGAGTTATCAGATGAGGAATTAATAAAAAAAGGTCTTCAATGACTGTTGTGCACCACAGAAGTGTGATCAATACCTAAAACTTTGGCCTGAATATTAATTTTAAATTTTTTTTCCGTGAGTTAACTAACAACATCATACTTTGCGTGTTTTGAACAATATGTGTGACATTCATGCATGAGCTTTCATCTTTTATCAGACGTTTTTAATAAATCTTCCCATAATAGATGACATAAACATTTATAAATGCATCACAATCAGTTTCTCCTCATTCTTCGGGTCAAAGGTCGCGCTTAAACCCAGAGAAATCGACGTCTTATAGCTGTGGTCTTCATATCCAGAAAGTCCGGGTTTAAATATCACAGGATCATCAAACCATTTCCCTCCTCAGCCTCTTTTTTTCTTCCTTTTTCTATTAATGAAAGGATAAGAATATTAAATAATAGTTTTTTTTTATTATAACTTTGATCCCAAAAACAATTTATTTGGTGAAAATATTAAAATACTAACTTTTATGTTTTCAAACTTTACCACTGCTTCACCATTTATTTTGAGCTGCTATAAGTCTTATAGGTTTTTTTATTTAACAATTATAAATTAAATTTCTCTCTTTTCATTTACTTTAATATATTGCACGAAAACTTGACTAATTTTAAGGATATAAAAAGACGCATAGAGATATTTATGATTATTATATATATATATATATATATTTTTTTTTTTTTTTTGTGTGTGGTTTTTTTACTCTTCTGTTCCAAATTTCCGAATTTTTTTTTTGAAATTTAGAAATTAGGATTTTCTAGGTGGAACCATTACATCCTGTTCCTGTTAGAGGAAGTGGCTCAGTCTCACCTGTTACCACAGCAAGTAAAGGAAACTTTCTTCTCCATCGATTATAAATCCGATGTTCTGAGGGTTAAAAGGGGAGGCATTATTATTATTATAAAGTCGTAGGGAAATCATACTTGAATGTCATATCATTCTGGATTAGACTTGTATATAAATGTACTCTTTATCAGACTTGTCCCAAAATTTAGAAAAAATTCTATTCAAAAAAAATATATATATCTCATCATGTAGTTCCTAATGAACATATGTGTTGCAGACAGACCTGTATTAACCTTCAGGTCTGTAAACGCGCTGCGATCCCCCAGAATAAGCTGGAGAAAATGCTAAATCGGTTGATTACACAATCCGATGCCAAATAGGTCATCCTATTAAAATATGTTTGCATATAGTTTTATATAGCATGAATAATTTCCACAAACTAAACATGTTTGACTGTGCAGATTAGAGACGGTTAATGTAGAAAGATTAATGGCGTATCCTGCACCGAGCTTCCTTCATCCTTCTCTCCTCCTTATCAAAGATTCAGACCTCCTTTAATGTCCAGGATGAAACATTAAAAACTTTGATAAAAGCCTCACAGCAAAAGGAAATCTGATAATAAAATGGCAGCTTTGTTATCATCGGAGGATGAGTCACCAAAGCGCAGTAATAAAGTAAATAAAGTAAAAGGCTCTAGTTTAGTCAGAAAACAAGATCATAGTGCTTATAAATACAATCTAATTTTTTAACATGCTTCAATTTAAGAAACCACAGTGACATTAAAGTGGTGTCATGGTGGATGGATGACATGGTCTCTGTAGTTGAATCCATCCAATAATTTATTGAATGACTTTATTGATCTCGCGGTGGAGGAATTTACTCGTTACATCAGCTCAGATAGTCAAAAGAGAAGAAAAAGGTTTATGGGATATATACAGTATATACAGTGCCAACATATGACAACTTTTTTTTTTATATATAACAGGATTATTATACAGGCTTATTGCACAGGGTGTTTGCCTAGGTATTTATAGAGATTGTTAGTAATTTAGTGGTTAGTTGTAATCTCATCTGTCTGGGTGAAACCATCTCAGAGGTTTTGGTCTTTGTCTGTGGAAGTTGAACCCATTTCTGATGGCAGAGGCGTCCACTTCCATGTCAACAGACGTGAAATCCTGCTGTTTGTCTCTTGGTGACATTTAAGTCTCGTCTTTTAGCATCTTGCTTTCTATTCCTGTAGTCAATGCTTTTTAAAATGTTGCTTCTTCCTCTTTCTATTCATTCCTGTTGATTGTTTTCTAGTTGGTCCATTAGTGTCAATGCCTCCTTTTCTTTTTTTCAGCTGATCCTCCTCTGGTTTCCTCTTTGTTAGCTTGTCATCTGTCCTAACCTGTCCCACTGTAGCTTTTGGACTCAAACTCTCCTCCTCTGGATCAGGGGCGGAGCTAGAGGGGGGGCAGGTCACCCTTAGCCATTTATTGGCCACCCCTTTAGCCACCCCAACCATTTTATTCTTTCTAATACAGACAGTGGCAGCAGTAATACTCTAAGGTGGAATATTCAAAACATTTACATTTTTTGTGGTTAATTATGCACATCAGTATACTAACATTAAAGTCATCATCTTTTCAGAACTATATATGGGGTAAAATGATCAAAATAAAATGTCTCTGCAGTCATCTAGGACTCTTCAGTGGAATCATAGTTAAATAATTATTTTAATAAGAACTTAAATAATCAATTTATGTAGACATTAGTACTTGTAAATATCTATTTTATGCAGAATGATTATTGATAAAAGTAGGGAAGTAATGACAATGGAAAAGATGTTTGCCCCAGAACTCAATCCTGAAAGAATTTTAACCAGTATACCTTTTATCTAGAAAGCACGGATGTTTAAATATATGCGTCTATTTGTAAGTAAAGGCTTTAGGAAAGTATAGTTTGTCTTTCTTTAGAAAATATGGAAGTTTTGCTCGATCGTTTTCCTGTAAGAACCGTGTAGATTGACCCTGAGGTTCTGGCGCCTATCTACCTTCGCCCCCCCTCAGTGTACATTGGGTGAGTCCTGGCCACCCTTATAAAGATGTTCTGGCTACGCCTCTGCTCTGAATCTTCTCCTAAATCCCATTTTACTCTTAGTTCTCCTGCTTGTGATGCTTTCTGTGTTCCTGTTGTGTTTCGCTGCGCATTCTTCGCTTCATTCATTATAGATCCATCATGTTCATCAAGTTTTTCCTTCTGCTCTTGGGTCCTGCTGTGAAACTACCTGAAACCTTCACAGCTAACTTGCTTGGCTTCCAGAACTGGACTTTTTTTGGGTGTAACCATGTTGTTCACTCGCACTGTAACAGTCAGGAGCGTCTGAGGTTTTTAGATTGTTGCGATAATGTGAACCTGATGTGATACAGCTGTGTGATGTCTGTAGTTCAGCAGTAAGCTGATAGATGATGTCCAGACCAATGGATCATGACTGTATGAACCGATTTCAGACTAAATGAGTCATCAGAGCCCAGCAGATTCAGGTTTCCTTCAAACTGACAGAGTTGCTGTTTGTCTTCTGGCGTCTTTGTCTTGATCTGACTAACCAGGGGGTGAACAAACCCCCACATGTTTTGCTGCCCCAGGGGGCCCCCCGCTGACCCGCCTCCCAAAACACTGAAAGAAGAAACGAAAGAGGACAAAAACAGAAAGAGAGGCCTCACTGTCACACTACGCCTCTCCCCCCCTTTTCTTTCCGCAGAGTTTGTCTTTCTGCTGCCCGCCGACATTTGAATAATCGTTTGATATCCATCAGTCTGAGCCTGAGGAGCCGAAAAAAAAGACAACCGGCACCAAGCAGCCTCACAATCAAAAGGCAAACACCACAAAAAGGCTAATGCCTGCTGCATCTCGGCTCTCATCAGTCTCCCATGATTCTTCAAAACTTTTAATCTTCAAGGTCCAGGACTTGGATCTGTAACTCAAACTGAGAAGAACAAGATAAAAAATGTTAATAAATGCCTCAGGATCCATTTGATATATAAACAGGAGGCATCAGATTTTAAAAATGGCAGCTTTGTTTACTGTTAGGATAAAATCTTTGTTGACTTTATCATCACAACCATAAACAATATTTGCAAAACACTTTAATTATTTTTTCATGATGTGTATTAAATGCCAACCATTTTCAACATTTAATACACATTTTACTGAAAATATCAAAATAGTGGTTAAACCTTTACTTTATTAAATTGAATGTTTGACTATTGCAATGAAACTGTCAACAAAGTATTCAGAATCAAAGTATTTAGATTATTATTATCTAGTATATAGATTATTCTTTGCATTGATTCTTAGTTTGGTTTATGATATAAAACACATCTTCACATGTTTTCAAAAATATCTGAATTTAAAATAATCTGAAATGAGCTTTACAAAATAATATTTTCAACTGTTTTTATTTTCTTTAAATATGTCATATGTTTAAAATAATTTCTTTGTACTTTCTGGATATTGGTCATTGTGTCATTTAGGCTGAGACATTCAAATTTAATTTTTATTTTTATTTAAAAGAAAAATAGTTTTGGGCTTTTTATTTATGAATTTTCCTAAAGTTATTCTCTCAGCAAAATAAAAAAAAAAAGATTTAAAACAAAAAGTAGTTTTATCTAACTGCCCTAATTAATGGCTATTTATTTTTTATTTTACATTTATTTCATTTTTAAAAAATATGTTTCTCAGATATAAGGCAGACTAACACAGCTCTAAACACTCAAGATGACAGAGGCACTAAACTGCAAAAAAGAATAAACTTGTTTAAGATAAAAGTGTGGTAAACTCAAATTTCTACTTGTTTTTTTATAATTCCACTCAATTTAATTAGTAAATTTTTTCTTTGTTAGTCGACTGGATGTTCTTCTCTCCCAGAGAAGGCACGCTGTTTCTAACTCACCGTGTTGAACCTACCCTGGGTGATTATTAAACACACAAATCACTGTTAAAGTATCTAAACGTGCATCTTTGGCTTATTTAAGTGGTTTATTTGTTACACAGTAAATCAGTGATGAAATTAATTATCAACAAGAGTTTAATTTAACTCTACTGGATTTGCTTTGATAGAACTAGGAGAAAATGGTTGGTGTCCAGCCAAAAATAAATGAGTTTATGTGTTGATCTGGAATGTTGCATAGGACTGCTCTAACTGGCTGACTGGCTGTGTTGGGTTGCAATCTGTTAATGACCGCTAATGTCAAGATTTAGAAAAGAATTCAACTCAAACAGACTTTTATTAGGAAACGTGGAATCTGCAATTCAGCAGCCATAGTGTCTAAGGCAGGAATCTCTGTAGAAGGAAAACTTTCGGTAGGTTAGAGTTCACATAAATCTGATGGGGGATGATTACGAATGCGTGAGTCACTAACCTGCTCTTAGAGTTTAGTCCGTTCCCAGAGGAAAGAGTGGAATTCAGCTGCCAACAGATCCAGTTCCAGGAGCCGAAGCCTTGTAGACTGCAGAGCAGATCCAAGCAGATGAAGGAAGGTAGGACTTTCTGAAAGCCCAAGCCGGTGTTGAAGAGGTTCACAGGAGTCTGGGCCAGAAGATCAGAGATCCAGGTTACCAACAGGTACCAAAGGGAAATCCAGGTCGAAGTCAGTCGGCAGGTCCAGGTTCAGTCCACATGCAGAATCCAGCAGGAGTCTAAAGACAGGTCAGGCAAATGGGATCAGAATAAGAAAAGGCAGGCTCAAAGTCAGAAGACAAACGGGTCAGGATCAGGCAATCAGAACAACAAACAGACAAGCTAGAGAACTCTTACCAAAGGCTCAAATAATCTGGCACTGATGACTGGGAGCAAGCAGTTTAAATATTGATTAGAATAGGCGAGACAGATGAATGGTGATAAGAAACACAGGGCGGAGCTAGGCAGGTGGATGGAATGAACCATTAAGTCAGTCATCAATACTTGCAGTTCTAGTTATTATTACATTTACAAATATGTTATTTAATCTAACCATTAAAAAAAAATATTTTCTTGGACTCAGTCTGGATAAGTTCAGGTATTATAACCCTTAAAGTTATTTATTACCCTGTTTTCAATCTCTTGAATTTTGTCTTCAGTAAATAGTTCACTTTATTAAAGTCTAAACTAGTTTGGTTTCAGTCTGGACTACGACTGACTGTCTATTCTAACAGACGATAAAGATCTTTTAAACACAAAGGTTCTGTTCTTCTTCTCACCAACAGAATAAAAATGCTGAACAAGCAGATAAGATGCCGAAGTTGTGAGAATGGGAACAATCAGAACGCTGTTGGCTTCATATGAAGCAGGGTAATCAGGTTATTCTCGTAAACTACCACCATCATCATTGTTGTAGCATACTGTCATTCTCAGTCCCTCATGTCACGACTGAAGGGAATCAAAACATGAGAAACACTGTTGGTTCTGAGGCTTTGGCTCAGGTTCAGAACGCAAGTCGATGGTATTTCAGACGTTAGGTGACTGGAAATTCTCATCTAAATGGGTAGTTTTCTTTTACTCATTGATGAAAAGTATATATTGTTAAAATATGTTGTTGTGGGTCTTGCAGCCTAGTGGTTAGGGCATGGAGCTTGGAATCCTGAGGTTCCGAGTTCAAGCTTCACTCCCACAGCCTGCCACTCTGGGTCCCTGAGCAAGACCCTTAGCCCCACACTGCTGTCCAGGCACCGCACAATGGCAGCCCACTGCTCCCCAAGGGGATGGGTTAAATGCAGAGAGTTCACTTTCCAATGTGAGATCCATAAAATTCAATTGTTATTATTTTATAGATTATTTAAAAATATTAAATGATAACCTTCAGTTGTTCTTTCATAGATCTACCTGCTTTAAGTCAATCTCCATGACGATGTGTCTGAACTTCCTCACCTTTGTGGCATTAAGCTGGGCCTTCGGTGAACAGTAAATATAGAGCTCATTAAAGCTTGGTCCAACTTAAGTCCAGACAGGTTTCTGATTCTGGGTTAGTTTCTATCAAAGCTCTACTGAAGGATTTTATTTATTTATTTTTAATATAGATCAATTTAGATTATGTCAACAACCTCTGAAATGTTTGAAATCCTGGATGAAATCCCCCTCTGCATCCCTGCTCCCTACAGGGAGAGCATGCTGCTGGTCCATCCTATCTCTATGTTTAGGTGAAGCAACTGTTTAAAACATGCTCTCCCTGTAGGGAGTGGGGATGCAGAGGGGGGCTGCACCCCACGGATGAAGTGAGGACCTTTGAATGCAGAGTACAGCTACTGCTTCTCCAAAAACAGTCACTGTCCATCTGACCAGGTTGCATCCAACATGCCTTCTTTTGCTGGTTTTACAGATGTGTCCTATGGGACACATGTGTCCTGTGGGTCCTAAGGACGTTGCCATGGCAGCCCTGGTTGCTCCTGTAATAATAATGTAGGTCTGCTGCTGGTCCATCCTATCTCTATGTTTAGGTGAAGGAACTGTATTATGGATGATGGATGGATGATGGATGGATGATGCATGGATGATGCATGGATGATGCATGGATGGATGGATGGATGGATGATGGATGGATGGAAGATGGATGGATGTATGAACCATGGATGGATGTATGATGGATGGATGTATGATGGATTATGGATGTATGGTGCATGGATGGAGGATGGATGGATTGATGGATGTATGATGGATGGATGGATGGATGGATGGATGGGGGATGGATGGATGGATGGATGGGGGATGGATGGATGGATGGATGGATGTATGGTGCATGGATGGAGGATGGATGGATTGATGGATGTATGATGGATGGATGGATGGATGGATGGATGGATGGATGTATGATAGATGGATGGATGGATGATGGATGTATGATGGATGGATGGATGGATGAATGTATGATGGATGGATGGATGGATGGATGGATGGGGGATGGATGGATGGATGGATGGATGGATAGATAGAAGGTTGGTGAATGTAGGATGGATGGATGGATGGATGAATGTATGATGGATGGATGGATGGATGGATGGATGGATGGATGGATAGATGTATGATGGATTATGGATGTATGGTGCATGGATGGAGGATGGATGGATTGATGGATGTATGATGGATGGATGGATGGATGGATGGATGGATGGGGGATGGATGGATGGATGTATGATGGATGGATGGATGGATGGATGGGGGATGGATGGATGGATGGATGGATGGATGGATGGATGGATAGATAGAAGGTTGGTGAATGTATGATGGATGGATGGATGGATGGATGGATGGATGAATGTATGATGGATGGATGGATGGATGGATGGATGGATGGATGGATGGATGGATGGATGGATGTATGATGGATTATGGATGTATGGTGCATGGATGGAGGATGGATGGATTGATGGATGTATGATGGATGGATGGATGGATGGATGGATGGATGGGGGATGGATGGATGGATGTATGGTGCATGGATGGAGGATGGATGGATTGATGGATGTATGATGGATGGATGGATGGATGTATGATGGATGGATGGATGGATGGATGGATGGATGGATGGATGGATGGATGGATGGATGGATGGATGTATGGATGGATGGATGGATGGGGGATGGATGGATGGATGTATGGTGCATGGATGGAGGATGGATGGATTGATGGATGTATGATGGATGGATGGATGGATGGATGGATGGATGGATGGATGGATGTATGGATGTATGATGGATGGATGGATGGATGGATGGATGTATGATGGATGGATGGATGGATGGATGGATGGATGGATGGATGATGGATAGATAGAAGGTTGATGAATGTATGATGGATGGATGGATGGATGGATGAATGTATGATGGATGGATGGATGGATGGATAGATAGAACGTTGATGGATGTATGATGGATGGATGGATGGATGGATGGGGGATGGATGGATGGATGGATGGATGGGGGATGGATGGATTGATGGATGGATGGATGGATGGATGGATCGATTATGTATGAATGGAACATGAGTGGATGGATGGAACATGAGTGGATGGATGGATGATGGTAGTTGATCCCTTTGTCATCCAAATAAAGAATCAGGCTAAAAAGTTCATAAAAAAGTCCCCCATTCATAATCCTAGGTTATTATTATAATCATAAATCCTGAATAAGACCATTTGTTGAACGTTTGTGGTCATAATGGTAAATATTTATGTTAAAATCCAGAATGTATGTGAGCAGAAATCACAGAGGTCTCATTCTGGCTTAATGAACAGCTCACTGTCTGGAAAGTTGCCCTCACAGCCTATATAACCATATATTTATGACTACAGGCCAATGAATGAATGAATGAATGAAAGAAATCTGCTGGTTGTTTTGAGCAACAGTAAAATCCAATCAGCCTTAACTGTGTCAGCCTTTCAGAGCCAAACAAACCCTCTCTGTGTGCCAGCGCTCTACCTGTGGACGGTGTTGTAAAGCTCGCACACATTAACAGCCTTTATGGAGCGTTGAGAAAGTTCCTTAACAACCAGTATATTCAACAGGAAGACACGCCCTCGGAGCGTTTGAGACAGAGGCAGCCTGTCTCTGAGTCCCTTTCAGACCCGAGTCCTCTCCAGTGCAGAGAAGCTACCTGCCGATTATTATCAGTGAGGATAGAAAGAAGACGATTCCGATAAGGGAAAGAAAGGAGGAAGAGCGTCATGGCTGAACACAAACAATAACAGTGTGGAAGAGAAAAGGGCGCTCCTGTTTCTGGATGATCTCAGCGTTTTAGAAAAAAGGGAAATAAAGATGAAGTCACATCAGATTCCTGACATGCAGGGATGTCATGATTGTAGTGTAATGCTGGCAGCTGGGGTGGTGCTCTGATAAAGAGGGGCCCGGGCTCCAGCAGGAAAAAACGGCTCCTCACCGTCGATTTCACAACACCTTCCTCCTTTCTTTCTGTTTTGTTTATCCTGCTAATGGCGTTCCGTTATCGCCGATTGTTCTGCTTGTTTATAGCTTTATGATCCTGTTACCTCATTTTATCTATTGCTGTTATATTATTATGATCAGATTCTATCTTCATAACCCGAAGCCTCATCTAAAGGGGTGTTTTGTTGTTTATTTTTCACATGTTTTGTTTTTGTTTTTCAGCTTTTGACTCATTTTCTTCCTTTAATTCATCTTTTGAATTGTAGTTCAATATATAAATATGTTGGTGGTGATTTTAGGAACTTTTTATGGATTCACTGTTTCTGTTGTTCTTCAAGAGTCCTTCATTGTTTCTAACATTTGTCTCAAACTTGAAACCTGTTGTGTTGAAAACAGCTGCTTCCACATCTGTTCATAATTTGTTCTTTTGCATGGATGAAAGTTTGATTTTAGAAGTGGAGAGGATGCCAGTATTTTGTAATATAACAGAGTTCAGCGTGTTTTCTAGTTGTTATTCTGTGTTTGTTTCCTCCATTTTCTCTTACATCTCTGCTTTCGCTCTCCTGACAAAATATTGGATGCATGACCTGAACAATTGGACAATTTGTGGTGCAACAATCCATGTAGATTAAAAACACATAGTTTTACAATTATGAGCATAGATATATAAAATCACATTTATAGATTGTATTTTTTCCTTTTATGATTATATTAATAATATATAACAATAATACATTTGCTTTATCAGCACTTTTAATAAAAAAAAATGCTATACAAGGTTACTGAAAGCTTTAAAATGCGGTAAAGGATCTTGAAGTGGATCTGCTGCTTTATGGCGCCAGTGGAGGTGTTTTAGGAGAGGTCCATCCTCTTATGTCTCTTTCTTTTTTCAGACATTCTGGCTGCAAGCCTAATAACCAAAAACACAAACAAACACATGCAAGCACATGGGCCAATACACCTGATATAACAACCAGAGGAGGCTGGTGGAGTTTCCTCCAAGGGGGCTATAAATTCAAAATAGACGTATACCCAAAACCAATCAAACATATACTAAGTTACCACACCAGTATATTTATATGAATACCAACACAAACAAACATTATAAAAAAACATTTATAAAAACAAAACAGAATTCATGTACTTTTATGTACTTTTTGTACATAAATCTTGGCCTTATGAGGCTTTGTGAAGGTAAATCTGTGTTTTGCATGGTCCAATATTATTCCAAGAACCAAAAAAAGAATGTGCCAGTTTAATAATGGAGAAGCTATTAGTCAGATTTATATTTTTTTTATTTATAAAAACTATTTATTTTCTGAGAATATTTTTATTTAAGAGCAACTATGCAAACTAACAAACATCTAGAAAAAGTACACTATATTATATTGTTTTCCATGTGAATCCCAGATTGTTTATTCTTTGCCTTTTCTAGAAAGTGTTTTAAATCAGTCCTACCTGTCTTTATCCATGCTGGGTCAGATCCTGGTATTTTAAAAAGGAGGCAGGGAAAGTAGGATAAAGCTTTAGCCTCGCTGCATGCAGTTAGCCAAGCCTTCTTGCTAAACCGGGTCCTGGAAAGGGACGTTTCTTGCACCATTTTTCTCTCTCTCTCTCCAATACGTCTCCAACTCCACCGACTTAACCTGTCAATCACCTACAAAAAGTCTGCGCTGTGGCGGAAGGTGGTGAGCAAAAACACTTCCTGTTACCTCAGGTCGCAGCTCTCCTGCACCCCGAGCTCTTCTATACCTTTGTATTGCAGAGGAGCTACTGCGCATGTACGACGAGAGTCAATGGGCAAAGATTTTTGCGCCTTAGGCCGAAAATATGTCAGCAATCTGACGAAAAAAGGAAGGACACTTTACTAAACGCTTTACTTAAAGATTAAATATTTATCTTGCAAATCTAAAAAATATATACTCATATATTTCAAATTGGAAAATAAAATAAAATCTTGTTTTTTTCTTTTTTTATGTCTTAGTTAGGGTAATTGGGGTGCCCTAGCGCCCTCTACTGATTACAACCGTTTTAGATTACGTGACCCAAGAGATAAATGCAGACTCATTTACCTAATTTACAGCAGACTCCCTCACCAACTATCGTCTTTTGAGACCCACGTTTTTCTACAAGAATCTGGATTGTTTAAGTTATCTTAAAAAACATGTGTACTGTAACGTGAAATTGGTTTTGGACAGTAAAAAGTCCAGGGGACATGTCCCCTTTGTCAGAGTGCAGAGTTCTTATTAAACCCATTGAGTCTAATGTTTTTGGACCAAGAAACATTGACTAAATTAAAAAGGTGATTTAACATCATTATACGATACAATCAGTCAAACACTTTAGGAATGAAATGATTTCACAACACACACACTGGCTATTTATTTTTTAAATTTATTTATGCTTTTTTCAGCAGTAATTACTTCAACTATTTTGCTCAGTGAGAAGCAGCCAATCAGATGTTAGGGTTTCTGTGGAAGCAGTCCTAGTCCCGCCTTCTTGGCTTTGATAGATGCTTGACAATTTAACATATTTCATGGTTTGCTTGATTTCAGGAACATAACTGAATTTATTATATCATGAAATTATTATATTTACCTCTTAAACTGTCATTAATACTTACACCGAGGCTCAAAAAATTGATATTGGATAAATTCTTTATTTATTTCCACTTGTAATAAATCAATGGCATAATTTAAATCACTTTTTATTGTATAGTGCAATTGGTCACCCTACATGTCACAGTATTTTATTTACATGGATAAAATTTAAAAATCTTACAGTAATTTTACTGCTTTGTATTTACATAGAAAATATTCTGTTGTAACAACTAATTGTGGATCCGTTGATGCAGAGCAGTGATTTAATTTTGAGATTTTTAAAACAAGAACCCATCATATCCAAGCATTTCTGTGATTTTCCTTTTTTTTTTTTTTCACGGTTCTGCGACTGTCATGAAATCAGGTCAAAATAAAGTAATTTTCATGTTAGAAGGTTTTTAATTTAAAAAAGCTTTGCACACAGAAGCAACGGGAGGTTTCATCAGTACTAAAGCAGCAACAGATGCTCAATGCTAATGTTTTGAAAATGATAGAAAAACAGGTTTAATGGTTTTACTTCTAGGAAACAAATGGGCCTAAAAATGGTCGCTACGGTAATTGTTTCCCATTAAAGACAGAATAATTTTTTAAATCCTGGTTTTCTGAGGATAAACTGCAGAAACCTCCCACATTCATTCATTCCGGCTCTCCTTCCCGCTTTTCCTGTTTTCTCCCCATTTCCAGTCATTTCTGCTCCCGTCTTGTTTCTCACTCAGGTGTTTGTCGACTCTTTGAAGGAGCTGTAGATTTTCCTCCCCGTTTTTTTTTTTTTTTTTTTCTTCATCCAGTTTCTGATTTTGGCCCAAAGCCCGCTCGACGGCCCTCACAGAGATGGAAAAAGTTACCGGAGGTCTGGGTTGTGGGACCAAATGTTTTTGCACGTGAAGCTGGCTGAATGGCCTCAGTGTTTCTAAGGAGCCGGCTTTAATAATTCATGAGTCGTTGGTCCTGTTTTTACTCCTGATGTATGTTTTTGTTTGTGTTCAGATGTTGTTTTATGCTGCTGCATTATTTGAACCTAAAATTCTCTTTTTAATGTCATTTTATGACTTTATGAATGCAGATCCTGTATTTAAAAAAGCTTGATTAGATGGGAATAAAAATAGCTGAAAGGTGCTTTCTTTTTATCTGTTGTGTCTGCAGAGATCTCAGCATGAATAACCTGACTGTGGTGTCCAGTGGAGCTCTATCCAACCTGCACTTCCTGGAGGAGCTGTGAGTCATTTTATCTTATGTTTATCTCCTGCAGAAATGATCTTACCTCACATGAAACTTAATATGTGATCTCAGCAGTGAAATATAAGCAAGTATTCAATGGGTATTTGAACTATGTTGTGTCAATTATTAGATTTTCATTGAAGTTTCTAATTCTTAAAGTTTTTGTGTGTGAAATAATTTTTCAGAGCTTTGTTTGGCCTGCAGCTGTTGTTTTTATTGTCAGGGTTTCTGGTTTTTGGTAAATAAAAATCCTCATCTCCCGACATTACTGCATGGAGAAGCACCTCCTGCAGCCACAAGTCTAGGACTTTTTTGTTGTTGTTTTTCTTGCATCTTTTAGGAGGAAACTTGTCTGACTTGCTGCAGTTCTTTGAGGTTTGCAGACGTTTTTGGCTTTCTTCTCCCTTACCATTCATTCGAGGTCCAGACTTTAACTGGACAAGCTTGATTCTTTTCATTTTCAGTTATTCCATTGTATATTTACTGCTGTTCTGCTGATGACCCAGTTTGAACCAAAGAAGAAACTACAAATCAAGCCCAGATCATCACCCCTCCTCCTCCGTGCCAGCTGATATGAAGGGTTTAGTTTTTCCCAAAACATAGAGCTGAGCATTATGGAGGATTGCTAGAGGTCAGACTCTATCTTTCCACCGTTTTGTTTTGTTTTTGTTTGTTCTTTTTAAGTGTGATTTCTAAATAACTGTTATCTTCCATGTTTTTTGAGGTTGTTTTTCCTCACTTTACCTGAAGTTAAATTATCACTTATGTCTTATAATGCTGTTAAAGGCTAAGGTTGTTTAGCCTTTCTATTTAGATAATTTTTATTTTTTTAATGTTTCCATATTTTACATGCCTCTAAGTGTCTAATTGGAATTCATTTTCATGCATTTATCTTTAGACTAATTTTTTTTTTTTTGTCGATCTATTTCAAATTGTTTTAATTGTTTTATAGCACGTTTTTTGCCAGTTCATCGGGTACCACTGTCCTGCAAGTTTTAGCCGTCTCCTCGCTTCTCACCTGACTAACATGAAGGAATGATTAACAGGCTTCTGCACCACTCAGTGTCTGCTGAGGAGCTCATGCAGTGGTACTTTAGGAAATGAATATATATTATTAAATAATTTATTCAATAATTATAAAGGAAATAAACACATAATAAATTGTGCAATATTATTCACAATATTGATCACTCTTAATATTCATGTTTTCTACTTATTATTTGAAGCCTTTTTTAAATTTCTAATCTGTTTTCTTTTTATTTCCCATATTGCCATGTGGTAGCTCTTCTAATATATATTTTTTTATCATTATCAACCTTCATTTTTTTCTACTTCAAGTAATTTTTCTAAACATAAATCATCGGTTCCCCCCTATTTGGGGTTATTGGTGTATTTCAGTCACACATCTTCTTTAATGGCTGCAGTGATCCATAAACATCCACCTGGTCATCCAGAATGAAGATGCAGAGCATATTAGGTGAAATATCTGAGGATGAGTAAAGGTAGATAATGCATCTGATCTGTGGTCAGTGACCATCGGAGGTCTGAAGTTTGGGTGTCTGAGCGGGCAAGCAGATCAGATATCTTTAAGGATGCGATGTGTAATCTCATCTCTCCTCACCTCCCAGCAGCGTCGTGTCAAGTATGAGCGTTTTCCCAAAGCCGGGCCGGACTAAATTAAAAACCATCGAGGCAGCTGGGAGAGACGGGCTGACCTCACTGAGACCTGAACATGACTCTGGCCGATGTTCTGCTCTGCTGCCAGCTGTGTGTGTGTGATATTTGTCACGGCGGCATGAGAAACGTCACTACGGCGATAGGACACCGCAGGCACTCCGAGAGGCTGAACTCTGCATGGCCTCTGAAAAACAAACAGACCTGCAGGATTCATTATCCCTCGCTGTTTTTACTCCGCTTTGGAAGTCCAGGCTTACTGGAAGATTCTTGCAAACACAGAAATTAAAACCTGGCCTGAATTCAGAGCTCCTCAGGATGAGGTCCCTTATAAAACTATAAATGCATTCAGAACTCGTCCACGTTTTATCACCTTCCAGCCACAAACATCCATGTTTTTTGCTTGGTTTTTCCTGTCATATTTGTATAAGGAAAAAGAAGAAACGTGGTTTTACAACACTTAGAAATCTCATCCCTTTACTCCGATAGCCCTAAAATAAATCCAGTGTCATAGTTGCCTTCACAATTAAATTATTACTTTCTCATAGGCAGGTCGGAAAATCTGAAAAATTGGAACTGAGAAAGCGCAGGCCTCCACCAACCAGCTTATTTTCCTGTGTCACCATGTTAAAGCAGCATTTAGCAATATTTCATTATTTCAGATTACAACTGTCAAGGCTCAGAACAGAGGATCCAGGATTTAAGGCAAAACAGACAGTGGGATTATTCGAAAAGCATTTATTTAAAACCGGATCTGCAGTAGCAGAAACCTCTGCAGGAGAGAAACACCAAAATAATCTGATGGAGAATGGTTATGAACACGTGAGTCACTAACCTGGTTTGACAGTTTAGTCTGTGCCCAGAGAAGGTTTATTCCAGCCGGTCGCAGTGGACGCTGACAAAGAGGTCAAGATGATGAAGCCTTCAAGGCTGCAGAACTGGCAGGAGGTGAGATCCAAGCAGACGAAGAAAGGCAGGATAATCCATGTCGAAGTCAGAAGGCAGATCCAGGTTCAGTCCAGAAGAAGAATCTGGCAGCAGTCCGAGATAGGTCAGGCAAACAGATCAGAACAGGGGCAGACGGGCTCGAAGGTCCAAAAGCAAAACGGGTCAGGATGTAAACAATCTGAACACAATCAGTTACGCTAGAAAACTCTAACACCAAATGCTCAAGAATAAGGCAGGATGAGTGAGCAATCAAGCCAGTCATCAAACCAAGATCATGACGACAACAACCTTAAAACAAAAAAGAACTACAAATGTACTGAATTGGTGCTAATGTGTCCATTGGCTTGTCTCCTACATGATAATCATAACAAATTATGTATTTTTGTTAAACTCTGTAAAAGGAGCTGTGCTTAGACATCCTCTCAAGCAAAGGATTGCATGAATTGATAGCAGATAGAAACGTCATGAGGCCGGGCATACACTGCGTGATTTTTATTTTATTTCTTTCAATTGTTTCACGCACCTACAGCTCCCACTGTACAACGGGTTTCGTCGTACAATGCGAGTTCACAGCTTACGATGTATGTTCTCACACTCTGCGCTCCGACGCTCCTGCCCACACCGTACATCTAAAAACTATATCGGACTCAGCTCCGTAGTGAGATGGCGCTACTCGAAATGAGTAGAAGAGGAAAATGAAGCTCATTAGAGATAAACTGCCTTGGTAATTTGTGCAACTTTGTGCTGAAAGCCCTAAAAAGTAAAGATGACGACATATTTGAACAAAGACATGGCTTAGCAAACGTGGCTACTACGGTCTGTCAATTTTACAGAAAAAACTCCATTTCACTTGCACCCCCGCCATGATTCTGTGTTTTCATCTGAGAGGATGAAGAAGAAGAATCACTGTTTGTGCACTGAGCGATTTGCCCTAATGGCCGACTGAATTTCAAACCTCACGATTCCTGATCAGAAAAGGCCAGCAAATCGTACAGTGTATACCCAGCTTAAAACTGCAGTCTGTAACATTGAGAAGAGAGCAGACTTCGACTGAAAATTTGAAGAAAAACAGGTTTCACGCCACTCCCCCACCCTCTCTGCTTCACTCATGCCCCACCTCCAAGCTCCACCCCTCTCACAGCATCTGCGCGGCTACCGCATGCGACCAGAAGGGGGGGGGGCGGGATTCAGCGTGTGTGAGCTGTGATTGACACTCCATCAGACGCTCCTCTGGCTGTGATTGGTTGTTTTGACTCGTCCCGAATTATTCTTTCCAGATTGAAATACAGGCAGTAGGCGGGACCAATTGAAGCAGTTTTTTTCACAGGTTACATATCACATGTACTGCTGTCTGGGCATAGGGACAGTTTTAGCCAATATGACAAAAAAGTGATTTTTAAAAACTTACAGACTTCAGCTTTAAGGAACTATGATAGAAGGCATCCTGCTTCCTCCTTCTACATCCCTCCTAACTGCTTGCTGTATTCAGACAGCACTTATCATGGTGACCAGTGATACATTTCCACTTAAGTGTGCAAATGGTGCATTCACACCAAGCGTGTTTTGAAAGTCAAAAAGGCTTGGCATGTAAAACCAGACAGCCTGATGCTCAAAATGCGTTTACTGTGAACACACCATTACGGATTTTCACGATTTGAAATTAGGATCTATGTCCACTAATAGCCAGGGTAGCTTAGGTTTGATAAATGTCTTTAGTTACTTTCTCTAGAGATATAGTGCTACCTTTCGGAAAAGTGCTAAAAAAAAATCATACCTTATTACAAGGTTAAGGAATCCTTTAAAAAGTTCTGTCTGTGAAACTGTTTCATGATGCCTTCCATTTGCATTTAACCGTCTGAGAACAACATTAAATCATAGTTTTTTTCATTACTATGGTTGGAACAGTGGCCACAGTGTCCAAATATAAAACATGAAGAAAAGTGTCCATGAGCAGAAAATAATACCATCACCTTGGAGATTACTTCATTTCCCAGTTCGGAGGTAAATTGGACGCATCGTTACAGATGAACCGTGGGCTGTGATGTTGACGACAGCTGTGCAGTTCTGACCTTTAGGAAAATTAAACTGCAGTACCCATATTTTAATCCATAGGGGGCAGAAATTAGACCCTTTAACATAAAAATGTCAATATTTTCTCTAAAAAGAAACTAAAAAATCAACATTTTTGTGGTTTAGTTAATTATCATTGAAGGACATTGATGGTTAAAATGTGGAAAAGCAACATATAATGCACTTCAATATTTTTATTGTTCCTGAAAAGGATGTTATTCATTTTTTTTAAATGTGTAATAAAGGTTTCTTGGTCTTAAATGGACGAGTGGATTGAGGAAGAGAGAATTTTATTAATGTTTTATGAAGGACTTATCAGCAATGTTTATGAAGTGAAAATCAGGGCAGTGATTGTCAGGATCATTAATGTTTGCACTGTTGTTTTCTAATAAAGGCAACATTATAAATCTACTCCTTTGTTCCTCTTACTTGAGTCCCTATGGCACAGAGGAAGACCTTTCTGACTAAATCAGAACTTTTCTCGTTCTTGTTTCTGTCTCTCAGACGTTTAGCAGGAAACGATCTGTCCTTCATCCCCAAAGGAGCGTTCAACGGCCTCTACAACCTAAAAGTGCTGTAAGTTCTCAGATGTTTATAATCCAACACTTCTTATCACTGTGGAGGTTTTCAAAAGGATAATTCCTACAAGATTTGAGTTCAGATTCATTCATTTTTCTTTTCACGCTGAAAATTAACTGCTATGCAGCTTTTTTTTCTGTTTCTTTACTAAATTTTTAATGTTTTTGTTTTTACAGTATGCTGCAGAACAACCAGCTGACTTCTGTTCCTGCTGAAGCCTTTAACAACCTTCACAACCTTCAGTCACTGTAAGACATGTTTGGCTTTGTTCCTTTACGAAGGTTTTAGTTCTGCTTCGATGCAACAATATTTGTTTCCTTAAATAACAAATTTGTAATTTATCCTCCATTTTTATTTGATAAAAAGACTGGAATCTCTTTATTTTCCAACACCATGTTAACCATTTCATGCCCCTGCTTATTACAGTAATATCTGACAAGAATATGTAAATAACATAGAAGCATTTGAAATTTAAGGATTTTATTGACTAAGAGAAAAACAATCCATCCAACTTGGCAGTAACTGGAAATTAGGCTTTTTTTCTCCAACTCTTCTTTGCAGAATAGTTTTTTTAAGCATGAATGGCAGTTTTTAGAGTAGCCAGATTTATATTCAAGTCGTAGGGAAATCATATTTAAATGTCAAATTATTCTGGCTTAAACATGTTTATAAATATACTCTTTATCAGACGATATTGTTCCAAAATTTAGAAAACTTCTATTAAAAAAAAAGAACCCTGCTTGAAACCTGTGTTTTATTTGTTATTTTATGCAGGCCAGTTAGTTATACGTCAGCTTGAACACCTAAATTCGGCCAATCATATATCAACTGTCAATCAAATTTTTTCGGTTCATAGCATCTTGATTTGTACGTCGCAGCTAATATACGCAACGGTTGAAATAAAAAATATGAATCATTACTGACTTTACCATTGAGGGTAGGGACACAATGCAAATCCATCACAAACGTCGCCGGACGCATCCGCCACACGGCTTTGCAGCGCAGGGCTGCTGAACGTGCGTTTGGTGAACACTGGAAATGCTTTGGTTGTGAATGCACCACATTGTTTAGGAATATCAGTGGCCTTACATTTCAGCTTATTTCATCCTTTAAACTCACAGGAAAAGATTGTCCCAAACTCACACACCCATGATAACCTATGGAGCAGACAGTGTGGTTCTCTCAGCCTGATTATACACAGTAATTATACTGAAACTGTACCCGTGTGTGTCTATGTGTGTGTGTTTTTCAATAAGGCTTTAAGAACGGAGATGTCTTTAGGACGAAAGTCTCTAATTTATCTGATGGACGATTATGTGAAGTCCCATCCTTCTCGTCTCTCTGTGTCCAAACAGAGGAGCCTTTGTTAGGATGGACGCTCAGACAAACCCAAAGCTCTTTACATGTTTCTGCAGCCAAATGAAAGCCTTGTTGGGTTTTATAAAGCCATAGGAGGCAGAGCCACATTAATAAAGAAAGGCGACTCCTGCTTTCACAGAAATTATTATTTATAAAAGCAAAGGCCTGAGATATGTTGTTGCTACCAGAAAAGCCTGAAGCAGGGCCTGGATCCCAGGCTATTAACTCCTAGTCCCACTGGATATAAAGGACTGGGGAGAAATAATTGTTTTATCTATTAAAATGGTATGGTTTACAGCAGGGGTAACCAAGACCTAAATCCAGTAAAAGTCCTGTGGCATAACATTGTTTACAAACCATCCAATCAGAGCTTGAACTGTTGTGCTAACTAGAACAGGAAGTTGTTCCCCACGTCTTGTGTGTCAGAGGAGGCAGAGCTGCAACAGTGATGTGAAAACCTTAACCAATTAAAAATCAGCGGGTTCCGAATGAAGAAAATCAACAAGCAGTAAAGTTCCGGAGACATTTTTTGTTATAATCCGTTACATTAAACAGAATAAGAAGGAGAAAGAAGAAAAACCACTGAAATAACATGCAGGTTTTTATGTATTCATGTTATACATTGACTTTTAAAATAAAAAAATAGAAAATTTTTACCATTTTAAAATCTAAAGTGTTTTTTGAATTAGAGAACAACAATCGTTCAGTTTGCTGTATAGACAATTTCCTGATTCCCATATTTTATAAAACACCTGAACTGACTGACCGTTTGTTATTTTATTCTGTCTTAATGTTGGCAGTGGGCTTTATGCTGCCCTGCAAGGCTTTAAACCTGGTTTGAATGGAGACAAAGCCATTCTAAAGCACATATCAAGGAGCTCATTTTGAGCCTGGATCCATATTTATTTTTGATTCTGTTCATGGTGGAGAAACCTGCTTCACAGCAGCAGGTTGAGCCAAACATCCTCATCACCTTTGAACATGCCATTTCACTTCTCTTTTACCAGTTCACCGCAGTTCTTCCAGTGGGTCACACTTTAGGGCTGGTTATACTCCCTGCAGCAGATTTATGCTCAATTTTGAAGCGTGGTCTGTGCCACAACGTAAGACAATCAGGAACTAGCTGTGGGTCTAGATACGGCCGAGGCAATGAGGAAGTGGGGGCAAGATTGTCCGACAACGGAGGGACATGAGGGTGAAAAAGAGCGGGAATCCAGGTGGAAAAAGGGTCTCAGCGTTCTTGTGCACCTCGCTCTTCTAGCTGGTCCATCTTCACGAGTAATTTTCCGCAATTGTGGTCATTCAAACAAAACAAGCCGGCCTCCTGTCTGCGGTCACCTACAATTTGGTAGAGGTGCAGCAGAGTGTCTGTGGAGGGGGCGGGGACGTCTCTCCGTTCACCCCTACACCCACGCAGACGACCTAGTTTCGAAGTATAAATCAGCCTTTTCTCTGCTGTCTTTTTCTCATCATCTTCTCCTTGTTTCCCATAGCCCGGCTTGTCACAGGTTTGCCTGCTGTGTCTAAAAGTAGCAGCAGCAGCAACCCAGACTGACAGCAGCTCATTGGATCATTTGTATCACGTGTAGCCTGGTGCTGACGCTCTGAAAGGCTTTACCGTATTAACAGGAGAAGAGGCGCAAGCAAAGTTAGACACTGTTGTCAGACAACATGCGTTAATTTTTTAATGTTTTAAATCAAGTTGGGTCTGGATCCGGACCGTAGTCTGCTAATCCGTGACCTCTGGTCTAAATTATGAAACGGTGTGGAAAGAATGCAAATAAACTAAATAAAATCAGTCTAAAAAATGAAATTTGAAAAAGATAACAATTGAAAAACTTTTTTCAATGAAGTTTTTCGAAGTTTCACTTTTAGTTTTTGTTAAATTTACTTTCACAAAATGCTTTTATTTCTTTTTTTCTTTTTTTGCATTTACAAAACATGTTCTTTGCTTCTAAAAATAATGAAACAGAATTCACTTCCTAAAGAAGGAACACAAAGATTCATGTTCTTAGAAAACAGTCTTTGCAAAAAGAAAAAAAATGAGTGAAGAAAGCTAAAGAGAAACAAATGAGGCAAATGTTAGAATAGAAATTGGTTTCTAATTATGTTATGTTTGAAAAAAGCTTTCCATAGAAACGGTATCCTGATAAAATCTCGTTAGTGGGACCTGAGAGCTGTCTGGCTGCTGAAGAGGCTGTTGAGCAGCCTGCCGATCATTCCTCTGCTACTAATCAAACACTCTAAACACTCATTTTCCTCTTAAACTACTTCAGATTTAGTGAAGCCTTTCATTTTGTGCGGTAAGTGAGTGCGGACCTCTTCTAGGAGGGCTTAGAGAGGAAGACGTTTCCTGTTTGTTCCTGGAACCACTTCAAATCTCCTGCTTGACTTTAGATTTGTTGAAAAGAAACCTAAATCTCAAACTATTTAGAGATGCCTTAATGCAGAGCTTTCTATCTGTGTGTGAACTTCACAGCCGTCTGGATGCCAATCACATCGTCAACGTCCCACCCGGCTGTTTCTCTGGACTGCGGTCGCTTCGCCACCTCTGGCTGGATGACAACTCTCTGACCGAAGTCCCGGTCGAGGCTCTGGAAGAGCTGCCGACCCTGCAGGCCATGACGCTGGCCCTCAACCACATCGCTCACGTCCCGGACGACGCATTCAGCAAGTTGGGTCGCCTGGTGGTTCTGTACGTAAAAGAAACGCATGCTGGGGTTTTAATGGGGTGCAGAATGTGATGCAGTCTGAGGAACGTTCACCAGTAAACCATACAAAAACATCTTCAGCAACAGAAAAACGTTTACAGTTCAAAACACCCATTTAAAGGTTTTATCAGATTATTCACAGACGGAACAATTTCTACTTTTTTTTTAACGAGAGAATAAAATAAAACATTTATTTTACACAACTCCTTCTGTATAAATGAATGCATCAATGCGGCAGATCAGCGTGAGCTGTTCTGCAAAGTGTCATTTCTGGTGTCTCACCTTCACCTCAACACCTGCGCTAAATTTCACCTGAAATAAACCATCATCTCATTTGAAGCAGAGTTTACAAAAAAATTATAAATTTGCAGCCGGCTCAACATATTCCAATCAGAACAGATTGATGACCCAGAGTTTCGGTTAGAGTACAACTATATCTAAAAACAAAGGTCAGAATCATAAGTTCAACTCAGTTCTTTGTAGCCTTACCTTTATTGGAAACGCCAGAGGTTTCCTCTGTCACTCACCTGTAGGGTTGCCGACCGTCCCTTAAAAACGGAATCGTTCTGTATTTAGAAATAAAAGTACCTGTCCCGTATTTAGTGGAAAAGGAACGCACGTTGTCCCGTATTAATTTGAGAGTAAAAAAAATAACCAGTAAAAAGCAAATGGAAAATGAAGAACCAGGGCACATTAGATACAAAACTTACGGTAAACTTGTTCCCGGGCTCTGTCCTGCATTGTGACCAATGACCAACATATATGTAACGATCCAGAATACCCTCATCCCATTGGTCGAGCCAAGTGTTGCTCAAGGAGACGACAGAGCAGTATGGGGGACAAACGTAGTAATTGAAATGCTGCAAGAGCACGGAGGACATACAAGTGGAAAAATAAGGCTATCGCCAAATGATGTGGCATCGAGCTAATGATTTTTTTTAGCCTGTTTTTGTAGCCTAAAGTCATTGCATTCAAGGCACAAATATGTTTACAAGTTTTCCCAAGTTTGCTGTTGCACCAAAAAGTTTCACTATTTATTTATTGTTTTATGTTCAATTTTACAGTTTAAAGTTGAGCAGGACAGGCTTATGTTTGAGATACTTATTTTATTCAGCAAAGTTTATTTTGTATTAAAGTGAATAGCTGGATAATAATTTGTTTTCCATGTGTTCATGTCACCCACAAATATGCTTCTAATTTAATGCAGATTTGAGTCAAATAGTTAAAAAAAATTATTTCACACACAAAGGGGAGCTAGCAAACAATCACCAGGCCAGGAGGGATAAAGGCAATCAGCTGGCACACACATGAGGTGTCCCTTTTTTTTTTTTTTTCAGGGAGTTGACAACTCTACTTACCAGGTTTGCTCTCACTGAAGCTCGTATATTGGCCCATTCCTCCATCAGACTTCCATTAGAGCAGCCATGTTTTTTTTTTGTTTTTTGTTTTTTTTTATAAAGGGTTTTTGCGGCACTAGTTGCTCGTTTTTGCAAAGTAAGCTGACTGAAAAGGGGGTACAGAGAGGGGAACAGACATGCGGCAAAAGGATCACGGGTCCTTTCTCGAACCCGGGTCGGTCCCTACCGTGCCACACAATTTCCAGTGATGATTCTGCTTAGCAGTGTGATAAACCTCAACGTCTGTTGTTGTTTCCTCCGTCTGCAAGCCCTGATTAGACTATCGTTTGTCGTATCCACTTCCCAAAAGCCTGACTCTCCGCAAACAACGAAATATCACAATTATAATCAAACTTCATGAATGTTACGGGCGCTGCCATGTTGATTTGCTTGTTTCCCTCTAGAGAGCAGTAGTACCATATATCGCCACTAAGAGGCGACAAACCGTGCTAGCGTGGTGTGTAAATCGGTCGTAGGGAACTGAGCTCAGCACGATAATTGATCCAAGCTCGGTCCGAACTCAGCATGGATGGGTTTTCAGAAGGTCGTGTCTAAATGGGGCTACAGTCTCTGTTCCTAAAAACAATATTTTTTTTGTCTGTAATGCTGAATTGATGCATTAATTTATGCTAAATTAATATAAATGGCTGAGATTTATGACTGTTTACGCTTGTGGCTAAATACTAACTTTAATGATGATCTAATTGTTACAGATTGAATCTACTGAATGTTTGCTGTTCAGAATATAAAATATGTAAGATGTGAAAACTAAATCAGGAGATGTTGAAAGCTATTTGCCTCCCTGTCTGTCCACGTTACCTCTTTAATAACATGCAAGCTCCCCGTTTGTGTCCGTGTGATCGCATTCAGAGCGGCGTCATTGAAGTCCGCTGTCATTTCTTTTGTCCAATCGGCTTGAAGCTAATTTGCATGAAATTACCAAAAGAAAAAACCTTCTTGAGAGGGCCTCAGGGCCCCTTTTTAAAAAGACACATACTCAGTCTTTGTCCCCTTCATTAGTCCATCAGTTTTTCTCGCTTTCTCTGCAGGCATCTCAACAACAATAGGATCGTTTCCATGGGCACCAACTGCTTCCACGGACTCCACAGCCTGGAGACGTTGTGAGTTACTCTGTGTGTTTTTGTTTCTGTTGAGGAGTTGGAGCAGGGAGGGTTAAGTCGGGGTCAGCGAGGCAGATCTCTGCTCCTAAACAGTCCTTCTGATGGACAATCTGAGCTTTCTCTCATCTCTGTGGGTCTTCTCCAGGTTCATGTACGACCCAGGGAGCCTTCTTCAATTTGACTGTATCAAACCCAACATAAATAAGTTAAACATGAAACCACAAAAGAAAAGAAAAACAAACAACAGAGAGTAGATCCTGTTAACATCGGTCTAAAGTAAATGTTAAAATGCTAATTTATTTGTCAGATATTTTTGTTCCTGCATGAATTTAAGCAAATTTCAAACCTAATCGAATATAAACACATTATAAAATGTTTGCAGATTTAGAGCTGGACAGGTGTTTGATGCTTATTATAGCAAATACATTGATTTGACCAAAACTATAATTTCATCCACATCCAGAGAAAACTTTGAATATGTTTATGAAGCAAAGGATGAAACCCAATAAGGAAAAACAGAGGTGGTTATTATGGTAGTTCCAGTGATGATTCCCTGACTTTCACTGGTTCTTTAGCCCAGTATGTTGGGCCTATTATTACTAGTGTGTAACCGATACCGAAACCAGTATCGGGCAGGGCCTCTATCCAGCACTAATATGATGGCATCGGTGAGTACCAACAAATAGGGCACCGATACCATTTTGTGAGCCAAAAGTTTATTCAACTATTGTCTCCCATTCCAGGTAGGCATAAAAAGTTCTACTGGATTCACTTTGTATTAGTCTTTTTCCTGCTTCACAAAGGTAGGCAGCAGCTTCACAAAGCCATGATGGCAATTATTTTACATCCAAGTAGTATGCAGTTCTTCATCTATATACAAAGACACACGCCAATTTCAAACATATGGTATCGGTATCGGCCGATACGGCACAGCCAGGCATCGGGTATCTGTGCCGGGGCCGAAAGATGGCATCGGCGCAACACTACTTATTACCAATGTAGGGGTTAATCACAGATATGATTCCACCCCCCACCCCCCAGGCTCTTAGGTAAAACACTCTCAAAGAGAGAGACTTGAGCTAAAACCGAAACTGAAGTGAGTGGAATGTTTCTCCAGCCACAGCACTAATGGGGCATTTACATCTGAAAAGGGATTCATGAGTTGATAACTACTGCGGAGGGACTGCAGGCTGACGAAAATTCTCGTATCTCCGGGACTTTTAGTGTTAAAACAGATGCTTGTCTGAAGTTTAAATCTCACATTAGAGCTGTTGTAAAATCCTGCTTCTTCAACTTGAGGCAGCTAGCTAAGGTTAAATCTATTCTTTCACCTCAGCATTTTGAAACAGGGGTCCATCCGTTTGTAACCACTCAGCTGGATTGAACTTTATAATTAAACTTTATTGGATTGGAGAATGGAGAAATTTACCTCAGTGTTTAACCCATCCCCCTGGGGATCAGTGGGCTGCCATCATGAGGCGCCTAGGGAGCAGTGTGGGGTTAAGACCCAGTGTGGGAGTGGGGCTCAAACTCAGAACCTCAGGATTCCAAGTTCTATGCCTTACCCACTAGGCCGCCACTCTCCCATAACCGCCATAGTTACTGGATTACTGTAAATAGGGATGGGCGATATGGACTAAAAAATTTATCATGATAATTTCTAGGTTTTACCACGATAACGATAAGTGACGATAAAAAACAAAACAAAAACACAATATCAGCCTAATATATCAAACCAATCAAACAAGCCTGAAATATGAGAACAAATTTGACATTTATTTAAATGCTACACAGCAAATACAACTTGGCTTATAAAAGTTTCAAAGTAGTGCAACTGTAAATACAACCTGATAAATTGAGAAACAGAACTTAAAAGTATTTCACTGAAAATTAAAACAAAAAAATGTGCAAATGGCATGATAAATAAAGGGAAAAAAACAGAAAAATCTAAATAATAAAATAGAAATAATGTCAATAAATTCCAACAAACATGTAAAACCTGAAATACTTTGTGCAAAAATGTAAAAATAAGACTAGCAGCATCGTCAGCATGCTAAACAATGAAATAAAAATAAATAATTTCAATAAAATTAAAAAGAATATAAAAACTGAAATTCTTCTCTGTGCAGCAGTGTATAAATAAGGCTGACAGGAGCATCTGTATGTGCCTTACACCTTTAGATTTTTGGTTAGAAAGACCAGCATATCAACTGGCTGGTTTCAGAAGAGATCGCTGGCAAGTTACCACATTACCTCCAGCACTGAAGACCCTTTCTGAGGCTGTACTTGTTGCAGGGATGCACAGGTACTTCTTTGCTAACTGACTCATCAGAGGGAAATTCACCTCATGCACTTTCCACCATGCAAGTGGATCGCTCTCACTGTCTGCCAGTTGTCCAAATAAATAACTGCTTAGTTCGGCCTCAACTCTGTCACTGTAAGAGACACTGGTGGAGACTTCAGCAGCAGCTGCTTGTTTCAGAAAGCTTCCCAGACTCTTCCTCTGTTTCTTCCTCTGTTGTTTGTCCTCAGTTTCTTGACCCTGGCCTGTTTCAGCAGACTGTGGTGATGTTTCAGAGGCGGCAGCAGCAGCAGCAGCAGGGCCACTTGGCATGGCAGACACAGGTTCCCCCTCTGTGACCACTTTGGCTTTGATGACCTGGATCTCTTCCTGACTTAGGTGCTGTGTACGAAAGCGTGGATCCAGAAATGATGCCATGTTGATCAGCTCCACAACATCTGGGTCACTGTATTTTGTTGTCAGATAGTCCAGTACTGACTTTTTGATGGTTTTGGTGAGATCAGAATCTTCATCCTTCTCCTGTAGAAGCTTGCTACTGAAAAGGTGAAGAATAGGCTTCAGGCATGACACTGTCACATAACTCTCTGAAGAGAGGGCATCTGTGAAATCAAGCAGAGGTCCTAATGCCTTGCTGACAGCATCAAGAACGTCAACATCTTGCCACTTCAGCACCAGATGCCTGGTTGACCGTTCAGCAGCCAGGACTTGTGTGATGGCCTTTTCTTGTTCAAGAAGCCGCTGAATCATCCTCTGCCTGGAGCCCCATCGTGTTGGAGATTCGGTCACCAGTTTATGTTGAGGAAGTCCAAGCTCCTCTTGTGCAGCTTTAAGAGCACGTTGCCTTTTCCAGCTATGTGAAAACAAGCTGACTATCTTCTTGCTGACTCCCACAGCTCTGTCAATCCTGCTGTCCCTCATGCTTCTCTCTGGGGGAAAACACACACACACAAAAACCAAAACAATGAATGATAATTCATACATGCTTCCAGAATTGTGTGATATTAATCATGTCTGTCAGTAAATTGATTTCCTAATTTCTGATTGGGCGATATGTTGTTAAACATGGTAATATTACACATCACGATTGTAAAAAGAAATGTAAAAAGGGCAGGCAGAAATGTAAAAAAAAAATATAAAGGACAAAAAAACAAATAAGGTAAATATTACAAAGGCAAATAAATAAAGAAGCTAATTAAAAGAGTTATATACATTTATGTCTCACTGTATAATTTAATTTCTACTTATATTTATTTGTTGATTGTGTTTTTGTTGGCAATTAATTGTATGCTTATTTATTTATTGAGCATTTATTTCTGTATTTATTTTTAAATATGGCAGAGTTGGTCCTCCATATGTACCAGCGTCCCAGTGCAATGGAATTCTGCTCATGAGGACACAGGTTAAAAGAAAAAAACTTTTAGCTTCAGCAAAAATGCTCTTAACAGAGGCTTTGTTAAACCGCTCATCTTGCTGTTGTTTAGCAACGGTAGATGCCAAGTATAGATTAGAACTTTGGAGTGCGCAGGAAGAATGAAAAAAAAAAATCGATAGAAAACATAAGCTGTGACCTTAAACACAATTAATTGCAAGTAGTACTGTTGAATAAAAATAATGCACACAAATTAGAACACTCAGAAATAAGAAGAAAGGAGACATTATGAGATTTACTCACCAACAGCAATGTGCAGATTATGTCCGAAGCAGGACAGCCTTGTCCACTTGTTCAACGCGACTGCCTTGACAACGTTGGCCCCACTGTCCGTGGTCAGGCACACCTGTTTGGCCTCGTCAAGTTTCCATTCTTGTAAAAATTGTTTCAAACCACTCGCAATATTTTCACCCGTGTGGTCCTCCGGGAAAAAACTTGTCTGTAGGCAGCTGCTATTTAAACTCCAGTCATCCGTTATGTAGTGCACCGTAAGACTGATGTATGGCTCAGTCGCTCGGCTGCTCCACATGTCTGTGGTTGAAGCAAAAAACGTCACTGTTGATAGCTTCGCTTGTAGCCCATCACGGCAGTCGTCATACATCTTAGGCAAGGCTGTTTTGGAAAAATATTTCCGTGAAGGCATCTTATATCGTGCGTCCATTTTGTGGACCATACGCCTGAAACCCTCCTTTTCCACAGATTGAAGCGGCAACATATCTTTAGCCAGGCAAAACGCAACGGCCTCTGTTAACTCTTTCCATCGCTTGCTTTGGCTATCATACGGTGTGGAGTGAGAAAACGCGTCGGCAAGTTTTGTTTGAGTGGCAGTTGGCTTCTTAAAAGAGGTTTTCGTCGAGGCTTCTGCTGCATCGCAGCGCATCTTCTGACTAGCTTCATATTCCGGTTTGTGTTTGTGTTTTAGGTGGTGAAATAAATTTGTAGTGTTGCTGTCCTTTGTCGTCACAGGTTGTCTGCAAACTTTGCATAATACGACTTTCTGCTCCGTATCAGACTTTTTGAATCCAAACCAGTTCCAGATAACAGAGCTGGAGCCTCTTTTAGGAACCAGGTCTTGCGGCACTTCTCCTCCACCTTCCGCCATGCTTGTTGTTTGCGCATGGCTCGCATGTGGGTTGGACTGCAGGTGTGTCACGCCCAGTACACGTCACCGGCGGGAGTTTATCGTTTTTATCGCGAGATGACAAATTGTTACCATGAGGAATTTCTTTGACGATATATCGCACACGAAAACATATCGCCCATCCCTAACTGTAAATCACTTTAAAGGACATCATTGATTCAAGTATTTCCAAGCCTCAGTGGGTGAAGAATGCTGCTGCACGTCTTCTAGCATTTTATCATATTCTCCCTGTTTTAGACTCTTTACATTGACTGCCAGTACATTTAAGGATTGATTTTAAAATACTTTTATTTGCTGTTAAAGCTGTTAATGGTCTTCCCCTTCCCTACCTGTCTGAGCTGCTTCATCCCTACACACCCCCTCGTTTCCTTAGATCAGCTGACCAGTTGTTAATGAGGGGGCCAAAGACAAAAAACAAGCTCAGAGGAGACCGTGCTTTTTCTGCTGAAGCCCCTAAGCTGTGGAATGACCTTCATGTTTCCATTAGACGGGCCTCTTAACTTTCTGATTTTAAATCTCTTCTTAAGACCCATTTCTTTTCCTTGGCTTTTAACACAATCTGAGCTGAGCTTTGTCTTACTGTGTTTATTGTATTATTTTATTACTACTTTTATGCACCACTTTGTTTTTATGATCGATTATTTGTATCTTATGATCGTGTATAACACTGGTCCTGTTGAGTGCTGGAAGTGCTTTATTAATAAATTTGATATGATGTGGAAGGATGTTAAATTAATAAAATTTAGAAGCATCATTTGATGACAGAGCAGTTGCAGTAAATGGTCTGACCTGCTGTACTGAGCTCATTAAAGAGGCATTATGTAAGTTTTTACTGAAAAATATCTTTAAATTAGCCTTTTCAATAGACACTTTACGACTAAAACATTGTTTCATGAGCAGACTGACATCTTAGTAGTTCAGCACTGATGATTCAATAAGCCTGTAGCCTGCGGTCAACATCGGATATGCATTTGAGTCTTGGAGGGAACTCACAGCCCTGGTAGACCTCAAACATCCTGGTTCTGAAGGGACACTATCTGCTTTAACCCACCTGGTTCAGATGATTGCAGTTCGGCAATGAACCAAAATCAGGTTTGCTGAAGCAGCATCCTTGACAGTGTTGTTTCTAAGTCACCAATTTAGTGCTACTTGGTCCCAATGGAATTTCCCATTGGGAGCCCATTAGCACTAAGCTGCTAACTGGTTAGTAAGATACTTCAGAGAAACTGGCCACAACCAAACGTGCTTGCAAACTTTCTGCCACAACAATCCCGCCCCCTTGATAATCGAATCACAATCACATTCACTTTATTCACTCGTGTAAAACTGTGCAACACTTGGGAGAATTCAGAAATGCAACGGTTGGAACAGCCGCTTCCATACGACTTTAAGCATTCAGGGCAATGTTCCACATGTGTATGTTTGTGATGGTAGGACGATGGTGTACCTTCTATCTATTGGTCTAAGATTTGTGTTAGAGACCTAATGAAGCAGCAGGTATGTTCTCTGATTTTTCTAATCTGAAAATATAAATGTTTTGTTTCTACATTCGTAGTTCAGTTTGCTATATTTTAAGTAGGGATGCACTATAATGGAAATTCAGCTGATATCTGATATTTTACAGCTCACTACTCACTCACTAACCAATGCAGGTAATCTTTCCCCTAGACCTACTTACAGACACTATCTAGTTTTCTCCCACCCAGGTCAGTGACATTTTTACTTCAGCTTATAACCTGAGGGTGCTGCACGCATCATCCTCACGTTTGTCAACCAAACAGTGCCTTATATTTCGGTGAATTATGATGTTGGAATGGCCGATTTCATGACTTATTAAGATACGACACAAACAGAAAAAGAAAACAAGGGAGACGCTCTTTAGTTATGCATTAAGCAAATGATAGATTCACCATTAATAACAATGTGAGAGATAAATTGTTGTTGATGGTGGCGCTGTTGCCTTGATTTAAGAAGCTACAAGTGTGCATGTTCTCTTCATGCTTGCTCAGATTCTCCAGATTTCTCCCACAGTTCAGAAACATGACAGCTGGGTTATTTGTCATCTTTAATTGGACTATAAAGCAACACTGCTTAACCTTTGACCCAAGTATCATCCTATTTGGAAATTATGTTTAGGTCAATATTTAGCACCTGGTATGGTATCGTTGCTCCACGCTTCTCTTCTCAAAAACTTCTGTATTTAGTGGGTATGATTTCTCTCTCAATGAGTCATGTGACTCAGCACTGCAAAAACGGTCTAAAAACAAGTAAACATTTCTTTAAAAATTGTTATTATATTAATGACTCAGAATTCAGGCAAGACAGACAGTCGAATACCTGAAAAAGCGTTTTTTCGAACAACGGGCAGTGGGTCTGCGGTATCAGTGGCATTGCGTCTAAAGCAGGAACGTCTATAGTTAAGTTCAGTCCGTGCCCAGAGAATGAGGATGATTTCAGTCGGTCAGCTGACAAGACCAAGTCTAGAAGCCTGCAGAATTGGCAGGAGGTGAGATCCAAGCAGACGAAGAAAGGCAGGACAATCCATGTCGAAGTCAGGAGGCAGATCCAGTTTCAGTCCACAGAGGAGTCCAACAGGAGTCCGAAGACAGGTCAGGCAAACAGAACAGACAGGGGCAAAAACTAGTCAGGATCAGGGAATCAGAAACACACTGGGTATGCTAAAGAGCTCTCACACATGGCTAGAGAATAATCTGGCACTGATGGCTGGGACAAAAGAGTATAAATAGAAACAGGAGCAGGTAGAACAGATGAGAAGTGATGAGAAACGGGGCAGAATTAGGCAGGTAAATGAAATGAGCAATTAAGCCAGCCATCATCACCAAAATCATGACATTTAACCTTTAATTAGAGCAGGTAAATAAGATGATTTTCCATTTGAATAAGCATTTTTATCCTTTAAATAAGACAAATACATATTATGGAATTGAAATAATAGGCTGTAGTTGTTTTTTTCTAATTTTAGATGTAAATAGTCTTTTCCCATTAGAAAAGTGTCTCACCTAGCAGCTCAATAAAAAAAAAAAATCACTTCGTTCAAGAAAAATGGAGTTACTTAGATTTTAATTGTTTGTAGTGAGCGTGCAGCTTGATGGGATAAAAATGGATTCAAGAACCTGCAATGGCGTGTTAAATGGGCAGATATGTGATCGATGTACCGAGAATATCAAACATGTTTTCTCTTCTTAAAGAGTGAAATAACTCTTAACCTAAATATCTGGATTCCTTCTCAGTCTTTGGTTTATATCTTCATTAACACAGGCATCATTACTGTTTGCTGTCAGCAAAATGAAACAGTAGAAAAATAAATCAGTAAATCAGACGAATAATTCACTGTCTGATATCGTCATCCACTTGTTTTTCTTTTCCAAATCACATAATTGCTTATTGTAGGGAGTATTTACAGAAAATAACCGAGGAGCCAACATATAAACGAGCGTGCCTGCATGATTTGGTGTATTTATGTGTCATCTTAGGAATGCGTGTGTGTGTGTGTGTGTGTACAGAAATGTTTCTGTTTTCTCAGTCAAGCCAGGTTTAAACACTTTGCTGCCTTCATTTGGAAATACTTGAGCAGAAACGAGCCGACTCTGTGTGTGGGCCCGGGCTCTATGCTAATTGGAATTATGCACACAAGGGCCGCATGTGTTTATTTGTGAGTCGGGAGGCTGTATACCTGTACAATCAGCAATAATAAACCACAGCCCTCGCTTGACGTTCACCCAAAACTACAAACACAAACGAAAGCGAGAATTAATTCATTCGACCGTCCTTGCTCTGCTCAAGTTTAACCCTGAGAGATTCTGATTCAACAGGAAGGAAGAACTCCAATGCAGACGTTTCCCAGGAAGCGGAAAATGAACAATAAACACTTTTATTTAAGAATCTGAACAGTGGGAATGCAGGTTAAGTCCAAAGTGTAGCCAAAAGTTGTTACGTTACAGCCACAAACTAGGATTTATTTTAGTGGGACGTTATCTGTCAGATAACCACAAATTACTGCAACGCTGAAGGAAAATGTTTTTTTACTACCAATGAAAAGTTTTCATATATAAATTATATTGAGACCCTTAAACAAAAAAAAAAAAAAAACAGTCCCAATGTGGGCGATTTAATCTGATTGTTAATGCAGCTGTTTCTGGCCTCAGAGGGTTTTGATGGAGAACATTAGAGAATAAGCAGCATCATGACGACCAGGAACCCAACAAACGGATAAGGGAGAACCTTCTAATGACGTCAAAATCCAGGGGTCCCCAAAGTGCGGGTCGGGGTGCCCTGTGGGGTCGTGAGACACCAAATGCAAATGTAAGCTAGTTTTCACAGTCACTGTGTTATGATTCCAGAGGTATGTGGAGGAACAAAATATATCATGAAATACAGGAATGTGACTGTCTCATAAATTAATAAATATATGTAACATTTATTTATCTAACTTATATTGATAAAACATGGTGAAATAATTGATTTTCCCATTAAATAAATAAACACCATTTAGAAAAAAAAAAAAAAAACATTTTTAAATGCATTTCTTATAAATAATTAAGGTTTTTCTTTAATTAAGGTGGCTGAGTGAATATGTATTTTAGGGGGTCACCAGGTTGTTGTTTTATTTTTTGGGGTTTTTCTCTCATGAAAAACAAGCGATCCAGAAAATCTGTTGAAGCTACAACAGTAACTTGTTTCCCTTATAGATCTGGACTTATTGGAAGAATAGCAGGAAAAAAAAACGTTTTCCATAGGCCATCAGACATCCTGTTTGCTGGTCATGACAAGCAGCAAAGTCCAGCAGAAGCATAACCCCAAGCATCCTATGGAGGCCCAGTTTGGATGAAAACATATCAGGCTGTAATTAATTCCACCATATAGGTTGTTACCATGGCGACACAATAAATCTCTTTCATAAATATAAACATCCATCCATCTGCCGTTCATTCTGTCAGGGTCACGGCAGGTGCTTATCTCCAGCAGTCTATGGGTGAGATGTGGAGTTAGACCCTGGACAGGTCACCAGTTCATTGTTCATTGTAGAATGTCAACATCAACATTTAAACCATTTTACAATAAAGCCAAAATTCCACCTCAATATCGATTCATTGCAACACAAAATGCTGCCTTTTTTAAAAACAGGTCCACACCCTTTACAGTAATATTAAACTGGATTCATTCCAGTCCAGTTCATATTAATAATCGTTTCATTTTCCATTGCTGAGCTGCATGCTGATCTGACAGCTCAACTCATTCAGCTACCCAACAGTGTCCTTTTTCCTGAATCTGTTTTTCTGGACTAATTTTCGGCAATCATAGGGGTTTCCATCCAAATGTAGCGCTAAATTGGGAAGAAATTAGCCAAACACAATGTAAATTACTTACTTTTTCCATGGACTACCAGGCTCCCCCTTTGATATAAGCAGCCAGGAGGGAAATTGGAAACAAAACAAGATGGATATAAACACCATTTCTGTCTATTTGATAAATAAATGTGACTCTTACCTTCACACCTGAGCTTGATTCACTTTCAGTTAAATTTTATAAGCTTACGATAAAACACTATGAAATCTTCCAACGGTTTGTCGATCTCATGAAACATCTGCAATCAGGACACTCCATACCCCATTAAAAAATCTTTGAAAAGAACGCTGCCCGCTATTGTTGTTAGCAGTGATCCTCTCAACACACATGAACTCACATGCTCAGAACCAGACTGAAACAATTTCAATTTAATGGTATTTTCACAATGTGGCAGCTTCATTCAGCTCAGAGCACTTGTGTGTGTCTGTGGAACAGCCACCTGCATCCCAGAGATGGATGAGAGGACCTAATTGAAAGCACATGTCGACTGGAGGAATGCTCTAGTCTCTACTGGTGATGAAAGGAAAGAGGAGGAAGGAGGGACCCTTGTTTTTTTGTTGGTTTTTGATTAAAGCAAAACATGTTAATGGAAAAAAAAAACATTTATGTGAAATATTTTTCAGCTTAAAGTCACGACCGCACTGCAAAGATGGTCAGTTCATATTAAAACCAAAAGTCATCTGATTTTTTTTTAGTGGAGAGTGGGTAAAGTTTTGTTAAGGTATTAGAAAAGACAGCTATTCACAGTGTAAAGGGCTTGTTATACTGTGTCGCAGTAAGCTTGTCACAGGTATGATGCAGATATTTTTGATTTAGGCCCAAATTTTGAAGCATGGTCTGCCCTATGTAATTCCATGCCACAGCGCTAGAGGGACCCACTAGCTGTGGGTCTAGATATGGCCGAGGTGAGGAAGTAAAAAACGCAAGGGGCAAGTTTGTGAGACAACAGGGGGAAATGAGGGCGAAAAAGAGTGGGGATCCAGGTGGAAAAAGGGTCCCAACGTTTTCGCACATCTCCCTCTTCTAGCTGGTCCATCTTCACGAGTCGTTTTCCACAATGGCGGATATACAAACTGAACATGCTGGTAAGGTACCAAACAAGAAATAGGCATATTGTACGCTGGGAACAGATCTGACTTACTGCCCGCAATGCGAACCAAGCTCCTGCTGCTGTCATACAGAAAAAGAAAGCCCTTAAGAGAGGGCTCCGGAATTCATACTCCTGGAGTACCCCCCTCAGGACACCACAATGGACACGGTTGAATACCTTCTCGAAATCCAAAAAACCTATGTGGGCTGGTTGGGCAAACTCCCACAAACCCTCTACCACCCAATGAAGGGTATAGAGCTGGTCCAGTGAGCCGCAACCGGGATGAAAACCGCATTGACCCTCCTAGATCTGAGGTTCGACTATCAGCCAGATCCTCCTCTCCAGCACCCTGGAGTAGACTTTACTGGGGAGGCTGAGGAGTGGGATCCCTTTCTAATTGGAGCACACCCCTGATCCTCTCTTTAAAGAGAGAGACCACTACCCAGGTATGCCAATCCAGGGATACTGTCCTCGGCTGCCACACGGTGCTGCAGAGAGGTGTTAGCCAAGACAGTCCTACAACTTCCAGAGCCTTGCCAACAAGAAGCTTTCTAACAACTCAGTGGCTTCAGCTTGGCTGATAGGCAAGTCCCAAGCTTCTGTACTCTCGTCAGAAGACATGTCGATGGGATTGAGGAGATCCTCAAAGTATTCCTTCTGCCGTTGACAACATCACCAGGCAAGGTCAGATGCTTCCCACCTGCACTGTAAACAGTGTTGGTGAAGCACTGCTTCCCCATCCTAAGGTGCCGGACAGTTTGCCAGAACACTCTTGAGGCCGACGGATAGTTCTCCATTGCTTATCCGAACTCCTCCCAGACCTGAGTTTTTGCCTAATGAGACAGCAGAAGCTGCAGCACGGTTGGCCTGCCAGTGCCTCCCTGGAATCCCACTAGCTAACAAGGCCAGGTAAGCCTCCTTCTTCAGCTTGACGGCATCCCTTACATCCGGGCGCCATCATCAGGTTCAGGGATTGCCGTCACGACGGGCACCAGAGACCTTACGGTCACAGTTACCAACAGCCGCATTGTCAATGGAGAGGGAGAACATGGACCACTCTGACTCCATGCTTCCAACCTCCCTCAGGATTTGGGAACCTCTATTTGCCAAATAGAAGCTCAAATAACAAATCTAATGGTTATTATTGGTTGACTGAAGTAAGATTTAATCTAGAGGGCCTTGTCTGCTCGGAACCCAATGACTTGTAGATCTGCTGGTCTGCTTTTAGATTACTGACCTCTAATTCTGACTAATTAACCAGTTAAGGGCTGAAACTATTAATCCGCTTAATTGATTATTGAAATAATATTAAACTAATTTAGTAATCGAATAATCATTAACCAGTGTGTAGAGACTCTAAAACGTGCTTTTAGCTTACTGAGCAACCCACTTAGAGCAGCAATTATAAAATTGTATAAAGAAATATGTAAACATTTTCAATTTAACAATGGAAATGCTTTCATCTGTCTATATGCTCTATCCAGACCTCCTCATGTAGAAAAGTTTTAATTTCATCTGTTTCTATTTAAACCTTTGGCTATCTGATTATTAATCGATTAATCAAAAGAAATAAACGAGAGATTTATTGATTTGCAAAAATAATCGTTAGTTGCAGCCCTACTGCAGTGTATACAGTGGGGCACTAAACATTGAAGTTTCAGTTCTAATGCCCTTTGTGGCTAAAAGTTACAGTGTTGCATTGGTCAAAATAAAACATTTCCCATGTCAACAGCAATGGGCAAGGTGTTCCCTGTCTTACAAAAGGGTTTCAGATTTTCTCTAATCACTAGAGATGCTACGCCCTGTTCTAATCTGACTCTACTCCAGCGCTGTAATAAGTTAATGCTTTTATACAGCCTCCTCCTCTGTTTTAGAGTTCAGTCCCTTACAACCCATTTGTAGATTTGGTGGGACCAGCTTGTGGCAGATAATTCACTGTACAGAGGTAATAAAACAAGACAATGATAAAATGAGATAAGATTAGCCTTTATTGTCTCTCTGCAGATAATCAGACTCTTGTTGTAGCACAGCAAAAATACAGTCTAACAAAAGTTTACAAGGCCAGAGTACCAGGAACAGAGCACAGTTTTACACAATGCCTTTCTTGAGAATGCCCAGATTTAGAAATGCTATGTTATTATTTTGGCATATTTAGAGCATGCTGACATTGTTCTCAGGCATTTCAACTTTTTAAGCACCAAATTTGTCAGTCTAAATTTAGAACCAGTGGAGGAAATCATCTAAGGAGTTGCAGGTTCCTGAGTTTTTGACTATGACCCCAATATTACTTGGTTAGTGTCCAACTGATATCAATGTTAGAGACCAAACTCCCAGTCTTGAATGGTCCGCTCAAAATTAATCAGCCATAAATAAAACCGTGAAAGCATAAAGGTTACCTTGATGTGTAGCTAATTCACTTGTTGATAAAGTGAGATATAAAATACAGTGCTGCTTTCATGGTGTAATAGCAGTCTTGTTTATTTAGATAAACTCGTCATGCATGGAAGCAGTAACTAGATGAGAGAATGTCGAAGCAGGAAGAGTTGTCTTCTAAGTGTTTTTTTGTTGTTGTTGTGTTTTTCTCAGGGATTTAAACTACAACAGCCTGGTTGAGTTTCCTACAGCCATCCGCTCTCTCAGTCACCTCAAAGAGCTGTAAGTCTGAAACTTTGGTTTAAAAAGGCAAAAGCAAAAGAAAAAAGGGAAAATTGTAATTTCTTCTGTCTTTCTTTTCAGAGGATTTCATAGCAACAACATTCAGTCTATTCCAGAACATGCCTTCACTGGGAACCCCTCACTGATCTCTTTGTAGGTACCAATAATAACAAATGTTCGCTTTTCTTTGTTTAATGACTTACATTTATACTCTGCTAAAAAAAAATAGAATAAAGGGAACACTGAAATATCACATCCTAGATCTGAAAGAATTAAATATTCTCATTGAATACTTTGTTTTGTACAAAGGTGAATGTGCTGACAACAAAAAAGAGTCACACAATTAAAGTGGAAAAACAGACTACTTCCAAGTAATGTAGGGTCAAGATGAGGCTCATTATACCCTCCTCATGGAGTCTGTTTCTAACCATTTGTGCAGACATTCACATCTGTGGCCTACTGGAGGTCATTTTGCAGGACTCAGGCAGTGCTCCTTCTGTTTCTCCTTACAAAAAGGTGGAAGTAGAGGTCCTGCTGCTGGGTTGTTGCCCTCCTACGGCCTCCTCAACATCTCCTGGTGTACTGGCCTGTCTCCTGGTAGCACAGAGATTGCAAACCTTTTTCCCACAGCTCATGTTGATGTGTCATCCTGCATAAGCGGCACTACCTGCACCACTTGTGTGGGTTGTAGAGTCAGTCTAATGCTACCGCGAGTGTGAAAGCACCACCAACTTTCAAAAGTGACCAAACCATCATCCAGAAAGCATAGGTACTAAGAGACCGTCGGTGGTCCCCACCTGCAGAACCTCTCTTATATAGAGTGTCAGGCTAATAACCAACAATTTCAACCTGTTGTCTATTTTGTTTGCACAACAGCACGTAAAACTGATTGTCAATCAGTGTTGCTTCCTAAGTAGACAGTTTGATTTCACATAGTTTTGATTTAAATTAAGTTATATTGTGTTTACGTGTTCCCTTTTATACTTTGAGATTTTATTGAAAGGGCTACAATGATACAAAAGGGCACCATTTTCTTTATAAAATAAGATTTCAACAAAACTAACCCCGTCTGGAAAAGAAAATAAATGTGTGAAAAAGAGCATTTTAAAAACACTAAGATTTGTATACATATAATTTATACTGCACAAGGAGAAAGCGTCCTGAATTTTCCAATCTGTGCATTCTTAGTTTAAGTTTTGTTTTCTTAGTCCTTGTGTGCCAGATGTTTTAAAAAATCTTTTATTTTTCTTTACTGATTCTATTTATTGCCTGGTGAACAGTGAATGTTTCTTTTGTCTCAATCAGATTTTTCTACGACAATCCAATTCAGTCTGTGGGAGGGTCGGCCTTTCAGAACCTGCCGGAGCTTCGGACACTGTGAGGAAAACACTCGACTCTGTTAGAAACTTAAAGGCTTATTAGGTTTTAACACGTTCTCATATTAGACGTTTGGAAGCCAATGTTTGCTCCTTTTCTGCATATTCAAACCTAAGCATGAAGTAAGTCAATTCATGATGAAAAATGTAAGAAAACTAGGATTTCTTAGTCAGGCTAAACCATTAACTATATAATAACACGCTCCAGTTAGAAATTGCAGATTAGATTTTGTGAGAACTATTGCACACTTCAAGCTGATGCTATCACACTGTTTTATAAATTATCCCCTATTAATTGTTGATGGTGGTGGCAGGGCTTGCCCTTCAGCAGGAGGCAGGGTAGACTGGAAATATGACCAGGAAATCACAGCTACTCAGAGACAAAGAGAGACCCAGGAGTCAAACAATGAAATGTCTTCAGTTATTCTATACCTAATGAGATGTTTTGACTTCCTCATTCAGCTCCATGCAGAAAGACCCCAGGCTGGGTATATATTTGGGTGGGCTAGTTCTGTTTTCATTCACATTTCCCTTAAAAAAAACCTTAACTATTTGGTATTAAGTCTTTAACTATTTTAAGGTTGACCGTTTTCTTTTTCTCTGAAAAACATGACAAAAGACCACTGGTGCAGCCTTGGTGACATACCACACCTGAAATATATATAAATGTTCAACAAGATTCTAAACTATGTGTCATTATTCTGCTGGTTTCACTTGATATTAGCTCTGTGTGACTGAGAGCTAGCAGGTAGCAGTTTCTAACAGACATGTAAGAGTGGACACCTCATTGACGGTTGGGACAGAAATAACGGGCGCCATCTTGGGGTGGTCGACCTTCTACCCTAACCTGCTGGTGTGTGTGTATATATATATATATATATATATATATATATATATATATATATATATATATATATATATATATATATATATGTGTGTATATGTATATATACATATAGTATCTATTCAGTATATATATACTACTCAAAAAAATTAAAGGAACGCTTTGTAATCAGAGTATAGCATCAAGTTAATTAAACTTCTGGGATATTGATTTGGTTAGGTATGTAGCAGAGGGACAGCTGGACAGGGCAGTAGAAGGTCTATAACCCATCAGCAGGACCGGTATCTGCTCCTTTGTGCAAGGAGGAGCAGGAGAAGCACTGCCAGAGCCCTAGAAAATGACCTCCAGCAGGCCACTGGTGTGAATGTCTCTGACAAACAATCAGAAACAGACTTCACAAGGGTGGCCTGAGGGCCTGACATCCTCTAGTGGGCCCTGTGCTTACTGCCTGGCACCGTGGAGCTCGACTGGCATTTGCCACAGAACACCTGAATTGGCAAGTCCGCCATTGGCGCCGTGTGCTTTTCACAGATGAGAGCAGGTTCACCTTGAGCACATGTGACATACGTTAAAGGGTCTGGGAAGCTGTGGAGAACGTTATGCTGCCTGTAACATATTTCAGCATGACCGGTTTGGTGGTGAGTCAGTGATGGTCTGGGGAGGCATATCCATGGAGTGACGCACAGACCTTTACAGGCTAGACAAGGGCACCCCGACCGTCATTTGGTATCGGGATGAAATCCTTGCACCCATTGTCAGACCCTTTGCTGGTGCAGTGGGTCCTGGGTTCCTGCTGGTGCACGACAATTTCCCGACCTCATGTGGCGAGAGTATGCTGGCAGTTCCTGGAGGATGAAGGAATTGATACCATTGATTGGCCCCCACGCTCGCCTGACCTAAATCCATGTCACCTCTGGGACTTTATGTTTCGATCCACTTGACGCCGCCAGGTTGCACCTCAGACTATCCAGGAGCTCAGTGATGCCCTGGTCCAGATCTGGGAGGAGATACCCCACAACGCCATCCGTGGTCTCATTAGAAGCATGCCCTGATGTTGTCAGGCATGCATACACGCATGTGGGGGCCGTACAAATTACTGAACTCCATTTTGAGTTGCAAAATGGACTAGCCTGCTGCATAATTTTTTCACTGTAATTTTTGGGGTGTCTTTGAATTGAGCCCTCTGTAGGTTAATAATTTTCATTTCCATCAAAAGATGTGGCATCCTTTTGTTCCTAAAATATCACCAAGTCCACATCAGTAGAAATAAACAGCATGATTTTTAGCCCCATTGAGATCTGATGTGTTTTCAAAGTGTTCCTTTAATTTTTTTTAGCAGTGTACATACTATGAGAATATTCCATTACGCTTAACCCCACTAAGAATATTTAAATGCACTAAATGATTTAAAAAAAATTCTTGTAAAACATTTATTTTTTATATAAGTGTATGTCAATGGTTGCTAGCACATATCGACTGTGTCTGAGGGTATTTTTATTTATGTTTGATTTTTTTTTTTTTTTAACAAACTATAAATGTTTAACCAGCAGTTATTTCCTGACTTTTATGTTTGTATTAAGTTGGTTGCGAAGTTGTCTTTGACTAGGCTAAGGCTAAGTTCACAAATAGATACAAAATAGAGTTTGTGAATGTAACCAAAAATGGAAATAAAATGCTTTGTAATGTTACATACAGACTGCCGCCATTTTGGATTTTTAGGTTACTTGGAAGTTTCTGGACTTCCATTTTTAAAAGTCAGCCTTTTTATCTTGTGACTTGTCAAATAACAGTTTGCTGTTAAAGCTATGCCAAGTCAGGACAACAGATTTTTCCTTCATATATATAGCTGTTTTCCAAACTAAAACAATATGTCAAGAAAATTGTGTGTTTTGTACGGAAGCTGAGAGCAGTCATAGTCAACTTTTTTTTACCTATGTATTCACGAGATACCGACATAACTATCTCATTATCACATTTAAAAGGTTGTTTTCTCGAGATAACAAGATAATTATCTCGTTATCACAAGAAAACAGTTATTGATTTCTCGAGATAACAAGATAATTAACCTGTATGAGTAATGAATGAGGCAGGCCAGCAGCCCTGGATTCCCAGTCCATCCATGCCTGCGAGGCCCGTAGTTGTGCAGTTGTGGTACAGCGTGTGCGCAAATAATACATTTTTTAGTTTCCTATTTCTTTTCACTCATTCTCAGGTCATGGTGGATGATTGGATTGCATAGAATAGAGTAGAAAAACATCTGTCTTTCAATGAAAATCTTTAATCTGGACTCATTTTGAGGGTTAATGCATCTTATACCTGTTAACACCAGGGCTGTTCAGAAAACATCCGGCGCAAAGGCGCTGGAGGCATAGGTCTTATTGCTTATAAATCAGAAGTAAAAGCAAATCATCAAACCAACAACTTCATCTTGTTACCTAAAAGTTAAACACAAGATTATTTTCATAATTGCACATTGGCTGCCATGGCTTAACTTATAAATCCTCTCCCGCTGTTGTGGTATTGAAGGATGTAATCAGTTTTAACACACACCAATCATCTCGTTATCACGAGACAATGGTTTTGTTACAATTAGGTAATGAGAAAATTAACTTGTTTTCTTGAGGAAACCTCAGTGAAAAAGTATCCGAGGGAAACGACCGCCCTCGGCTTCCGTAGTTTATCTTCGCCTGTGGTGCATCAAAAATGTTCACATCTAGGTCGCATTAACAGTATGATTCCTCTCTGCACTGCCAGAGTAGCCAGTTAAACCTCTGAGCTTGTTTTCACCCACAGGCGGAAAGTAAAAGGTCAGTTTAAGGTGACTCAGTATTTAGCCCGAGCCTCATTAAATCAGGTGCTAATTACACAAAGAATGTAACTCAGAAACTGAGAGGCGGCCAGAGTATTTTCTGTTTCCTCCATATAAATCTGCTTCTCCCAGCTTGAACTCTGCCTGTTTTTTCTCTCAGATCTCTGAATGGAGCAGCAGAACTCACAGAGTTTCCAGATCTGACAGGAACCAAGAGTCTGGAGAGCCTGTAAGACGCACACACACACCCTCACAGGAATGTTTCCTTTCTATTTGCTGTTGTAGCTCACATCACTGTGGGGTTTCAGAACTAAACACCAAATCAAACTGTTTTTATTAACACTGCAGTTATTATCCTATCTAGCAGGCTGTAGCTTTATTTTTCTGCAGCCCTGGCCTGAAATTAAAATACATTTTTTTCCCTTCCTGTAGTGGGCCAAATTTCCATGTCATAATAAACATTTTACACAGTTTATTTTCATGTAATGTTCCATCCAAACTCCTTTCTGAAGGTGGTGTGTTCAACTGTAACCAGTAGGTGGAAAAACATATTGCAACCAAACAAACCATCCCACATTTTTCTATTGTCCAGCTTTAAAATGAGCATTTTCTGTGGTTCCAAAAGCTTTATCCTCTTACAGATTTCTTCTGTTTTGTTGTCACACTTAAAATGTTTCAGATGTTTAATCTGTTTAAATTCAATGTTTTAGTTAATCAACTAAAACATTTTTTGAAAAGGATGATTTCTTTTGAGGAAAGAAGCTGTAAAACCAACCTTGACTTTTGGGGAGATTAAATGTTCCCTTCCTTTTTTAAATTATGGATTGACTTTGATTAAGCTATATTTTTTAGAAAGCTTAGCTCAGTTTAACTAATTCAAGCCCAGGTCTGATTACTACCTCACAGCAGACATAACGAATCAAATAGAATCTCTGTGATGTCTGAAAGCTCTCAAGAAGCAACAATCACCTTAAAACAACCAAAATCTCTAAGACTTTAGGTCTGCAATGAACCAAAGATGGATCCAGGACCCAAATTAGTGTGTTGCTGAGAGTAGTTTTCTTTTTCTCTTAATAATATGACAAAAAGATGGAGAAGCCTTTGGATGCCTAATAAACCAAATGTAAAACACGTCTTTGCTCTTTTTCCTTATTAAGCTGAATTAGCTTGATATTAAAGTCGTAGGGAAATCGTATTTTCAATGTCAAATCATTTTGGCTTAAACATCTATATAAATGTACTCTTTATCAGACAATATTGTCCCAAGATTTAGAAAATAAATCCTGTCTTAAAATGTGTGTTCTTTTTCTCGTTATCTTATGCAGGCCAGTTAGTTGTACACCTAAATTCGGCCAATCATATATCACCAAACCAAACTTCTGGCGTCCTCTTCCACGACAACTTTGTCCCCGCTTTCCTCCTCTAAATAAAAAATGTCTGACAGCGGAGACTCACCCACGACCTCCGACACAAATCTCTCCTCCCCTTGCATGTTTCCTCTGTCCATAGCGTTCCTTGACAGTGTCGTTTCTAAGTCACCAATTTAGTGCTACTTGGTCCCAATGGAATTTCCCATTGGGAACCTACTAGCACTAAGTTGCTAACTGGTTAGCAAGATGCTTCCGACAAACCGGACACAATCAAACTTGCTTGCAAACCTTCCGTCACAACAATCCTGCCCCCTTGATAATCAACCAATCACATTCACTTTATTCACTCGTGTAAAGTCGTGCATCACTCGGGAGAATTTGGAAATGCAAAGTTGGAACGGCCATTTCCCTACGACTTTAACACTGTGTGACTGAGAGATAGCACGTAACAGATGCTAGTACATATCAGCTAGTAATCTAAGGTTAAATTTATTTATATTTGATCTGTTGTGGGTTTATTTAATAAACTAAGATAATTTAACCAGCAGTTAGTTTTAGGCTTTTACGTTTAAACTTAGTTAGATTGCTTTTGGTTTGTTTTGGAGGCCCAAAATTGGGTGTTCAACCCAAGCAGTAAAATAAGCTAATGATTTTGTTGCTAGCTGCAGTCATCAGTAGGATGAAAGCAAGAGGATAAAAATATACCCCGAACACATCGTGTTTTAAAACAATCCCAAAGAAACATTTATACCATTAAATTCTAGTGTTGCGCCGTTGCCATCTTTTGGCCCCGATACCGATAAGCGATACCTTGCTGTGCAGGTATCGCGTATCAGATACCATCTGTTTGAAATTGATATGTGTTTATATGAAGAACTGCATACTACTTGGATGTAAAATAATTGCAATCAGGGCTTTGTCAAGCTGCTGCCTACCTTTTTGAAGCAGTTACTGATACCACCATTTTAGTTCTGGATTAGGGCCCCACCTGATACTGGTATTGGTATCGGTGCAACTTTATTAAATTCCCATGTATTTATTATGATATATATATTTTTTTAAATATGTCATTTTTTTGCATTCAAAGCATATCAAATTTTGCCTTCTTCAGCTTCTTCATCTGCAATGCTGCTCGATAACATTTAAATATGGTTTTATAATATTATGAAAAAACACAATAAAACTGTTATTTATGCTTTTTAAGTATTTATAAGACCAGTATTGGACCAGCACTTTTAAAAATCCATGATGTCCAATTTGATAGATGGATCAAAATCACCGTAGCTTTAATTAGGCAGACGTCTCACTTGTAAAGGAAATTTGTAATCCCAACGAGACATACCTTGTTAAATAAAGGTTACATACACATATAGATTAAGTAGGACTAGATGAGGGTAAAAAGGGTATATAAACAGATGTTACAGGTTTCCTTTTGTCTGCCTATCTGTGCTGTAGGACCATCACTGGAGCTCAGATCACTTCTCTACCCGGCTTCATGTGTGAGGAGCTTCCAAACCTCCAGCTGCTGTAAGCCTCTCACCATCAAGCAGAAATGTTTCCACTTTCATGTGCTGCACACTGATCCGCTTAGGGTGTGTCGGACATCCTTGACAGCTGCTGACAGCAAAAACTGTCTTTGTGTCTGCAGCGACCTCTCGTATAACAAGATCCAGACTCTTCCAAGCTTCTCTGGCTGTGAGAGCCTCCAGAAGATGTGAGGTTTATCTTCATTTTATCTAATTAAAGCTTATCTTTCTCTTTCTGGGGTTTCTGGGTTCTTTTGTCAGCCTCTGAAGCCTGTTAAGCGCATTTATCAAGTTGTTGGTTACCATAGCAACCGGTAAAATGCATCCAGCTGTGCATCATGGGAATAATTAGCAGCGCCGTTGTCTGTTTAAGGCAAATCAGAAGGAATGAAAATGCTTTGGTGGAGGAGATAAAGGTGGAGCCATGGAAAAACTGTTCGCTGATCACTGTGTGTTTGTGTTTCAGTGATCTTCACCATAACGAGATAGAGGAGCTGAGGGAGAACACCTTCACCGGGCTGATGAGCCTTCGCTCACTGTAAGGACACACGCTTTGAAGGTTTAATTAGTCCTTGGATCCTGACCCATGATCCAACTGTAATCTACTTTAAGTGCTTCCAAATGGAAGTGCCGATCTCCTATCAAGGTGGTCCGCTGGTTGGTGGAGCAGCTGCCACGACACGAAGTCAACAAGGGAGTTACCCTGCTGCTCCTGGTAGCAGTTAGCAAAGAGCTAATCATCCAAATAACACCAACAAATACTGAAAATATTTCACTTTTACAACACGCATCTAGAATACAGGGAGCGCTACATTTCAGGACACTCAGGTCTCAGGAAATAATTCAGCGCTCAGGTTTCAGGGAAGAAGGCATGGGGTTTTAGGAAAAAGGTTTCAGTTCATTTAGTATTAAACTTATCTGGTCTCAAGACACCACAGAGTTTTAGTGAAACTTTGACCAAACGATCAGATGTTTGGGTTTAACTAAAACACATTGTCACCTAAAAAAAAAGGAAAGAATAAATAATAACTGAACTTTATTGATCTCACATTGGAGACATAAAAAAAAAACATTGTACTTTGTAGCACTCTTAACCTAAATGTAAGAAAGAAACCACATTCTCTAGGTTCAAAAAGTTGGACTCTGAGTGGAAGTTGAACAATGATTATTTATTGCACCATCAGGTATTATAACTTCTTTTTATACAAAGAATTAGGGGGGGGGGGGGGGGGGGAACAACAAAATAGAGCTCTTTGATAACAAAACAAAAATAGAAAAAAAAGTTCAAATAAAAGTGTCCTTTTCTTCTGTGTCAGGAGAAAAAGCTTAGATCCTTGTGGTGTGTGTGTGTGTCTGTTTATATATTCTTCTACTACCCGGGTAGTTTTTTTTAATTGTTTCTATTGAGCGCGCTTATCTGTATCAGAGAAGTTGGTAGATTTCTGTAGTCCTCGTGGAGTGGATCCCGTTCTCCGCTTCCTGTCGCTTGACTCGCCACTGAACCACAGAAGGTTCAGAATTCATGCAGATCGACTCCTGATCCAGCAGAAAAATAAAACCAATCTACACACGGGGTGTAGAAAGATACTTCCATTAATACTATGTTCATCTACTACTTTTACTCTGATTCTCTGCATTATCACAGCCAATTAATTGTAAATATTGGTCTACAACATAAGTAGTGTTATGTTAACACAATTAAACATTAAGAACTTTTATTCTTAACATAAATGAACTTCTTCCTCTTTTTTAAAGCAGTATTTATATCAATACCCAGCCTTTAAATCAATATTTATTTTTTTACTAAATCTTTATGAGTTTGAACAACCACAATGAAATAGATAGCATTATGTACACAAAACAGTACATTAGAACAATTTCTTACATCTCACTATCACATTTATCTCTCTCTTTGTCTAATGACATAGTAGCAGAGAAGGCTACCTGTGCTAGCATAGCAGCTACCCGCGATTAGCGTTAGCACGCTAATTAGCTATCTCTTTAGTTATTATTTCACCTAACAAAATGATACACAGTACAATGGTGGGTCACACATTGGATAAAAAAACTCCGACTGGTTTTATGGAACTGTCTCAGCAACAACATCTTCACATGTCCTAACTCCAACAAGCTAATAACCGAAGCCTAGCATCCTACCACTTAGCCTAACTCTTACCGGAGTTCAGAGGGCTTAGAGGTGGTTGAAGTAGTTCCTCTCTCTTCCTCAAGGCTCATAAAATCTTCTTGATCCGGTTTATTAGCTCAACAGATGATTTTTTTCTCAGTTTGTGTATCGGCAGTGAGTGTAGCTTGGTCCATCAGTGTGATTTCACATGCTCAGTGGCAGGAACCTAATCCAATGCGCCACCATGTGGCGAAGATCATAACTACCGTTGTGTTCTCAAATAACATACGTGGGTCTAGTAACCATGTGGGTTACACCCTCCCCTCTTGAATCAACATGAGTCCCTTCATGAGCTGATCTCTGATTCATATGGGGGTTGTCGCAGCTATTTAGAGTGTCCAGTGCTTGATTAAAGCTCTCTAAAATACTCTGTGCAAAGGACATTAAAGGTTTCCCTAACTGAATGTAGTGGAACCGTTCAGGGGGTTTTCGGGACCTTTCTGACCTCCTTGTGGGGTCAGGTGTGTTTCTTCCTGTTTCACTTTCAGTTTCTTTATCAGATGTTTCAGGGTGATTTGGCCCCGCTTCTTGTGGAACCTCTGCAGTCCCTGCATCTGCAGGGCTCTCTCCAATTCCATTCATTTTATGCAGTTCCTGTCCATTCATCACATTCTTTTCATTTGTCATATCCATTTTGTTTGTCATATCCATCTCATTTTCTTGTGTCTCATCCAGTTGTGCACAGCCCCCTCCAGCAGAGGACTGCTCAACCATGACCTCAGGCTCATCTCCTTCTACCAGCTCAGAAGGTGTTCCAACAGTTTTAGCAGTGGAATTGTTGTCTTCAGGATAATTCTGAGGCTGGGAGGTCGAGGGAACCGATGGCACAGCCAGCAACCCTCCATGCTCTAGGTTTGAATTGGGTTGCTGTCTCCTTGGAATTCCACACACCTGTGTGAATTGTTCTTCAGGAGAAACTGAGGACAGGCTTGGATAGATAACCAAGTCCTCCTCAGATTCCGAGAGTTCCTCCAGGATTTGTGGATGATTCTGCCTAGTTCTTGGCCTGCGGACCTGAGGTTTGACTGGTTCAGTCTCCTCGGCTTCAGATAGGTCACCACAAGAAAGCAGCAAGTCCCTATGTAGAGTCCGGATGGGACCATCACCCTCTACTGACTGTACTTTGTACACTGGTAAGTCTCCAACTTTTTCAAGAACGTTGTACATACCGGACTCCCACTTGTCTGCAAGCTTGTGTTTACTTCGGAACCTCAGGTTTTTCACTAACACTTGATCCCCTTTCTCTAGCGTTGACTCGCGTACTCCCTTGTCAAAATAGCCTTTGTTCCGATCAGCAACCTTTTTTGAGTTCCTGGTGGCAATCTGATAACTCTCCTCAAGGCGTGCTTTCAGATGTTTCACGTACTGAGAATGGGATTTGGGAGAGCCATCTTTCACCGGTAAGCAGAAGGCAATGTCTATTGGTAAACGAGGTTGACGTCCAAACATCAATTCATACGGGCTGAACCCCGTGACATCGTTCCTGGTGCAGTTATAGGCATGGGTGAGTGGTTTTACATAATCTCGCCAGTGGCTTTTCTCCTTGTCTTTTAAGGTTCCCAACATGCCTAGCAGGGTTCGATTGAACCTCTCTACAGGGTTTCCTCGTGGGTGATAGGGCGTGGTACGCACCTTTGTGATGCCTGCTACAGCACAGAGTTCTTTGATGAGCTGGGATTCAAAATCCCGGCCCTGATCACTCAGCAGACGCTCAGGGAACCCGTAGTGCACGAAGAACTGCTCCCAAAGGGTTTTGGCGACTGTTGTAGCCTTCTGGTCTTTTGTCGGTATAGCAACCGCATACTTGGTAAAATGATCTGTAATGACCAAGATGTCCTTGGTATTGTGGCTGTCCGGTTCTAGTGACAAGTAGTCAATGCACACCAACTCCATGGGGCGAGTTGTGTGGATATTCACAAGGGGTGCTGACCTTTCTGGCTTTGTCTTCCTTCGGACACAACGCCCACATGACTTGATCTTTTTTTCCACATCTGCAGCCAATTTAGGCCAGTAGAATCTTGTTCTAACCAAGTCAAGGGTTCTATCGAAACCCATATGTCCCATATCCTCATGTAAGGACTTGAGAATTGAAGCACGAAGAGACTTGGGAGCAACAAACTGGTAAGTAACATCATCTCCTGTTTGATGCGTTCTATACAAACGACAATTTCTCATCTCCAACCTTTTCCTTCCCTTGAGCATCAGCTTGAGCTCTAAGGACTCAGGAGAGAGGTTGGCCTCATCCCCTCCTTCCAAGACTTGGAGAACCTGTCCGATGATTGGGTCAGCCCTTTGATGTTGCTGGAGCTCTTCTGTACTGTAGGTGGGTATGGTAGAGCAACCTAACATGTTTTCATTTCCATAAGTGTCTGGAATCGCATCTGGATGGATGGCAAGGGATTCAACCAATGTGATGGAAGGTAGGTCATCAACTACCTGAGGTAAAAGACGGTGTTGACATAACACAGCAACTGCGTCTACAGGCAAGCTTTGTTGATCTGGAGATGAAGAAAGATGGTGAGAAGCAAACTTTTTGATTCGCTCCTTCTCTTCAAGGGATGCATGATCATCTGCTATATTGTCATGCGGCCGTCTAGAAAGACCATCGGCATCCTGGTTGCTCTTCCCAGCACGGTATTTTATGTCAAAGTTGAAGGTCGAAAGAGCTGCTAGCCAGCGATAACTGGCAGCATCTAGTTTGGCTGACTTTAGTATATAGGTCAAAGGATTGTTATCCGTTATGACAGTGAACGTATTACCATAAAGGTAATCATGAAACTTTTCAACAATCGACCATTTAAGAGCTAGAAATTCTAGCTTATGCGCGGGATAACGTTTTTCACTGGATGAAAGGCCTCTGCTCGCATAAGCAATGACTCGCATTTCACCATCCTGTTCTTGGTACAGGGCAGCCCCTAGACCTGAAGTGCTGGCATCAGTATGGAGCACATATTGTAGTTTTGGGTCAGCAAAACCAAGGACAGGTGCAGATGTGAGTTTTTCTATGATCAGGTCGAAAGCTTTTTGACATTCAGGAGTCCAGCGCTCATTAAAGGGCTCCTTGGGGTTGAAGTACGAACCAGGGCTAGATGTCTTTTGGCCCTTTCGGTAAGGTGGGTAGCCGCTGGTAAGATCATTCAGGGGTTTGACTATTTTAGAATAGTCTCTGACAAAGCGGCGGTAGTACCCTGCAAAGCCTAAAAAAGACTTGAGATCACCAAGTGTTTGGGGCCTAGGCCAGGTGCGGAGTGCACTGACCTTATCGGGGTCAGTCTCTACTCCTCTGCTAGAAACAATGTGGCCTAAATACCTTACAGAGCTCTGGAAGAATTGGCATTTTTTGGGAGAGAGTTTCAAGCCATTTTCTCTTAGTTGCTGGAGGACATGTTTAAGCCTAATTTCATGCTCTTCTAACGTGTCAGAAAAGACGATGATGTCATCCAAAAACACCAGTACTTCCTTCAGATTGAGGCTCCCAATGACTCGTTCCATCAGTCGTTGGAAGGTACTGGGGGCATTTGTGATGCCTTGGGGCATGCGGTTGAATTCATAGAACCCCAAGGGACACACGAAAGCGGTCTTGTGCTTATCGCGTTCCTCCATCTCAATCTGGTAATATCCTGATTTTAAGTCCATTACTGAGAACCATTTGGATCCAGCAAGAACTGAAAAAACTTCCTCAGGATTTGGCAATGCGTATGCATCCTTGATTGTCAGTGAATTGAGTTTGCGGTAGTCGATGCAAAGACGGACCTCCCCATTCTTTTTACGGACTACCACTATTGGGGAAGCGTAAGGGGACTCTGACTCGCGAATCACCCCTGCATCTAGCAGTGTTTGCAAATGTTTTCTGACAGCCTCATAGTCGTTTGGGTGGATTGGTCGGGGCCTTTCTTTAAATGGGGAGTCGTCTTTTAGATTTATATGGTGCTTTACTTTGGTTGCATGCCCAAAATCATTCTCATCACAGGCAAAAACATCACGATACTCATTCAAATTGCATGTTACTCTATCTCTCCACTCTTTTGAAAGGGGAGAGTCACCAAAGTCAATAATAAAGTCAGACTGGTCTGGTCTTTTGGCTGGTTTGGAAATGCCAGCACAACATTTCACAGGGTCAGTTGGTTTGTCTGAGTCAGGTAAGTTATCGTAGACCTGTTCGGGAGTATGAAGTTCAGCAATGACACAATTTGAGGGGAGTGTGACATTGTGATCATTCTCATTTCTGACCCACACGGGTAGTCTGTGGGGACAGTGTCTGGGCAGAGTGATAAGGCAGCATTCTACAAACACTCCACCAGGTAAGGCAGAAGACTGAGGCTGCTCAACTATGGCACAGGCACCTGGGATGTTGGCATTCACATATCCTTCTACACAGACTCTTGTTTTAGCAGGTAAGATTTGGTGCACTTTATCTTTTAGAGTAGCTAACCCTATTCTTCCCGTAGAGTTAACTTTGTTTCTGAGCCTGAGTACACGAATAATCTGCCTGTAACCATATACAGAGGACAAGTCATTCAAGTCTTTATCAATACAATGTTCTTCATACAAGGTATCTAGAGCATTTGTGCCATTGAGTACAGGTAAGTCACAGTTACTATGGCGGTCTGGTACTACTAGGGCTAGGGTTGTGATTTCAGGCTCAGCTTCAACAAATTCTCTGGGGAACTTGGGTGTGATAGGTACATAGCCTAAATAAGGCACCTTTTGGCCGTTAGCCCCTTCAACATCCAGGCCCTGGAAGGGCTGGATGGGGTGTTCTGACAAGTGGGTTCTTGAAAAAGACGCAGTTACTGTGGTAACCTGGGACCCTGAGTCAAGGAGACAACTTGTGTTAACTCCTGACACACTGACATCGGCAACACATTTCTGGCCCACAAGACCTCGGGGGAGCTTAATTTGGGGTTCTACTTTGTGTGATTGAATAATTGTTTTTGTTGTATGCTTTGGGTTGGGACTGTCATTCTCAATTCCAGCTCCTGGTCGTCCCGCAGCAGGAACTGCGTTTAGTTTAAACTCCGCTCCCAGGATTCTTGTTTTTGCTTTAGCTCTTTGCGTTTCTTTTCAACTAATTCGGGATTTGGCTCATTGTTGCAGGAAGGCGCAATGTGGCCGTCCTCACCACACCTGAAACAGTACCATGGGCGAGGCTTCTTGTTGACCAGCTTCGGTTCTGAAGAAAGCGAAGGATTTCCTTCGGAAGGGACTTTGGGCTTAGCCTTTTGTTTCTTACCTGGCTTTGCAACCAATTGGTTTGAACTTAGAGACGCTTTAAGAGAAGCTATTTGGGCTTGTAGTTTTGCCATTTGTATTCCAAGTTTCCGTGGGTCAGATGGGGCAGCCTTTATTTCATCATCATCATCAGTGGTGTGGTCTTCCACTGAGACTGTGTTTGACTGGACTTTTATTCTGTTTGCTCCAAGATGCTGCTTCATCCTGCTGGACTTAGCAGCTTGTCTGTCCTCCTCAGAACGTACCGAAAGCAGTAACTCTGAAAAGGGGGGAGGATTATTCTTCCTCTGTTCAAGCTGAAGGCTGGTAAGTAGACTGTTATTCCAGCAGCCTCTACAGAACTGCTTAAGCAGCTGGCGGTCTGAATCACCAGCAGCTAACCCATTTCTTTTGATAACCTTACTCAGGATTGTCTGCAAGCGCTGCAAATAGCCAGACGGCTTTTCTCCAGGGTCTTGATTCGTGTTCAAAAACTTTGCAAAAAGCTCATCACCATCATCAATGATGCCATAAGCAGAGTCCAGAAGGGCAAGATATTCATGGGGGGAAGCATTGGGCCCGAGATGTTTCACAATGGTGGCCGCAGGTGGAAAGAGACTCTCAACTATTTTCCTGGTTACATGTGTGGCAGACATAGCAGGGTCTGCAAGGAAAAACTCAACATTGTTGCGCCACATGTCATAATCAGACTCTGAACTGGGACAGGGAATTCTTCCTGAAAAGGGTCTGAGTCGAGTGCTACCATGATAGTGCAAAGGAAGATCACTGTTCTTAATGACATGCTCAACCACTACTCTTTGTATTTCTGGGGTTGAGAGATGCTCGGGAGATAAGTTCTGAGTCCGGTTACTACATGGGGATGCTTCAACTTCCTTGCGTGGGGGTGCATCAGGCTCAGGGGAAAGCGTCAGGTTGTCACCTACATTCAGGGGAGTTCTGTCAGCTATGTCCACAGCACTAACATGCTGATGTTCATGTCTAACCGCTGATGCATCTGGTTCAGCTTTCCTAGTTCTAATGGATGCTTGAATCCTAGCTAGTTCATCTAGCAAAACCTTCTCAAAATCTGCTCCACTCAACTGAGCAACATCCCTTAGTTCAGTTAAGTAAGTTTGAGTTAAGGTAGAACCTCTGTCTGCTGTGTAGAGCTCGGACAAGAGCTGAATGTGGTGGACAACATCCGGGTTACTGGAGGGCCTATCAACAGGTAAGGTATCTTTAAGATACTCTATAGTTAGCCCTGAGCTGTATTCCACTATAGCTGTGTTTTGGAACCTAGCCTGACTGCTCGTAACATTAATTACTCTTTCAATCTTACCATACTGTCCCAAATAGTCAAATACTTCATTGTCTACATCACTACCAGTTACACCACTTACTAGCAATGAGTTAGGCACTTTAACATTTTCAGATGCAACTGTATCCATGTTTGTATTTGTACCACAATGGAAATATATGAAAGTTAAATTATATTAATGTTCACAGAAAAATGCAAAAATGTCACACTGCTCAACTTCCTGTTCAAAGGATTTAACCAACTCTCCTGGCTGGCTCGCCAAGTTTAATGTAGCACTCTTAACCTAAATGTAAGAAAGAAACCACATTCTCTTGGTTCAAAAAGTTGGACTCTGAGTGGAAGTTGAACAATGATTATTTATTGCACCAAACAGGTATTATAACTTCTTTTTATACAAAGAATTGGGGGGGGGGGGGAACAACAAAATAGAGCTCTTTGATAACAAAACAAAAATAGAAAAAAAAGTTCAAATAAAAGTGTCCTTTTCTTCTGTGTCAGGAGAAAAAGCTTAGATCCTTGTGGTGTGTGTGTGTGTCTGTTTATATATTCTTCTACTACCCGGGTAGTTTTTTTTAATTGTTTCTATTGAGCGCGCTTATCTGTATCAGAGAAGTTGGTAGATTTCTGTAGTCCTCGTGGAGTGGATCCCGTTCTCCGCTTCCTGTCGCTTGGCTCGCCACTGAACCACAGAAGGTTCAGAATTCATGCAGATCGACTCCTGATCCAGCAGAAAAATAAAACCAATCTACACACGGGGTGTAGAAAGATACTTCCATTAATACTATGTTCATCTACTACTTTTACTCTGATTCTCTGCATTATCACAGCCAATTAATTGTAAATATTGGTCTACAACATAAGTAGTGTTATGTTAACACAATTAAACATTAAGAACTTTTATTCTTAACATAAATGAACTTCTTCCTCTTTTTTAAAGCAGTATTTATATCAATACCCAGCCTTTAAATCAATATTTATTTTTTTACTAAATCTTTATGAGTTTGAACAACCACAATGAAATAGATAGCATTATGTACACAAAACAGTACATTAGAACAATTTCTTACATCTCACTATCACATTTATCTCTCTCTTTGTCTAATGACATAGTAGCAGAGAAGGCTACCTGTGCTAGCATAGCAGCTACCCGCGATTAGCGTTAGCACGCTAATTAGCTATCTCTTTAGTTATTATTTCACCTAACAAAATGATACACAGTACAATGGTGGGTCACACATTGGATAAAAAAACTCCGACTGGTTTTATGGAACTGTCTCAGCAACAACATCTTCACATGTCCTAACTCCAACAAGCTAATAACCGAAGCCTAGCATCCTACCACTTAGCCTAACTCTTACCGGAGTTCAGAGGGCTTAGAGGTGGTTGAAGTAGTTCCTCTCTCTTCCTCAAGGCTCATAAAATCTTCTTGATCCGGTTTATTAGCTCAACAGATGATTTTTTTCTCAGTTTGTGTATCGGCAGTGAGTGTAGCTTGGTCCATCAGTGTGATTTCACATGCTCAGTGGCAGGAACCTAATCCAATGCGCCACCATGTGGCGAAGATCATAACTACCGTTGTGTTCTCAAATAACATACGTGGGTCTAGTAACCATGTGGGTTACAACTTTTTTTCCACCAGTTCATAAACCTTAATTCAGTTATTGCCGAGTTATACTAATGTGGGATTCCTTTTTCTGCTTTTAGGGATTTATCCTGGAATCGTTTATCATCCGTGGAGCCAAACTCGTTCTTTGCTCTGACTGCTCTCTCCAAACTGTGAGTTTTCTGTTCAGTGTTTGTTTTCTGCATTGCTTTAAGGTCCTGGTCCTGTTGATGGGATTATTTTGGGTGTGAATAACTGGAGTGATTTGTGTTCCTGCAGGGACCTTTCGTCCAATCAGCTGTCTTCTCTCCCTCTTACTGGTCTGCAGAGTTTAACTCGCATTCGGCTGGTGGGAAACGATCAGCTGATGGAGTTAATACCCCGAGAAGATCTGCCACGAGTCAGGTGACGATTTACACCAAAAAGTATTTATTTGGTATTTGTCAGGTTGGGGGGAGGTTTGAGAGCAGGACCCAAATGCAGAGACTGAAGCTGAAGGTGGTACTTTAAAAAGGTCACAGCCGAAGCAAAAATTCAAAAACACAAATCCACAAAATACTGAGAACCATGAATACTCAAAACAAGGGCAAAGAAATGAAAAGAATAGGAAAATGTTCTAATTTTTTTTCTTTTTTTTATCGTAAAGTGAACACTCATGAGAATCCAGAGTGAAATAAAGGTTCCAACCACCGGGAGCATGAACAAATAAAAGCAAATGTAATGATAGAAACCTTAGTCAGTTAAATAATATGCATTTTGCACATTTCTGATGTTGCTGCTGTTTTAAAATATCCATTACTGTAAAAATGTCCATAGCTGCATATTGGTTATTTAATCTCCAGATGCACATTTTTATGTTGTTAACTTTACATTAATTTATTGTTTATATTTTAACTCTTCACTAGTATATTATTCTTATATATTTTTCTAAGGTCCACATTTGTGGGACCACTTTTTTCTATAATATTTTTTTTTTCTGTAACCACCAGAATTTCCCAGTTGTGGGACAATAAAGAGATTTTGTATTCTATTCCATAAAAGGGGTAGAAGGATATAAGTAAATCTAAACAATGTATGTATAAAAAATATATCTGCAAAATGTCTTATATTCAACAACAAAAAATACTTAGTTTAAGCTAATTGTGCAAAACAGAAATTAAAAAATTTAAATCCTATCAGATTTATAGTCCCCACACTGCAGATATATTAGAATCTGTCTTTAAATTACAGCCAAACTCATTTACACAGTAACAGATAAAAACCTTTAGATAAATCAAACATTACCGCCACATATCTGCACCATTAAAACAACTATTTTCCTTCATTTCAGACGGAACGTTTCACAGAACTATTCATACTTGTATCATATTAAACGGAACTTCCAATATTCACCACTATTTGGTGCCAAGTACCTTTTTCCTCTGATCACAGAGCAGTCGGCTTGCTTGGTCTCACAATGAATCCTGGGAAAACCAAGGATGGAGAGGATATATCGGACCCGTCCTTGAAATCAGGCAAAAAGAAGGGCGCATTTGTAGGCGGCATAACGAGGGGTTTTTGAATCCGACCAGACCACAGCACACGCTATGACTTAATCGGCCTACGAATCTGGCCTTTGGAGGACGCAGCCCATGCATTTGAACGCAGCCCATGACTAAGCAGGAGGTGTATACATGAGAGACAGAAACAAAGACCAGGCTCATCAGCAGATTGGAAGCAGGTGTGGAGAGAGCAGTCTAGAAGGGAGCTAAGGAAAAGGAGATTGACACACAAGGGCAACCGAAGGCAAACAAGAAATGCCTAAGAACCCAAATACAATCAAAAATAACTAGAATAACACAAAATGGATATAAAACTAAAGAAAACACAAAGACAAAACTTAAACAGAACCAAGACCATGATGGTTTCTGATTCGCTGATCTTTGTTTATTACTCTGTGCAAATATAACAGGATGTTCCTGGGTGTAAATTAGCCTTTTTATTGTTTATGCTGTAAAACTTCTATCAATAAATGCTAAGAGTTGCAAGTGTCTCCTCAGGGTGATGGAGCTTCCTTATGCTTTCCAATGCTGTGCCTTCATCTCCTGTGAGAAGAAAGGAGGAGAAGAAGGAGGTGTATCCTGGGAGAGGGAGGAAGCAGCAGACTCAACTGCAATAGATCCTCCTTTCCCTTCCAGCCAAGGTGAACCTCCACATCAGAGACGTTTGCACATTTAAAAAGCCCCAAAGTTCCTGCTGTGTTCCTGCAATCCTTGTTTCAGTAATGATTGTTGTGTATGTATGTATGTTTGTAGGTATATACACTTAAAGTGCTATTATCTAATTAAAAATAAATCCTGAACTGAAGACCAAATACAAATAACGTTATTAGAACTCACCAAAAAAGTAATTCAGAATTTAATTCTTGTTGTAAGGACATTATGTAAAAATAAATAGTTTAAATAGTTTACTTCTAAGCACATTCAAATGTATTTATCAAAACACGGAGATACTGAATAAAAGTGTCCCGAGGACGCAGCTTTGATGGGCCTCACCTCCTCTTTCTTTGTTACAGATTTAAAACTTATATATTTAAAAATTAGGTATTTTAATCAAATTGAGCAGCACAAAAACACATGTTGACGGTGATTTTATGGAATTTTTCTTTCTTTTTGTGAAGTTAGTTTTTACTTCATAAGACCTGAGAGCTTTTGGAGTGGAGCTCTGAGAGCCAAGTCTGTTTTTGAATATCTTATATCTATATATTTTTTTTATTTAGAACATGCTTTATTGCCAAGTTCTGTTTTAGGTATTTGTTTTTGAACATTTATACTCAGTTGTGCAAATATTGGTGATTTATGTTTGTTCAAAACATATAACTGTACGAATTTAAAATGGCTTTTTTTGTTCTGGAGTTCTGAATGTGTTCCTTCGAGGAATGAATGGAAATGCTTTGAGTTCAGACGTTGATCTACGGCTTTATGTCCACAGTGGACCAGGACTGGGACGATTTTCTCATGCAGTTTGAAGACGAGCCCAAACCTCAACACTCTGTTCACTGCAGCCCAACTCCAGGTAACAAGAAGTTACATCAAATTTCTCATGACCCTCATCCTGCAGCGGATTGTTTTACCTTTTTAAAGTATTTCTATATGAAGACTTTTCAGTTTGTTGTACAATCTCAAACTATTGAGAACATAGTCATCTTTTGACTAGATGAGGAGGTTTTGGTGGAGGTTGCCAGTTTGTCTGTTTTTAAAGTGACGGTTTGACTTTCTCTCAGGACCGTTTCGTCCCTGCCTCCGTCTGCTTGGCAGCTGGATGATCAGAGGCGGAGTCTGGCTCATCGCTGGAATCTCATTGGTCAGCAATGGTCTTGTGGTCCTCTCCGTCTTCTTTTCTCCAGCAAGCAGGGTCACACCCCCCAAGCTCCTGATTGGCCTGCTGGCTCTGGTGAACGGGCTGATGGGCGTGTGGGGCGGCTGGCTGGCGGCGGTGGACGCCTGGACGTTCGGCAGCTTCTGGAGGTTTGAAATGAACTCTGAGTGGAATGAAAACCACCTGATCTGTTTGCCTGTTCGGTCTTTAAATCCTCATCTGTGGCAGGTACGGGGTGGAGTGGGAGAGCAGCTCCCTGTGTCGCCTCAGCGGCTTCCTGTGTGTGTTTGCATCCCAGACCGGCCTCTTCCTGCTGACGCTGGCGGCCCTGGAGCGATGCTTGTCTGCCGCAGGTGCAACTCAGAGCAACAGAACCGAAAGCAACAATGGTGAGAGAAAACAAAATCATCCCAAACCAAGGCACATGTCACTTTAAATCAGAGGTTCCAGACCCAACCTGATTTAAAACATTTAGAAATGACCGCATGTTGTCTGACGACAGTGTCTAACTGAGTATCTTCAGCAGCACAATCAGGAAATTGTCTCTTTACCAAACTGAACGGCTCTTGTTCTCTACTTCAAAAAACACTTTAGATTTTAAAAAGGAAAAATGCATTTCCTTTTTTTAATATATTTTTATTTACAGATTTAATGTATAACATGGATGCATAAAAACCTCATTTTATTTCAGTGTTAAATTCAGTTTAAGGTAACAGATTATAATTGAAAATGTCTCTAGACATTTACTGGTTGTTGATATTCTTTATTCGGACCCCGATGATTTTAAATTGGTTACCCTTGCTTTAAGGTATTCATATCACTGTTCACACTCTGCCTCTCTGACACACAAGACGTGGGGAACAAGTTCCTGTTCTAGTTAGCACAACAGTTCAAGCTCCGATTGGATGTGGAAGGTTTGTAAACATCAATGTGCCGCAGGACTTTTACTGGATTTAGGTCTGGACTTTGACTAGGCCATTCTCAACCCTTCAGTTGAGCCTGATTCTGCTGGAGGTTTCTTCCTGGTAAAATAGAGTTTTTCCTCTCCACTGTCGCCACAAGCATGCTTAGTGTGCAGGATTTCCTTCGAGTCAATGAGTCGACGCAATCAACTGGTTTTCCTTAGATAGAAAACTTTGAATCCATTTGGGTTTATGATCTGGTGAACTGTAAAGTGCCTTGAGATGACATGTGCTGTAAATTGGCGCTCTATAAATAAACTGAATCGAATTGAATTAAAATGCTTTGATCCAAACCATCATTGTATCTGTGGCTGGAAGGTGAACCTCCTCCCCTGTCCCAGCCACTCCTGAGCTGTGGATCTCTGCAGCTCCTCCATAGCGGCTGTGGGTTCTGAAAAATTTTTGCTCTTTATTTACAACATTTACATTTTCCACAATCATACAGGAAGCTGAACATCTCGGAAGGTTCTGCTCAGAACGCCTCATGTTGGAGGAAAAATCAGGAGAATTAAAGTATTGGATGTTTTATTTGTCCGAGCGAGAAATCTTTTTGTTTTAATTTCGCCTCTGTTTTCGCAGGTCACTCTATGTCGCCGCTCTTCATCCGTTTCTCCGTCTGTCTGTGCTTCCTGCTGGGCTTCATCATCACCCTGCCTCCGCTGGTGGTGGGTGAGAGTAGCTCCTCCTTCTGTCTGCCCCTCCCTTCGTCCTCCTCGTCCTCCTCCATGGCCTTTTCAGTCTCCTTGGTGCTCTTCGACTCCCTCTGTTTCCTCGTCATGACGCTGGCCTACACTCGCCTTTACTGCCGTGCCGGCAAAGCTCCGCCCTCCTCAGACGAAGAGGCGGCGTTGACTCGTCACGTCGCCTGGCTTCTCTTCTCCGACTGCCTCCTTTACCTCCCAGTCGCCTTCCTCTCCTTCTCCTCCCTCCTGCGGCTCCCCGCCGCCGGGCCAGAGGCGGCAAAAGGAGTCCTGCTGCTCGTGGCGCCGCTCCCGGCCTGCATAAACCCCCTCCTCTACCTCCTCTTCAACCCGCTCGCCAGAGGGGAGTTGGCAGCACTGGCGACACGCGCCTGCGTGGGTGCAGTGGCGTCTAAATTACAAAGAAGGGGAGCTTCTGGAGGACGACCGCTGGATTCAACATACGACGAGGACGCAGAGAAGCAGTCATGTGACTCTACGCAGGCGCTGGTGGTCGTTGAAGGTGTTAAAGAGGAAGAGGAGCAGCAGAGCAAAATGCAGCAGTTGCTGTCAGTCGGCCAACATTGTTAAATGGACACAAACTCCCACTTGTAGCATTTATTGGTCTCCCCTGACGAAAGCTGGAATACTCTGTCAGATTGGACCCGTGTGGGACGTCCAGGTGGAGGGTTAGCTCAGTCATTAAACACCACAGAGGGTTTATTCTATCAGAACATTGAAATTCTGTTTCACTATTAGGGTTTAAAGTGATTGGACCTATTTTTAACCTCATCTGTTCCCCTTTTCAGCCATTCTGATGTAGACTCTCAGTCTGTTTGGGGTCACGACTCTGCTTGGTCCATTGTTTGACATTTGACCCCAGAGAGGAGGTCCGCTCAGTGATCAGAGGTTCCTACCAGGTTCTGCATGGATAGATTTCTGGTCCATTAATGTTGCAAAGAACACATTTTGTAAATGGAAATGTGAGAAAAGTGCAATCAAGAAATGAAACTTCAAAACGTTTCAATCCAAAACAGGTTTGGAGAGGGAATTGGCTGTTTTCCCAGATTTGTTTTCTCTCTAAAATTAAATTTGTAAATTTTATATTTACTTAATGTTTACTTTTTTTTATTTTTACAGATTTTTTAATTTTATTTTTTAAACTCTACTTTTTCAGATGTATTTTTACGTTTTGCTTTCTTTTCAAATTGCATCACATTCTCTTCACTTCAAGCCCATTCCAGACGCTGGCTCTTGACCAATGAAAATGTTGATAACCTCCAGCAGACCAATAGAAATTAATCTTCTTTACTCACTCCAGAGGAAATCCCGCCCCTAGAAGTGAATAGAGTTTGATCAGGAAAACGTAATTTGAAAATAATGTAATTCATGAAACTCAACCTGAAAAAAATAAAAATGTTTTCTTTAAAAAAAGAAATTAAAATAATAAAGTAAATAAATAAAATTCACTGCTAGTCATCTGGCTGCAAAACAAGCCCAGATCATCAGTCTTCCTCCACCGTGCCTGAAAGAACATAATGCTTGTTTAAGCATGTGTTGGAGTTTAGCCGCAGTGGATGGAAAACTGAATTCTGCTCTCTGCTGTCCTCCATCAGAGTTGGACTTTAAGTCGACTAATTTAAATATCTTTAAATCTACATTAATATGAATTCAACACACTGTGGTAAACGAATAAATTGAGGCAGAAGATGTCTTTCAGTCATCAATGCACACATTTGGCGACACATTATATACAATTATATATATATATACAATCAGGGGCTACATTCGCACTGCAGGCCTTGATGCTCAATTCCGATTTTTTTTTTGTGAAATCCGATTTTTTTTGCATTGCCGTTCACATTTCCTAATATATGCCACTTGTATTTAATCTCCTGCGTGAACTGCAGTCACACGACACAAGTGTCCTGAATGCGCAGTAGAGGAAGCAATGACGTCACAGGCCAGCAAGCTCTGTGTTTACGGAAGTAAACATGGATGGTAGTGCCGGATCACATCTAGCGATCTTTCCTAACCATAAAAACACAATCTTTTCAAGACAGTTAAACAGAAATACTGCTCTCTGCGTCCACGTCTGCCATGGTTGTTGTTGTTTTTCTTACAACTTCTTCATAGCCAGATCCAGAATAGTGACCTATGTTTGGTATTAATGGCGTTCAGGCCTCATGAATGCGACCTGGCTGTTCAGACACAGGTCGCATTTGAAAGATCGGATTTGTATCGGATTCAGGACCACATTGCCAAGTAGCCTGGGTCACATTGGAAAAAATCGGACCTGTGTTGTTCAGAATGTCATGAAAAGATCAGATAGAGGTCGCATATGAGCAAAAGAATCTGATTTGGGTCGCTTCAGGCTGCAGTGTGAAGGAAGCCTGAAATTCTGATGATTTTAAAACATTTCAGTGTTGCAATAGTTTCCAGCCAGTTGGCTACTGGGACCAGTTTAAGATGGTTCAATGATTTTCATTCCACCCTCCCCAGCTTTTGTCAGGTGACATCAAACCTACAGGTCCAGCAAATGTAGCAGCAGCTAAAGAAGAGAAGCTCGCCATGAACTCACATTTCTAGTTTTCCTTTGTTTTTGTTTTCTTCCTGTCCAGTCTGAGACGCCGGCAGGAATCATGAAGGGTTTCGTTTTAAAAACACACTTTTACAGCAACGCGCCACCAAATGTTCACGCTAGCAGCTCGTGTTTCTGCAGGCGGGTGTGAAAACTGCAGCATGCGTGAGAGCTTCGTCACAGAGTCAAACCTCAGCCCGAAGGAGTGAGGTCATCAGGTCATCATTTCAGTCCACATAGTGACATCTAGTCTGGCCTCGTGTTCACGCCGCAGGAGGCTGCTGCATTTAAGAATCTGTTTTAGTGAGTAAACCGTGTTGTAAAAAGGCGCTACTGTGACAATCGATAAAGTGTGTAGACTGTGAGATATGTTTGTTTTATTTTGAGGATTTTATTGTCTGTATATTACAGCTGTTTTTTTTTAACTCTCGTCGTTTTTATGTGTCGTGTAAAGTGCTGATTGTGAACACTGTTTCTCCACAAACGTGACCTCAAATACTTTCTCATTTTCTCACCTCTCCTACATTTGGGGCAGAAACGTTTCTAACTTTATTTATTTATTTCTTTTTATTAAATTCCCACGTTATCTTTCTTTCTTTTTTTCTTTTAAAGAAATTTAACTTTGCTCTCTGTGATGTTTTACAGTAAATAAATTGACCCTAAGCTTTTAATTTGTTGTTTTTTTATATATATAAATCTGTTTCTTTTTGCTCTTCTAATAATTATTTATTGTTTTTAAATTCTTTTTTCATTTCTTGCTTCGTAATTAACCGTCGACTTGATATCATTTTTAACAAAGAAACCCAAACCAGTGCTTATGGTGAGAAACTTTAATTTAGGGTTAAAATGATAAACTTTTATTCTTTTTTATCTTTTCTTAAACAGAACATCGAATGTTTACAAAACAGGCAATTCTTACCTTATTCAGCAAACTAAGAGCAGGAAAAAAAAAAAAAATGTTTGTAGACAAATAACAGTAAAAAACAAACAAACAAAAAAAATAAATAAAGTTGACTCCTTAAATCTCGCTTTTTATGTTTTGAAAGTAGAGTATTTTATAAGGTTTGCTGAAATCTTAAAAGAATCATTCAGGAACCTGAGATGCAGACCTACATGCAGACTGTTGGCCCAAACCATGATACTACAGAACCAGGTTTCTCTGCTTAATTAGTTTCTTTCCCAATAAATTATCCAAGTTTGAATTTCAAACTTATGTTAAAGCAGAATTTGATTTAATACTTTAATTAAATCAATTAGTTGAAGTAATCTCATTGCAATGTCAAAACAGCATACGCTGTCAGATTGACATATGATTCGGTTGTTATCCAAACTAATGTAATATTGAGTCACAATATAAACCACAGCCAATTTTTTATATGATTTTAAACATGAAAAAAAAAAATTCTTCGCACACACGTTTTTTTTGTTTTTTTTTACTACTGAAGTAACTTATTTTAAATGAATATAGACTAATATAGTTCTAGCAATAAAGGCTTCTTCTCTCAACATCCAGGAAACTCAATCATGTCTGGCCGTTACTGCATCCAAGAAAATACAGTAAAATCAAAGCTGATTTTATTTTTTAAAGGTTAAAATAAATGTGTTTTTTGCTGATCTGTAGACTGCTGCTAAAATTAAATTAGGGAATAATTCTCTGTTGCACATTGTGCATATTTGCACAATGTATACCAATCTGATCTGACAGCGTATTCTGTTCTGGAAAATAGATCATGAATTACAAATGGAATCCACAATTATAAAACATCCCAGCTAATAAAATGGTTTAAAGTGCAACACCAGGACGCATTCAATGTTTCGAATCACATTTGAATGGCCTATACATGATTTTCTTCAGCAGGATGCTAGAAAATATCAACAAGTTTACAATGACATCATTATTCTGAACAGACTTAAACTGTTCGACATATTTTAATCTACAGATTATTTTCCAAATTACTGAAAGAAAATCTTTTGTATGTGATTTTAATAAATAACTTTATTCCCTTTTTTATTTTCACTAAGACCCACCCAGCATTAAAGAAAATAATGATTATTGATAGTTTAAGGTAGTAATGCAATCATGTTAAACTAATATAATTTCCCCCTTTTTAAAGTCCTTTTAAAAAATAAAGTTGAAAAAGTAGATTGAAGTTATTTTAAATCAGGTTTTACTTTCTTCTTTCTGTATTTTTTCCAAACTTAACCAGGTTCAGTTAAACTGCCTATAAAATGTTTGCTCCGAATATTGTGACTCGTGTGTTTCTTGTGGTTTCTGGTGAAAATTTCACTGCTTGGTCCTTTTAATTTCTTACACTTTCATGTGCAAAAGAGTGAAAAGATGGATAGAAAAGAAGTGGGGAATGCCCCGCCCCGTTACGTTAAGCTCCACCAATATATGTAACCACAGCAACAAACAATTTATTAATAAAAAAAAATATTTACAAAGCCTGACGATGAATGTGTGCTGTGTTGAATCCTGCTGCTTAAACAGCATTTATTGTTTAAAACGTAAATGTTTCATAGACATAACTCTTCTCTGTTCGCTCTTGTAAACCTTTGTATTGTGTTTGTTGGAGTCTAGTTTTGTAAACTTTTGCCTAAAGTTAGACATGGTGTTGTTAATAAACCAGCAATCCTGCAAACTTTGTTGATTTTTTTATTTTATTATTGTGGTTTCTTTTTTTTTTCCTAGATGGCTTCAACTGTGAGGTTTTAGTAATTACTAAATTTTATAAATACAAGTTATTGTCTTTCTTTTCAAATTCTGAGTGCATGGATGAAATAAAGTTCACTTTCATGCAAAATTCAGAGGCCCCCTGAACGCCTCACACACCTGCAGTGTGATGTCAGAGCTCCTGGAAAATTTCAGTAACCGAATAAAAATATTGAGGCCAAATTAATTGGAAAGAAGTGACTTAAAGAGAAGTTGATATATATTTTTAAATATGTCTAATGTGCTGCGTTGCCGTGAACAAAACATGTTTTGGTGAGTTAGCATTTGAGCTAGTTTATGCTACAGGGTGAACCCTTTGGGGGTTTTTTCAACTACCTTTAAAAAACTTGAAAAAAAAAAAAGTTTTGTGCAGTGAAAATATGTACAATTATGTAAGTAATTGGCCCACCTGGTTCGGCTTGGTTAGCTAGCAGCCAAGCTAATACAGTAACACTGGCTACATTAGCCAGCGTATATTAGGGATAGTATTACTTCAACATCTTTTCTCATGAAGAAGTGAAACTTTAGGTAAAAATACTACTGAGTACCGAGTACCTTACTTCTGTCCTTTTAGAAATTCAAAAAGTATTTTCAGTATATACTCTTGGAAGACAAAACGCCACTCTATGCTAGCTTTATTTCAATGTTAGAATGGCTTAATAAACAAAACTTTTAAGGATTTTCTTGTGGCCTGCCATTAGATCAGGTTGTTTTATTGTATGTTTCAAATATGACAAAAAAATAATTGGTACATGTTTAAAAATATGCGGAAAGGTGAACAAAGCCAGTTCACCTCCAGTCCTGGAGTTTCCTTTTCTTTCCTTTAACGTTTCTCCAACTTCACTAATAACTTCATATGTGAGATTTTTAGATCAAATGATGACTAAACCTTTAAGATATGAGGTATAAAATTGTCTCTCCACTATTTTAAGATGATCTGATGTGGAACAGTGACGCCATGACTCTCCATGTAACACGAAGCTGACTTAAACCTTCATTTAGCCAGAATGAGTCACGGTAGCCCTTTATTCACACTCACTGGCTGATGAATGATGATGCAGATGTGTCACTTAGCAGCCAAAGATTCAATGTTTGGAAAATCAAAGATCAAATTGTCTTTAAGTTTTTTTTTTTTTTCTGTTTGCTTTAAAGAATTCATCAAGGTTAATCTAAGACTGGAATAAACAAAACAGTTTGGATCAAGGTCCTCATTACTACAGATACAGCTTTCCAGATTTCAATCGTCAGTCATTTGTTCAACTTCTTCCAGTTAAACCAAGAGTTCAAGTGGAAAAAACACAGATTGCCTTTTAAATGGAGCTTATCTGTAGGTCTACAGGTTTTCTGAAGTTCATGTAGTTCCTGTACCTCCATTTTAAAAGGATTGTTTTGGTTATTGAAACACTTAACTTAGACCTGTTGATCCCTAAAAATCCTCAACTCAAGAGCAGTTTTTGAGCAGTTAAATTACCAAAGATGTCACATTTTAATTGAGAAACGTTTCCGTCATTGCTGTCCTTCTCTACTTTGCAGGGTTGTCTTTGTAAATACATCAGGTTAATTTAAACCTGACCTACATATATATATATATATATATATATATATATATATATATATATATATATATATATATATATAAAAACACTGTGTGCAGAATTATTAGGCAAATTAGTATTTCGACCACATCATCCTTTTCATACATGTTGTCTTACTCCAAGCTGTAAAGGCTTGAAAGCCAACTACTAATGAAGTAAATCAGGTGGTGTGCATCTCTGTAATGAGAAGGGGTGGGGCCTAATGACATCAATGACATGATTATTGGGCATTATTCCCCATGAATTGAGAAGGGTCCAGTGTGAAGCGGCCAAGAAGCCATTAGCCACCGGTTGTGCCATATTTCAGAGCTGCAACATGTCTGGACTGCCGAGAAGCACAAGGTGCTCAATACTCAGGGACCTGGCCAAGGTAAGGAAAGCCGAAAAACAGGCCACCTTTGGACAAAACACACAAAACGAGACATCAAGATAGGGCCAAGAAATATCTGAAGACTGATTCCTCCAAGGTGTTTTGGTCTGATGAAGTGAGAGTGAGTTTTGATGGGCCAGATGGATGGATGGATGGATGGATGGATGGATGGATGGATGGATGGATGGATGGATGGATGGATGGATGGATGGATGGATGGATGGATGGATGGATGGATGGATGGATGGATGGATGGATGGGTTGGATTGCCAGCAAGGTTGAGGTGGGGTACTGGTATGGGCTGGTATCATCAAAGATGAGCTTGTGGGACCTTTTTGGGTTGATGATGGAGTCAAGTTCAACTCCCAGACCTACTGCCAGTTTCTGGAAGACACCTTCTTCAAAGAGTGGTACAAGAAGAAGTCGCCATCAATGAAGAAAAACATGATATTCATGCAGGACAATGCTCCGCCACACGCATCTAAATACACCACAGCGTGGCTGGCCAGAAAAAGTCTAAAAGGAGAAAAATAATGACATGGCCCCCTTGTTCCCCTGATCTGAACCCCATGGAGAACCTGTGGTCCTTCATGAAATGTTAGATCTACAGGGAGGGAAAATAGTCCACCTCTCTGAACAGTGTCTGGGAGGCTGTGGTGGCTGCTGCACGCAATGTGGATCACAAACAGATCAAGACACTGACAGAATCTATGATGGAAGGCTTTAGAGCGTCATGGTGAAGAAAGGTGGCTATATTGGTCACTGATTTGTTTGTTTTTGAATGTCGCAAATGCTTATTTCTGAATTTTTAGTGGTTATATTGGTTTACCTGGTGAAAATAAACAAATGAGATGGGTATATATTTGTTTTTTATTACGTTGCCTAATAATTCTGCGCAGTAATATTTACCTGCACACACAGACATCCTCATAAAATGGCCAAATCTAAAAAAAAACACATCAACTTCCAAAAATATGATACTTTGATATTTAGGAGTCTTTTGGGTTGATTGAGAATACAATTGTGTCCCAATAATAAAAATAATTCTCAAAAATACAACTTGCCTAATAATTCTGTACACAGTGTATATATACATATATATTTATATATAGGCTATATATATATATATATATATATAGTATCGTTTGCTTTGTTTTAGTTAGCGTTTTCACTTTCTTTAGCTTCTTTTTCTATATTTGGCCTAAAGTTTCATTTTTTGTTTTGCATCATTTCTTCCATTCTTTTCCATTAACTCAGGTCCTCTTTGGTGGACCTGCTCATTGACTCTGAAGCTTTTTTATGATCTATTTCTGTCGATTTGCAATAGTCACCCATCATGTTTAACATTTCTGTGTGAAAGCCGCCGTTAATAGTTCTGGGAGGGATTCAGGTGTTAAATTTCTCATTTAATATATCAGTCATTCAAACCCAGCTGAGGTGAGTCACACTCTCTAACACAATCGCACAATTATCCAGAACACACGACAGAACTGTGACTCATCATAGCTGCACTCATTGCTCATTAAATGAACCAAAATAGACCTCATTTATTTTATTTATTTATTGTGATTGTCGATTTAGAACTACTAAACAAAATCTACTTTTAAAGAAAGTTATCTTTTTTTAGTTCCTTATTTTACAAAACTATTGCAAGTACATAAGATCAGTTGATAAACTATGATGCAACACCTCCATCTACTGGGCAGACCTGGAACTACAGAAAAACAAAATAAATTCATTATTCAAGACGACCTGCGTTTTTCTTTTCATACCTCTTTGTAATCTGTTTACACATTTTAATCAGTTTCATAAACTGTGCTTCATACTGCATGATGCATCAGAACTGAACATCTCTGCTTCAGTTCTTTGGTCACTTTCAGGTCTTAGACAGACACATGTTATTTTGTCTTTTTCTTTTACACACAAGTGTAAAAAGAAATTTAATTTAGCACAGCTCTCTCGAGCATTCTTTAAAGTGCATTCTTGATAAAGGTAAGCAGCATTGATAAAAACACTGTGATGAAAAAAAAATATGTAAAACATACAACTGTATAGTTACAGTTCCAACTTGGGGGGGATTGTTTGTTTTTTTTATAACCCATTTTATATAGCATTTAGCAGTAAAATGGCAGCGCAGAAACAGTCAAATGGGGAAAGGTCAATGTAGCTGGTGCTGTCCTGGATTGACGATGACATCAGAGGAAGTTGGAGTTTGAGAAGATCAGAACTTTTTAACAAGGTGAATTGTCCTGGTGGAAGCTGTCATCAGACGATGGGTTTATTTTCACAATAAAGGGACGGAATTGGTCAGAAACAACACTCCGGAAAACTGTGGAGTAGAATTATGTTGTTAGTTTTGAGGAGAATCAACAATGAGCCAACTGAAAATAACAAAAACACCATGATGGCACCAACACCATCTGAACCATTGAGATGTGACAGGATCTGGTTTGGATGTTGCAGCTGAAATCTGTTGAACTATGTTATTGTCCAGCTTTGCCTGTGAAAACTGTCCTCTCAGTTCCTTCAGTTTTTCTTTCTTGGTTTTTGTTTGAGGTCTGTCCAAGGTGCAGAGACCTTTCCCAAATTCACTCTTCTTTGAGCCCTATGCCAATCCAATCCTTTTTTTCTCTCCCTTTCTTTTTCTGACAAATGTTTTAGTCGTTTACTTTCTTTTCCTTTTTGCTGGCTGTATCATATCATTAATCTGAAAATAAATAAATTAATTAATCACCAGTGGGTATTACAGGCTATTAAAGATGTTCCTCTTACCCCAAGAACCCGATCAGAGCCCCCAGACTGCCACCGTGTCGCTGTTGCAAAACCTTACAATTTTGGATTACCGACCAGCGTCAGCGGAGGGAGATGACCAACTTTTCATAAACACTGAGATTACCACCACAGTGACTTTGAAGAGGATATATATGGCAGTAAAAATGGTACTTAGTGTCACTTTAAAATTGCATACCCATGTTTCATGAATTTACACAAAACAACTAAAAATATTTGATCCTGATGAAATAAGGTTATGTACACCACGCATCACGTCTTAAGGTGTTTAGGTCGTCCTTCTTGGGCCTAAATCGAATTTCAGCATTAGTAGACATAACTGATAGGGTGCTATCTGCTGGTAGCATAAAAGAACTACCAGAAAGGCAGCTCCATTTACCAACAACCAAACAGAGCCAGACTGTATTGTGGAAAACCAACTTATTGATAAGATAAGATTATCTACAAGTACTTTAATTTCAAGTGAATCCTTCTCAGAAGATCCAATCAGAATATTAAGTAAGATGAACATTTCCGTCCCCTTACAAATGTGAACAAAGAAACAATAAAAATAAGAACCAATAAACATATTTATGTTGTCATTTAAACTGAAAGTGCCGAGACTAAAATTAGCATCACTATCACCAGAGATATCTAAATTCCTCTCCAGCTTAACCTTCGCTTAAGTAAAAACCAACCTTCATAGGTGTAACACAGGTGTTTGGTTCTGTTATGTTTTCTTTTGAGTTTTCAGTTTGACTTTGCTCCATGTTTTCTTGCTTTAGTTGTTTGATTCTTATTTTGTTGTGTTTTCCAGTTGTTTTCAGGTTTTTATTTGTTGCTCTCTGCTGCCCTCTCGTGTTCTCCTCTTTCTCTAGCTCTTTTCCTGCCTGCTCTGTTCACACCTGCTCCCAATCTGCTCGTTAGTCCTCTCTTTGTTTCACTCTCCCATAAATACACTCTCTGTTCAGTTCCTCAGGGCTGGTTCCTCGTCTAACTTCCTCCAACTCCGTCTCTCTGAGTCTTCCTCCTTGTGATTGTTTTCCCCCAGATGTCTCCATGGTTCTGGTTTGTTTGATTTTGTTTTCATGTTTGATTTTTTGGATCTTTGGGTTCCTGCCTTAGTTGTTTGTTAACTCTTCATTAATTCCACAAGAAACTCACCTCTGCTTCCCTGCCTCTGCATTTGGGTCCACAAACCTCAACCAAATCCTGACAGTATGCAACTGGAGTGAGCTACTGTCATATAAATTAAGAAATGTCATATGACATATGGCACTTCCCTCGCCTCAGACTCCTCCTCCAGCTTCTCTGGGGAAGCCAGAAATATTCCCAGGCCTGCTTAGAAACATGGTATCTCCAGAGGCCAAGCTTGTCAACCCATCTCGAAGAAAGTGCCTGGTCCTAAACAAGCAGCCACCTGTATGAGAGATTTTGTTCTTTTAGTAATGACCAGATTTTAGGGTAAGAAATTAACAAGACTGAGAAACTGAGATCCTCATCTTTTGGCTGAGATTTCGAATCCTAGCAGGCCCGTCACTGGTCTGCCTGTCGATCACCCACTCATTCCTCCCCTCTTGAAGGAGAACCTGAGATACTTAAAGTCATAGGGAAGCGGCCGTTCCAACCATTGCATTTCAGAATTCTCCCAAGTGTTGCACAACTTTACACGACTAAATAAAGAGAATGTGATTGGTCGATTATCAAAGGGGCGGGATTGTTGTGGTGGAAGGTTTGCAAGCATGTTTGGTTGTGACCAGTTTCTCTGAAGCATCTTGCCAACCAGTTAGCAACTTAGTGCTAGTAGGTTCCCAATGGGAAATTCCATTGGGACCAAGTAGCACTAAATTGGTGACTTAGAAACGACACTGTCAAGGAACGCTATGGACAGCGGAAACATGCAAGAGGAGGAGAGTTTTGTTTCGGAGGTCATGGATGAGTCTCCTCCATCATACATTTTTTATTTAGAGGAGGAAAGCGAGGATGAAGATGTTGTGGAAGAGGACGCCAGGGCGGCAGAAGCTTGGTTTGGTGTAGAAGGCTTCCAGCCGTACATGTTTGAGCCCTTGCCTCGCAACGCTGCCAGTTCTGTTAACTCTACGCCTGCTGAAGACACAGACGTCCATCCCCGTGAACACTGGGACGGAACTCAATTGTGTATATTAGCTGCAACATATGAATCAAAATGCTATGAAAAATTTGATTGACAGATGACCGTTGATAAATAATTGGCCGAATTTAGGTGTTCAGGCTGACGTATAACTAACTGGCCTGCAGAAGATAACGGAGAAAAACACCCCATAGATTTTAAGACAGGATTTTTTTTTTTCTCTAAATTTTGGGACAATATCGTCAGATAAAGAGTACATTTATATACATGATCAAGCCAGAAAGATTTTAACATTTAAATATGATTTCCCTACGACTTGAAATGAAATACCAAAGCTAGCATAATTAGGGCTAAATCAGCTTTGATAGAAAGTTATATTACTCATAGATAGAAATCTTTTGATTGATTTTACAAATATATGAGACATTATTAAGACTTTTCGTGTTAAACTGAGAAATGTTTTGTTAAAGAGAAAATACCCCCAGCAGTTGGTGAAGTTTTAGAGAAAGGTTTGATTCTTAAAAGAATAATTCCAGCAGTGTTGCTAATCTTACTGGAAAAACGATCTAGAAATAAGTAAAAATGTCTTAAATTAAGTGTATTTAACCTATGACTGGCCGAATTAAGGTGTACAAGCTGACGTATAACTAACTGTCCTGCATAAGATAACGAAAAAAACCCCACAGATTTTAAGACAGGATGTTTTATTTTTTTTAATGGAAATTTTCTAAATTTTGAGACAACATCATCTGATAAAGAGTAAATTTCTATACATGGTTAAGTCAGAATAATTTGACATATAAATATGACTTCCCTACGACTTTAAAGTTAAGGCAGGCCTGCTTTTTAGGTCCTGCTCTTATGTGATTACCCTCTTTAAAAAGAAATAGATTATATATAATAAATTATTTTAAGTGAGCTTTTATTATCTTTTATCTAAACTCGACTCAAATTAATGACATTTTGTTATTTACCTCTATAAATAACTGTCATTCATTCATTACAGAGCAAACTTTCTGTGTTATTGTGGATGTTTCTCATTTATTCGGCTAAAGAAACGAGACAAATTACTGCGGAATGATCTTTATATCCTTAATGTCAGTTGGTTTGGATCATTTCACAAGCTTCAAATGATTTTAAAAATATTTATGATAGATATGAAAACTGTGTTTGCTGTAGCTTTTGTATGTTTCTTGTTATAAAAGAATACTCTATATGTCATAGAGTCATAATCTATTATAATGGAGGCAGAATTATGTGTGTGTGCCTCCAGGAAGACAACTGGCTGTTTTATGACTGCGTCAGATGAGTGAACACCTTTTACCTTTTCTTGTTTAAAGCTCAAAGTCCATCTGACCGACGCAGGCGTTCCACAGATACGAACAACAAACCGAATTTAAAGAAAAGCAGCAGGAGGAAGTGAATCTGCCGGTTGGAACCTCAGAAGAAGAAGCCTGATATCGGGCCCTTTTGGTTATCTTAATTCTGGAGCTGAAACTGCTTTCACACATGGATGGTACCTGAAGACAGGCTGGTCGGATAAAGATTGCCTCTGTCTGCCTGGCTGGCAGCCATTTTGGAGACGAACACAGGTGTGTTTGAGCAAACATGTTTAGCTGATCTGAGTTTAAACAGGATGGTTTTATCAGTGTTTAGAGGAACAGTGAAGCCTTATAGCTGAAACAAAGAGTCACTATTTCAAATTTTTTTTTAACTATTTTAAACAGATAATTAAGCCAGAATTGACAAAACATTGGCTGTTTGTGTTAAATCTCAACCTAGCTGGTTATGTTAGGTAATTTTTCAACATCGACCTACTGGTCGATGATCCATCTCGTCTTTGAACTCCATCTGTAGTTTAGGCAACATCTATGTTTGATATAATTTCTATTATGTAATTTTACATCAACCACCGCATAGCTGAGTGCAGTTAGACCCACAGAAATAAATCATTTGCAGAGTTTAAGTTTCCTACTTTCCGTTCAGGTTGTTTGTCGCCAATGAAGAGGTTTTGTCAAACAGTAGAAAAGGCAGTTTGTTCAAAGGCTGATGACATATGAAAGACTTTTGTACCCAGGATGATGAAGAAGGGGGTATTTGTTGGCGGTTTGTAGAGGAGGGTGTGTTTAGTAGGTAATGATTGGACACAGGAAAGAAATGGACATTGATGGTTAAAAACACAAAAAAAGTTTAATTAAAGGCCATGAAAGCCTGCAAAGTTTGGGACATTAAAACTCTGAGAGCCTTAAGACTGAGTCCAGACTGACTGCTGTGTGTTTTAAAGCTTTGATAGAGATTTGATGGTTGAGATCAATGTCAATAGAAAAAAATCTAAATCTAGATAACTCTTTTTTTTTCTTAAAATAAATGCATTTGTTCTTGGATTGAGGAGGTAAAAGAGACATTTTGCCAATGGAAAAAGACAATTTACATTTAAAATAAGAAAACGCAATTGGTTTGTATTATTTTAAGTACATGTTATCTAATTATCTTATATAAGAGTGAAATACTCATTCCATTGGCAAACTATCTAATTAACCTACTCAGGTTAAGGTTAAATACACTTAAATGAAGAAATTTTTACTTATTTCTAGATCGTTTTTCCAGTGAGATTAGCAACACAGCTGGAATTATTGATTCTTTAAGAATCAAACCTTTCTCTAAAACCTCACCAACTGCTGGGGATATTTTCTCTTTAATAAAACATTTCTCAGTTTAACACGAAAAGTCTTAATAAAGTTTCCTATATTTGTAAAATCATTTATAAGATTTCTATCTATGAGTAATATAACTTTCTATCAAAGCTGATTTAGCCCTAATTATGCTAGCTTTGGTATTTCATTAAAGTCGTAGGAAAATCATATTTAAATGTCTAATCCTTCTGGCTTGAACATGTATATAAATGTACTCTTTATGTGACGATATCGTCCCAAAATTTAGAGGAAAAAAAAATCCTGTTTCAAAATCTGTGGGGGGGTTTTCCGTTATCTTATGCAGGCCAGTCGGTTATACGTCAGCCTGAACACCTAAATTCAACCAATCATATATCAACGGTCATCTGTCAATCAAAAATTTTTCGGTCATAGCATCTTGATTCATATGTTGCAGCTAATATAAGCAACAAGTTGAAGTAAGAAATAAGAATGATTTCCTTTCCCATTGAGTTCCATCCCAGTGTTCACGGGGATGGACGTCTGTGTCTTCAGCAGGCGTAGAGCTAACAGAACTGGCAGTGTTGCGAGGCAAGGGCTCAAACATGTACGGCTGTAAGCCTTCTACACCAAACCAAGCTTCTGCCGCTTTCGTCCCCGCTTTCCTCCTCTAAATAAAAAATGTATGACGGAGGAGACTCATCCACGACCTCCGACACTAAACTCTCCTCCTCTTGCATGTTTCCGCTGTTCATAGCATCTCTTGACAGTGTCGTTTCTAAGTCACCAATTTAGTGCTACTTGGTCCCAATGGAATTTCGCATTGCTACCTGGTTAGCGAGATGCTTCAGAGAAACCGACCACAACCAAACTTGCTTGCAAACCTTCCACGACAACAATCCCGCCCTCTTAATAAACAAGCAATCACATTCAATGACCAATTCACACTCGTGTAAAGTCGTGCAACACTTGGGAGAATTTGGAAATGCAACGGTTGGAAGAGCCATTTCCCTACAACTTGAAGCTCCTCTGTTTTATGTCTGTTGCAGTGAGAATCTAATAACTGTGAATCCACGAAATGAATAAAAATCTAAAGTGAAAGGGCAACTGCTAACTGGAAACAAGCTAGCCATGCTAGCATCGCAATAATTTAGCTAACAATCAATGGGTTTGCTCTCTGTAAGTCTTGGTTAATCTGCCATTTTGTATTCTTGACCATTTTAAGTAATGTGAAGCTAGATAATGAAAGAACTGTCAATCTTCATTGGGCTGCTTTCTGTCTTTAATCATTTCTGCTCAAACACCACCATATCCCAGTAATGCATCCAGCTCATTGCTTATTTTCATTGGGGGAAAAAATTCAACTATTTTTGGCATTTACTAAATAATATTTAGTTAGTTTAGCACAATTGATTCATGTTAGCAGGGCAGGACATAAAACAATTGTGTTAAAGTAACTAAATTTTACTTAATATGATTAAGTCAAATGCAATAAACAGTTGCATTATTTTTCTCAGTGAAGCGTTAATGCTTACTTAAATAAAATAAGTGTTAAAAATAAGCTTATAAAACCTCCATGCATTCTCTTTAGGTCCCATGCCATTTCTAAAATGATTAAGGTTGAGAACCTCTTTGGTCTTCAGTAAGAAAATATTGTTTTAGGACCACATTCTTTAAATTTTGATTGACACTAAGTCGTTATATAAATTATGCTAAAATAGAAATGTGGGCAGTAGGAACCTAGATCTCCTGAAGCCTGAGGAGGAAAGTGTTTCTAACATCTTCATTGGGAGATGCTCCAGAAGGCTTCCTGACCCACCATCCTCCCATTTCATAGGAAATATCTCCTCACCTTATACTGAATTTGAAGCCAGGGTTCCAGTTAATTTTTTTCCCACTTTGGTGAGTTTTGAAATGTCCCTTTAATAACAGCTTGGTTACCAATTAGGGGGAAGCCTCCACAGATCCGTCAGAAGGTCCTTCAATTGTTCTCCTTACATTGTATCACTTTAGGTGGAAAGAAACTTAGTATATGAGTTATTTCAATTCAATTCAGTTTACATGTCATCTTAAGGCACTTTACAGTTCACCAGATCATCCCGTCAAATTGATTAAAACTTTTCTATCTAAAGAAAACCAGTCGATTGCATCGACTCATTGACTCGGATGCAATCCCTCACACTAAGCATGCTTGTAGCAACAGTGGAGAGGAAAAACTCACCTTTTAAAAGGAAGAAACCTCCAGCAGATCCAGGCTCAGTGTGAGCGGCCATCTGCCGAGGCCGATTGGGGTTCAAGGAGACAGAAGCAGAGATACAAAAAGCAGCTGTAAAAGGCGGCCCCGTCCAGGAAACACACAGCCAGGCAGACGAGCTCCGAGCCAGCTCCCATGCCAGAGGATGAAGAGAGCACATCCAGATAGTCACAGTTAGAGAAACAGGACTACACTGGAAAAACAGGATGATCTCCAACATCTATAAACAAAGGTGTTGATGGCAGCAGCACAGCTGATATTTCTCTCCAGGATGGAGTCACAGCCAAACAAGAACAGATGAGTTATTTGGAGAGATTACTCTAAATTTTAAAGGTGAAAAGCTAAAAATATTAAAAATAAAATAATTCTAATTAAAACATAATTATATGGATGAGGAGCTGTGAATTGGTTGTTTAGTGGTGGAATGGTCATATTCGGCTTTACAATCCAGAGAGCCGGTTTTACTTTCAGTGCAAATACATACAACACCTTTTGCACCAAAGAAAAAATATGATGTATAAGTTTTTTCAATATCTACTATAGTATTCCTGTTTAAAAAAACAAAAACGTTTTATTTCTATTTGTGGAAAAAAAAAAACCATAAAAACAAGATGGAAGATTTTCTTCTATGTGATGTTTATGAAAATGATAAGAAGTACAGATTTAGAAGTATGGTTGTGCTTAAAAGTTTCCTAACAAAGAAAATGAGAAGTAGTAATGACAGTAGTAATTAAAACTAGAAAAAGCTGTTTCGGAGAAACATCAAAGTGGGAATGCTTTTGCTGAATGAAAAACCTGAAATTACCTGAAGAACATATGAAAATGTGATAGGAAGTCATCAGAAACTTCAAACTGCAGAAAACAATTGAATCATCTGAAGATTTTGTAGGGTAGAATCATTTGGCAGTAAAATGGCAAAAACAAACTCATCTTAAAAGCTGCACAGCCAAACCATACATGATATCAAAAAATGTCTTGAATGTGGGCACTAGAAGGGTCTTAATATAATGTCTCCCAAGTTTCTAGAAAAATGTATAAAGAAATTTTGAAGGGGGGTTTACCTACTTTACAGAAACATGTCAGGCGTGTTATGAATTAGCAGCAAACAGAAAAGCTTAATTCCTGTCCAGAAACAGAGCAGAATGAAGCCAAAGTTCACAACATAGGCTGAAAAGTATGAAATTAGCTGAAGTAGAAAATAAATTACAAAGAAAAACTTTAATCTTATCTGGTTGAAGAAAAAATTAGTAGCTTAAGGATGAGAAGTAAAATGTTGAGGACGATGGTATTGAATAAGTATTAACATTTTGAAATCATATGTGGAAAGGTCAAGACTTGGCAAAACAATTGAAAAATTATTTAAAATGTGTCAGTTGATCAGCATAAAGAAAACAGTGTCATCCTTAGAGGATTGAAAATCTACAAACCTATGTGCAAGACTGACCATGAGAAGCAGAGGAAGGACAGAGAGAGAAGCTTATAGAAAGAGAGCTAATACCATTTAAGGAGCTGAATTTATAAAAAAAAATTGAACCTGCATGTTACGAGCCGCTGTGTTAAAGACAGCACCGTTGGCAGGCTTAGGCTGCATGTTACAAGGTTAGCAGATGCTTTATTACAGTGTAAATCTTAGAACCTGATTAAGAAATATGCACTGAGGTGTGTGGTCAACAGGCCTTGGTAGTGTAATTTGAAGAAATTGTTTGACTTTGGGTCATAGCTACGAGCCATACGGCACAATGAATGAGTGTATGTAAGAAATAGGCTTTTATTTTGTAGAGTCCCTTTAGTCTTATTTCGAAAGTCTATCATTGATGTGTGTCAAGGGAAGGGTCATGCCCAGCAGTGATATAGAATCCATTTCTAAATATGAAATCACTGGTTTTCCATGTTATTGGGTGAATAGATGTTGTATTAGAGCGTAAATGGGAGACTTTTATTGTGAAATTTGCTCTGGGGTATGTTTTGAAAAGGTCCCTAGAGTCTAATAGAAACAAGCTGGTAGAGTTTGGTTCATAATGCTGAGCCATTTGCATCAATTAATAGGCGAGTATAATATAGAGGCTTTTATTGTGTAGGGTCACTGGAGTCTTATTTTGAAAGTCTAGCAGGGTTGTGTGTTGAGAAAAGGGTCAGACCCAGCAGTGATACTTGATGACTTTCCAATCGTTAAATAACTCTTTTCCCTTGTTATTAGGGCAGTAGATAAAGTGGCAATGGGAGGCTTTTATTTTGAAATTTTCCATGGGGTGTGTTTTGAAAACCCCCTGGAGTCTCATTTTTAAAAAAGTGGTTGAGTTTGGGTCATAATGTTGAGCCATATGCTGGGAAAAAAATATGAGTTTAATTTAGGGGCTTTTATTTTGAAGGGTCCCCGGAGTCTTATTTTGAAAGTCTATCAGGGTTGCGTGTGAAGGGAAGGGTCATGGCCAGTAGTCATATTGTATCCACTTCCTAATGTTAAATCAGTGTTTTCTCCCTCCATTAGATTAAAATGTGCTATTTAAAGTGGTGGAGGTAAAATCTCTTTGAAGCACGGTAACCTTGACAACGCTTAACGAGCCTGTCAGTGACAGAGAGACATGCGCATCACTTTCGTTCCTTTCCTCTCAGGCTTTTTTGAATGGGAATAGCAGCTCTGAACAAACGAGTGCTGAAGACAAACCGTAAATAGTATCCAAAAAATTCTTTCAGTCTAAGCGACAGCTATCCTTTGTCTCCAATTGGGGTAACTTTCATGGCTGTAGCTCATTCACAGCCTTAATGGGAAGGAGAAATATAAAGGTTTGTAAATCCTGCTGGTCTCATTGAATAACATGCAGAACAATGGTAGAGCAGAACTCTCAAAAGCAAAACTTTCCCTCCGAACAAACGAGAGGTGAGCCAAAACCGTATTAGGTATTCAAAAAATTCTTTCACCGTGAGCGTCAGCCGTCTTTGGACTACAACTGGTGTAACTTTCATATTTCTACAATATTTCGTCTAGGCGTGGTGACGATGTAAAAAAGTGTATAATTGTCAAAATCTTGATTTTGGGGTTCGGACAGATTTGTTACCCCCCGAACAAACCTTTTTCCTAGCTAAACGATAAAAGATATCGACACACTTCCTTCAATGTGAGTGCTAGGAAGGTCTGAGGAACAACTTCCACAAGGCTCGTGTTGCTACGTCAAACGGTTCCCGAATGGGAGCGATACGAAAAAGTCAGTTTTTCTGAATTTTCAGTTCGGATTTTCAGAGAGCTCTCATTGGATTTCTATTGGAGAAGTGTGGACTTCTTCGTGGTCTGGGACAAACTGTCGAAAAAACCGTAAATGCCACACAAATGAGGGTTACATTTCCTGAATCCTGACAAAAATCCCTACGTTTTGATGTAAAATTTATCTAGATAGAGTAAAAAATGAACGAGTGAGTTGAAGCTGTTCGGCATGAGTGAAATGTTTGAAAACGCTAGAGTGGCACACTCTAGCAGCTGAACATTCCGTCCATAGACTTCCATTATAAATTTGAAAATCTGTAAAAATTGTTTAAAAGTTTGAAGCTTCACTGAAGCAAAACTGTAAAAGTTAGCTGAAAGCCGAGTTAAACAGTAATAGCAGAAAGATACGGAAACATTTTAAAAGTTGAATGGTGTTTCTAGCTGAAAGCATGCTGAAGTAGGTAAAGGGCAAAGTAGCTGAAGATTTAGTGGAATTTTTGAAGTTTTACATGCATTTCAATGGGGCCAAAAATCGCAGAAAAAGCTGAATATCGCGAAAACTGTGAACAATATCTTTACCAAAAGTCATAGCATAACTCTCCTGAACAAGCTGAACGTTTTGATACCAAATTTGTTTAAATCAGCTGAAAACTGTTGAACTAGTTAAACGAAGAAAAACCTACGGAATAATAATAAATATAAACAGAAAAACAATAAGTGGGAATGCATAAGCATTCCCACTTGATAAGACAATGTGTATGTATGTATGTAAGAAAAAAATAAATGTATATAAAAATTATTTTTGCGTTTATATTTAAAAGAAGTTGTTGGCTTTTTCTAATCATTTTAGGCCAAAGGAAGGTCTAAAGAGCTGCAGGTTACAGACTTATATTATAGAAAAACCGCTACACGTCTGTATGGAACAGAGAACCGTATTAGAGAGAAAAGGTTTTCATTGGGTGGATCTTGTAAAATGACTAGATCTAGATACAGATGAAACATATATATACTCTTAATGAGCTCAACTTATATTTAATAAAAGGTTCTAACCTTGAACTTTGGATCTTTATCTAATTGTGTTGGATCATCAGGACATAGAGTCTGGGACTCTGAAAGGAAAAAGTAAAAGAAGTCTCCTAGTCTCAAACTAGTACTCAGATCTTTATCCTCCCATACATTTAGATTTACATTTGTCTAAAGTTTTGCTAATGCATTGTGACATTCTAAATCTCACCATCAGCTCTAGCTGCAGGTGGAAATCTTCCTCCTGCACACATCAGGACAGCACCGCCCCGTGCATGGCAGCATGGAGCCTGGACCCATTGGGCCACCGCTACAGGTGCTTGGAGAGAATGAGGCGCTGCAACAGTTCTTCAGCGGTGAGATGTTCCAGCATGCATTAAATGTTGATGGGGTTTAGAGGGGATACCATGACTCTAAGGTTGTCCAGTGGCCCTTAAAGTAGTGACAAGCTGAATGCTGCTTTAAGTTTTTCAGGTGACTTTATGTAGTTTTAAACATTCTCCATGCAGATCAAAGTTTTATGCATTTTTATTAACAATCATCTTTTCTAGATGCTTATTTATGAGAGTCTGAGACCTTTTGAACCTACTTGTGTTAAGTTCTGGCTATGTGTGGAACTTTCTGGTATTTTTGAGAGGTCAGTGCTGCCATGAGTTGTTAGAATGCAAGATTACTTTTGATTTAGTTGCCCTCAAATAAACTGAAGCTGTATTGAAGGCAGATCTGAAATAGAAGCCTTAGAAGAAGGTTTCTAGGAGATGTAGTTGTCTTGGAGAGGAAGTGTCTCATGACCATCGGGAGGTTTTACTTTATATTACAACGTAAGGTTTTCAAGATCTCTTGAATAATTCCTGGGGCTACTGGGAGCTTGGAGTGGATGTCTAAGGGCTCTTTTAGGTTTGTGTTTACTTTCATGCCAGTATTTAGTTTTTTGGGGGGTATTTCTGCCTCTGAGGTACTCAGGACTGTGTTTTACGAACTTTGATCAGTCATTTTTTAGTTGCTGAGGTGCTTGTCATATGTAATAAAACCAAATGCAGTGTGTGTGGTTCAGATCTCTGAACAGAATGGACTGTAGTTACAAAGAAGTGGTGCAAACCTTAAGTTATAGTTTTGAGCATTCGCAACTAAGGTTGACAATGCCATTCTCAAAGGAACATCCAACATGCGACCATTGTACAACAAATCTCATCTTGATCAAGTACTGCAAGAACCTGCTAATGATCATTTAATGCAAGTTAGGTTGGAAAAGAAACATTCAAGACAAGTAGCAAGGTTTCCCATCCCTGGACCAATATATGATTTAGAATTGATTTAGATTAAAAAATAAGCAGGTGACATCTAATGTCTGGTTCTTCAATGGGTATAAGTGATCTTATAAGAAGAACAGAACGTCATTACCTTGTGAGTTCTTTGGGGGTTTACAGAATCTCCAGGAAGGTTGTATTGCTCATTGTAAAGTTGATGTAATGTCAAGGGGTGTGTAGAAATGGCTTTACATTTTCTAGTTCTTTGTGGAAATAAATCCAGTCCTCCGAAACACCTGAATCAGCGTTCAGTCATTCACCTGCCCAGAGGCCAATCATTTGACTCAGGTGTTTTGGACAGGGGCTATTGAAGGTCCCAGGATGCATACCTGAAGAACTGGACTTGGACACCTCTGTTTTGAAATCCTTAAGCAGGTTCTGGAGCAGTGGCATTTAAATCCAGTCCTTGGGGAACATAGTCCTGCAACACATTCTCATTTTAAGGCTTGGTCAGGTAAAACAACAAAAGTAGCTGGCTGGAGGACCTCGCCTATTCAGCCAGGCAAACGATCCCCTTTACTTACCTCCCTTTCAGACACTTAGATGGGTAAGGGGCTTTGTAGGCTAATAAAATAAGCCAAATGACCCCCATTTCATAGGGATGGACCCTTTCATCCTTTTCTATTTGCATGTTTCCAAAACAAAAACAAGGCTTTTTTTTGGCTACTGTATAAAACCTCGAACTCAATGCTATTTCTGACATTTTGAATTGAAAAAGCTTCCTTGATGGGAAGCCAAACGTCTTCAAACTTGGAAACAAATTCCAGTGGATTGTCTTTTTTTGAAAGTTATCTGATAATAGATTTTTCCGGCCACAGTTGTTACACTGTAATACCACTGTTCTGGAGTCTAGTTAGTCTTAAAGATGGTTTTACATCAGAGCATACCACTGATCATCCATGATGTTAGATGAAGTAGGGAAAGTTTTTGAATTTGTGTCAATTTCTGGTCATGATTCCAGGTGTCTATCTGAATAACTGTAGCATACTAGAGACGGATAAATCATTAAATGATGATGGGGAGTTTTGTTTGTAGACAAACTGTTCAGCATAAGCTCTGGGGCTCCTGAAAGGTTTGTTTTGGTAGATTGGTTGCCACTGAAGTTTGGAGGAAGTTTGATAGGTTGATATTTTAGTCTCTTTTTAAGTGTAAATTTATGTATTTCTCATTCACCGTATTCTCTTTGAAACCAATCCATTCTTTCCATATATTAGGTCAGGACGTCAGTAGTGTGTTGGACAGCTCGGTTGCCGTAGATACCAGCATCCTGGAGCAGTACCTCAGTAACGACATGGACCCAAGCAACTTGTAAGTTTCAAAGACTGCGATGACATCACTTAATAAAATGCTCAGTGAGATGCCTTCTAGTGATGATTCAGGAACCAATGACACACATCAAGTTTTGACTGGAAACAAGTTAAAGAAATTGAATACATAGAATAGAAAGTGGTTTTAAGTTTAAGATGTTTGGTTAACAACAATGACTGATGATACTTAAAGTTTTCAGGAGACCCAGAAACCTGTTTATGAATGCTAAATGCTAAAGAAAATATAGCATGGTTTTGGTTTAAATTTACTGGAAAGAACCAGACTCTTTTAATTGCAGCTCTCTGAGAATTTCTTTTATTATGGGAAACTCACTGCTGTCATATCTGATCATCTGCTCTGTTATATAAAATCCATAAATGTAACACTAACTTTGGTTATCTGATAAGCGAAGATTGTCAATAAGATACGGCTCTATTTAGGGCGAACGCTCAGCCAAAAAGCTTGATCACTGACAATAGGTTGTTTTTGCTCTCTGTTTCAGTATGCTTCCTGAATCTCCTCCTGATTCAAGCTCAGAGGCTTATTCTCCTGCACAGATACCAGGTAGATTAATGCATGATAAATATAACCGTTTTTTTGTTCCAGTTAATGTACGGAAACACAGGAAATGTTATTTATTTGTTGGTTTGCTTCACTCTAATGTTGTTTTTTTTTCCTACAAACAGACGTTGGGTATGAACAGCCCTGCTTGACCGTCAGTCCAGAGGCGTTTCCACCGGCAACACTCCCCACCTCCTGTCACTTTAAGGATCGCCGCTCCGCTCATCCCAACTCTGACCAAATCATCCGGCCCCCTTACTGTCGATTAAAAGATGGAGGCTCTGCGCCATCCCACTGTAACTTTATGACCTACAACCAGCTCTGTGATTCTGGTCTCACAGACATTGACATCAAGTCCAGAACTTCTCCTGACCCACCCATTCTACCGGTTAATCAGGACACCAACCGCCCACCTGAACGTTACTTAAATTCAGGAAACGTTTTGCAAGGTTACACGCCGACCACTCCCTCTTCTCCATCCTTAACTCCTTCCAGTACCTACATTTCCCCCATGACTGATGCAGCTATGGTCCAAAATCTACAAGTGTCATCTTCACCCTGTGCGCTTGGCTCACTCTCCACATCACACACCTGGTGAGGAAACTTTTGGTGTTTGGTCATTCTTGTGTTGGGAGTCCTGTACATACAGTCTGTGTACCACACCTCTGTGGGTGCTTTAAAAGTCCCAGGGAAGTCATATTTAAATGTCAAATTATTCTGGCTTAAACATGTGTGTATATATAAATACATTTGCCTATGTGAGGCAAGGGCTCAAACATGTACAACTGTAAGCATTCTACACCAAACAAAGCTTCTGCCGCCCTGGCGTCCTCTTCCACAAGATCTTCATCCTCGACTTTCTTTCTCTAAATAAAAAATAGTTGACGAACGAGACTCCGACACTAAACTCTCCTCCTCTTGAATGTTTCCGCTGTCCATAGCGCTCCTTGACAGTGTCGAGTCTAAGTCACCAATTTGGTCCCAATGGAATCTCCCATTGGGAACCTACTAGCACTGAGTTGCTAACTGGTTAGCAAGATGCTTCCGAGACACCGGCCACAATCAAACTTGCTTGTGAACCTTCTGCCACAACAATCCCCCAACAAATGATAAACGACCAATCACATTCGCTTTATTCACTTGTGTAAAGTCGTGCACCACTCGGGAGAATTCGGAAATGCAACGGTTGGAACAGCCGTTTCCTTACAACTTGTTTGTCTAAATATGTTGTCAATGCTATGAACTTAATATGGTTTGTGATGCATAAAAACTCACCATTACCTCATAAATTACACATCTTTTGTTATATTAGCATGGCGTCAGAAGCCTGAAGGGGTAGTGGATAGAAGGGGAACATTTGTATGTATTAGAGGTTCAATCTTTGGCTCTATCTGGGGAAATGCTTTACAGAGTGTGGTTTATCTTTTGAACTCCTTACTGCAACTAAGGACCCATATGGTGAGTATTGGAATTTTACCAACACCTTAAAGGAAAAATCCCGTCAGCAAGGAATAACCATTTGGTCATTATCTATACCTAAAACTATTATGTTTGCAGGGATTTAAAGAATTTAGTGTTAATCAGTAAAAAAAATCCATACATCCATTCATTTTTAACACGCTTAATCCCAAGTGGGGTTGTGAGGTGTGCAGTTGCCAATCTCTAGCTGTCTATGGGCGAGAGGAGGGGTAAACCATGGACAGGTCGCCAGTCCATCGCAGGGCAGCACAGAGACAAACAGGACAAACAACCATTCACGCACACACTCACACCTAAGGAGAATTTAGAGGAGCCAATTAACCTAGCAGTCATGCTTTTGGACTGTGGGAGGAAGCCGGAGTACCCAGAGAGAACCCACGCATGATCAGGGAGAACATGCAAACTCCATGCAGAAAGACCTCAGGCGGGGAATGGAATCGAAGGCAGCAGTGCTACCCACTGCGCCATTGAGCAGTCCCAGTAAAAAAATAAAAGTAACAATTTTCTTTGCGATCACTGAGTCTGGGAGCGGCCATTTTTGCCCAAATATAGTAACGCCTCCCTCCTGACATTTTCCAGCAGTGACGTCACGGTGCGGTAAGCCTAGCGCCATTCTCCTCGCTTTACAAGCAAAATCAATGGGAACTACTAGACACATCTGCAATCAACAACCATTATTGAAGATTACCAGAGGACTTCACCATTGAAATTCACCAGAACTATAGTTAAACTGACAATGCCCACGTGCATGTGAAAAAAACATTAGTTATTTCACCTTTCCGATTCATGATCCTCCACGGACGGGTTTGTCATTGGCTTGCCAACTTGAAGAGGGAGGATTTGATCTGCCATTCAACTTCTGGTCAGAGAAAAAACATGTAATATGTAGCCAACATTTGGAAGAAGAATGTTTTCAAGATGACCTGGATAATAGCCGCGTTGTGTCAAACACCAGATACAGCACTGGGACTTGATCAACAGCCGATACTGCACTGTGTCATCACAAACCCATAGGTGGCAGTATCACTTATCTATTTATCCTTCACATTGTTTTTATTGTTAGATTTGCTTTGATTTTGCCCACACAGCACTGTAATGTAATGTGAGTTGATTTTAAATATAAAGGTAGGTATGAATGAATAAGAAATTAAAATCAACTCTACACACTGGAACATCTTCGGCATTAGTGGCATAAGAGGACGCTGTGTCTGTCAGAGGGCAGATCTTTGTGGATGATATTTCTATATTGAATTTTATTTTTCAGTTCCCAGGACAGTAAAAAGAGGAGGAGGTCAGACTCCGAGGATACATTTGCAGCAGCTGATGCTGCCTGTTGTGAAGGTGATGGGACTCGTAACACTGGGGCAGGGATTGGAGCCGGTCTGGGTTCCTCCCAGTTGCTTAGGTGGGAACACTATCAGCAAGAACATTGGAGCACTTTATGCAGCAGCAGCTACAGAACATTGTAAGTCCATATTGCTTTGAACTATTGGACTTAATCATCATGAATTAAGGACATGATGTGGGAAATTAGTTCCTGTGACATAAACTACTTTACTTTGTCTGTTTCAGGGAGCCTCCTACTTACCATGTTGATACAGATAAAGGCTTTAACTACTCTTCAGTTGATGAGGCGTTTGTGTGCCAGAAAAAGAACCACTTCCAGGTCACAGTTCACATCGGTGTGTCTGCAGAGCCACATTATGTCCAAACGTCCAGCGGACTACAGACTTTTGGCTACTTTCAGATAAAAGTGTTCGGCATTAAGGTTGGTGGCAATAAGAATTCCCCAGCTTTTAAAATGATGATCCCTGGTTTTAATGCTCTGAGCCTAACTGATCTGTCTTTTAGCTTGAAACACCGAGCCATGAGGTGACAATAGAGCAGTCTCAACCGGACCGCAGCAAGAAGCCCTTCCACCCAGTAAGGTATGGATAAAATCTACTTTAGATTACAATTAACCACATAAATCAGCTGTATTGTTTCTACATCTTTAAATCCATCTGAAGATTAATTATTTCCTTTTTGGAAAACTATTTATAGTCATTTTTTTAGTCAATAATTAATGAATGTGTAATCTGTTTCTGTTTATCCATTGAAGGGAAAGTGTTTACAGTAGTAGCAATTAAAAATTTCCCCACTTTCTTTGATGGGCCCTTGGCTGGTCCCCTAGAATTACTTTTTAAAACATCAATATTTGTTCTAAAATATTATTTCTGTCATGGTTTGTGGACATTAAGATTTAAAGAGAAGCATAATCTCCTGGTCAGACCCTGTAACTCAGTCAAAGGGTGGAGTCAGAGTAAAAAAAATATGCAAGAGAGGGTCACTCCAGTGGCTGCAAGTTGGAGGGGATTTTGCTGGGAATTGGAGGAAAGTGGGCTGCCATTCGACTGGTGTTTGACTGGAAAGGGCCATTTTGAATGGCTGCTAATGTAAATTACAGATACACCAGAATGAACCTTCCTTTTCTTGATTCCATTTGAAAAAATAGGTTGGGCACCCCTCCCCTAATGGCGGCCTATAGTTTGGGTTGGTTTTCAGTCCATTTCTGAGTTCTTGCCAACTCCTTGATGGATTTCCGCTTATGTTTCTGGTCGCTGTCATGTTTCTGGTTCTAGTTCACTTCAGATTTATGACCTCACATTCTATTTTGTGTTTTTTCCTGTCTCTCTCTCTCTCTCTCTCTCTCTCTCTCTCTCTCGATTTTGTGTTTTTTCCTGTCTCTCTCTCTCTCTCTCTCTCTCTCTCTCTCTCTCTCTCTCTCTCTCTCTCTCTCTCTCTCTCTCTCTCTCTCTCTCGAGATTTTGTGTTTTTTCCTGTCTCTCTCTCTCTCTCTCTCTCTCTCTTGAGAGAGAGAGAGAGAGAGAGAGAGAGAGAGAGAGAGAGAGAGAGAGAGAGAGAGAGAGAGAAATTCTGACTTTGGTTCCTCCCCAAACATCTCCTCTTTTTGGTTTCCATTCAGCAGTCCAAAGAACATTATTCCAGATGCCCCGTTCTTTCTATACATTCTTACTTCAGTCAGACTTTCATGATTTCCTGACAGAACAAAGCATATCTCCAGTGACCGTTAAACCTGTTCATTCTCTTCCTGATTGAATAGCAAAACTCTCAGATCAATGGTACCAAGAACCATAGCTCCCATGGTGACATTTTTGGGTTTTTTCTTAGACTTCTTTTAGCATCTTGAAGGCTGACACTTGGGTAACCTTGCTTGGATGGTCCAACATGATCATGTCGGCTTCTGTTTTTAATAGTGTAGCACCGATACTGATACCAGTATCGGGCAAGGCCCCAACACTGCACTAAAGGTGGTATCGGTATATATTAAATAACTAGAACTGCAACTTATAGTTAATTAATAGACAATTCAAATCAAATCAAATTAATGATTATTAGTTGAATGATTAGAACTGTAATTTGCTTTCTGACCAAGGCTCTTTAGTTTATCCAAGGTTGGATTTTTGGACTGGCTGTTAAAATCCAGTTGCCTTCTCCAGTTTAGTTATTTCTATATGCCATCAATAGATTTATTGATCACCAATTAAAGGAAATTGTCTCCTAAATGCTTAAAAACTAACTAATGTCATGATCTGGCCTGATAGCTTCACCCTAATCGTTAATTTCATTCACCTGCCTAGTTCTGCCCGGTTCCTAATTTTCATACTGCATCGTGCTTTATATTCGATCCAGCCCGAGCGATCAGGGCCAGATCATTGTTTTGTGTCTTGGGTTCTGTTTGGTCGTTTTTAGTTTTTGTCCAAGGTTTGTGTGCTGGTTCCTGGCGGCCAGTGAATAGAGAGGGTTTTAGTGTTTGTTCTGTCTTCTGATCGTTTCCTGATCCTTCTCCGTGCAGCACTCAGGGTTTTGGCTCAGAGAGGGTCAGTTTAATTCCCGTAAGCCTGGCTCCTGGGAGGAGACTGTAATGATCCAGACAGAAGACCCAAATTTTCAGCCAGAACACAGGATAAGGACTTAAACAGTTTATTCAAAACTCAGGACTTCAGTAGCACATCCACCGAGGGCCAGGGATTACTAAGAACGGAGATTTAGGTTAGTGGCTTGAAGGAGTTCAAATAATGAAATGCATGAAACCAACAAAACCACTAACTTTATAAGAGTCCTCCCTTCAGCAAGATCAGCAGCTTGAATAGAGGAGTGCTCCTTTAAACTGTTGTTGGGTGGCCAACAGTTGGGTGGCTTGGAGCACAGAGGCAGGATTTAGGTCCTGGAAGCCAGACTCAGGCTTAGTGATCAGGGGGCTTGGCAGGAGGCAGAAGTCGAGGGGCAGAAACAGGGTCGTTGTCCAGAAGGCAGAGAAATCCAATGAGGGCTAGGCAAAAGGGAAAATCCGTGAAGCAAAAACTTGGTCAGGTAACATGAAGTGCTGGATACTGCTTGCTAGTTGGCTTGCAATTATCTGGCCCTGTCTGCCTGCCACAGGCTGCCTTATAACTGCTTGAACACAGCTGAGAGAAATGCTGCTGATTGCACTGCAGTGTAACAGGCAGCAGCTGGAGTTGATTTCTCACAGGGAGAGCAGAGTAGGCAGACAGGCCAGAATCATAACAGTACCCCCTCATCAAGGTCTGGCTCCCGACGGACCACTAGGCTGATCAGGGTGGAGGAGAGAATGCCTGGTAACACGTCTTGTCTCGGCTTCCATCAACCACCAACCCTACGCTTCTGTGAGTGTCTCTCTGGGCACGTTTCTGGACCTGTCTGACTCTGAACCTGCCTCCCCGCTCTGAGGATTCCTGGAAGCCTGGATCCCTCTGTTCCTGTTTGGGTCAGAACCATTGATCAGCTGAGGATTCTTGGATTCCTGAACTGTTCCCGTCTGTTCTGTTTTCCCCTCACCTGGAGTGGCTTCCAGCATGTTCTCTGGGACTGCAGCATCGGGGACACTCTGGACGGCTCAGGGCCGCATGTTGTTGGCAGTGCATCTAATCCTGCCTAAGTTGAGTTCATGTCAAACAAGGACAGTGACTCACTCTGATAATCATCTCCTGTCAGATGATCATGGTCACTTACCTGTGTTTCTCCCTCCAGAGAGTGTCAGTGATTGGGCAGTGCCCTGCCCCCCTTTCCCCGCAGTTGCTGCAGGTCCACAGATCCACATTAGCTTGTTTCTGTTCTGTTTTAGTTCTGTTTTGTTTAAATAAACGTTTGAACTTTCCTACTGACTGTCTCACCTTGAATGCTGGCTCCAAACGTCCCGCTTTTGATAACTAAGCTATTAGTAGCCCATACTACTACTTTATTTAATGTAGCCCATATTATTTAAATATCTTTAGCTATTTTTAGTTTTTGGATAAAATTTCAGTTCAATTAAACGCAGAAAACTTAAGAATAACATAAATGAAGTAAGCGATGATCTGTCATCATCCAGGGTCAGTTTGGCTGGTAACAAAATAACCAAAGTAACTCTTGGACGACTACACTTCAGTGAGACGACCGCCAACAACATGAGGAAGAAAGGCAAACCTAACCCTGACCAGAGGTACGACAGTGAGTTCACACAGGAAACGATAAACAAAGGTGGAAATGCTGCTAACTGTACATCTGTGCGCAGGTATTTTCAGATGGTGGTCGGCCTTTATGCCGCTGTCAAAGACGAGACTTTTCTTCTCGCTGCGCTGGTGTCAGAGAGGATTATTGTTCGGGTAAAACCAATGTCTTTAAACCAGTATTTAGAAAAACCAATCCCACTTGTTGAATTTAACTGAACTGTTGGCGTCATCCATCTTAAGGCGTCCAACCCAGGCCAGTTTGAGACAGACAGTGACAGCTTGTGGCAGCGTGGGTCAACGCCAGAGGCTGCGGTCTGTCACGGTCGAGTCGGTATCAACACCGACTCCCCTGATGAAGCACTGGTAGTTTGCGGCAATGCTAAGGTGATGGGCTCCATCATGCAACCGTCTGACTGCCGAGCCAAGCAAAACATACAGGAGGTAGAAAATAAACTTGTATTGAAGTATTTCAATTGATGATCTGAATAAAATTTCTATCAGCTGAATATTTTTAAACTGTGAAACGTTTTTACTTTTCTCATAAGGTCGACTCCGAGCAGCTGCTTAAAAGAATCAATCAGATGAGGATAGTTGAATTTGATTACAAGCCAGAGTTTGCCTCCAACATGGGAATAGATCACACCCATCAGACAGGTATTCCAGCTGCAGCTGTTTCCTTATGGTTTCTGAAGTCTTGAAGGTTTCATGTTTTATTAATATCTTGTAATATTTCAGGTGTAATCGCTCAGGAGATAAAGGAGCTGCTTCCATCAGCGGTTGTGGAGGTCGGCGACGTCATGTGCTCAGATGGGGAAAGAATAGAGAATTTTCTCATGGTGGACAAGGTTCAAAATCCATTTTACTTTTTAAATAGGAAACTTTTACCAACCAATGATAATAAAAAGATATTCAATATACATTTTGACGGACAAAGTGAGGTTTAGGAAAAATGGGCCACAGGAAAAACACATGGATGGCCGGAAAAGAAGAATAATTTTGGCCTTATCTTTATTTTTAGGGCATGAATGGCTTGTTTCATCTCCACCCTGCTGTATCTCCAAAAAACGTCATTTTGATTTTTCTTCCTTTTCCCCTTAATGCTCCACTTAACAATCTAACATTTCACAGGTTATTATTTGATGCAATCCCAGCATAAATATCAAAACCTTTCTCTCCTCCCCCTGCAGGAGCAGATCTTCATGGAGAACGTTGGAGCTGTGCAGCAGCTGACGAAGCTTACAGACAACCTGGAGACTCGAATCCAAGAGCTGGAAGTTTGGAACCGCAGATTGGCAAAGTTAAAGAGCTTAACAGGCAGCCTGCGCTCTACTAGGTACTCATCTTTATTTCTATTATCTCAACTTCTGGAGTTTGGAAAAGAAAAGGACATGAGGGTGGTTTCAGTGGTGGGATTTAATTTAGTTTTGTAAGATTAATTTATGTTAATGGTTTTGGATTGCATTTTCTTGTTGTTTGCAAAGATAATGGAGCAAAATTCATTGCATAGAGTAACATACCTCAGTCCTTAAAGGGTAACTTTGTTTTTCAGATTACTATTTATCTAAATTAAATTTTTACATTTCTTTTAACAATTTTATTCAAAACAATTTTCATATGTTTTTTTGTTTTTGTTTTTCAGTTTGATTTTTTACCAATTTCATTCTTACTAAATTGCGATTTACAGATAACCTATTCACTTCTGTTGGAGGGCCTTCCACTGGAGTGAATAGAAAATGAGCATTTCTATTGGCCTAAATGGACGCTAGCAAAACTTTTATTGGTCAATGTGCATATAGATATATAAAAATAGTTCAATCTGAAAAACTCACACAGAGAGAAAACATAATTAGAAGAATTTATTGATAAGAAAGTATAGTCTTTGGCGCTCAGACCTCGGCAGGAACATTCATGCTGAATTATGCTTTAACATGCATGAGTAGATGAATGTGAATAGGGATGTTCCCCCCGGGCCTGAAACTGGTGGTGGTTTAATCCGAGCTGGTTGACAAGGTGATCTGCTGGGCAGAATTGTGGGACTAGAAGACTGAGGGAGCTGACGCCGGGGCTTCACTCAGACTCGGGATATAGAGGTCCTGCTCGGTGATGCAGGTACCGTGAAGTGTCCATGATGAGCAAGCATGAAGCGACAGTGGAGAGGAAAAACTCCCCTTTGGGAAGAAACCTCTGGCAGAACCGGGCTCAACATGGTGGTCTTCTGCCGGACCAATGCGATGAGACGAGGGATGGTGACAACTGGGATTAATACTCTCTGATGAGGTTGAGGTGAAGTCGTGTCATGGAGGACGATTCAGCTGCAATGGCGGAGAAGGGGATGGAGGTGGGTGAATTGTCGTCTGGATCGAAATCCAACATTGCGATTGCAGGATAGCGGCTGTGGTGAGATTTGAGGGAGTTTATAAAGTGGAAGCAGGACGCTGATTGGGCTTCGTGGTGGAGTAGTTCAAAGCTGATTGGCTCGCTTCGGAGACGGATCAGCTTCTGATGATGTGAGGTAAGTCAGAGTTTCTTCAATTGAACTTTCGCTAGAACTTCATTTCAATCTGAAAAACTCACACAGAGAGAAAACATAATTAGAAGAATTTATTGATAAGAAAGTATAGTCTTTGGCGCTCAGACCTCGGCAGGAACATTCATGCTGAATTATGCTTTAACATGCATGAGTAGATGAATGTGAATAGGGATGTTCCCCCAAAAAGCCGAGGTCGAGGCCGGAGAGTCCGTATGCTCGTAGGGCATACGCTAGGGACAGAATAAAGAATGCGTAATGAAATGCTGAGAAGGTTTGCGAACAACTTACCGAGCCAGGTTGTTGATGAGGATGGCGACCACGGTTGACGCCGAGAACTTACCGATGATGATTTACCCATGATGATGATGATGAACCCATGATGATGATGATGATGAACCCATGATGATGATGAACCCATGATGATGATGATGATGATGATGATGATCCCGATGATGATGATGATGAACCCGGTGATGATGATGATGATCCCGATGATGATGATCCCGATGATGATGATGATGAACCCGATGATGATGATGATCCCGATGATGATGATGATCCCGATGATGATGATGATGATGATGATGATCCCATGATGATGATGATGATGATCCCATGATGATGATGATGATCCCATGATGATGATCCCATGATGATGATGATGATGATGATGATCCCATGATGATGATGATGATGATGATGATGATGATCCCATGATGGTGATGATGATGATGATCCCATGATGATGATGACGATGATGATCCCATGATGATGATGACGATGATGATCCCATGACGAAGATGATCCCATGATGATGATGACGATGAATCCTGCGGATGATGATGACGATGGTGCATCCCATTATGATGACGATGATAATGAATCTTGCGGATGAGTCTGATAATGAATCTTGCGGATGAGTCCATATAGAACATATAACATGACGGGATACAGACATGACGAGACGCAGACATGGTGCATATTGATGCATTGGAAATGCAAGCAAAATGGCGTAGGGATGCATGACGAGACACGACGAGACACAGATAGGGAGCATGTGATGCATGGGGAATGAATCTTGCGGATGTGTCTGAAAATGAATCTTGCGGATGAGTCTGATAATGAATCTTGTGGATGAGTCCATATAGAACATATAACATGACGGGATACAGACATGACGAGACGCAGACATGGTGCATATTGATGCATTGGAAATGCAAGCAAAATGGCGTAGGGATGCATGACGAGACACGACGAGACACAGATAGGGAGCATGTGATGCATGGGGAATGAATCTTGCGGATGAGTCTGATAATGAATCTTGCGGATGAGTCCATATAGAACATATAACATGACGGGATACAGACATGACGAGACGCAGACATGGTGCATATTGATGCATTGGAAATGCAAGCAAAATGGCGTAGGGATGCAAGACGAGACACGACGAGACACAGATAGGGAGCATATGATGCATGGGGAATGAATCTTGCGGATGAGTCTGATAATGAATCTTGCGGATGAGTCTGATAAAGAATCTTGCGGATGAGTCCATATAGAACGTATAACATGACGGGATACAGACATGACGAGACGCAGACATGGTGCATATTGATGCATTGAAAATGCAAGCAAAATGGCGTAAGGGATGCATGACAGGACACGACGAGACACAGATAGGGAGCATGTGATGCATGGGGAATGAATCTTGCGGATGAGTCTGATAATGAATCTTGCAGATGAGTCTGATAATGAATCTTGCGGATGAGTCTGATAATGAATCTTGCGGATGATTCTTGCGGATGGTTACATATATGAAGAATTGATGCATTAGGGAATGCATGCTAAATGGTGTCAAGAATGCATGACGAGACACAGACCAGACGTGACGTGACACACAGGAGAATGCATATAATGCCTGTCATAAAGGTGAGATTGCATGAATGCGAGCCAGAATGAAGATAGCATGAATAGCAAGGAGACAGCATGAAAGACTGCATGAAGCAGGGAATAATGAAGAAAACTGATAAGGAGTGGGAGTAGAAAATGAGTTAGAGGATAGTCGAGATTAGGTCAGAAAATTATGAAAATGAGTTGAACCACCACCAGTATTTGTAATAGAGTTGCCTAGAGGCAGAGAGAGCGCTGAGCTGAGAGAATTGGTGAGAGTTCTGGGCGGATGAATGAGGTATAGGCTGGTAAGCCATCGGCCCAGAGCTGAGGGAAGCCTCAGAACCCCGCGAGTAGCTGCAATGCAGCTGCTCGGTCCAGAACGAATGCCCAGATTACCTACTAGAGGGAAGGCCACGTGATTCTAAGAGTATCCTAAGGTGGTGAAGAACCATGAGTGGACGTAGGGTAATGCTTGGGCGAATAAAAGTGCTGAATGCCTGAACATAACGCACTGAGATGATGGAACGTTAGTGACTGCTGCCAGTGATGCTTCTGATGAAGGCATGAGAGACTGGGAGGAGGAGTGACTTATTAGTGGCTTCAACTACTACGAAGTTATCGCAGTGGGCGGACGCGATTCCTTCCCAAAGCCCCACGATGCAAGCTAGCTAGGGTTAGACCTCACACAAGCATAAGGGGTGTGAATAAAAGAGGCCATGAACCACCTGTCCTGAAGAACCCCCCAAAACCTACGGATGCAGCATCCGAAAAATTTTGAAGCATGGCAGGAGAAAGATAATTTCGACATAGAAAAGAAATTTGTTCCAATTAGAAGCAGTCAGACCAGGAGATCCGAACGGCAGCCTACGTTCAGTAATCTGACCAAGAGAGGGACGGAAATGCCGGATCAAGCAACTGGGAATGAAAGCGCGGCCTTGAGAAATAAGCGCATGGCAAATTAGCTGACCTAGCAAGGAGCGCAATTGGCATTTAGAAATGACTGATGAAGAACATCAGTTTGTGTGTTTTTTTTTTTTTTTTTTTTTTTTTTTTTTTTTGTTGAAGAAGAAGAAGACAGAACGATAATCAGAAGTAATAATAAGGGGTGGTAAGATGACGGGCTGCTAAGACTGAAGTACGATATATATGAAGCGTGCACGGCGGGGACAGACTGATCAGATGGCCTTCCTGCAGAAGCTCTGAGTAATCACGATAGATGCTGAATGCGGCCAAAATTTTGGCCAATAGAAAGATCTCTGGTAGACGGAGATCGGATGATTTAAGAAAAACGGTGACGTCACCTGCTGATCGACTTCAGGGGAGGGAAGAATAAGAGACTAAATTAAAATATTCCCCTGAATAATTAGAACGAGGCTAGTGAAAATATCAGCATGTGTGTTAATATAAGTATGCCTGATAGAGGCAGACGAAGCATAAGAGCAAACTCAAATAGATAGAAGATTATGAATGAAAACATGGTTGAATACGTCTTACCCTAAGGCTGGCCCAGGGCGGGCGTTCCCTAATGTGAATGAGGGGAGGGGGAGGTCCGTCTGAGCAGACAGCGGCAGGGATGACGTGGCAGTGCAGGGATTCCCACGTTTGAGCGTGCGGACAGCGTCGAAGGATTGAGTGAGAGAGTCCGGTGGAGCGGAGGGAGGCTGAGAGCTGTTAAACGCCAGAAGGACTAGACGGGGGAGCTGCTATGAATCAGGAAGCTGAAGAGGTCCAAGGCTGCATCGAAACGATGAGAAGGAGCGGGCATAGCGGTGACTGCTGCTGGGACAGATCCGGGAGGCCTTCTGCGCCTGGCGAGGGGAGCGGAGGACTTGCATGTCTTTTGCGGCCAGGAATCGGAGCGGATTGAAGCGGAAGGCGAGGGAAATGAATCACGAGGAGGTAGGAGGGAGGCTCGTTAAGACATCTGAGCAGAGTCTAGGTCGGAGCCTGGCAATATACCCTTGGAGTGAAACGCGGAAGAAGGAGATGAGAGCGGCTAAACGGGAGCTTCTCCGAGCGGGGAAAATTGAATTGTCGTCTGGATCGAAATCCGACATTGCGATTGCAGGATAGCGGCTGTGGTGAGATTTGAGGGAGTTTATAAAGTGGAAGCAGGACGCTGATTGGGCTTCGTGGTGGAGTAGTTCAAAGCTGATTGGCTCGCTTCGGAGACGGATCAGCTTCTGATGATGTGAGGTAAGTCAGAGTTTCTTCAATTGAACTTTCGCTAGAGCTTCATTGGGTATTTATAATGGAAGGGAAGAGAGTCTGATATGTGTAACGCACATTAAAAAGAATGCAGATCATAGAACTCAATCTGAAAAACAGAAAATGATAAAATAAATTTGAAATGTAAAATCTATAGAGTAAAAAAAATAATAAAAAAAAAATACATTTTTACTGTTTAATTCAAATTAAAACAATTGGAAATATATATTTATATATATATATATATATATATATATATATATATATATATATATATATATATATATATATATTGAAAATTAATTTGAGTTAAAAAGGATTTTAAATTTATCTGACCCAATAGTCTGGACCTGACTGAGGGAGAACCTAGACCCAAACTGCTCTCTCTCAGCATGGTGACTGTTTATTTTGGTGGATACTCACTGCTGGCTGGATATCAGGATGGACATGGAGAGGAGTCTTTCCTGAAAAAAGTAACTAATAGTGTTGCTCCAATGCCATTTTTTGGCCCCGATACCTCGCTGTGCAGTATCGGCCGATACCGATACCATCTGTTTGAAATTGATGTGTGTGTGTATATATGAAGAACTGCATACTACTTGGATGTAAAATAATTGCCATCATGGCTTTGTCAAGCTGCTGCCTACCTTTGTGAAGCAGGAAAAAGACTAATACAAAGTGAATCCAGTAGAACTTTTTATTTCCTACCTAAAAATGGCAAAAATGGCTTAAGACTTGCATCAGACAGTACCCTATTTATTGGTACTCACTGATACCGATATCACCATTTTAGAGCAATATTGGGGCCACGCCTGACACGGGTATCGGTGCAACACTAGTTGCTAATGGTTTATTTTCAAGAAAACTCTAAAGAATGTTTCATTAACTTACTACAAAATCATATGAACGTAAAGAAAAGGTCCTGATGTGGTTGCAGAAGCGATAACAGCTTGCATGTCGTGTCTGTCTTCTAACAAACTGCTGGATCAACTTTTCAAAAATGATGTGCGTCAGTCTGCAAAAGTTCACATTGCTGAACTCCAGCTTTAATTTTGGGAAGCTCTGATGCTTGGACGCTAGGATGCTCTGCTGCACCACAGGACCTGCTGTGAATCAAATGTTTTGATGTCAGAACGCGTTCGGTGTGAATGCACCTTAGGTTATCTGCTAGTTGTGTCTCATTAGGAGAGTAAATTATAGATGGATTAGAATAAAAATACTTCCTTAAGACTACAGAGATGCAAAAACGATCAATTATTAAAATAAGATGTTTCTACAAGCTATAGACAGATATTCAGATAAAAGCTTTTAAAACTTAACAAAGGTTGGGGTAATAAAGACACGACTTTTAAACTCACTACCGTGAAATAAGAGATGAGTTTGGTTTGATTTGAAAAACTCTGGCAAGAAACCAGGAAACAGTTGGTGAAAGGAAGAGAAAGGGTCCATTTTGAAACGATTTGAAGGACTAAAATTTTTTGTGTTTTTTTAAGGTGAATCAAATTGTTTTTCCCTTTTGGCAGCTTTCTCCTGTACAATATGTTGGGTCTTGGTTTTTTTTCTAAATTTACTTTAGGTGACAAATTGCAATAATGGTCGCAATGAAGATTTCAGTTTAAGCTCATCATCTGAGCTTGAACAGCCACTGAAGAACAAATAATAGGACAACAGGATAATCTGTTTAAACATAAGCCAAAATAGAAGAAAACCACACATTTCCTAAAAAAAAAAATGTTAAAATATCCTAGTTGTGCCTTAAATTGTCAACTATTTAAAATGTTCTTGCAATGAAATTTAAATGAAAGCCCGGCCTTTAAAGTCATTATTTGAGTTCTTTAATTTGTTCTCTGCTTTGGAAGACCTCATCCGCTTCATTAGTGTTCCAACTTCAGAAATTGATTACTTGTAACCATGCAGCACCTTGGAAAAACTGATAAAAATGACTCAGTTGCATAACTGAGGCAACAAAGAACTGAGGGAAGTCACAGTCCAAGGACAGACGGTTTTCTAAACGTTCCTGCAGGAGAGAATCAAAAGGTTCACCCAACATGAATGAACCCTATCAGGACTGGCTTTGCCTCACTGTCTTTCACTCCTGACTGGACTAGCAGGTGAGATGCACTGCTGTGCATCGTCAGGCTGCTGTAGACACTGAACGCTCTTTAGTCACATGTATTATGTTGTGGGTCAAGGACAACTGCTCTGACCTTTCTACTTATACTGATAATTTAGAGGTCTTTTTCATCCTTAACATACCATAATTTATATGTCTGTGGACCCAACCAACGGCTGCATATCAGCAGATAACTTCATCTATAGCTGTGCACCAGCAGACGGCCCAATTATCTGAATACTGACTAACCAGACACACCCACAGAAAGGAAAAAAATATTTCAATGATCCAACATTCCTGAATCGACAGGTTTTATTGAAAGGTGTGGCATGAATTATGTATTCAGCCTCATTTACCGCAAACATCCGCTGAAAATCGACCTCACCGATGCACCAATTGGACCCAATTTCCTTCCTTTTGTTGAGTGGTGATCGGCCTGATACTTAGATGTGAAAATCTACCTCTGCAAAGGTCTGAAAATCAGCAGCTGCTACTTTGCATCTACATATTTCAGAACTTCGTTTTTATATTTAACTTATTTTTTTTTTTTTAGATAAAATAAGATTTAAACGTTGGTGTATTGATTTCATAACAACAGTTATCTAAAAACGATCAGTGCACAAAGTAAAGTCAATAAAAAAAAAGGTAAAAAGTTTATTGAAAAGTTAAAAAGTAATGTTAAAAAAGTTAATAAGCCTCGTTAACAATTATATTTTGGTTCAGAAACTAAAAAAAAAGTGCTTTTGTTATTTTTCTTAATATATTCGGGCAAGTTGGCTTCTTGTTATTACATTGGCATAAATTTTTGCCATCAAAATATCCATATTTTTTAATGTTACAAAAGAAAAAAAGGGCTTATATATCCAATAACACTATTGGCTTGAAATTTTGATTTTTAAAGTATTTCACTGAGTGCCATGTAAAGGGTTAATCTAAACAGTTTTAACATCTGACTTTTTGTTTGTGTTCTGCAGCAGTAAAGCTCAGTTTCACAGCGGCGCATCAACAGCTCCGTCACCAGAGCCGTGCAGGACTGCGAAGACTCCAAACAAGGACTGGTGTCACAAACTCCTCCACCTCCTCCATAATAAAATCTTCCTGGCCAGCATCTTTACCTTCCTGGTCACCATTGCTATTTGGTAAAAAAGAAAAGTTTTGCCAGTCTGTTTAAAATCTAAATAATAAAAGGGTATTGACATGCTGACCTTTTCTTTTTACGCCTGTTTGGATGTAGCATTATCTCCGTCTCAGCTCTCTACCTTGTAAATTTAAAGAAGGCGGACGTTGACCTCTTCCCTAACAACAGGTGAACTCAAAATATTTATGTTTTTTAACGCATTTAGAGGGAAAAACTGGTTATTAACTGTTGATAATTTTCTCAAAGTTGAATCATTTATTGTTTTTGAAATCTTGTTTTTTGGTTGCCATGACATCAGCTATGTGTTGTTGTTTTTTTCCTCTTAGCAACAGCAGCGGAGCCCCTGTGACGACAGTAGTTCCACCAACCACAGGTACTGTAGCCCTTACAGCCAGATGTTTAAATTAATCTAGAGATTCAAATCCAGGTGTTGCAGGTTTGTTTGCATTTTTAAAAAACAGATTTTATCCCAGTTAATGAATTTAAATTGAAACAATGATATCCTTAGTAATTATAGGCAGCAGTTTGGAGACGATTATTAAATTTGCCAATCCAAGCAACATTGTGCTTTCTGGAGAATAGTTTTAAACTCTAAAAAAAAATCTTGTTTTATTGATCTTTACAATATCACTGGTAATTATATTTGAGACGTGTAGTTTAACAGCCTGGTGACCTCCCATGTCATAGCGCTCACGTTATAGCACTCTTCAAAGTGTTAAAGTTGTAGGGAAGTCATTTAAACGTCAAATCATTCTGCCTTAAACATGTCTATAAATTTACTCTTTATCAGATGAAATTGTCCCAAAATGTAGAAAATTTCTAAAAAAAATTATCTTATTAATTATTATCTTATGCAGGCCAGTTAGTTATACGTCAGCCTGAACTCCTAAATTCAGCCAATCATTTATCAACGGTCATCTGTCAATCAAAATTTTTTTTTCGGTCATAGTATCTTGATTCATATGTTGCAGCTAATATACGCAACGGTTGAAATAAGAAATAAGAATCGTTTCCTTTCCCATTGAGTTCAGTCCCAGTGTTCACGGGGATGGACGTCTGTGTCTTCAGCAGGCGTAGAGCTAACAGAACTGGCAGCATTGCGAGGCAAGGGCTCAAACATGTACGGCTGGAAGCCTTCTACACCAAACCAAGCTTCTGCCGCCCTGGCGTCCTCTTCCACAACATCTTCGTCCACACTTTGCTCCTCCAAATAAAAAATGTATGACGGAGGAGACTCATCCACGACCTCCGACACTAAACTCTCCTCCTCTTGCATGTTTCCTCTGTCCATAGCGTTCCTTCACAGTGTCGTTTCTAAGTCACCAACTTAGTGCTACTTGGTCCCAATGGATTTTCCCATTGGGAACCTACTAGCAATAAGCTGCTAACTGGTTAGCAACGATGCTTCAGAGAAACCAGCCACAACCAAACAGTCCGCCACAACAATCCCGCCCTCTTGATAAACGACCAATCACATTCACTTTATTCACTCATCTAAAGTCGTGCACCACTCAGGAGAATTCGGAAATGCAATGGCTGGAACGGCCACTTCCCTACGACTTTAAATATGCAGTGTCAAAGTACATTGATTAATTGACTTTATTGATCCCACAGTGGAGAAATATAGTTGTTAAATCAGCTCGAATAGTCAAGAAGAGAAGAAGAAGGTGCCAAAGGAAGAAAAAGGTGCTTTTTTTTGCAGGATTGTAAGACGGGGTTATTGCACAGGGTTTTTACATGGGTTTTTATAAAGATGGATATTTCTATATATAGTTATTGCCCTGGGTGTCAAATATAAAGAGACAGGTTATTGCACAGAGTATTAAATAGTAATTGCACATTTACAGCGCACATGTTATTGCTGTTGTAGTGTCACATTGTAGAGTCTGGGGGCAGCAGGGATGATTGACCTGTGGTACTACATTGACTCTTTTAGAGTTATTACAACAACAACTGGAGTAAGATGTACTCTATGTAGAGAGTTAACACAAATTCAGAGTGGGACCAAATGCACTTGGACTGGTGTTACATTAACTCTTAAAGTGCTACTTTTACAATGCAAAATTTACTTCAAAATAAAACTTCCCCTTAAATATCATTACTTGTCCTTTTTTTCGGGTGATTAAATGTCTAGTGTTGCTACATATTCTGTGACCCATCATATATCGTGATTGGAGGTGCTTTGCAAAACCTAATTTCTAAAACAACCCTTGAAAAATATATCTTGTAGCATCACTCTTACTATCATTTTTTTTTTCATCGTTACTAGCTACATGATGGTGAAATGATTAAACAGGACATTTAATCCCCGAAACTTGGAAAAAGATATATGTTAAAGAATGAGGGTATGGCAAGCTGATTAAAATTTAATCAGTAGGTTTAACTATCCAGTATTACCATTAAAGAAGTCTTTAGTTATTTTGACTAATAGCAATTTCATTGTGATTATTCTGAATTTTGATTTAAGATATCACCAATATACTTCTGACTAAATAAAACTGAATCACAGACATTTGTAATTTTGTTTTGATAAGTAAACATTTAATTAAAGTAACTTGAATAAGCTTTGTTTTGGCTAAATGTCGCAGTGATCAGCTATGAATGCTCACTCTAGCAATGTATGTGTGTATCTATATATATATATAGATACACACACACATATATATATACATATATATATATATATACGTATATATATATATATATATATATATATATATATATATATATATATATATATATATATATATATATATATATGTGTGTGTGTGCGCGTGTACGTGTGTGTGTTTATATATATTTATTAAAATATATATCTATTTATATATATATTTTTTTTGTATAAACTTTGCAAGAAAATCGATACTGGTCTGAAAAATCTGCCCCAAGAAATCGGTTCCACTTCGACTTTGACAGACCTCTATCAGTGGATGTCTAGTTTGAAATTTAGAAGAAAAAAAAACTTTATTGAACATTTACAACAAAACCATGTATATGTAATCTAACATGAGACATTTTTTCAGAGTTTTAGCTTAATTACTGCTGTTAATAGGTTATTCTTTTAGCATAGACATGTATCTAAATCTGTACCATTACTCCTTAGGTAATGATTCAATTAGCAAATTAGTTTGTGATTGCTTCAGTAATCAATAATTTATGATTATTAACCCGTTAAAGCCATTCACCAATGATTTAGATTTGTTGCCTCTGATATTTAAACATGCATGCGATCCTAACACTTCTTCACTTCAATATTCTGCCATACTCATGTGGCGCGGTCCATGGTGCCTTCAGAGGAACGAGACGTCAGATTATCATCTGTGAAACTTCACCCACGTGGTTGTTACTATGCAAACTGTGGAACATTTATGTTTCTTTGTGGTATCTATTTCTCTTAAAGAGGCTAATTACACTGAGGGATACCCTGTGAGCCAGTTTATTATCACCCTGGTTACACATTTACAAAGGGGGATATTCTGTTGTTGGACTTTCCCTGAAGGCATGCAGATCCAGTTTAATATACAAGCTGCTGTCGTTGACATGACAGCAATAAAAACATTAAATATTCTAAAACTAGACACCAAAGGCCAAACAAACCGATCATAACCACATCAAACTTTCAAAAAGATTTCATCAAACAAAGGTTTTTACAGTAACTAAACCATTTTGTCAGATGTTGTTTTTTCAGGTTTTTATATACCGGTGTATATATATATATATATATATATATATATATATATATATATATATATATATATATATATATATATATATATATATATATATATATATATATATATATATATATATATATATATATATATATATATATATATATATATTTTTTTTTTTTTTTTTTTTTTTTTTTTTTTTCTCAAACTGTATTGTTTGAATTTTTAGATTTTATATTTTAATTTTTAATTTTTTTTAAATACTTTCTTTTTTTAAATTGAGCTTTACAAATTGAATTCTTTTGAAATTGCCTTTCACAGATCCCATTCTCTTTATTTCACGACCAAATTAATAAGCTGATAAAATACAAATTGAAAAGAGCAGAATTTGTTAAGCTTAATCTGAAAACAGAGAAATGTAAATACAAAAGAAAATTCATTTAAAAATGGAAAACAAAAATAATAATAATAAAAAAAATAATAATAGAAAATACATTCGCTTTGGAAAGTGACTGTATGTGAATTGCTTTGATTAGGAATTATTACAAAGTTAGATTTATCACCTTTTGCATTATGTCTTTGTTTGCAACAACAATGAAACAAATTTAACGAGTAAATAAACCATGTCATACATGTGATATCTGTCATCATCTTTAACACGTCTATGAATCAAATTTTATTCTTTTTTTTTTTTTTTTTTTTTTTTTTTTTACAGTGTCCTGTCTGGCAAGGTGGCAATAAGAATAATTGTCTTGATGCCAAAAGGAGCCCAACAGATTTTACTTTCACAAGTGTAGCGGTATCGCAATTGCCATACTGCTCCACTTGTTTCATGTATATAAATTGCTTTATTATAATTATGCAGGGAGTTTTACAGTTCATATGGACACTGCAATGTAAGTAGAGCAGAAAAACAGGAGAAGAAGAAGGAAAAAGAAAAAGAAAAAAAACAGGACAAAAGATGAGAGAAAGAGGAGATAGGAAGGAGAAAATGACAAAACATTTTCAGTCTGCTTCAACACCTGTAATGAGATGGAAAAAAGAAAAAAAAAAGAAAAAAGAACAGCACAACCAAAAAACATGGTACGAGATATACAATAAAGCAAACACCTTGAAACTATCGCTAAAGTAATATTATTAAGTCTGACATGTACTCTGTGTTACCTGAAGATATGAATGTGGGGTTTCTGTTTGGAAGTGAATCTCTAAGTACCTGAAGCATAGCACCTGTAGTTGTTTGTGAGGGTGAACTTGTGCATGTAAAGTTTTAACCATAGAAAAAATGCTCAATAGTGGTTGTGGAGAGCCGGAGAGGCGCCCCCCCAGAGCACTGAGTCCAGCGCCGGGAGACCCAAAGCCCCAGGCGCCCAAGGGGACCCCAGAAGCGAAGGCACCAAGGTGGGGCCAGCCCCGGAAACCAGACCCCACCAAGGCAGGAGGAGAGACAGCCACGAAGAAGCCCCCCAGCCACCGCCCTGCCGGCGCCCCGGGGAGCCGCGGGGACGAGTCCGCGGGCCCCGCCGGCAGCCGGCCGCCCCGAAGTAGGGCCGCGCACCGAACACCAGCCCCCCCACGGCGCCGACCGAAACGCCCCAGCCCCACAGAGCACCGAAACACGCCCCGCCCCCCAGCACCAAGCCCCGGCGACCGGCCGCAACACCCACCGCGACCGCACCACCCAGGAAAACACTCAGGCGGCCCCGGCCGGGGCCCACGCGCATCCGCCGCGAACCGGCCGCGAGCGCCGCGGGACCCCCCCAAAACGCCCCCCCGGCCAAAAGCGCAGCCCCACCCCACCAAGACCGATGCCAACAGCGCGCAACGAAACACACCGCGCACAGAATCAGCCCGAGAGCAGAAAAGCCGCCCGGCGCAAAACCGCAAGAAGAGCAGACCGCAGCCGGCGCAACCACCCCCTCCAGCAGCCCGAGGGGCAGCACAAAGCCAGAACAGAGCGAACCGCGCCGCCCCCCCCACCGGACGAAGCCAAAGCAGCCCAGCCACGTCCGCCGCCCCCCCCCGCCGCCCGCACCAGGCCCTGACACGCGGCCAGAGCAGCTCCGCCGCCCCGGCCCCCAACGACGCGCCGGCCATAGCCACTCCAGGCCCCCACCCGCCCCGCAGCCCCACCCGCCGCGATCAGCGGGAACAGAGCAGCCCCGCCATGCCTCCAGGAGGGAAAACCCACCCGAATACCCAGCCAGCGCAGCCAGCCCGCCCAGACCTGCCCCCCAACACTACCCCCGCCGGAGCCGCCTGGACCCCCACACACCAGCGGCGCGCCGCCAGCAGGACCCCCACCCAGCAGGCCCGCCCGCCCCCCGAGAAAACAGACATGCCAAACCCCCCCCAAAAAAAAAAAAAAAAAAAAAAGGAGCCCCCACAATGCGACAGCGGACACCAGACACCGACCCGCCCGCAACCGCTCCCCCCCACCGAGGAAGAGAAAAAAAAAAAAAAAAAACATAAATAAATAGGTAAATAAATGAATTAATTAATAATTACAATTAAAATAAATAGGCAAGAGCAGAAGTGCGAGCGGAAAAAACCGGAGCCCAAAACAGGACCCAAGACCCGCACCCCACCATGCCGTGCAGCTCCCCCCCCCCCCCGAACCGATACCACAGAACCGGCATAGGAAAGAAACACCGCCCAGGAACCGGCATCGTAGCGAAGGCACCGGCACCGACCCCGAAAATCCCCGAACAACACCCAGCCCCACCCCGAAGCGGATCCAGTCCCAGGCCCCAGGGATCCGAGGCCCCAAGGGCACCCGATCCCCAGACAGGAGCCCCAGCAAAGCCCCGGCCGGCCGGGGCCAGCGGAGAGGCCGCCAGGAATGAGCCAGCAGTCCCCCGGGCATCCGGGTGCGGTTGAGACCCCAACCTGGGAAAGAAAAAAAAAAAAAAAAAAAAACACACCATCTCAATCATGCCTTCCCTCCCTAGTGCCCCCACTCGTACCACAGGAAAAAAAAAAAAAAGAAAAAAAAAGAAAAACAAATTGAATAAAATAATAATAATAATAAATAAAGAAAATAACAACGCGGACACACATTCACACATAACACTCACATCCAATAATACCAGGACCAAAAACCCGGTGACACCGGTGGTCGGTCCCGGGACTATCGGATGACCCCATAAGTGAACCTAAAATCCGGATGTGAGGGGAGGGGAGCGGCGACACCGCCACACCAACCCATCTCTTTCCTGCTTCAAGCCCGGCCCCCCACCCCGCACACGGACCATACCACCCCCAGCAAGAGCCCCCCCCGGGACCGGGGCCCACCCATCCCGCGCCGGCCACCCAACCAGAACCGCCCCCCCCCCCCCCCCCCCGAAAAGAAAGAGAAAAAAAAAAAAAAAAACCTTCGACCAGGCACTTCTTGCCCCTCCTTCCAACCTTCTTTGGGGAGAGCAGAGGTGACAGCCCCGCCACCAGCAGGCCACCTAGGCCCCGCAGCCAGCCCCAGCCAAAACCACGGACCAGGTGGCCCGCTCTTCCTCCAGGCCCCAGACTCCAGGCAGCAGCCGGAGAACAGGGGTGTGAGAAGACCCCGATCCTCACTGCGCCCGCTCGAATGTGGTATTGTTGCGTGTTGCTCTCAGATGCAATTAAAACTGGGAGTACCAAGAGGGGGTGTCCGGCACACTCCACCCCCCCTCCAGGGGATAGACGGTGCCAGCACACCCCCCCCCTTCGACAACCCTCAACCCTCAATGTCTAGATGCGACATTGAGGGCGACAATTTTATTCTTAATGGTTAATGTTTACTTTATATGTCAACCAGCCGGAGCAGGGGGATATTTTTGTTTCAGTACAGCCTGTTTAAGGCAGAAACTCATACATACATGGGGGATGAAGTGTCTGAAGCCTTGCTGCCGTCAAACGCGCTGCACTTAAACTTAAGGGAAAAAAAGAGAGAGAAGCATAACAATAGGTAAAAGGAGGGGGGGAAAAAGCATATTTCACACTTTATCGTTGGCAGGATGCAGTCTGAGATTGCAAAAACAAAAACAGCACAAACAAACATACAGAACATCTTGTGAGGAAACAAGGAAGGCAGTATGAGTAGTGCATGTTATATCTGTAAGCATACATGTGTGTTTTTGTTTGTGCAAAGTTTAATCTATAAAAACACAGTCCCTGTGGCCATTGTCCTTGATTGTACGATGTTATGTTCATCAATAAGATGCACACGGAGTAGGTTCACAGATCTCCTAAGGGAAGGCAGGGAGCATATTGTCATGTTTGCATAATACCCAGGAGGAGTTTATCACATATGGCCTTCAAGGCCGTACATGGGAGCCAGATTATAGATAGAAACATTATGTTTGGGTCAGGATGGCTGTTGAAGCTTAGGCTTCACAATGGCGAATCGAAATAGAGAAATTCCTTGTCCTTAAGACCAGATCTGCGCTTAAAACTTTCTCTAGGATACACAAAAACACACAATCTACCATTTCTGTCAGGAATCCATTGTGTATCTGGAGCAAAACATTCTGTCTGAACAGGAGGGTCTTCCTGTCGAGAAAATGTGTGTGTATATATATATATATATATATATATTTATATATATATATATATATATATATATATATATATATATATATATATATATATATATATATATATATATATATATATATATATATATATATATAGTTTTCTTTCATATTTTGAAGCCCTCTTATTTATACCTTTAAAGACATTACAAAATGCATTGTTCTAGCATTCATCCAGATTAATATGCTGATAATAAATTTCTCTTACCCCCTCTAGCTTCTTCAACCACACCTCCTGGTTCCTGGCCTCCTGATGTGTCCTTCTGTAATCTGCTATACTGCGATCAGGTGTACTGCTGCCCTTCATCTGGAGGGGGCAGCACTGTCTCCAGCATCCCAACATCAGTGTTAAACGTTCCAAAAGGTAACAGCAGCTTGGAGCCAGCAGTGCATTCATATAAATAGTCTTCTAAAAGAGGACACACATCCTGATGGTTTTGTTCTACAGGAATAGGACAAAAAAACGGTGGAAATCACTTCAACGCTGCCAGAGACTGTGAGTACTGCTGTTTGACACCATCTGGCCACATGTTTTCAGAAGATTTTATCAAATTACATTAATAAGGATGAACCCTTTGTCATTTTACAGCCACAATTATTTTTTTTCTGTTTGGATTTTATGTAATTGTAACAAAAAGAAATGCAGAACTGAGAAATGGTTGAAAATTTGAGAAAGACCAATTTTCTACATCTAGAAACTGAACACCAGTTTTGAGTCTTTCCTCAGATTTTCAGTTAGGACACTTAAAGCTATAGTGGACCATGTTCTTTTTTCGGGTGGATCGTCTAAATAAGTGGTCCTCCTAACTGTCAATCATTCCGGTGATACGTTGACCGTCCCACATGCTCGTCCCTATTTTCACTTTCCGGTGGAGAGTCTGACATAGTGGAGAAATTGCAAATCTTCTTCTGGAAGGTTAGTTTGTGTGAGCGATGCAAGCAGCAATTTTTAAACAGAGCGTGCACGAGGAGTAATGGGCGCGTGCACGCTCACACGTGTGTAATAAGTTTTACAGGGTTGAGCATGTGCATTTTCAAAATGGAGAGGGCGGGTCTTTTAAAAAATCCGCAAAAATCCTCCACTATACCTCTAAAAGAGTGCCCATAAAAATGCAATTTCATTCGCTGAAACAAGGGAGCTCTCTGATTGGTTGCCGTCTTTCTAGCATTGGTCAATAAAGGAAGTCTGGAGAGTTTAAAAAATCCACAAACCGGCAAATTACAAGCAACTTACAAATCAATATGTTTGTGTCCATCAGAAATATATAGCTGACTTTTTTCATGTGTATTTATGAATCTCTTGTGTGCTTTTACAAGTCTAGAGTTTGCATTTCTGCAAGCAGTGAATCCGTCTTTAATGAGTCCAATAGTATTTATGTCTGCGCTCTGACTCAGCCAAATGTTGACCCTCTAAGACACACCCTTCCTCATTTGCATAAGGAGGCAGAAATTCATTCGGAAATGTAAAAACGACGAGCAGAAATAATTAGCATTTAAGAAATAAATAGGGGGGAAAAATACAAAGGAATAATAATGCCCCGTCCACACGAAGTCAAAACGAACACGAAACGCTAATATTTTCCAGAACGTTTGTCGTAAAGACGGAGACGTAAAATAAATGTGATCGTCCACACGAATGCATGAAAACGCTGCAAAATGTATGCCAGGCCTGTAAGTGGCGCTGTGGTGCCAAAGCAAAAATAGGCGACAAAATGTTGGGCATGCGCACTAATATTTATACATGGTTGCCCTGCGGGTCCATTTTCGTGGTTCAGTCAAATTCAGGTGCTGAACTATGTCGTCGATATTACTCTGTTCTTCCTGGAGATATTCCAGAAGAAGAAGATTCTGTTGTAAGCCCGACAGCAGGGTGAGTAGCATTAGCAGCAACCATTCAACACAGTACGGCGCCATTGTTGTTGTGATACTGTGTCGCGCATGCGTGTTTAGAGGTGACGCTATGACGCATGCGTGTGAAAAAAAAAATGCGGTTAGAGCTTAAAGATGGAAACGCGAAAACAGCGTTTCAAAATCTTCCCACTCTGAAGGCTGAATAAAAAAAAGATCCTTTACAGACCCTCGAAACGCCGGCTTCGTGTGGATGAGAGGTTGGTTTGGTGAAAAATTTGTGCGTTTAGGCCAGGGTTTGACTTCGTGTGGACGGGGCCTAAAACAGTTAAAATATTATAAGATGCACATAAATAAATACTTTAAAAAGTAATAAATAAAGTTGATGATTATAACGGACAAAAAATAAATAAGGTAATTATTACAAAGGTGAATAAATAAAGAAGCTAATTAAAAGAGATATATACATTTATGTCTCACTGTATAATTTAATTTCTACCTATATTTATTTATTATATTTTTGGGCGCAAATTAATTGTATGCTTATTTAATTATTGAGCATTTATTTATTTATTTTTAAATATGGTAGAGCTGGTTCTCCATATGAGCCATCTTACCACATGGATGACTTTGTTTTGCACCTTTTTACTGTATCCATATCATTAGTCTGATATATATTTGTAAAGATTCATCGGATATTTCAGATTTTTAGGCAAGGCAAGTATATTTGTTATTGTTAATATTGCACAATTAAATACAAAGGCAATTCATACTGCTTTACTTTGAATTCAATATCTATAGCTTTATATTTACCAATGTTTGCATCATTTGTTTTTTTATTTTCTTTTGTTCTAAAACATGTTCTTACATAAAATCCCAATAAATTATATAGAATTTTCTGGCTCTAAAATTACAAAATGTTTTTAAAAAAAAAACTTAATAAAATTTATTTTTTATGTCTGTAAAAGTCGGGTAATTTCTGTTTTTGCAGAAATTAGTCAAATTTAACAACCTCTTCTCTTTGCCTCCATCAGGGCTAAACACAACCATTCACACATTCATGATTAAAGAGAACAGGCAGGTGATTGACAAGAGATACTGCCTGAGGGATGAGTGTGGGTAGGTAGATCAGTATCATAGATCTGTTTCTAGAAAAGTATCAGTCTCTGCATTGGGCTTCAAACATTTAGAAAAATTAGCCTGAATTTGCAGCTGGTTCTAATAACATTTATGTTTTTTCCCTTCAGACCAGAGCGATATGTTTTCAGAGTTCCCATCAGCCTGTTTGTTCCTGTTAACATGAGGATCACTCTGCTTATGAAGTAAGAACTCACTGAACAGAAAAAGAGAAAAAACAAGCTTGTTCACATAAAAACTCATTTAGAAAAATACTTTAACTTAAAGGATACATTTTTTACATATTTGATTAAGGAGTTTCAATTTTTTTTTAAATAAACTATTTAAATATGATGCATTCCAACATAATCTTTTCCTCTTGGATACTTTTTATTTCACTTCATGAATATAATTGGAATCATCAAGTTTCTAATAACTTGCTCTTTAGCTTAGAATAGAATTAGCTCCTTCCTTTATAGGTGGAAAAAAAAAAATTTACACCTTAAATGTATTACTTCCAAGTTAATATCATATTGTTGCCTTCAGCTAACATACTGTTAACTATGGTCAAGTTGCTTTGCCTTAACAATATTTCAGAGTAAAACTTGTTATGGACATATGATATTTAAGAACTGTATGTTGGTAAAGATTCTCTGTCCTCCAGGCTGTAGTCATTCCAAAAAACAAACAAAAAAACCCTTTGACTTTGTTTCCAAGTTTGAAGATGTTCTCATCCAGGAACCTTTTTCAATTGAAAATGTCAGAAATAGCGTTAAGTTTGAGGCTTTATAGAGTGGACCAACAAAGCTTTGTTTTGGCTTAAGGGCTGGTTATCCTCAGCAGTGCATTGCAGTGAGCTTGTCACAGATATTTGTGATTTATGCCTAATTTTAAAGCGTGGTCTGCCCAATGTTATTCCACGCAACAACGTAAGAGGGACAATCACGAACTAGCTGTGGGTCTAGATACGGCGGAGGCAGTGAGGCAGTGGGGAAAAGTTTGTGCAATAACAGAGGGACATGAGGGCGAAAAAGAGCGGGGATCCATGTGGACAAAGGGTCCCGGCGTTCTTGCGCACCGCGCTCTTCTAGCTGGTCCACCTTCACGAGTCGTTTTCCACAATGGGGGTCATACAAACAAAACAAGCCGGTAAGGAACCAAACAGGAAATATGCATAGAGTAGAACAGATGTAGAATTGACTAATCAGAGGCCTCCTGTCTGCGGTCACCTACGATTCTGGAGTGGTGAAACAGAGTGTCTGTGCAAAGGGGCGGGGGTACATTTGCATTTACTGCGACACACATGCAGACGACTTGGTTTCTGAGTATAAATCAGCTTTTAGAAAACATGCAAATTGAACCGGACAAATGGGTCCACCCCTTCAGCTTTCAAAAACCTACAATGCAGCAATTGAGTTTATTTCTGCTGTCATAGCAACCCCCACCCCCTTACAGGGGAACCGAAGACTTCGCCTGTTCAGCCAGGCCAACGATTCCCTTTAACGACCCCGCTTTCAGAGACATAGACAGGTATGGGGTATTACAGGCTAACAAAAAACCCAAATGACCCCCATTCCAAATGGACCGACCCGTTGGTCTGTTTCAATTTGCACATTTTCTAAGCCAAACCAAGGCTTTGTTCGTCGACTCTATAAAGCTTCAAACTCAACCAAATTTCTGACATTTTGAATTGAAAATGGTTCCTGGATGGGAAGTGAAACGTCTTCAAACTTGGAAACAAAGTCCAGTGGATTGTTTTTTTAGCTTTTTTTTTTAGAATTAAGAACTGTAATGTACTGATTTATCTTCCATATAGATTTAGTCAAACATCTGCCGCAATTATTAAATCTCAGTTGATTCACCAGAAAACTATTTAAACATAAATTTGTTGCAACCAACTATTTAAACATGCTTTTTAGTTAATGGGAAACGTTACTTGCTGTAAAGAAAAGTAAAACATGAAGCTCACAATTAGTGATTTATGCTTTAATATTGCTTTTTAATGCTTTTTCAGTTCTACTGAGTTGTTGGTGGTTCATCTATGTGCTGTAGATGAGTCCACCACCTGTTCTGCTCTGCTGAGCACAGACATGGCCAGTGAAAGCAGGTACCCATCAAATACACAGGTAAATATCAGCAAAGTTTTTTTTTTACTTCATGTTTTTCTTAAATCATATTTAACATTGCACCAAAAGTGCAGAAGCTTTTTTTATTTATTTGTTTAAATGGCTGATATCAATAAAACTGTAGAAATTTTGCTTTGCCCTCTTTAGAAAATCTAACTACAACTTAAAAAAAAATAAAAAATACTTGCATATTTGGTCAAAGTTTTTGTCTAATTATAATTGGGTTACATTAAACCATGCATGTTTTCAAGAAGATTTAAAAAATAAAAGCTTCATACCTTTCAAAATCCTCCCCTTCGCCGGTGACCCGTTTTAAAGCGTTTACAACTAATAACTGAAAATTACAACTGTAAAATTTTTAACAATATAGACATGTTAGACATCCTTGGAAAACTTAGATTCTGCACGATTCAACCACTAAGTTCCTTTTATAGACACAGCGAGCACCAAAGCTCAATTAACACAGATATAGCAGCATGTTAATCATGTAAACAAACAAAGCAGCCAGAACTACATACATTTGAAGGCGTCCAGAAGCCGTTTTATAGATCCTATCTTTAATTTACATTCTATTCGTCCATAAAGATGCACAGATTAAAAGTAATCCAGAATATTCATAATAAAAATATTCCATGATGAGAAAATCACCACAAAACGTCCGGTTGTAAGCATCAGAAAAGTTAGCTGGTCATAGTTAATGCTTATTATCTTGCTAATATTTACCTCCTAATACTAACTTCCTCATTTGTTTGCCCGCAATGTTTGGTATGCTTCTTTACATCGTCTTTTTATCTAAAAGACAAAAGTATCTGCATCTTTTTATGACTTGATTTGAGTCAGGGACAGCCAATGATGTACCAAGTGGAGCGATATTACGCCTCATAGAGTCCTGCTGTTATTGGTTAGGACCATCTGAGCTGTTTGGCGTTGAAGCCTTGAAATAAGGTTCCAAACAAACCTAGACATGGCTGGGTTATATAAAGGGGAGCCATGAAACACAGCTGAGAGAGGATTAATGCGCGCAGCTCCAAGCTGAATAATAACAACGGTCCAATATTTTGTAATTTTGGACGCTGATTTTGCTTTATTACAATGCCCAAGGCTGGAAAAGAAAAAAAAAAATATATATATATATATACAGCTAAGAAAAGGTACTGGTGCTTATTTTAGCTTGAAAAGCAGCATTTTCACTATTTTTTTTATGGATTCTTATGTTATTTTTAGGTTTATAAATGTTACATTTTGTTATATACACTCATTCTGAAAAAAAAAAGTGTAAAATACTTGCTTTATAAATATTTGTAGCCATCAAAATGCTTCAGTGTTATTCTATGGGTCAAATAAATGAGTAAAAGAATTTGAAACAATTTGGCACATTTGGAGAGATTTGTAGAGGCAGGTGACACCTACAGTATAAAGCCTCACAGCTCTGAAACTGTTGTAGCGAGAGGTCTGACACTTTCTGCATTTGTGGTTGACATGATGTAGACAAATTTTTATGCAATGAGACCTGCCTTTTCTCAAGCATGTCTTTATTACTGCCATTCTACTGCCATTATACTACTTTGACTCATGTTTAAACTGATGCAGCTTAGGCTGTGTTATACTCACTATTTCCATTTATACTTACAGAAACTGTCATAATTTTAGAAAGTTCAGACCCAAATGCAGAAACCCGAACAGAGAGACCAGGGAAACGGTTTAATGGGTTTTATTGAAGAAGTAAAACAGAGGGAGAAGTGTTGCTCAGAACACTGCTCAACCGGAACTGTAAAGTGAGGGGAAGACACAGCGGTTAGTTCAGGCTCAGTGGGGAATTTGACTCGTGAACTTGGAGAAGAGGATTTGGTTGCTGACTCACGTTTCCAGAGAAGTTGTTGAATCCTTGACTCCTGTCTATGTGCTGTAGTTCCAGTATTTGTCTGATTCGGTGGAGGGCGGAAAAGGGTTTACCCAGAATGCGGTTGTTAGTTGGTGAACAGAGAAACTGACTGCCACTCAGATCTCCTGCAGTACTTGAACGGGTCGTAGTGGAGAATAATCCCTTTCTCAGTGAGAAGCTCAAACGATCTCTTGGGGAAAGTGGATCCAAACTTCCTGTTTGAACCCCAGCTCAGTTTGAAGGTCAGTTGATCCTTCCAGGGAGAGAAGGTCAGAGAAAACCAGTTTGCAGGATGACTTCCTGCGTAGAGGCAAAGACGAAAAACAAAGTTAAACTCAGGTTGACAAAAACTCAGTTTGACTCAACAAAAACTCAGCTTGGTTAGAGTACCCAAAACTGGCAAACATTCTGGCGTCGAGGTAGTGGCGGTCAGCAGCTTAAAAACACTCCGTTAACGAGGAAACCATCAGCAGGTGTGTGAGGAGGCGGACCAGAACCAGGCGCCTCCTGGTGGATGAAGGGAGACAAACACAGAAACACAAACACAAAGACAGGAGTCCTAACAGAAACTAGAAGCTTTCAAATGATGCAACACGCATATCATTTGGTTTTACAGTTCCTCAGTTATTTGCTTTTTCATTTGAATATGCAAAATAGGTGAGGATTACTTCAAAATGAGGTGGATGTTAAGAGAATGAAATTCATGTAAATAATTCAGGAAATGTGAAACTTCTACCAAACATAAAACATGAATACAGTTTAAAATAACTAATCTAAATTGGAATTTAGAAAAACAATGAAAGTGGTTGTTTTCTCTGACGGTTTAATGAATGTGAATTAATTCATGGTCTGTGTCTGCAGGGGGAGCATGAGTGGCCTCTTCACGTGGCTCGTCTTTATCAGAGCGCCTACCACTTCCGCTCTGCTGTCGCTGTAAGCAACAGATTATTTCTTTTTTCATGACAAAAGTCAACACAAACAGCATCAAGAGTTTAAGTAAATTAAGATAATTAAAGTTCGGCTCGATAACACATACATTTGATATTAGGATTTTTCTATTGGAAACTGAACAAATGACAAATTTTATTATTATTATTATTATCATTATTAAAATATAAACACAATATAATCACAGAATATTTAATAAGAAAATTACTACATAGTACAAAAATGACCAAAACATTGTTTGTTTCTCCAGGGTCAAGCAGACTGCAGTACTGACCCTCACTACGCGGGGGCGCTCTTCACAGATTATTACTTTATTTTCTACAGACGCTGCAGAGATTCATAATAGACATGAACTCACAAATAAAAAAAACAAACAGTTTCATTTTGCAGATCCCTACTTTCACAGACGAAGGTTGCGTTTCCATTAACCGTCAAATTGCTCAAATTGAATCACACTAAATAAAATTAGCAAACGGAAACGCTACAGTTTCTAAAGCATTCATGTTTTTTAATGCTATTTCGATGAGGTGCTTTTTTCCATCACATCCAAATTATTATATTTTGCAAAACTGCAATGGAAACACTTTTTTCACATCGCACAAGTGAAGTGATCTGCAACTGGACCTTACTGCCTTATAAAGACGAAGGAGAACGGACATAGTTGGAGGATGATGGCGCCCTCTAGAGGCCTGGCTGAAATACGAATAGATCTACATCCGCTGCTGCCATGTTATCAGTTATCACGTGAACAAACAGGTTCACGTGCAATTTTACTTGTATATCTCAACTAATGTAAACACCACAACAACAAAATTAGCATATTTTTTAAATTTGCAGAATACCGACATTGTTTTGCAAACATTTGTAATAAAAATACAACTAAAGAAGTTTTACAACTTTTTTTGTTTTCAGAAATTGCAAATGCATTGTATAGAAAAAGGAAAAAAATTCTAAAAGCCACCAGTATCCAAGGTTTCTTAGATAACACAACTTGTCCCCATGTTTTGTACAGGCTTGTGGCTTTGTTGATCCTGCACAAAGAAATCTATCTTGTCTGCAGCTCAGAGATTTGAAAAACAAAATCTTCTGTATGTATTTTCTTTTTAATTGTTTTTTTCCATGAAGCACTGGAAAGCTTCAGCCTTTTTTACATAACAATTGAGTTTGTACAGATATAAACGGATATAAACCTGAGGGTTATTAGACATGGCTGGTCAGCAGGTTACGTTTCTTATGGCTAAAACAAATTAAAATATATTTTAACGTGGCTACAATTGGGTAGTTGGGATTATTTTTTGCTGTTGTTGTGAAGTCAACAAAAGTAAACTTGTGCTTCAAAAATAAACCTCTAGAAAATAATTATTTTAACGAGGCAACAAATATCTGAAATCAAAGTCGAAGTAAACAAAAAGCATTTATGGACATTATTAAAAGCAAAAATCTCACAGCCAGAGATTAACCTCTAAGCGCTGAATGACCCAAACATTGTCAGCTTTTTCAGATTGTAATTTAAACCTGGGGTTCTTGTGGCTTTTTGCCAGCTCAGGCGTGTGTTGCCATATTTGTACAGTATGTGTTCAATGTTTTGTTCCTGGAAGCCTCCTGATTTAAATAAGTTATCATGAACCATTTTTTTCTGACATATGAGAAAAGACTTGTAGCTCCTTGGGAACTACAATTATCCAAACTAGAATCTCAAATGTGCCATTTTGCTTTGTTATTGCTGTTCTGTTTGAAGAAAATTGTTTAAAAAAAAAAAACTTTTTTTATCCATCCTTTAAAATCAGAATCTTCTTGTTCAGTTTAATTCTTATGCTAAATAGCTTTAACAGCAAATTTTAAAACAGATTAATAAATTGTTATAGCAATTAACAAGTTCACACAAAATATTGAGTTTTCTGTAAACTGGATTTAAAATGTGTGTTATTGGTTCCAACTAAAAAATATGTTTACCTAAAAGAACGACAAAGGGATGCTATGTGAGTTATTTATGAATGTAACACTGTTTAACTTAATCTTTTCTATCAGAAGAACTGAGTGAATCTGACTGCTTTAATAAAATGTTCTTGCATGGTTGTATTATTTGTTTGTTTTAATCATTTTTTTTTTTTTTAGAATATTGTAATGCATGTTGATCATTTCAGGGCTGCTCAGTGCACCAATCTTCTTGCAGCAAGAAGGTTCTTGGTGCAATTCCCAGCCCGGGGTCTTTCTGCATTGAGTTTGCATGTTCTCCCTGAACATGCGTGGCTTCTCTCTGGGTACTCTGGCTTCCTTCCATTGTCAAAAAACATGACTTTTAGGTTAATTGGCTTCTCGAAATCCTCCTTTGGTGTGAGTGTGTGCCTGAATGGATGTATGGATGAATGTTCTCCATTAATGATGGCAGTGATGGGCTTTCATCTATGTCCATAAGTCAAAGAGCCAGACCAAAGGCTGGTTTATGCTCAGAAACCAGGTCTGCGTGTGTCACAGTGAAAGCAAATGTGATCCCGCTCCTTCTGCAGACACTCTGCTGCACCTCTCCAATATTCTAGATGACCGCAGACAGGAGGCCTCTGATTGGTCAAATCTACATCTTCTCTACACTATGCATATTTCCTGTTTGTTACTTTATCGGCTTGTTTTGTTTGTATGACCGCCATTGTGGAAAATGACACGTGAAGATGGACCATTTAGAAGAGCGAGGAGCGTGAGAACGCTGGGACCTTTTTTCCACCTGGGATAAAGTGTGACGGAAAAATGGATGGATGGATGGATGTTAATCGTGTCAATATCTAAATTTACACTTAATAAACATACACATTTGCTTTCAAAATAAATTATTTCAAAATGTCACTCGTCAATTCAGTGCGGCTTGAATGCCAAATCTAATCTTTACTCGTCATTTCTGTAACACAAGTTCTCGTGGGACATCTATAATTGGAAGTGGGAAACTATTTTTTGCAGCAAAAACACAGTAGTAAACATGCAAAAAAAGTATTTATAACTTTCTCCAAATCTTAAATAAGATGAAACTACATGTGATTTTGCAAACAAAAAAAAGTAAACCATTTATTTTAAATTCTGGAGGTAGCGCACACATTATGGATGCCTTGGGCAGAATTCAAATAAACTATTTTAATCTAGATTAGATTAAATTACAAGATAATAGTGAGATTAATCTAGATTTTTTTTTAAATAATCTATACCCACTGCTATTTGTGAGGTTCTTTTTATCAAAAAGAAGCTTTTTGATTCAACTGCTGATGGTTTTCTAAGTAGGAGTTCTGAACTGAATGCAAATGTTCACTTAGCATGACTGAACGACCCATGCTGTCTGTTACTCTCTGCTTAATTCCTCTTACTATGATGATATTCCCAAGATGATGGGACAAATGAGGAGAGTTAGGGGATTGTTGGCCTAGTGGTTAGAGCAGTGTGCTTGTGCTCTGAGAAGGTTGCAAGTACCCGGTTTGATTCCCAGAACCTCCGATTATATATTTAAATCAAATTTTTAAATTTAATGGGATATTTAATTCATTTGGGCTGAACGGTGATGTAGCACTGTTGCCGTGCAGCAAGAAGGCTCTGTGTTCGATTCCTGGAGTCTTTCTGCATGGAGTTTGCATTGTTTCTCTCCTGGAACTCTGGCCTCCTCCCACAGTCCAAAAGCACGACTTGTTAATTGGCTTCTTTAAATTGTCCTTAGGTGTAAGTGTGTGTGTGGTTGTGTGTCTCTGTGTTGCCCGGTGACAGACCCCGCCTCTCACAGACGGACATCGGCCCCACCGTGACCCTGATGGAATAAGTAGGAGAAGATGGATAGATGGATTTAATTAATTTTGTTTAATTGTACATCTTAAAATTTCATGGTATCTTACATTTAAACCATTGGATAAAAAAAACAAAAGCTACATCTGCTAATTTCATGGTCCGTTTATTTAATCCATGGAACAATATATTTAGGTATCTCTGGTTATAATTTGGCTTTCCATACACCTTGGAGTTAATATCATAAAGATTATTAAAATCATCTTGCGACCTTGGGGGTCACAAACCCCACTTTTAGAAACTGTGTTACAAAATAATTATGTCATTTATTTTTTTTTTTTATGAAAATAAGATGTCATGCTCACACATTTTAGATAATATCAATTTACAATGTGTTTTTCTGGAAATGTATTTTGGATTTCTCTGAATAAAGTGTTTAGTAGTTTTTCGTAATGTAATTGTGTCATCTAGTCCAGCTGAATGCTCACTAACAGCCTGATGACTAATTCAGGTGGAGGAGGACCGCTGCAAACACAAACCTAATTAAGTCTGAGAAGGAAACGGCTCAGCTAGAAAGGTTTAGTTGCAGGACAGAACCATCATGAGGACTGAGATGCTCCCTGTAAGTACCTGCAGTAATTTAAAAAGAAACATGATCCTATTTTATTTTAATAGACATTCAATTCATCATAATGATACTTTTGTCTATTTTTCCTACAGCTTGCTATGTTAGATTAAAACTTGGTGGATGTGGAGAAATCTCTTGATTGATAGCTAAACTTTATGATTTAATCTTCATTTCAGATTCCTGACAAACATACAGATTAATTTCTTGCGAAAACATTTCTTCTACAATTTTTTCTTCTTTGAGGTTAAATTACAGCACCTTGTACAAAAACTTAATAACTAATAGAAAATAAATTAAATGAATGTAAGGTGTGAAGTTTCTCTTAAATAATCACAACCAATGAAAAGAAGTTATAGTTGAAACTTTATGTACAGTTTGCTGGGTTTTTTTTTTTCTTTTTTAATGTTATTGCTGTCTGCCTTGCCTTATAGTATGGTGATTTTTATTTTAACCTTTAATGGTGCATCAGATGAACTGGTTGCACTGATGCACCGTTAAAGGTGTCTGATCACTACATGGTAATAATTCTGTCACAAATTTTGGTCATAATTTTTTGTCATAAAAGACTTCTGTAGTTAAGAAACTATTTAACCCCTGAATTACCCATTGGTTGTTATGGAGGAATATTGGCCCATTCTTTGTCATTATGGGAATGGCAGCCTAGTGGTTTGGGCATGGAGCTGAGGTTCTGAGTTCAAGCCCCACTCCCACAGACTGCCACTCTTGCTCTATAGCAAAGACCCCACACTGCTCCCCGGTGCCCCACAATGGCAGCCCACAGCTCCCAATGGAGATGGGTTAAATGCAGAGTTCATTTCGTTGCTCTATACTCTGAACTGTATTTTCAATAGACTTTAACCATAAAGGAGACTTTAGTTTCCTGGACTATTCCTTACATTTTAAAATTAGACTCATTAGTTTTGTGTGCTTTAAGCTAATTTTTTACGGAAGAGGATTAGGGCCACTAGGAAAAAAAATGTTGACTGATTTTTACATTTTATTTCAGTTTAATATGGGGGGGGAAAACTCAGAATTCTGACTTTAATCTTAGAATTCTGACTTTTTTCCTCAAAATTCTGACTTTAATGTTAGAATTCTGACTTTTTTTCCTCAGAATTTGTCATGATCTGGCCTGTTTGCTCCTCCTTAATTAGAAATCCCTTTCACCTGTCGTTTTCCCTCCGTGCCCCAATTATAATTTATTCCCCTCACCTGTTTCCTCTTGTTTATATTCAGTTAAGCCTGAGCATTCATGGCCAGATCATTATTTCTTTTCTGTTAGCCTGTCTATTAGTTTTATTTCTTCATGGCAGCCAGTGGAAAGAGGGTTTTTGTGTTTGTCTCGTCTCCTGATCGTCCACTGTTCCTCCCCCGCGGAGTCCTCTGGGTTTTTGGCTCATTATGGGGGGAGGTTCAGTTTTTATTCCAGTAAGCTTGGCTCCAGGGAGGAGACCAGTTTAAAGTCCTGCATCAAGTTCCGGTTCCTTCGTCCCGTCCCGGCTACCCTCTTCCACTGAGCCTGCTCAGCTGCACCTGATCTGTCTGCTCCTGTGCGTGACCACCTGGTCACGCTTTCGGACCCTGTCAGACTCTGAACCCTCCTGGAAGCCTGTGGATGCCTGGAAGTCTGGATCCTGCCTCCTATTTCTGTTCCTGCCTGATCTAGATCCTGTCCCTGTCTGTTCCTGTCTGTTCTGGATCCCTGACCAGGATCGGCTTCCAGCATGTCCTCTGGGACTGCAGTACTTGGGGACATTCTAGGACTGGACTGTTAAACCAGAGTTCTGTGATTGGGCCGTGCCCCGCTCCCCATCCTGCAGTGTCCGTGAGCCACAGCTCCACTTCAGTTTTTGTTAATTTAATAAACCTTTTTGAGCTTTCCTACTGACTGTCTCTCCTTAAATACTGGGTCCATCTGTCCTCGCTTCATGACAGATTTCTGACTTTCATCTCAGAATTCTGACTTTATTCTCGGAATTCTGACTTCAATCTCTTGAATTCTGACAGCTAACAAACATGTTAGCATCAAGCGGTAGTCATGTCTGTTTTAGAGACTAAACCAGCTCTCTTCTTTTAATCCCCTTCTGCTCTTTCATTAATGAAACAGCATCACCAGGGACCCCCCAGGCACGTAAAAAGTCCGCTAATTCTGTCATTTTTCCCCAAAGTCTTACTGGCCCTTCCAAACAACTTGCATCTATGTCAGTGAAGCTGATTTCTCCAACATCTCTTCCCTCATGGTTCCCATCTACATTGAGATCCAAAATTCTGAGATTAAAGTCAGAATTCTGAATTTTTCTCATATTAAAGTGAAATAATGATTAAAAATCTTTTTTTTTCAGTGGCCCAATCCTCTTCCGTACATTTTGGTTATGAGCTGTTTGTATAAAAAAAAACAAAAAAACATCAAATTAATTTGTTTCACCGAGACAATTTATTTCTTTGTGGTTAAACTCGGTCCTGCACCATCTTGTTGTTCACACCAAAATACAAACCAAAATAAATGATATTCAAGATGATGCAAAGTTAAATTTGACACTGTTGCCATTAGTTATAAAACTAGGAAAATTAAGTGTAAGGAAATTCTCATCCAGAAGTGTAGAAAAATATTCCTTTAATTAAGTAGTGCATTAAGGTTTAAAGAATCTGTGCTTTAAACCTGTGTTGTTTCCTGCATTACTTTTGCTTTAAGAGTTAAAGTCATTTTAAAAATGTTACTTTTACACCTTTACGTGACAAAAATGTTTGAGTTGATACTCTAACTCCTACAAAAGTGTTTTTAAACAGTATTTACACTTCTACTTAGGTAATGAATATAAATACTTTTGACACCTCTGGCTGGTCCTAACCGAGGGTCCAGTGGTGCTTTGGCTTCCTCACTGATATCACAGGTTTATTGTTACCCTTGATTCTATTCTTGCACAAAATGCTGCTTTTAAGTGCTAAAAGAAAGAAAGCAGCCCCACAGCATCATGAGCCTCCTCCATGCTTCCCAGTGGAAATTTTATTTTAATGTATCCTCTGCTCAACAGAACAGAAGCCCAGAAAAGCTGTTAAATTTATAGATCGTAGCACATTGGATCCTTACAGCTTTTAGTGCCTTACTGTAGAATCTGACACCTCAGTTGCTAATGACACTGAGTCATTCTACGGCTCTTCTGTGGTTTTTAATCACCTTCCTCTACAAGGAATCTGTTGCCGTCAGATGATAGCTTCTTCTTTCCTCCACCAGATGACATAACCATAACTTGTAAAGTAACACTCTCTCTGGACTTTATTACTAGTGTGGAGTAAAAAATGTTGAGATATATCTGTTCTTAGCCTCACAGGCTCCAAAAGAAGGTAACGAGAGATAAGAATAAGTTAAACAGCCTCCTTCATGGTACGAAGGGGAGGACTGTTGTTTTGAGAAGATCCATCTGGGCAGTGAAAGATATATTAACCTAAGAGGGAATGGCCTTTATGAACTCAAGTTGTTTTTCCTCCAAATGTTCAAGTGTGAGAAAGTTCTTTATTCAGTGGGTGGGTTGGTTCCCCTGGGGGGAGTGTGTGTGTGTTGGGATATTGTAAGGTATAAATGTATGTGCTGAGGTTTCCTTAAGCCCGGCGTACACTGTGCGATTTTCAGGGCGATTTTCCAGTCGTGCGAGAATCTTTCGATCGGACCGACTTTCAGCCTGATCGTGCGTCGTGAGTCGTGTAGTGTACAGGGGGTAACGAGGCGCGATCAGCCTCTCACAACCACCTCCTGATCAGGAATCGTGAGGTCAGGACCGTCATGGGCAAATCGCAAACAAGGATTCTTCTTTTTATTCTTCCTCTCAGATGTAAACACAGCAGCATGGCAGGGATGCAACAAGTGAAATGCAGTTCTGTCTGTAAAATTGACAGATCGCAGTAGCAACGTTTGCTCAGCCCTGTCTTATCCTAACATGTCGTCGCCTTTTCTTTTTACGGCTTTCAGCACAAAATTGCACAAATTGCCAAGGCAGCGCATTTCTCTCCACTGAGCTTCATATTCCTCTTCTATTTGTTTGGCTTCCAGATAGACGAGTCAGAGCAGCTCCTTCTCACTGCTAAGCTGTGTCCGACGTGGTTTTTAGTCGTACAGTGTGAGCAGGTAGATCGCATCAGAGCGTCTGTGAGCTCACACTATACGACTAAACCCTATGATTAGCCATACAGAATGAGCAGTAGCTGCGTGCAACGATTGAAAAAAATCGCACAGTGTACGGCAGGCTTTAGTCAGAGCCCTATCTCTCCGTCTGAGGAGGTTAAATAAATTTGAAACTTTTTTCTTGCAAGAAATGCCTCTGTCTCAGCTTCCAAGCTCAACACTAGAGCATGAAATGTTACTGTCAACATTCCAGGTATTTGGAAATAACTCAGCAGGAAGAGTAAATTTAAAATTACAAGGAGTGGGATTTGGATGAAATCCTTTCAATATTAATGCATTGTTTTGTGTTTTATTTTAAAATCCACAATTGTTTTAATCTATCAGTAGAAGTCATCTGCAAAGAAAAAAGCATTAAAGACGAGTGCTGGTTCTATAAAGTCTGTTTAGAGACGTTGTTTTATTCGTTTGGTTCTGGAGCTCCGTTAGCATATTGGCTCCAGCAGGGAAGTAAATCCTTTAAAAAAAGACAAAACCAGGTGTAACGTTCCTAAGAGGATAGAGGTAACTAATCTCCACTCTGCTGTCACTGTGTGTGCGCTATAATCCAGCGTGTGTGTGTCCGGTGTCGTGTATCAGCTCAGAGACTGATGGGCAGATGTCTGCTGTCAGCATGGAAACGGTCGTCAGGTGAAACAGTCTCTCTCCTCTTCCAGGTTTCCGTTTGTCTCCTGAGAACATGTAATTAACTGATACTTTATCTGCTGTTTGTTTTGTGTTGTTGTTTTTCAGGGCAGGATGGGAGGTCGATATCTCTCTCAGATTCAGGAGGAGTCTGAAAGCAGAGAGCACAGGTAACGGTGCAGGGTATCTGGTCAGACCGTCTGATATCTCTGCTTGCTGCAGAGTGAATTTGGGATTAATCGGCTGGTTTATGATGGCCTTAGGTGATGTTGCATAATTGATTATTTTGCTCAGATGTATAGGATTGAGGAAAGGTAGATAGAGGAGACGGAAACTGGGCCGGGTCAGATGAATTTGATAAGCGAGTGTGTGCATTGATCGGTCTGTCTGTGATACTCTCCTGCGGATCTTAGCTGTGGGATACATTACCCTGATCAGATGGAAAACAAACTCTGAAACTTGGACGGTTTGTTTTCACCTGTTCATGGGGACCGGCTCAGGACGAAGATTTGTTAGGACCCTTTGAAAAGTGAGGATGTTTTGATTTGAGCATTAAAGCTCTTTAAGGGACTTCAGGGATCAGACTTTTTTGTCCAACATACCCTAAAATCATTCAGTTATATACAGGTGCTGGTCATAAAATTAGAATATCATGAAAAAGTAGATTGATTTCAGTAATTCCATTTAAAAATTGAAACTTGTATATTATATTCATACATTACATACAAACTCATATATTTCAGTTGTTTATTTTGTTTAATTTTGATGATTACAAATGACAACAAATGAAAATCTCAAATTCATCATATCAGAAAATTAGAATATTGTGAAAAGTTTCAAAATTGATGGCCCCTGGTGCCACACTCTAATCAGCTAATTAACTCAAACCACCTGCAAAAGCCTTTAAATGGTCTTTTAGTCTAGTTCTATAGGCTACACAATCATGGGGAAGACTGCTGACTTGACAGTTGTCCAAAAGACGACCATCGACACCTTGCACAAGGAGGGCAAGACACAAAAGGTCATCGCTAAAGAGGCTGGCTGTTCACAGAGCTCAGTGTCCAAGCACATTAATAGAGAGGCGAAGGGAAGGAAAAGATGTGGTCGAAAAAAGTGTACAAGCAAGAGAGATAACCGCACCCTGGAGAGGATTGTGAAACAAAACCCCTTCAAAAATGTGGGGGAGATTCACAAAGAGTGGACTGCAGCTGGAGTGAGTGCTTCAAGAACCACCACACACAGACGTATGAAAGACATGGGTTTCTGCTGTCGCATTCCTTGTGTCAAGCCACTCTTGAACCACAGACAGCGTCAGAAGCGTCTTGCCTGGGCTAAAGAGAAACAGGACTGGACTGCTGGTGAGTGGTCCAAAGTCATGTTCTCTGATGAAAGTAAATTTTGCATTTCCTTTGGAAATCAAGGTCCCAGAGTCTGGAGGAAAAGAAGAGAGGCACTTCATCCACGTTGCTTGAAGTCCAGTGTAAAGTTTCCACAGTCAGTGATGGTTTGGGGTGCCATGTCATCTGCTGGTGTTGGTCCATTGTGTTTTCTGAGGTCCAGGGTCAACGCAGCCACATACCAGGAAGTTTTAGAGCACTTCATGCTTCCTGCAGCTGACCAACTTTTTGGAGATGCAGATTTCATTTTCCAACAGGACTTGGCACCTGCACACAGTGCCAAAGCTACCAGTACCTGGTTGAAGGACCATGGTATCCCTGTTCTTAATTGGCCAGCAAACTCTCCTGACCTTAACCCCATAGAAAATCTATGGGGTATTGTGAAGAAGAAGATGCAATACACCAGACCCAACAATTCAGAAGAGCTAAAAGCCACTATTAGAGCAACCTGGGCTATCATAACACCTGAGCAGTGCCACAGACTGATCGACTCCATGCCACGCCGCATTGCTGCAGTAATACAGGCCAAAGGAGGCCCAACTAAATACTGAGTGCTGTACATGCTCATACTTTTCATGTTCATACTTTTCAGTTGGCCAACATTTCTATAAATCCTTTGTTTTTATTGGTCTTCAGTAATATTCTAATTTTCTGATATGATGAATTTGAGATTTTCATTTGTTGTCATTTGTAATCATCAAAATTAAACAAAATAAACATCTGAAATATATGAGTTTGTATGTAATGTATGAATATAATATACAAGTTTCACTTTTTAAATGGAATTACTGAAATCAATCTACTTTTTCATGATATTCTAATTTTATGACCAGCACCTGTAGATATGGAGAACATAGAGTTCATCAAACTTTCAAGCTACTGACATCCCCCATCCTGTTCCACTCAGGAGCACATTTCCTTACAGATGTCTAAATGTCTAAATTTCAAAATCAGTTTGATCTTACATTCTGGACATTTTGTATTTGTTTAAGTTTTTTATTTTTTGGGCTCTCAAATTAGCTTTTTTTGTTCTCTGTGTTTCTCTAGATTTAGATATTTTGCATTCTTAGTTTTGCTCTTTGTGGTTATCTCTTTTTTGCATAATTGGTATTGTTCGTTCACTGGTCTAGTTTCAGTTACGGCGGGCATACACCGTATGATTTTTTTCAACCGTTGTAAACCGCTACCGCTCAGACTGTAGAAAAGTTTACAGCTCACGATGCATGTTCTCGGCCAGACACTCTGATGCGATCTACCTGCTCACACTGTACGTCTAAAAACCATGGCCAAACTATGCAGTGAAATGGCGCTACTCGGACTCGTCTATCCAGAAGCCAAACGAGTAGAAGAGGAAAATGAAGCTCATTAGAGTGAAACGCGCTGCCTTAGCAATTTGTGAAATTTTGTGCTGAAAGCCCTAAAAAGAAAAGGCAATGACGTATTTGGACAAAGACATGGCTGAGAAAACGTGGCTGCTATGGTCTGTCAATTTTACAGAAAGAACTCCATTTCACTGAGAGGAAGAAGAAGAATCCTTGTTTGCCCACTGAGTGATTTGCCCACGACCACCTTACGACGGCCAACTGAATTTCAAATATGTTTGATTTTCTCCCGACCTAACGATTCCTGATCGGGAGGTGGTCGTGAAAGGCTAATCGCCCCTCGTTAGCCCCTGTATACTCAATGACGCACGAGGTACAATTAGGCTCAAAAAATTCTCACACGAATGCAGAATCGGCTCAAAAAGGGCAAAAAATAGTACAGTGTAAGTCCGGCTTTAGTTAATTATCCTGAGGTCATGTTTTTCTGAGCCTTGGTTGTTTTCAGTCCATCCTCTTATCTTGCTGTTTTTCCCCTCTGGTCATTCCGTATGTTTTAGTCATTAGTCTGTTCTCTCCTCTAGTATCATCTAAGTTCCCTTCGAGTTACCTTTATATCCTGTTTTCTCCCCTGATCATACTTTGCTGCCACCTAGTGTCCTTTCCTTTCCTCTTAGCTCATTCTAGTTGCTTCTATCTAAACCTGCTCCCTATCAGCTAATTAGTCTTCCCATTGTTCTGTCTCGTTCCTGTTCAGTTACTCATTCCCAGAATCTTGTCATTCCTTAGAATTATTCCTTCCTAGGCCCACAAACCGTCCCCTAAGCACTGATCCTCCTTTTGCTTGTTCGTGCGGAAGGCCCCCCACCTTAAGTGCCATCCCAAACCCCATAGTGGACCGTTCACTCCCTAAATAGAGAGTCTGCCTTAAGTGCAGGCTCACTGGAATTTGGCAGCAGGTGTAACAGCAGCTTGATGACGGAGGAAACGAGTGCTTTTAAATGTGATTTCCACCAGTTTGCTGCATCTTTGTCACTGTGCAATAACCTGTTTCTCTATATCTGACACCCAGTGCAAATACTTTATATATTAATATCCATCTATATAAATACCCATGTAAACACTCTGTGCAATAACCCTGGATAATAATCTTACAATAAAAAACAAACACTGTATATACTGTATATATCCCATGCACCTTTTTTTTTCCCTTGGCAACTTCTTCTTCTCCTTTGACTATTTGAGCTGATCTAACGAGTACATTTCTCCACTGTGAGATCAATAAAATCAGTCAATCAATCTATCAATCACACTGACAAAAAAATCACAAGTTAGGTATAAGAAAAACTAATAATTAATTCCAAAAGGAAAGGTCCTCTCTGAAATTGTTTTATCTGACTGTATACATTTCTTTTAAGAAAGTGGTTATATTTGATGTCACCCTGCGCAAGAGCTACAAACACACACGGGGCGTCACTGTGTTGCCAAGCAACGACGGCTTTCTTTTTCCGTTGTAGGGGCGAGGACGTCCCATTTGCCTTTAAATCAAGGCGCCTTCCTCCACTGCGTGTGAGACTTTATTGAGAGTGAGACTTGATAGTTCAGTGTTAGTGTTTAGAGAGCGGTTTGGGATTCAGCCCTGGTGTCTCCTAGCTCTTGGGTTTCTGAGTTTCTTGTCGATCTGTTCTGGAATATGGATTTGGTATTTTTACGTTGTTACATTTTGCAAGAAAATGTTTGTGCCTCTTCAGCTCTGCATTTGAGTCATCAGCCAAACTCAACACATCATTGAGAAAACCAGTTGTTCTTAATAAATATGAAGAAAGTTTTAAAGAATTAAATTTTTCAGGAAGATGTAACACTCAGGTGAGGAAAGGTGGAAATTAATGTGAAGTTAGGAAGCTGAGGCGGAAGCATTTCTCTTTAAGAAATAATGTTCAATTTTATTTAACGTCCTCGGACAGAGAGATAGAGAGATGACAGAGACATTTCAGTACATACATGTATACCTTACAAAATCACACACCCCTGCATACGGACACTTTTTCACAGATCTGGTGTTATTCACAAGAAAAAAACACTTCAATTCATCAAGGACATAAATATTAGAACAGGTCTCTCTTCTTCTCTCTCATGACCCTCCCTTCACCCTTGTCTAGAGTAGGGAGGCATCTGCTTTCGCCCCCCCTACCTTAAACATGACAGCATAGAGGCTGGTTCAAGATTTCTCTGAACTCACTCCTATTCAGGCAGACGCACTCAAAACATTTTATCTCACAAATAGGCCTAGGAAGAATATGGTTCCACATGAACCAGGCACAAATGGTTGAACAAATGAGGGAGCAGAAGATTGACTAATTAACAGAAGAGCCATATATTATGAAAAAATTAAATAACTGCCTGAGACTGTTGTATTGTTTGCTGTTCTGTAACATTTTCAGAATCTTGTTTATTTCAATTTCAAAGCCCAAAGGATTATATTAGGAAAGGATGATTGTTAGTGACAGTCAGTCAACACACACATGCTGCTCTACAAGAACCAACACGATGAGGTGAAATATGAACTCATCTCTCTCTCTCCTTGTCTGATAGCACTGGCTTTCTGCCTCCGATCGCCCGACAGCAGCAGACAGGTGGAACAGGTGAACCAGGTGTGACCAAAGCAGAGAGACGGGACGCACGGCTTCGGTCCAACTCGGTTCCTCTGGCCGTATATGAACAGCAGAGGAAGTTGGAGAAGAACAGGACTCTATTAGAGGAGGTGACGTTCAGAGCGACTAAAGCTACGCTGTCATAGTGAACTGACCATAACAGTACTTCTCCAGACATTCTGAAAATCTTTAAAAGAAAACAAAAATTCTTTTTTCTCTTGTACCTAATGATGACAGCAGCCAAAGAAATCCTGCTTTGAAAACAATATAGAAAATGTTTAGATAAAGATAGATATGTCATGGTTGGCTGCTGTGCAGAAATATATGACATATATTTAAGGTATATAATGGTTTGAGTCATTTTACTTAGACTTAATTTTTTTTGTTTTTGCTTTCATTGTGTGCAGAGATCATCTCTGTCAGTTTCTCCATTAGAAAAATATATTCAGGGAAAAGTCTAAGAGTTATGCTTTTATGCAGTATTTTGAATTATGCATTTATTCAAAAGTTTTACACAGCGACAGCCTCAAAAATATGTATTAAAAACATTCAAATTTATTAATTTATTTACTTTTTTATTCTGTTTTAAAATCAAATCACAAATTTTTCAATAACAGCTGTGACTAGTTTTGGATGGATTTTATGCTCGGAATTAGTCAGATCAGCAGTTACATTTTATAAATGAAGAAATTGAAATTGTAATGAAATAGGACTGAAACAATTTATCGGATTAATCGTGATTATTCGATTAGTGAAATAATCGTCAACTAATTTAGTAATCGATTAATCATTAACTGATGTAAAAACAATCTAAAACATACCGGTACCTTAAGCCGACAGAGGAATCCACTAAGAGCAGTAATTATACCAAAATTGTAAAAAGAAAACAAAAACAAAAAAACGATATCAACATTTAGGATAAAAATATTTTTCATTTGTCAATGTGCTCTATCCAGAACTCCTCAAGTGGAAACATATTTAGATTTTCCCAGTTCTTCTTTGTGGAACCTTTAGGTATCCCATTATTAAAGCTACAGTGTGTAATAATTACAGGGATATAAAGTCAGAAATTTAATATATTATACATAACTATGTTATTTATCATCACCTATGAGCTCAGCCATTTAACCATAATATTTGCGTTGCCTTAGAATTCGTTATTTATAATTACATAGGAGCGGGTCTCGCAGCCATGGAGGCTGACATCTTTGCGCTACGGCAAGCGCAGAGGCAACAAACTAGCGATTGCGAGATCGCCCATTACGCTCGAAAATAACTACGGCAAGTTGAGAGAGATTAACTGAGACGGTACTGAACAGTAGATGGCAGTACTATGCCTGAGAAGCGTTTAGTCTGCCTGATACCAAAGAAGAAGAAGAAGCAGGTATACTGCGCCTCAGTAACAAGAAAGGTGAACAAGGCGGCAGGCGTGAGTGACTTTGCAAACTGTTTGGCACTGTGTGGCCAAACATCAGACGAATGGAGGATCATGTCTACTCTGTATCACAACGAAAAGCGGCGGGCACCGAACCCCCGTCATCTAAGAAGCGGAAACACGACGAGAATAAACGCAAGCGTGACAAGAAACGACAAAAAACACGGATCAACATTGGCACGGCATTTACACGATGGAAGTCACTGATGGAGGAAAAAGGTTTTCAAAGTGACGCTCAAGTTGCCAGTTTTCTCTTGGACAGGTAATTAATCCTACACACACAATTGTCTAATATCACTGCAGTTTTTGGAGTACAGAATGCTCAGACCTGTCTAAAACAATAACATGCTGCGTGATGATGCTGTTACTCTCCAGTATACTTATTCAGCAACGTCCCTGACGTTTCACAGGTAATGATTCAGTAATTTTCTGTAAAATAATTTTCTGGATATATACCTCGGTTACTTCTCTCCGGCTCCTTTGGAGATCTTCAAGCCTTTCTTCCTCTGCTCTCACCCCGCTGGCTCCCCTCCCTCGCCTGGCCCTAGCTGCACGCCCACCCCGGCCTCTCTGTCCTCGCCCTCTTCCTCGCCTTGTAACCCCCGTGCCACAAACAAGACTTGGACTCTGTAAACGGGGAATACATATTCTTCCAGCGAACACAATCTTGCTGTTAAACTAATGACTACAATTCCTTCGTCTGTTTATATCACCATGCAAAGCAGCTCACCAAAACGTCACAACGATGTAGAAAAAATAACGGGTATATTTATTATCTAAAGTCTACATGAAATCTATACCCTACACAGACTAATGAAATACTATCTGTAAAATTATCTATGTAAACAAACCTCATCACTTGAGAAGGTAGGTGATTCCGACGTCGTGGAAGACATTTTGTCCCCTAACGCTTGCCGTACTGTTGGGGGGGAGAAGCGGTGGGGGGGAGACGTTCATTTTGCTGCAGTCTGCAGTCTGGACGTTAGATGTCGCTGAAAATTACACACTGTAGCTTTAATCAGTTAATTTAGAAAATAATCTACAGATTCATCGATTTGCAAAATAATCGCAGCCCTAAATTGAAGTGATTTCTTTCCTTGCTGTTGTATTTCAGCTGACGCACATCGAAGCGGAGCTGCGGGAGACTCTGCCTGCAAACCTGGCGCCCCAGCAACAAGCTGAAATTCTCCGTCGGCAGGAAAACCAACTTCTATGGAAAAACCTGTGTTTCCTGAGATTGAGCCAGCGTGTATCCAGGTAATTACAAACAGAGCAGAACTAAACATCCTTGTTATTATCTCTATAAAGCTTCCATTTTTCTATATATTTTCATAAGAATTGTTTACATAACGTTCACTGGGTTTTGTGTTTTTCCCTGCAGGCCGTGGGTAAACAGCTATTTCAGGACGTTTCCCATGCGCAACTACTGTCTACCCGTCCAGTCCCCCTGTAACAAAGGCAGGAGGCGTGGTCAGAGGAGGACACGATAATGCACACCTCAGAAGTTAGAATAATGTAAAAATGAATCCCCTTTTTTAATAAAGGAAATAAATATGACCTTTTCAGCTTATTTCTCTTGTCTCTCAATAATTTAGCTCATTGATATAATCTCACAGATGCTGTGTGTGATCGGGGGCGGATTTACCATTAGGCAAAACTAGATAGTTGCCTAGGGCCCCAAGTTCCTGGGGGCCCCATAAAACTCCTTTCATATGTATGGTTAATGCAACCAATGCTTATTTATGCACATTAATTATGTTTAAGATAAAGATATTTTTCGCTAAAATGCTCTGTTTGAGAACATTTAAAAGTAGCGAACTCTGCTCTCCAGAGCAAGTAGATTGGTAACCCCGCCCCCTGCTCTCCTCTATCTTGTCTGCTGTCATGATTCATGCAGCTATTATTTCATGCAAATGAAAAATGGAGAACAGATAAGCAGATCATGAAAGTGAAAGGAAGGACTGGGTTATTTACTTTTGCTATCGCCTTTTTGGAAACACAGGAAGGAGCAATCAGCTAGTAGTGATTGGAAAAATCTTTCATTTGTTTTGAAACAGCATGAAATGTCAGCTGAGCAAATTTTCTATATGAAAAGAAAAAGGGGAATAAGAAAACATAGAGAGGAAAACAACAAGAAAATGGACAAGAAGAGAGGGACAAAACGTAGAACAAATAATGTATGTCTATTCTATTAAAATTTTTGAATCTGTATAAGGGGTCTGTTATTGGTTGTCTTCTCAATTTAGAGGGCCCCATGCCTACCTTAGCCTAGGGCTCCAAATTTCCTAAATCCGCCCCTGTGTGTGATGCTGATTTCTTCTCCTTTTTTATTGATTTTAACAGTTAACCCTTCTAAACAAATGCAGACAATATAACATAACTTATGAAATAACCAAGTCTTAATAATGGACTTTAAAAGATGTATAAAACATCCAAAAGAATTTTGTATGTGGGGTACCCCAAAGCTTTAATAGCATATCACTTTTATTCATCATCTAAACTTGCCTGCAGCTTACAGAGCAACAAACTTAGCACAACAATCATGACAAAATAGTTTAAAAAAATGTATAAACATTTTGCATTTAAGATAAAAAAAAAATCTATCTCAGTAGTCTCTATCCAGAACCATTGAAGTGGAAAAGCATTAATTTAACATGGTTAAATTTCATAAAAAGTCTTAAGGAACCTTTTGCTTTCCAATTGTTAATCGATTTGCAAAATAATTATTAGCTGCAGCCCTAATATATTTACTATTGAAAACACTCAAATGTGCGTATTTCCTCTGGTATGCTGTGTGTCTTCTCATGTAATATCACTAATCATGACGGGCCGCCATCACCAAAAAACTGCTTTTTTGACCCCAGTTCAGCCCTGAAGGTTAATCTACATGCTCTTCTAAGCTCACACAACAAGTTCTACCACACCACTTTCTGTCTCTACCAACGTGCAAATGTTTCTGGTGGCACAATCTATAGTATTAATTAATACCTGTGCTGTTATGATTATAGTTGTAAATGATGAACCATAAACATGGAGGCAGGTTAGAACCTGTGACCTTAGGATCAAACATCATCTGTTGTTTTGGGCCTTATTCTGCCTCCTCATCCTGCAGAAGTAGAGCTGAAATTATTCAATTACTCTGAGATTTAAAAAACACATGAAAGTTTAATGGATTTTTGTACCAGTTGAGGCTGACCTGTTTCCTTAAAGGTCAAACTCAATAAACATTTAAACCTTTGCTGATGACACTGGGGCTTATATGTTCTAGCAGTACATTGTAATAGAAATGTTGTTTAATGGGCTTAAAACCTTAAATTTTAACAATTAAATAACACAATTATCCCTCTAAAAGGTTTTTTAAGTTAATTTTACTAAAACATTGTATTCAGTGCTCTGAATTATTATATTTTTGGTTGATTTCTTGAGAGAAACAAAATGTATTGTTTTAACTCAAATTTTATTCATGGGTATGGAGGTCTAACATATTTATAAATAAGTACAGAAATAAATAAATGCTCAATAAATAAAAAAACATACAATTAATTGCCCCCAAAAATACAATTAACAAATAAATGTAGGTGAAAATTAAATTATACAGTGAGACATAAATGTATATATCTCTTTTAATAGCTTTTTAATTAGCTTGTCCGTTATAATCATCAACTTTATTCATTAAATACTTTATATTTATTATTTTATAATATTTTTGTCTGTTTTATTCTCCCTTTGTATTTTTTTTACCCTATTTATTTCTTCCATGCTATTTATTTCTGGCTGTCGTTTTTACATTTCTGTATGCATTTCTGCCTCATTATGCAAATGAGAAGAGTTGTGCGTTACACAGCCCTTCCTCATTAATTAATTAATCAATTATGATGCCTATTAATGATTTAATTTGTGAAATATGTAAATATCTCCTGACAGCGCTGCAGGGACTGAAAACATGAAAGGGGATGTTAAGAGCTTTATTAATTACATCTATTTATCAAATCAAAGAGATGTTCTATTTGAAAAGATGTGAAGAAATGAGAGTCTCTTCAAATTTCATGGTACACAAAAACATATATCTTTATTCCTATTAGCTTTTCGCTGGACAGCTTTCCATAACATTTTTTTCCTTTTTAATAAATACCTGAATAAATGTAAAAATAGTAAAAGTGAAAAGTAAAACTACACAGAAGCATGTAAAGGGATTATATAAATATTTTTAATTTAGAGCATAGAGATAAAGGTTTAACAGTCTTTTTGTTATTGGAAGAGGACAATGTAGAAAAATAAATTCTTGCTTCCTTAAAAAAAGAGATACATGAGGGTTAAGTCATAATAATTTTACATTTGTGTATATAAACCTTAGCCAACGGAGGCAAAAGATTACAGAAAGAGAAATGTTCAGAAAGTTCTTGTCTATATTCTTTCATTCCAAATAAAAAAATCCTTAAAATAAAGTTCAAATTTTTCATAAATATTGTCCAGAATAAAGTGACATATACCTTGCCATAGATGCCTGGTGTTCTCACAGGACCACAATAGGTGAGACAGATTCAGAGTAAATGTTACAGAAAGTGCAAGTGGTATCAATGTCCTTTTTATATTTAATTAGAAATGACTTTACTGGTTACAGCGTTGAATAATCTTAAAGGAAACCTCTTTAACCTTGTTTACTAGAAAATATTTATTGGGCAGAGACCAAGTTTTGTTCCAACATACTTTTAAGACCAGACCAGACTGATATTTACAGAAGAGGATTAGGGCCACTGAAAAAATAAAAAAAGTTAGCTGATTTTTAAATATTATTTCAGTTTAATATGAGAAAAAAAAGTCAGAATTCTGAGATTAAAGTCAGAATTCTGAGATTAAAGTCAGAATTCTGACTTTTTTCTCATATTATACTGAAATTAAATGTTTGTTTATTGTTTTTTCAGTGGTCCTAATCATCTGCCTTAGAAATTATACAAGGAACTGAGATGCAGTTATCTCGGAATAAAGTGCAAATATGTTTGTTATTTTTAGGAGATTTAGGTAATAAACAAAGTCTACCAACATCAGTATCGGTTGGATCAGGAAAAGGTCTTGGGCCTTCGGAGAACAGAGAAGTCTGACGTTTAAATAACATTATAACACCTAGTGGAATAGCATCAAAAACAATAGTGAACTGTTTTGAGCTCAGCTTTCCGTTACAGATCTTGAACGCAGCATTACGCAGTTACGTGAATGCGTCACATCCACGTCCAGCCCTTCCTCGGTGTGCGTGCTTTGCTTCCAGCTTTGAATTTCAGACATCATGGTGAGTTCCGTCTTTAAATAAACTATTTGAAGGCCATTTAATGTGAGCCCTCTTAGTTGCATAAAACCGAACACAGTCATTATCGGTTCTATTGTATGTTTTCGTTTATTCTGGATTCATTCAGTCGTATTTTGGGCCGGATGTGTTGAACCGGCGAGAAGTAGGCACATGGGGCGGTGTGGCTGGGCTAGCGGCTAAGAGCTAACGGGTTTGTTTCAGGTTTTTATTTTATTTTCTCCTTACTGTTGAGTGATTGGCTTCACATTTACCAACCCGCTCCCCCGAGTTCCTGTGTTAATTTCAGATTCAGTGTTTCTGTCTGTTTTATTTTGAGTTAGCATAGCATGCTAGTTAGCTCGGCGCTGCTCTTTGTGGCTGTCATTCAGCTGCGCATCAACTCAAAGGGATATTTTTGGAATGATATACTTGGCTGTGATTAAGCAGAGTTTCCATGCAACCCATGCACCTCAGGTTTTTACTAGTGGTATGTATTGTAACGTTTTAACATTAACATTTATTTATTCTTTTTAAAACCTGAAAGCTTCTAGCGGTTTCTAGGATGAAGGGGGCGGGGCTTAGCTGCTGAGGCGTTCGAGTGAATTTGGAAAATAAAGACGTGACCACGCCTGGTGTCTAATTATATGAAACTAATGGTGCCTTCATGTGGCATCATAATTATGGTAAATATATATTTAAAAAAAAAACGACATAAAAGCTGCACATTAACACCCACTAATCTCCTAAAGCTAAAGAGTTGCAGAGATTAGGCACTTGGACATTTTTTCCAACTACGTAAAGTGCTACATATTTTTGGTTTAACAAACAGAGCTCTTTAAATGGTAAAAAAATATATATCTCATTTGTTGAAATCGGGCAGTTATTGGCAGGTTTATGGCTGATAATAAATCAGGATAATCACAATTATGGATAATAAAAAGTGAATTGGAAATAACTGAAAATTCTTTACAAATTAAAGGACACAATAAACGGATGATAACTTTTTTTATTGAAATGGATTAAATTAAACTTTGAAAGTATTTAGGTGGATAATGGATCGCATAAAAAAATACAGTCTTGTAAATGCCATGACACAGAATCATATCTAATTATGCTTATTATGAGGGCTAAATAGATTTGTTTAACACATTTTATTCGGTTTAATGGAGTGTCTGGACTTTTCATCACAGCAGGATTAACCTGAAATAATCTTTGATTAGCACCAACCTGTGTTAATTCACATTGTCAATCATGTATGGGTTTTCTGAATATAATTTGTAGATTGCTCATACTTTCTTGCAATGAAAAGTTAATGAAATAGAAGACAAAAACTAAGGAAGTACACCAATATCTGCCTGACTTTTATTTTCCTATTTATTTGTGTATTTGCATATTAATTTATTTCATTGACACATCAATGAAAAAGAAACATATTTTTAAGAATTTGTTTAATTCATTGCATGGTTTTAGCCTACACAACGCTGGCATAAATATTCTTTAATAATATATTGTCATTTAAACTTGTGTGGCTTTTAAAATGACCATTATTTTTTTGATTTATCAGAAGCTAGTTGACTGTCAGTCGATGCATTTGATGCCTTCTGTTCTTCCTGCAGCAGATGAATTAGGAAGTCTATTACTGTCTTTCAAAGGCAACAGGTCATGCAGGGGCGTGCACACATAGACACTAGGTGGTGCTAAAGCACTAGGAAGTTTGCCCTCTATCAAAGAAAATGCCCTTTTGAAACTCGTTTTTTTTTTTAATTATTATTAATATTATTAAGATTTTACTGAGGTCGGTTTTGAAATGATCTTTTGAAAACCTGAGCCATTAAAAACGACTGAAACAATGCCCCGAAATGACCGACCTACTTGCGCACACCCGACCAGCCTCTCTCTCTTCCTTTGTCACGTGAACTCGCTCGGTCGCCCGCAGGGCATGCCAGATGCGCAGCATCATAGCAGTTTTCAGATAGCAGGAACGGTCGCTGACAGGCTGCTTCTCAAGTGCCCCATTAGCCAGGTAATATACAGATCAAGCAGAATCATTTTGTTGTGCATTAAAATGTCTCATTCAGCAGCACCAAACAAGCATTTTGCCGACTGGTCACCAGATAAACTAGTCGTCTCCTTGTAAGATGCTATTTTACTTTTTATATTTTGTATCCATATTTTTTATCTTAAGTGTATACATTAGTCTATTTTATTGCATGACGTATACCCACAGTTTTTAGATATTTTTATAATTTTATTTACCTATTCCATATTATATGTTTCATGTTGCACGATTGTACCATAAAAAATTCCTAGTTTGTGAACTCCTTCACTAACAATGGCAATAAACCTGATTCTGATTCTGAAAGTTTTACACTGTAGCCCAAGTCAATGACAGATAACATAGGCTACAAATAATTTTGGTAGAGTTTGCAATTGCAAATCTACGGAAGAGGATTAGGGCCACTGAAAAAAAAAAAAAATAAGTTAACTGATTTTTAAAATTTATTTCAGTTTAGTATGGGAAAAAAGTCAGAATTCTGACTTTAATCTCATAATTCTAACTTTTTTCTCATAATTCTGACTTTTTGCTGAGAATTCTGACTTTTTGCTCAGTATTCTGACTTTAATCTCAGAATTCTGACAATAAATTTACCATGTTAAACTGAAATAAAATTTAAAAATCAGTTAACTTTTTTTTTTCAGTGGCCCTAATCCTCTTCTGTACAAATCTGTGTTAAGACAAACGTTTTCTGTTGTATAGGTTTTGTTAGGCAACATAAATTAACACATTTTGGTCTCTTTATTGTCTTAATTGTATATTGATTTAGTAATTGCAGCACAATGCCAAGAAAGGAGGGTTAATCATATTGAAAAACCTTAAAAGCTGTTCACATTTTATTTTTAAGTGGTTTGTGCAGCAGGTATTAAAATAGCTATTATTTTGTAGGCTACCATAAGTCATATCCACGTGACAAGACTTCCAGTCATGTTGCCCTAATAGCCCATTATTTAAACTAATGTGGCATATTTGTTAAAGCTATTATTATTATCATTATCATTATTATTATTATTGTCATGATGGTTATTGTTAATATATTGTAGCCAGTCACAGCAGGGAAGCTCTATACCATCAACATCTACCAGGACAGGAGATGAGGAAGAGTTCAGGGAAGACACAGAGACATAAAAAAAAGACCAGGATGAGGGAGAACAGAGGGGTGAGGGAAAACAGGGAGATGAGCCAGATGAAAGAAGTATGCTTTAGTCTGTTCTGTTGGTGATGTGACTTTTTTCCATTGAAAACTCACGTTTAGAGAATGTTACAAATAAAAGTCAAATTTCATTCAACATGCGTTTATTTTTTTTTATAATTAAGTGTTAGACGTGCGCTAAAAAGTGCCCTCCCCCCCCTCCTGAGCACCTGCCCCCCAAAATGTCTGTGCACGCCTCTGAGGTCATGCTTTACATAAATGTAGAGATAACAAGGATAAATGCTTCTATATAGGGATTTAAAAAAAAAACTTTGATAGTTTTTTTTTTTTTATTGACCATCTTTACTTTTAATGGTGATAAAATCAGTACAAAATATTGTACATAGATTATCTTTCAGTTAGGGCTGCAACTAACGATTATTTTAAAAATCGATGAATCGGACGATTATTTTTTCGATGAATCGGACAAAAAATATTTTTTATATTAACCTCTTTATTCCAAAATAAACATTTTAGACAGAACAAACAAGCACACAAGTACAAGTTGCTCGTTAACTGTACTGGTGCAATATGAAAAATAAATGTTTGTGTTAAAACTACGCAAACTTACATGAGAAATGTAGCTGTACATCCACAAAATATAGGGTACTTTGTTTCATAAAGCGCAAAAAAAGACATTTTTGTTTTTAAAAGCCCCTAAGGGGTTCAAACAATAGGCCCCCCCATTTCAACAAATTAGTTTTTTTAGACTAGAAGAGTTCTGCCTTTTAAGACAGGAAAGTATAGCAGTTAAAGTTGCTGCTTGAGAAAATACTGAACCATAGAGATAAAAATAGCCCTGTGATTCAAATTATAAATTGTATTTGGAATAAAAATGAGAGAACTAGGGGTGCTAAAACACACATCCTCCAAAGACAGATATTTACATGGGAATGTGGCAGATAATTAATTGACATATTACTGATCTTGCTGGATTTTATTCTGCTTTACTTCCATAAATTGCAGGATCTTCTTTACTTTATCTTTGCCAGAAGATTTAAACTTTAAAAGCCTTGCCCTCATAATTTGCAAGTTAATTTATTTATAAAGAAAATATAAACGCTGCTTAAGCTAATTCAAATGAAATTAAAGGTAAAATAAGTAGCCAACCTTATCACTGTCTGTAACCTACTAACACGGTAAGGAAAGCATCAGATGAGCTACCTGAGAAACTAACGTTACGTTTCCCCACTTTAAAACCAAACAAACATGGTGGTTCCGTGCCATGTTAATTTCTTTTGAAAAAAGTTGCATGTTATCACTTTTTTCGCTTTACAAAGCGCAGGCTATTTTAATTATTGTGATCAATTTGCGCCGTCAATCCCGGTGCATGCGCGCTTCATTTGCAGTCTGGACGCTGAGGCTGACTGCAGCGCTGAGAGGGACTCCTGCGGGAAAACGCGGTTGGGGTGGGGGAGGCGCCCCACGGCAGAGTAGGAACTATACATGCTTTCACGTAAGAGTCTCCAAAAGCCGCCAGTGACATCGAAAAAAGTCGCCAGATTTGTCGCTAGTCGCTTTTTTGAAAAATAGTCGCTGGAGGGGTCTGAAAAGTCGCTGAGTTGGCAACACTGCACCTGCGGCGCTGACTCGCTCTGCCTTTTTTTTTTTCTTCTTCCTCTTTCAGTCAAGAGGCAGTGATGACGGCGCGGCGGATGACGCAATAATCGCGCTACACAACTAATCGATGATGAAATTCGTTGCCAACGCTTTTAAAAGTCGATTTTTATCGATTTTATCGATTCGTTGTTGCAGCCCTACTTTCAGTGTTATTAACCAGTATTAGTTACTGAGAATGTTACTATTATTAAACCAGTAATAATATAATTTTAGACATTCAGCTAAAGTGTGAAATTATAATTAAAAATGTCCATTTTTAAATGTATTTAAAAAAAGCTTTTTTATGTAGGTCACAAGAGAGGGTATGTGGTTTTTAAACTTTAAATTTAGGCTGGGACTCTGCTCCGCACAGACAGGAGCAAAACGCTATCAGCTTCTGGTAATTACTCAGGGTTTCTGCGAGTCATTAAAAGTCATTTAATTATTATTTTATAGATTAGGGCCTTAATTGGCATTAAAAGTAATTACATGTGATTATCGGGGCATTTAAAATGCTTTATTTAAAAATGTTTCTAAAAATAATGTCGTCAGATATATTGCGATATATTTGCGCAGACCTTTTTCCGGTTGATCGTAAAGCCGTATGTTAAAAGGCTAGAGAAAGGCCATCATTTTGATACCGTTGCCTAGCAACCAACATTCCACCTAGAACTCTTTGGCTAATATGGAAAAATGGCTTTCAGAAGAAATCTAACAGTGAAACAGGCTTTGGAAATGCTTCACATGTTATTGATTATAGCGATTCGGACTGAGATGGAGAGACGGATGAGGTAAGAAGCAGCTCAGATTCTGACAGCGAATCAGAGGACGTTCTCACACCCCAGAAAACGCAGACGTGTCAGTGACCCATCAGACAATAGGGACTTTTTTTTTTTGGTTAGCATTGCTCACACCTCAGCCGGTACACTCGGGTACACCAAAAACAAAACCAGAGCCCGTGGTTTGCTGTAACAGGTCGACGTGGATCTGTCGGATCAGATGATTAGAAAGGATTCTGTAAAAGCTCCAACATGAAGGTGGCTTGTGGCTCTTTTACGATCTCCTGGACATAGCAGCTATAAACGCGTTGGTTTTGTTCAGAAACTGTTTGGACGTCACCATCTCGCGCAGAGATTTTATCCTTGAACTGATAAAACAGTTGGGTGCCGATCACATGCCCTCCAGAGAGCCGCCAGGTGCTTCAGCGCTGCACAAACGAACAATCATATGTTGTTCATCATAAATGTGAAAAGGTGATGTGCGGGGGTGATCAATCAATCAATTTCTGTAAATAAAATTGTAGTTTCAAACATCGAACCTGTGTAGTAAAACAGTCTTATTTGTTTTACTGATTTATTTTTAAAACATTTACACCTTGAATAATAACATACAATACATCCTTTTAAAAAATCTGACATGTTTTATGGTTAACATATCCAGAATCGGTTTATATGGCACACTAGAACCGTTTCAGTTGATGACATCATCACTATTCATGCGTTCCATTGGGAAAAATGTCAAATCGATGGCCTGTGGGAGTTCTAGCAGGATCACAACTCTGGGAGTCCTAGTGTTAAAATGAAAATAGTTTTCAGCATCACTTGTTAATTAAACCTAAATCTGTTCCTCAGGCGTCCTTATCCATGGCCCCAATGAATATCTTCAGACATGGAGCTGATGAAGAAAAAGCAGAAACTGCACGATTGGTGGGTTTTAAAAAATATATATTTGTGCTTTTTGGTTTCCATGACCTTCCATTAGGTTGCTAAAATGCTAACTTTCCATATTTTAATCTTCAGTCATCTTTTGTTGGTGCCATCGCCATTGGAGATTTAGTGAAGAGCACTCTGGGCCCAAAGGGGATGGTGAGTCACCTCAGAACCTGGACCTCTGCTACTGCTCTCTGAAACCAATCAGTTAGTTGAAATATATCAGGTTTGCCTGGTGAATAACCTGCAGCGATCCTTCTGCAGGATAAGATTCTGCTGAGCGGAGGCGGAACGGTGACCGTGACCAACGACGGCGCCACCATCCTGAAGGCCATCGGGGTGGACAACCCTGCTGCAAAGGTCCTGGTTGGTGAGTGAATGTTGTTGCAGACAGGAACTTGTATCTCCATAGCTGAGAAATTACAGCTTTTCCTGGTCTCTTCTGTTTAACCTTCCTGAACATTTATCATAACCCATAAAGCAACGGAGGCCCGACCCGCTCTCTAATGAGAACCTGTTTCCAGTCGAGTAAATCTGTTTATAAGTTAGAGGTACACGACAAATTATACGATCAGAAGTTTGTGATGTTCAACAGATTCAGTAAAATATCTGCTTCCTGCTTGAGTTGTTTCAGGTCTTGATAATTATGGAAACGAGGAATAGAAAATGTTTTTGACTTCTAGACCTTGAAAGCTTCCATATTTTATAGAAGTTATTTCAACTTCTTGTCTATCCAGCTCTCCGATCATTAATCTCTTTCTGTATGGGGTGAATTTTGTTCCATTATTGGTGCAAAGAACACATTTTGCAAATTGAAGATTTAAAAATAAAACATCCGACCAAGAAATTAAACTAGGTTTTTTCTAGAGTAACTTTTTTTTTTCTCTCTGATTTTAGATTTTTTTTTTTTTCATAATTTATTGAATATATTTTATATCTTCAAATAAAAATTTTCCCCAAAAATTTTTTCCTGTTTTCTATTACATTTTCTGATTAAATGTGACAAATTGATCACATTCTGTTCACTTCTGGGGGCGGGCTTCGCTCTGGTGTGAGATGTGAAGATGCGTTTCTATTGGTCTGCTGGACGTTAGTAACAACATTTTTATTGGTCAAAAGGGAGCATTGGGATTGGGCTGAAAGGGAGGAGAATTTGATCTGGAAAACTTGATCTAAAAAAAAAAAAAAAAGAGCACTTTATAAAACTCCGAAAACAATTCTTGAAACAAAATGAAAAAATAAAATCTGAAAAAAAAGTAGAATGCTAAGTTTCAAAGAACAAATTTAGTAATAAGAAATGATGAATTGATTAAACACTAAGTATTTCCATTTACAAAGTCTGCGCTTTGCTGGAAACAATAATGGAACAAAATTCCCTCCATAGCTCTGTCTGTCATCCCTTCATCCTTCTTCTATCCGTTTCTATCCATCCTATCAGACCCCATGTCTGTCCCTTCCGACTGCTCAAACCCCCCCCCAGCTCAATCTAGCACTAATACTTTCTAATTTTCTGTTTTACATTTTTACCTTTTTTCTGTAAAAGTATCTGATATTTAAGAATAAACAGAAAATACAGAAGCTGACCCGGATTCGTTCTACCATCTCTAAGCAGAGGAACTGAGGGGGATGTTGTGTGTTTGCAGACATGTCGAAGGTTCAGGACGATGAAGTCGGGGATGGAACAACCTCTGTCACCGTGCTCGCCGCCGAGCTGCTGAGGGTAAAAACAATAACTGCAGCCTTAAAGGTTGATTTCATGCTGCTGCTGATAATCCTGCTGTTTAATCCCCCCTTTGCAGGAGGCAGAGCTTCTCATTGCCAAGAAAATCCACCCTCAGACCATCATTGCTGGGTGGAGGAAGGCAACCCAGGTGGCCAGAGATGCTCTAAGGGAGGGTGCTGCAGACCACAGGTGGGGAAACGTCTCTGAATCCATTCCTGCTGAGTAAACATCCGCTTTATGTAACCTGCAGATGATCAGCGGTCCTGGTTGGTGAAACCTGGGACTGTGATAATCAGCCTTTAAATCTTCACACACATCAATATTTCCTTCTCCGTTTCTGTTGTGACGTGTTTCAATATGTAGAGCTTCAAACATTGAACCTGACACTCGTGTAACGACTTCTTTTCTCGTAAACAATCCGACTCAAACGCACATCAGCTGTGATGCTACAGCCATAGAAACATCAGCTTATAAGGTGTTTGTTCTGCTTCCTTTCTGCCTGTTTGTAAATTAAAAAAATCACACGACTGCCTGTGTTTTACCAACAGCTGTTTTTTGTTAGGAGGAGCAGAACCCTGATCATTTTTGTTAAGCCCCTGTCACACCGAGTTAGACCAGTTAGCCAGCATCTGCCTGACACCCCAGAATCTCAGAAAACGCTGAACTTTCTATGTATTTTTTCAGTTGTGGGCGTACACATTGAGTATTCATAACAAATCCAGAACTTGCGTCTGGCGGTCGCTCCGGCTCTTTGGATTGATCTTATGCTTTACTTGGGCCTAACTGATTCTGTTTTTAGGAGTGAACTGAACACCTGTTTAAGAAAGCATTTTAATTCCAGTAGATTAAGGGTTGTTTTATGACCATGTCCTTTGTGACTGTAAATATATTTTATTTGTATTTATTTTTGTGAAGCACTTTGTGACCTCTGTCTGTGAAAGGTGCTATATAAATCAACATCACTTCCTTAACGACAGCCTAAGTTATGCATAACGCACGGCAACGTAATGCCCATGAAAACAAGCCCGTGTCCTGAGGGGGGCAGCGATGCGCCCGTGCTGCATAAAAAGATGTATTTGATCGGTATTAACCTGGCTGCTTTTAACCTCAAGTTAAAAAGAATAAAGAAAAAGAGAGGTTTGCAGTCACAGCAGATTCAGCGTCATGTAGGAAGTTTGTTGGTCGTGGACGTGAACACAGGGAGGATCCATCACACTCACCTTCTCTCTCACCCTATGATGGAGATGCAGTCTGGAGGAGAACTAACGGTTCCCTCCTGTTAACTTCCTTTATACCAAAACGCTGCCAATACGTCATTAAACAGTAGCTGGGAGTTAGAAACACGTTCAGCTGTCTTCTGAAACACGACAAATATGTTGATATGTGTTGGAGATTAATTCTTGATAAGTTACGCACAAGTTACTCATAGGTTTTGGATAAGCTAGACGCCACGACTTATAAGTAACTTAGACTTAACGTATGTCAACAATCCGATCACTTGCCTGTAACTTATGTCCAACGTATGCCTGCGTTTTGCCAGGTTTCCCGTACGTCTGGCAAACGCTGGTCTAAATCGACATTGGATGACGGGGGCATAAACGAAGGAATTGCTTTGAACATTTCTGGGTTAAAACGAGAAGTTTTAATATAGTAACTTGATTAGTTTAGCAGGTCATGATTCAGCCACCGCCTTGCTTTTTTTTTTTAGAAAGTTGTGACCTTTAACAACGCAGCGAACGAAGACTTCAAACTCTGATCTGAAAACAGGTTAAAATATCTGAGCAGGTGAATAAGATGATCAGCTGCTGCTGCTTAAAATTAGATAAGATTAGATATTATACGCTACATTTGTTTATTTTGTATTCTAACTTTAAATCTTGCCTTAGGTTCTGCTCAAATCAAGAGAAAATCCACTTATTACATAAAAAATGAACTTGCTTATGTTTCAGTTTTCTCAGAGGAAGAGTCATGGAAATTTGCTGTGAGCAGAATAAACTGATTTTATTTAAAGTACAAAAGGAGCAGAAAAAGCTTTTTATTTCCCCTGGGAAGCATAAATCTCAGACTGAGGATGTAAAAAGGATCAACAATCTCTTTCTTATGGGATGTGAAACTGTTGTTTTGTCTCCATAGCAACGACCCGGATCGTTTCCAGGAGGACCTGCTTAACATCGCCCGTACCACGCTGTCCTCCAAACTCCTGACTCACCACAAAGATCACTTCTCCAAGCTGGCCGTAGACGCCGTGATGAGGCTGAAAGGCTCCGGGAACCTGGAGGCCATCCACGTCATCAAGAAGCTGGGAGGAAGCCTCACCGACTCCTACCTGGACGAAGGTGAGGCGGACAGACGGCTCTCATTCCTGATTGGTCGCTGAGCTGTGATGATAATGTCTGTGGTGACTTCTGCTCAGGTTTCCTGTTGGATAAGAAGATCGGAGTGAACCAACCAAAGAGGCTGGAGAACGCAAATATCCTGATCGCCAACACTGGCATGGACACGGACAAGATCAAGGTAGGAAAACACGCCATGGGAAGGAGTGTTTCATCTGGGCTCTGGATAAAAGAATCAACGCCGGTTCATGTTCAACCTCTGCCAGATCTTCGGCTCCAGGGTCCGCGTCGACTCCACGGCCAAGGTGGCCGAGATCGAGCAGGCAGAGAAACAGAAGATGAAGGAGAAGGTGGAGCGAATCCTGAAGCACGGCATCAACTGCTTCATCAACAGGTAAAACGCTCAGAGAATGCTGCCGTCCAAACGGATGGATGCGAACACTCCTGCAGGTTTTTCTTTGCTGGTATTCGGTAGCTTTTCTTCGGTTGGGAAACTGGGCATCGGAATTAGGAATGGAAAACTAAGCCTGTGTCTGAACGTCCGCCCTAATCACCATGTAGTGGTTACGCCATTTTAAATCAGTGTCCGAACGTCTAGTCCAGAGGTCCCAGATTAGCGGACCGCGGTCCAGATCCGGACCCACCTGCTGGCTAATCCAGACCCAACCTGATTTCAAACATTTATAAATTACGGCATGTGGTCCGAAGGCAGTGTCCAATCTCACTTCCCCCGCTTTTCCTGTTAATACGGTGAAGCCTTCCAGAGAGTCGGGCTCCATGTTACACATGATCCAAATGATCCAATGAGCTGCTGTCAGTCTGGGTTGCTGCTGCTGCTACTTTTAGAAACAGCAGGCAAACCTGTGGCAAGCCGGGTGATGGGAAAGAAGGAGAAGACGATGAGAAAAAGAGCAGAGAAAGTGTGGACTGCTGGAAGAACTGAGGTGAACTGGTGAAAGAAAAGTGAAATGGTGCTCATGCAGGTGCTGGTCATAAAATTAGAATATCATGAAAAAGTAGATTGATTTCAGTAATTCCATTTAAAAAGTGAAACTTGTATATTATATTCATACATTACATACAAACTCATATATTTCAGATGTTTATTTTGTTTAATTTTGATGATTACAAATGACAACAAATGAAAATCTCAAATTCATCATATAAGAAAATTAGAATATTACTGAAGACCAATAAAAACAAAGGATTTATAGAAATGTTGGCCAACTGAAAAGTATGAACATGAAAAGTATGAGCATGTACAGCACTCAGTATTTAGTTGGGCCTCCTTTGGCCTGTATTACTGCAGCAATGCGGCGTGGCATGGAGTCGATCAGTCTGTGGCACTGCTCAGGTGTTATGATAGCCCAAGTTGCTCTAATAGTGGCTTTTAGCTCTTCTGAATTGTTGGGTCTGGTGTATTGCATCTTCTTCTTCACAATACCCCATAGATTTTCTATGGGGTTAAGGTCAGGAGAGTTTGCTGGCCAATTAAGAACAGGGATACCATGGTCCTTCAACCAGGTACTGGTAGCTTTGGCACTGTGTGCAGGTGCCAAGTCCTGTTGGAAAATGAAATCTGCATCTCCAAAAAGTTGGTCAGCTGCAGGAAGCATGAAGTGCTCTAAAACTTCCTGGTATGTGGCTGCGTTGACCCTGGACCTCAGAAAACACAATGGACCAACACCAGCAGATGACATGGCACCCCAAACCATCACTGACTGTGGAAACTTTACACTGGACTTCAAGCAACGTGGATGAAGTGCCTCTCTTCTTTTCCTCCAGACTCTGGGACCTTGATTTCCAAAGGAAATGCAAAATTTACTTTCATCAGAGAACATGACTTTGGACCACTCACCAGCAGTCCAGTCCTGTTTCTCTTTAGCCCAGGCAAGACGCTTCTGACGCTGTCTGTGGTTCAAGAGTGGCTTGACACAAGGAATGCGACAGCAGAAACCCATGTCTTTCATACGTCTGTGTGTGGTGGTTCTTGAAGCACTCACTCCAGCTGCAGTCCACTCTTTGTGAATCTCCCCCACATTTTTGAAGGGGTTTTGTTTCACAATCCTCTCCAGGGTGCGGTTATCTCTCTTGCTTGTACACTTTTTTCGACCACATCTTTTCCTTCCCTTCGCCTCTCTATTAATGTGCTTGGACACTGAGCTCTGGGAACAGCCAGCCTCTTTAGCGATGACCTTTTGTGTCTTGCCCTCCTTGTGCAAGGTGTCGATGGTCGTCTTTTGGACAACTGTCAAGTCAGCAGTCTTCCCCATGATTGTGTAGCCTATAGAACTAAACTGAAAGACCATTTAAAGGCTTTTGCAGGTGGTTTGAGTTAATTAGCTGATTAGAGTGTGGCACCAGGGGCCATCAATTTTGAACCTTTTCACAATATTCTAATTTTCTGATATGATGAATTTGAGATTTTCATTTGTTGTCATTTGTAATCATCAAAATTAAACAAAATAAACATCTGAAATATATGAGTTTGTATGTAATGTATGAATATAATATACAAGTTTCACTTTTTAAATGGAATTACTGAAATCAATCTACTTTTTCATGATATTCTAATTTTATGACCAGCACCTGTAGATGACCCTGAACATTCACAGAGTAGGGTGTGAGGAGGATGTTGCTGGTCAAACATGTGCAGCGTATCTGTCCAAGGCGATGCTCTGTTCAACCAGCATTCCAGGCGGCTGGTTGATCAGAGAGCTGATTGGATCAGTCAGAAAAATAAGCCAATAAGTTTCAGTTTACTCTTTTACAGTCTACAGAATGATGGAGTGTGCATGTATGGCGCGCGGTGCGGCCAGGGGCGTCAGCCGACCCAGTACTATACAGGGGCACAATAGGGCACCAAATAAAATGCGAACGCACAGAGCAATTTTGGGCAATTATTTATTTTATAAAAACATGGGCACAGATAATTAATGCAAGCATTCAAGCCAATATTTTATGGCACTTATTTATTATTATAAAGCATCATAAATAAATTGTACTATAAGATTGTTATTTTCTGCATTATGAAATATCTACCTGAACCAAACTGAATTGAACTGGCCCTCTTGTGAACTTCACTGTATAACTCTAATCCACTAATGATGAAGGCACAATTTATCTTCATTAAGCATCTCCCTGAAAGGAGTTTTTGTATTTTCACGACTATAAGGCGCACTTAAACGTCTTTTTTTTCCCTCAAAATGTGCGGTGCGCCCTATGGTGCGGTGCGCCCTATGTGTGTTGTAACTGCGACTTTTGAGACCACCTCATTGAGGAGATGATGAAAGAGTGGCTGAATGTAAGGAGACCAGGTGTTTTTTTTCCACTCATCACCATCGCTGTTAATATGTAACTCCATGCGTGCCCATCTCACAGCTGATGTGAAAAACATGGGGAAACAAATTAACGCTGTGCTCGCTGTTCAACCGCTCGACATCGGTGTGAACCGGACCCAGCAGGTGCAGCAGAAGCAGCGAGTTTACATGCAAAGTCAATGGTTGACGCGCGTATAGGTGCAGCAAAAGGTCCTGCAGCGCGTTTGGAGCAGCAGGAGCGTTTAAGCATCTGACTCACCGCCAACGCGCTGCTGCTGCTCGAGATGGAAAAATTGAAGTTTTGCTGCTGGACGCGCCGCATCAACCAATCAGAGAAGCTGATCTGGGAGCTGACAGCGAGACAGACAGCGCTCTGATGACATATGATATTAACGCAAATGGAAAAGGCTGGATGGATGAGGAGATGATGAAAGCGTGGCTGAGGGAGGTGTAGCCTATGTGAGGAGACCAGGTGGTTTTTTCCACGCATCACCATCGCTGCGTGCCCATCTCACAGCCGATGTGAAAAAAAAGGTGAATCAAATGAACGCTGTGCTCGCCGTTATCCCGGGGGTCTGACAAAGGAACTTCAATCGCTAGACATCGGTGTGAACCGGCCGTTCAAAGTAAGGCTGCGAGCGGCGTGGGAGCGATGGATGGCCGACAGAGACCACAGTTTCAGGATAAGTGGAACGCAGCGCCTGGCAAGTTACGCCACCGTTTGCGGATGGATTGTTGATGCTTGGACTAACGTGTCTGCTGGCTCTGTTGTTCAAGCTTTCGCAAAAGCCGGCATCATTTCCAAGGAGCCGCGCTGCACGGAAAGTGACTCTGACAGCGAAGAAGAAGGGGAAACTGGCATGTGGGATTTAGCGCAGCTGTTTAATTCAGAAACAGAGGATGATGACTTTGAGGGGTTTGATTAATACTCTGTAATAAATACTTGAATAAAGCACAATTATACTCAGTTTTGCTCCCGCTCTATTTTTCTACCTGAAAACTTAATTCAACAGCAGCCTCTGGGCCGCGGCGCATCCGGGCTCACCTCCGCAGGTGTTTTTTCATCTAAATAATCTAAATCTTTTTAAGTGAGAAAGTCCACCTGAAAATTTAATCATTGCAGTCAGTTCATCCAGATTATTATCCTGCCTATGTTTTAAGTTAATTTATGCGTCAATAAACTATCAGAGGAGTAATCACAGCCCTGTGTCATCAGCGATGTGTCTCTCACGGCCGGTTCCCAGGTTTGAATAATACTTTGTAATAAATACACCTTGCAGCTTTATTTGCTGTGATCAGTGGGAATAAAGTAGTTTTAATATGTTTTTAAGTGGGAAAATCCACCTGAGAGGACATGTACCTGTATATAAAAAACGCGCCCTATAGTCCGGTGCGCCTTACGTGTGTGTTAAATACAGAAATGGGACACATAACTGAGAGTGCGCCTTTTAGTCCGGTGCGCCTTATGGTCGTGAAAATACGGTACTTTGCCCGTCCTGATCCTTGTCTTTTACAAAACTTTTTGAATCACCACCCACAACAAAGCACAAAAAATCCAGTTGTGCAAAAGGTATTCACCACTAAAAATGCAACCACACCATGTGTGGCTCACATATTGTGAGAAACGTCATGCTTTATTTTGTTTTGTATGTATTGCATTTCAAACCGTGCTATTTCTAGTACTGGCTCAGCAGCAGGGCTCGGCACGGTTAAGTTGTGGCTCAGTCATCTCCTAGTTACAGTCAGCTGACTCGTATCGCAGGTTTTCCGCCGTGTCCGGCTTTGTAATTCACAGATCTCCTGTTCACAGCATAAACTTCTTCTCAGCCTTTCAACAATAAACAGCATCAAAAGAGCGTGTTGCGACCTGGGATGATGCTGAGCGGAGGATGATATTATTAAGAATCGATTCTTGATGACAAGAATCGATTCTTAATTTAAAAAAAATGAACAAATAAAATACATTAATGGTTGGCGCACATCAGCCAAATCAAGTGGAATACAACTTCCAGTCCAGTAGATGTCGCTGCGGATGTGTTGACGCCCGCTGCTTTGTGTCACAAGCATTTCCGGCCGCGGGATACTGAGATGAGTCATTCGTGAACAAAACATGGAGTTGCCTGAAAAAATTCGCCCGGCTCCATATCATTTCAAGTCAGATGCTTGGATGCATTTTGGCTTTAAAAACAAAGAAGGTAAAAACGAAATTGATATGACGCACATAATTTCCAAAAGGGGAAATGTTATACATTTGAATGTTTTCATTTAATTGGTTTAAAGGACCACTGAGGCCATTTAAACGGCTCTGATTATCCTTATTTTGTTATTTTAAGTTTGATGAATCCTAAGATCTTTTTGTCAGTGTGTCCACGCCAGTAATAGTAATATTTCTGTCCAGTATTTGTTTTCATGGCAACACCTCCAAAAGTCGTTTCAATAAATACAGCTATGTATGAATTCAGTTGCTTTCAGTTATGTATCAATTGAAGACACTATCCAGATCATACCCAGCCAGTCAGCCACTGGTTTTCACTAAACACTGTTCTTACAGTGTTCATTGAAAATATCGCAATGCATCGCAATATTTCAAGTATCGTGATGCATCGTGATAGAATCGCATCGTGGCATGTGAATCGTGATTCGAATCGAATCATGACTTCTTTGCCAATACCCACCCCTAGTCTAGATACGGCCAAGGAGGAAGTGGGGGAAAGTTTGTGTGACAACGGAGGGACATGAGGGTGAAAAAGAGCGGGGATCCAGGTGGAAAAAGGGTCCCAGCGTTCTTGTGCACCTCGCTCTACTAGCTGGTCCATCTTCACGAGTCATTTTCCACAATGGCGGTCATACAAACAAAACAAGCCGGTAAGGTACCAAACAGGAAATACGTATAGAGTAGAGCAGATATAGAATTGACCAATCAGGGGCCTCCTGTCTGCGGTCACCTACAAATTTTGGAGAGGTGCAGCAGAGTGTCTGTGGTAGGGGGCAGGACACATTTGCATTCACTGCGACAAACACAAGACGACCTGGTTTCTGAGTATAAACCAGCCTTAAGTTTCTGAATGTGAGCCGCCATTTTATTTGTGTAATTCCCGCCTTGAGAGCTGTAGTATGGTGGACCGCTGATGGGAGGCGAGGAACCGTGTTAGCGTGATGTGTAAAGGGTCATAAGAACTAAGCTCGGCACAGTTAACTGATCCAAGCTCTGAACTCTGCATGGATGGTTTCAGATGGGAAGTGGGACATAAGTATCAAGCCTTTATGGAAGATTTAATTTATTTTTCTGCAGGTCTGTATGTTTGTACTTCACTGAATGCATCTCCTCTTCCTCACAGACAGTTGATCTACAACTATCCAGAGCAGCTGTTTGCTCAGGCGGGCGTCATGGCCATCGAGCACGCCGACTTCTCCGGCGTAGAGCGCCTCGCGCTGGTTACTGGTAAGCTTCCTTATCCGATCCATGGGATGTTTTTCTGCTGCCTGGTTATAAGAACCGATGATGCTGAAAAAATGATGCGCTCCACCTGACGGTTTGCTGCATTGACCTTTAGGTGGTGAGATCGCCTCCACCTTCGACCACCCAGAGATGGTGAAGCTCGGGCACTGCAAGCTGATCGAGGAGGTGATGATCGGCGAGGACACCCTCATCCACTTCTCTGGCGTCGCCATGGGTACGAGCACGTAGATCCTCTTAGTTGTTTTTTTAGGAAGAAAACGCTTCTGGATTTCTAACCTGCTGCTGAGGAGATTTGGATGAATTGATGTGAAATTGTTTATTTCTAGGGATGAACTTGGACTCATAAGCATGTTGCTGTTGATTAGTTCCTGCCTCAGTTTGTTTCTGTGTCAGAGATGTGCTTTGCTGCGGTTATTAACTGATCCTTTGGTTTGATTTCAAATCTGCTTCAGAAATCCTGCAGGACTGCAGATCGACAGCAGCACTAAAGATCTGCACCTGAACACATTTATATTTTTAATAAACCAGTTTTTTGTCTGCATTATGCTTTAAATAGGTGATCAAGGTCATGATTGTTTTCATTTTGCATTTATTTTTTTATATTTCTATAATTTACATATCTTTTTTAATAAGTTATGCCTTATATATATATATATATATAATTTCTTTTTTTTTTTTTTTTTGTTGCTGTCCTGTTGTTCCATACAGTAAAGATATTTGACCTTCTGCTGCAGACTGAATCTGCTTTTCCCCTAAATGTCCGTCAGTAAGACTTTACCCTCTGACCCCGCCCTCCTCACAGGTGAGGCTTGCACCATCGTCCTGCGGGGGGCGACCCAGCAGATCCTGGACGAGGCCGAGCGCTCGCTGCACGATGCCCTGTGTGTTTTGGCTCAGACCGTGAAGGAGCCGCGGACCGTTTACGGAGGAGGTACGCAGATTAACCCTGTTCCTGCTGTTTTATCGACACGTTTTCAGCGTTAAGAATTTATTTTTCTCCATATTTGAAACATTAATTCCTTCAGATTCCTGAACTGTAGAGTGAAAAACTCCAAACAATTTTCATTTGGTTTGAATTTCCTGAGTTTTTTTGGAAGAAACAAAAAATCACCTTTTGAGGGGATTTAATTTGAGTGATTGAGTCAGAACGGAAGAGTTTTTCCATCTGTCTTTGCTAATCACCCCTCATCGACTCCCTATCGCCCCCACCAGGCTGCTCTGAGATGCTGATGGCGAAGGTGGTGAGCGATCTTGCTCACAGGACGCCAGGAAAGGAGGCGGTTGCCATGGAGTCTTTCGCCAAGGCTCTCCAGATGGTGCGTCCATTTCTCTGTGAATCAAAGACTTTATTTGGAAAAGATTAAAGAGCAAAACATAATTCTGTTTGTTTCCTCCTTCAGCTGCCAACCATCATCGCCGACAACGCTGGCTACGACAGCGCCGACCTGGTGGCTCAGCTGAGAGCTGCGCACCAGGAGAACAAGACCACATACGGTCTGGGTGAGTGGATCAGAACCAGAATCCTTGGCGAGTTGTTGATGAGAGGAGCTAACCGCGGCATTCTCTTCCTGCAGACATGTCCGCAGGCACGATAGGAGACATGGTGGCGCTCGGAATCACCGAGTCCTTCCAGGTGAAGCGTCAGATGCTGCTGAGCGCCTCCGAGGCGGCGGAGATGATCCTGAGGGTGGACAACATCATCAAAGCTGCTCCCAGGTGAGAGTTAGTCTGATCTCTCACATCTGCAAACCTCTGCTCCACCTGTTTCAGCTCATCTGATCGTTTTTGATTTTCTCTGCTGTTGCAGGAAGAGAGTCCCTGACCAGCACCCCTGCTAGAGCCGGCAGTCAGACGACAAACGGATGAGATTTATTTATCGCCTCTGTGGTTCACATTCTGTTTCCCCTGTCAGTCACACCAGCGGCTGAAATCCCATCAGTTCGCAGCTTCTCTGGTTACGCTTCGCTGTCCAGCACATCTAGAAAGGAAGTTTGGATGTTTTTTGTTTACTGAAATAAACGAAAGCGGAAAAAAAAAAGTTGTCTGAGTCTCTCAGTTTTAATGAAGTTTGTATTTTAACTTCTGGTTTGTATTTTAAATATCTGCTAATCTAGGGATCAAAAAAATGTTTTTGATATTTTTAATTATAACCTAAAAATCATCTTTCATTTTCGTCTTCATTTTAATAAATTGAAATATCAGTAATGATCCTCTTTAGTTAAAAAGGAAAACCTTTCGTCCAAACCTGTTAATTGGATTAATTTTGTCAATTTTTTCTTCCACTTAACTTTCCATCAAATACACCCTCCCTAGCTATGTTGTGTTCCTTTATAGCAGAAATTAAATTTATTTTCTGCTTATAGAAGCAGAAAATAAAACTATAGCACCTCCAATCAGATCATCCGGACTGATTAAAAAGTTTTCCTTAAAACCAGCTGATTGCAAGCAGCCATTGATTTTTGTGGTATTTGTTAAGCATGTAGAGACTGCAGACATTCCCCTGCAGATAAACTGCTGCTGTTTGATGCAGAGAAATAAAATGAGGGATTAATTCACAATGTTCCCTTCTCCACAGAGCAGAGTTCATCAGCCTGAAGCATAAACTCCTAGTGGTCTAGGGAGGTACTGTAGGGAGAGATTCATTATTCTGCATCCGTGTTCCTTCAAAGATAAATCAGACATGTTATTAACAGTAGTACTGATTAGACTAGAGTAAAATCAATTTTTTGTCACTTTTACACAGGTATTGGACATTTGCATTAAGACCTGATCACTGTAGTGTTCTGGATTTATTTGCTTGTATGATATCAAGTGAAACTTGTAAAACCATTTGACCTTAATAGGCTAAATCCTCCTCATCAGTCCCTCATCTGTCGCTAATACGTTCATCAGCAACATCATCCCAGACCCCTAAAACTGGCTGGTAAGATCAAGTGGTACGTCACCACCCTGCATACAGAAAGCCTGGTTCATATCCCAGCTGGAGGGAATGAGCTGCCAGTGTGGGTCCTTTGGCAAGACCCTTCACGCTATTGCCTGCTTTGAGCAGTGGTTTGGGCCTAGGGCTTGGAGGTTCTGAGTGTGAGCCCCAATCCCAAGGACTGCCACTCTGGATCTCTGACCCCTACACCCGGAGGTCTGCAACAGGTGGCCCGCAACCCCTAGGGGGTCCACAGAAGGTACTGCATGTGGGTCGTGAAAGTTTTACAATTCCTGCAAAACCTGCAATTTTTTCCACTACTTGAAATATCTTTAAATCCACATTAACATGATTTCAACACACTGTAGTAAACAGATAAATGGAGGCAGAAGATGTCTTTCAGTCATCAATGCACACATTCAGCGACACACAGGAGCTCTTTCAAGCTGGACACCGTTTCATTCACAACACCTGTCCCATCAACCAGGAATCACAAATACTTTAATAATCCCAGGGAGGAATTACTTTCATTACATCACTCCATCTGTAATAGAGTGACTATAGGACCAGTTTGATATAACATTTCATACAATATAATTAGGGGGTCCTTGAGCTGGCAAACATTGAAGACCCCTGCCCTACCTTGCTCCCTGTGCGCCGCACAATGGAAGCCCACTGCTCCCTAAGGGGATGGGTTAAATGCAGAGAGTTAATTTCATTGCTATCTACTTTTGACAGTATAATGACAATACAAACGCTGGGGGCTGGAAATTTACAAATAACCTTTGTAAAACTGTTCCTGTGAATGTTCAGGGCAGCAAAGCTTCTGTTTAGATTGTGTCTAAATTCTTACAGCAGGACAGATTAAGATTTGTCTTTTTTTCCCGCACCCCATGCAGCCGTTTCCAGGAATTTTTATTCATTTGGCTTCAGTTGGTTCATATTTTTTCCTAATAAATCTGCAGCATGATGACTTTCTTTCCTTTTTCTGAATTTGCTCTGGATTATGAAAGGAAGGTTTACCATTCTGTCTGATGCAACATTCTTCCTTTGTAGGTCACAGTGACTGAGACCTCACTGTGTCAACACACCTGGACGTTACTCCACCAAACTGTCAACAACAGAACAAAGCGATCCAGATTCAGCGACATTCGGTCCTTTTTGGAACCGCTTTCTTTTTGTGTTCTATGGGGGTAACACAACTGTCAAAATAGGTATGCCGAGGTGTCTGAACTCATAAATTAAATCAATAATTTAGTATTTTTACCTTACCAACTTATTCATACATGTGACATCAGATGTTTAGAAGCTACAAAAACAAGTTCAAAGTGATTTTAAAAATAGAAGCACAGATTTTAAAGTATGAATCACAAATTTAGGGAATGTAAGTTTGATTCGTAATTGTAAATTTGTTGTTCGTTCTCAAAAATTTTTTATTTGTATCTATTTGTGATTCATACTCATAAGCATGTGATTTAATTTTGTGTTTTTTTTTTTAACAGTGTCCTGTCTGGCAATGTGGCAATAAGAATAATTGTCTTGATGCCAAAAAGAGCCCAACAGATTTTACTTTCACAAGAGGAGTAGTACGGCTATCACCATAGTGTCCCGCTTGAGTTATGCATATAAATAGCTTTATTATAATTGATGCAGGGAGTTTTACAGATTATATGGACACTACAATGTAAGTAGAACAGGAAAGGAAAAACAGAAAAAATAGAAAGAAAGAGGAGATAAAAGGGAGATGACGATAAAACATCTTCAGTCTGCTTCATCACCTGCAAAGAGATGTAAAAAGAACAGCATCTAACTTCGAACATTGCACCCTCACAGATGAAACATCTGTCACATGTATGTAAGATCTGACGACTAGGAGCAAATACAAATTTTACAGTTCTCCACATTTACGGACTTATTTAAAAAAATCTGACCTAGGCCTATATTTTTGACAGTTATCTTACCCCATAGGTTCCACCAGTTTGGAAAATCTATAGACTGACATTCTCTCCCATTCATTAGAAAACAGTTCCAGCTCAGTCAGGTTAGGCCTGGGCTTAACCTGGGCTAGGACATGTTTGATGCTGCTGAGATGGCCCAGACTTAAAGTCCTCTGCAGGTTGTCTTTCTTAATCTAAATCCATTCTTTATCAAATAGAGCTGGTTTCCTTTGTGCCTTTTTTAAACAGTTAGCATTACCCCTTGTTTTTTGTTGTTGTTAATTTCAGAAATTTTTCTTTCACCACTTTGCACCTTGAAGGTGATACACTCTGTATGTGCTTATTCTCTGTTGAATAAAAACAAAACAGAAGTAAGACTAATGTTTGTTATTTGCAGAGCCTGGAGTACCCAGAGTTAACTCGTGCATGCACGGGGAAACCATGCAGAAAAACCTCAGGCTGGGATTCAAACTAAGGACTTTTTCACCAACTGCTCCACTGTGCAGTCCTGTTTATGATGTTCAGTATTACAAAGCTGTTGAGGTTACTTAGATAAACCTGGATGCTCTTTCATTTAGAGTCCAACCGGAACAGATGAGGTAACATCCAGAGACTCTTTTTTTCTTTTTTTTTGTTGTTGTTTAGGTTTGCACAACGTTTCCATTGCAGGATCTAAATTTCCTCTCTGGATGCAGCTGCAGTGTTTTTCCACGTTTCTCCTGAATGTGCATCACAGAAGCATGACGGTTTATCAGCGTAAAGATACCTTCTTATTATTGCATCTTTTACACAACTTAATGATCTTTAAAATTTGGAAGAACTTTTTTTCTCCACTTATTCTGATTCTTGGGGAAAGAAACTGCATCTTTCTGTTAATGAAAGATACATGGTTGAATATTAAAGTGTAGCTCTAAAAGAGTTTTATTCTCTGTTAGCAGCTAGAATTTGAAGTCTTCTGAGCAGATTGGTTTGATTCTCCACAGAGAGCAGCTGATTTCTGTTTAAAGGAGGGGTTTCTCCCTTTTGTATGACATCCAATCAGAGCAGCCAGTTGCTCTGATAAACCTTTGGCACATCTGCTGACCAGCAGTGAGTCGCACTGATCTGGACCGATATGCTGAGGCTGCTGCTCCTGCTGCTGTCCACATGGATGGGCTCTGCCACGGTCAGGTAGGAAAACTAACACTTTGCATCCAAACTTCTGCCTGGATTTCCAAGTTGCATCTTTTTTAAGGTGAAGGAAGCTAAGCCAGCTGAATCCTTTCTTCTGCATTTAAAGCTTTTAAAATGAAAACAATTCAGTTTTTCCCTGAGAATCCTTGATGAAAGAACCTCTGACTTCTTTGATGCCCCATATAAAGACATTCGAACTGGATGGGCTGTTTTTAACAGGGACATCAAGTTTTCAGGGACCTAGACAAAAGCAGCATGTCACATCTTAAAGGTTTATCTCATCAGGGTTCCTCTGAGGCGGGTCCCCTCCATCCGTACTCAGCTGAGAGCCCAGGGCCTGCTGGAGGAATTCCTGAAGGACCACAGACCTGACATGTTTAACCGCCGCTACGCTCAGTGCTTCCCACCCGGGACGGCGTCACTCAGACTCGGACGCTCCAGTGAGAAGATCTACAACTTCATGGATGTAAGTGAAGGCGGACCAGGACCAATAAGAATCAGGGCCAATTTATTAAACGGGAGGTAAAACTGTTCCACTGTGACGACAAACAGTGATTCACATTTAAGAATGGCCTAGTCAAAGTCCAGACCTAATTCCAAGGGAATCTGTGGCAGGACTTGATGTTTTATGTCCAATTGGACTGAGTGTCTTCAAACATGCAAAACAGAAGGAGATAAAGACCAAAGAAAGAGAATGCAAACCACATTTTTATTTTTTTTAATTTTAAAAACTTTTAAAGTAGTTTCCTTCCACCTGATGGTTATGCTCTAACTTATATATCATATTCTCATCATTACACAGACAAAGATGAAAACTTTGAATGAATTTGACTCTATGGTCTGGTGAACTGTAAAGTGCCTTGAGATGACGTGTTGTGAATTGGCGCTATAGAAATAAACTGAATTGAATTGAATTACAATTTAGTTAAATAATTTAGAATAGCTTAACAATTCCTATAGAGGTCACTGTTTTCTAGATGTATCTCTTTTTTGTCAAAAGGCCGTTTCTCCTCACACCACTGCTGTAAATGGATCAGCCTTGTTGCCTGCTGTTATCACGTACATCTTCAATGGTACAGAGATCAGGACTTTATAACATTCTCTAAGCAGATGTGAACCAATCCATGGACACTTGAACTGGCTAGACAACCCCTTTCATTTTCACCAAGGTCCATACCTACCTTCCTGAAGTCTTGGCTGGTTTCTGGTGGGGTTTTTGCCACTCTGATTTCTTGTTGTGTTCCCATAACATTCATCAGCATCTTTCCCTCTAATTAACTGAAATGTTGTGAGTAAGCCTATCATAAAGACATCATAATCATGCTTTTCAATACAAGCCATTGTTGCATTGCTTTGGTGTGGTCTGCTGTGGCTAGTATTTTATTATTGTACAAAACATGACAAGAACCTTTTTTTGTAGAATCAACTAACTGACTGCATTTCTGATGGTTCAGATATGTCAGGGTGCAAAGATTATTTTTTTTTTGATTGCTTGGACTCAGTTTTCTGAATATTAAAAGGGAATAGTTATTTCAAAATAAATGTGTTAGAGTTTAGTAGGTTCATTTATTGGTGTGCGAATATGTGGCAGAGGTCTGGTTTGGTAAACGCTGTGCTTTTGCATCCTAGGCCCAGTATTACGGCGAAATCAGCCTGGGAAATCCACCTCAGAACTTCTCAGTGATTTTTGACACCGGGTCAGCTGACCTCTGGGTCCCATCTTCCTACTGCGTCAGCCAGGCCTGTGGTATGACATTAAAGGCATGCAATTTACCCTGTTCAACAGTGCCAGATACCTTTAGTGTCTGGATTAGAGTTTGTTATTCTTTTATTAGAGGGACAGAGATGTTCTCAGGTCAGGACAGCATGACTTTGATTCAGTTTGTTGCTAACTGATAAGAAGTTCAAGGTCTGTGTGTTTAAAGGAACATTTGAACTGAGCCTCATTTTGGGAGCTTCTCTCCCTTTTTCACAAAATAAAAAAATGAAGTTTATTTGACTTTGATGGAGTGAATCTTTGTCCTCTTATGTCATGAGTTGGTATCTGACTGTTTCCAGCGTTGCATCGGCGTTTCAAGGCCTTCGAATCCAGCTCCTTCCGCCATGACGGAAGAACATTTGGAATCCACTATGGATCGGGGCACCTGCTGGGAGTGATGGGCCGGGACACGGTGAAGGTTAGTCCCTAGTGGATCTCCTTTTATTTAAAGTGAATGGGAACTGAAGTGTAATGTTGCCCTTTTTTTTTATGTGATCTGTGCTAGATAGGGGAGCTGATCACCTTGAACCAAGAGTTTGGGGAGTCCGTGTACGAACCTGGTGCTACGTTTGTAACGGCAAAGTTTGACGGCGTTCTGGGACTGGCCTACCAGTCGTTGGCAGAGATCCTCGGAAATCCTGTCTTTGACAACATGTTGGCACAGAAGCTAGTGGACGAGCCAGTGTTCTCCTTCTACCTCAGCAGGTGCTTTTTATGCTTGGAGCCTCAGAACAGCATCCTCCCATATGGCCAATTTGCTTGATCTCAATGCATTAATTTGATGTTCCCACTTCTTTATTGTTTAAATGAAACAAAAAAATGGTCGTCCTTATGTACCCAAGCAACACCTTTCTAGTTTGGTTAGAGCATTTCCTATTTAATTGACTCATTTGAGACAAATCTCCACTAATTGGTCCAACCAGGAGTTCTAGTTTAGGAAACCGATCTACAGTTCTTCATAGAGAAGCTCTCAAGCATTAACGCCAGCTTGATACGGATTTTGAGAAAGTCCTGAAGATAACTACAAACAAACCTGTATTGCCTCTTTGTTTTTTTAGACGTAGATCATCTCTCACATGTTCCTTGAAAGGTTTATTCAAGAACAGCCAATCTAACCATGATGTTGAGAGATGTCATAAAGCTACAGTTTTGATTCATTCAGTTAAAATTCTATAAAAGAAACACTCCAGTCAAGAACTGCTGTTGTAGAGTCATGGTATTTATTGTGTATAAATTATATGGATCACTGATGGGGATTTTTATCTACAGGAGAACGAAGACCAGCGTCCCAGAAGGAGAACTCCTGCTTGGTGGAATAGATGAAAGTCTGTACACTGGACCAGTCCACTGGCTGCCTGTGAGCGCCAAGGGATACTGGCAGATTAAGATGGAAAGGTGACTTTTTCCAACGGTATTTCATGTAAAGGCAGGTGCAATTTATTCCACCACCACTAGATGTCAGTATGAAATGATCGTGTTATAGTGTGGCGGTGCAAGGCGTGAGCTCCTTCTGTCCTCGTGGATGCCAGGCCATTGTTGATACTGGAACCTCCCTCATCGGTGGACCGACCAATGAAATCCTGACTCTGCAGCAGCTGATCGGAGCCACGCCCACAAATATTGGAGAGGTAAAGCTGCTCCTAATGAAAGAACACTTGTAGAAACAGCTGTTTTTATTCATTTATCCCTCATTAATCACCCACAGTGACCTAAGCTAAAGTAATGACTCTGAACCCTGGATCTCAGGCTCCACAGGCGTTAAGGCTGATTATACTCAGAAACCAGACCCTCTGTGTGTGTGTCGCAGTTAACGCAGATATGCCCCGCCCCTTCCGCAGACACTCTGCTGCACCTCTCTGAAATTGTAGGTGACCGCAGACAGTGCCGCAGACAGGAGGCCTCTGATTGGTCAAATCTACATCCGCTCTACACTATGCGTATTTCCTGTTTGGTACCTTACCGGCCTGTTTTTTTTGTATGGCCGCCATTGTGGAAAACGACTTCTGGAAATGGTCCAGTTAGAAGAGCGAGGTGCATGAGAACGCTGGGACCATTTTTCCACCTGGATCCCCGCTCTTTTTCGCCCTCATGTCCCTCCGTTGTCGTACAAACTTGCCTCTTGTGTGTTTTCACTTCCTCACTGCCTCTTCTGTATATAGACCCACAGCTTCTTCGTGATCGTCCCTCTTGCGTTGTGGCGTAGAATAATATAGCGCAGACCGCACTTTAAAATTAAAAATATTTGCGTCATACCTGAGACAAGCTCACTGTGACACACTGCTGTGGGAGTATAACCAGCCCTTTAGTCTTTTAGATTATTTCTTGCTGCTATCAACCACAGTTAGATAAATGGGTCATTAAAAGGCTTCTGCAGCATCAATGGCTGAGGAGGTAAAGCAATCCATTAAACCAGGTGTGCTGGAGCAGAGATGCATCTAAATCATGACAGTCTGTGGGCCCAGAGGACCAGGCATGAGAATCAGTTCATCTTCTGATATACAACAAATTGCTGATGCAGCTTTTCTTCTCCTAATGTGTTTTTTTCAGTTTCTCATTGACTGCGGCAGATTGTCCAGTTTGCCTCACGTCACATTTCTGTTGGGAGGGAAGGAGTACACCCTGACATCAGAGCAGTATGTCAGAAAGGTCAGGATGTTTTCTTCTCTTCCTTCCCCCATGCATGCTGATTGACAAAAACACAGAAATAGTACGATAGAGTGCACTCCATCACAAAAACAATAAAATCTGAAAGGGAGAAACACTGAATGCTTTAATACGTTAAAAAAGGGCCTAGGGAAGTTGAATCTTAATTCTAGTGATGCAGAAATTCCGCCTTAAGCTTCCTCCTTGTTTTTCTTTATCTATCAGGAGACGTTTGGAAACAGGGATCTGTGTTTCAGCGGCTTCCAGGCCATTGATATTGTCTCCCCTGAAGGTCCACTCTGGATCCTAGGAGATGTTTTTCTTACGGAGTACTACAGCATCTTTGACAGAGGACATGACCGTGTTGGCTTTGCTCAGGCTAAACACCCCGTTGAATGATGAGTACCTTATTCATGCAATAAATGTAATTTGCTGAGGTCCTTCTACCAGCCAGAGGAGCCTTCATTTATAAGAAATGACTAATACTCAAAAGCTATTGTTGGATGTGGCCAAAACTGTCAAAACGGTTTTCTTGCCCTATCAAAAAAAAAAAAAAAAAACAAACAATCTTCACACCAAGAGGGGGAGGTTTGCTTCTTTGATCCCCAGATTGCCATATTAAATACTGCAGTTTCTCCTTTGGCCACTAGATGGCAACCAAGAGGTCTTTATCTCAGCAGATGATCAACATGAAGAGAAAAGCATCCACAGATTTAGCTTCTGCCACTTCTTCTAATTTTATTTAGAATTATTAAAACCTGTTAACCAAGCATGTTGTTTCCTTTTTATTACATTTCTTTTTTCACCTTCTGCCTTTTTTCTATTCTTTTATCAAACCTTAGTGCAGCTTCAACATGAACCATAGAGATCCTATCATGAGGAGTTATAAGAGATTCATTTGGTCTGAACGCACCAGGTCCTCCTTTGAACCCAAAGTCCTGACTTTTAAATATGTGTCGAGAGGCTGGCAGACCCACAATTTAAACCAGAACATGTTAAAGATCCATCCCCCTTACTCTGAAGAAAACAACAGCTCCCATCGGGTCTAGCTGTTGCCAGTTTATCTGGTCATTAACCACCTCTCATTTCTTCTCCAAACTTTCTGGCTGAGAGTTTGTATCATTGATTTTCTGGTTCTGGTCCGTTTCTTCCATCTCCTTGTCTTCACCCCCTGCCATTCCCTGAAACTCAGTGTCGTAATCCGGCTCTGGCAGCTGAAGCGTGTTGATGGTTGGACTGGGTGATCTTCGGCAATGATGGCGACCCAGGCCTCTCTTCCGGCGTCCCAGTCCCTTTGGACTCGGTAGGCTACGGACTGACGCCTTTGAAGTCTGCCTGGAGAACTGCAGTGAGAACTGACGTCCCCTCGGCCTGATTGGGGGGCGACTCTTGGCGTTGACGGTCGTCCAGCGGAACTCCCTGGGTCCCAGTTGAGTTGGAGAACAGCATATGGAGCCGGTTCTAGAGAAACTAGAATTGGAGCAACCAAATACACAAGATTAACTGTTACTTTATGTCTGGACTTTGGCTAGACCACTTGAAAAGCACAAGTTCTTTGTGTTCATAGTCACTAAGATGACAACTTGCTGGTGTTGTGAGGTCGGGTGTTGCTCCTTTGCCACTGCTGATACCAGAGAACTCCTTCATGTTCTTTGGGTCAGCAGAGGAGACCAAGGTTTACCCAGTTACTCCATCCTAAGGTTTTGCTGTATAAGGCAGCAACTTTAAACATTTAGCGGCTTAATCCAACAATTGCATGTATGGAAGTGAAACAGTCTCATTGAAATCTGCCTTTTTTGTACACAGAATTTTAAACGCTGTATTTTTTTTACACATTGAATTCCTTAAATTTAATTTTCATCTGGTGAAAATTCAGCTGCAAAAAAATTTGCCTGCAAAAAATGTTGCTCCAAAAAATTTAGGTGCAAAAACCTTGACCTTCTGGTGAACTCAAGGCAAAGCAATCTACACTGGATGCAGTCAAGCAGCTAGCCAATGAAATTAGCTAATTTTTTTGTAGCTGTATTTTTTGCAGGCAACATTTTTTACAGCTGAATTTTTTTGCAGCTGAATATTTTGTTGCTGAATTTTTTTCAGGCAAATTTTTTGAAGCTGAACTTTTTGCAGGCAAATTTTTTTATCAGTTATGAATTCAGTGTAAGTAATTCAAAGTGTAAAAAAATCAGTGTTTAAAATACGATGTTAAAAAAATTAAGTGTTTGAAATTCGGTTTACAAAAAAAGGCAGATTCCAAATGAGACTATTTTTCTTCCATATGCATGCAGTTATTCTCTAAGGCTTACTGTAAAAAGCTGCTTGAGATGTTTAGCAATTCTGTTAAAGCTATGAGGCTTTCTTTGTTCAGGGCACAACCAAAAAATTATTGCAAAAATGAATTGATACAATTAATGAATGTTTTAAGAAAACAATTGCTGAAACAATAAAACATTTGATCACCTTGTTGTTTCCATGCTTGGTGGCTCTTCAGTGGGGGAGTGATCCAAACCATTTTGATGTTTCCCAAATGAATCCCCGTTGTGAGCGGCGTTAGAGAACAATGGTGGGCTGACAACCAGTCGAGGAAAAACAACAGAGGACGAACTCTCAGGCGATGGGGGATTGCTGTTGACCTCCCTTAAGGTGGACAGGGTATCCAGAGACGACGGAGGAACAGCTGAGGAGGAGGGAGGCGCCATGTCCGCTGAACCTGGATTAGACCTGATAGAATGCAACCCAAATGCGTTATAGTTATAAAAACATTTGGACGTCTCTCTGTAAATCTGCTTTATTCTGCCTTGAAGAAGCACAGACATTAAGCAACCTCCAGCAGAGCATCGCTGTTCATGGGACTCTAATGCACCAATACCTGAAGTTCACGAAGAAGCTGCTGGTTCCATCGCTGCTGTGCCGTTTGAAGACGGGTCGAGGATGTCTGAGATCAGGAGGTTCCTGAACACTAAGGAGGCGTCGGACCCGACCCAGAACCTAGTAGAGATGGACCGCTTTAGACATGAGCTCTTCAATAGGAAATTTTTCTCATGAGAAATAATATATCTGCCGAAATCCTTTGGAAGGAGAAGTTTTCTTCATTTCCTATTTTTTTTTAGCTCTGAGGTCTTAATTTATCCTCACTTATTATTGCTTGGTTTTGTTACTTTATTTTCTTGCATCAATGAAAATTATATTAAACCTCAGTCTGTCCAAATATGTTAAACACACATAGAAAGGTGTTATATGGTTAGGGCCCTCTCACACCAGCGTATGCCTGACGTCCCAGAATCTCCTAAAACACCGGCATATGCAGAATTTTCTATGTATTTTTTCTATAATGAGTCCATAGCGTACTTTCAACAACATCCTAACTTTTGCATAATGCACAGCAATGTAATGCCCATGAAATGTCACAAGCCAGTGTCCTGAGGGGGGCAGCATTGCGCTGGGAGACGCCCTGCCTGCATGAAAAGTTCTATTAACCTAGCCTCTGTTTACTGCCCACCAAAAAAAAATAATAAATAAATTGAAAAAAGACAAAGAAAGAAATATTTGAAGTTGCAGCAGATTCTGTGTCATGTCTAAGGATCCATCACACTCACCTTCTCACGCACCCTATGATGTGGATGAAGGCTGGAGGAGAACTGAGTTTCCTCCTGTGAACCTCCTTTATACCAAAATGCTGCAAATACGCCATTATACAGTAGCTGTAAGTTAGAAACACGTTCAGCTGTCATCTGGAACATGTCAGATACGTTGATATGTGTTGGAGATAAGTTCTTGATAAGTTACGCATAAGTTATGCACAAGTTACTCATAGGTTTTGGATAAGCTAGACGACATGACCTATGACAACATATTTCACCAATGAGATAACTTACCTATGCCAGCGTATGCACGTGTATGAGCATACGCTGGCATACATTAGGAAACTTTCAGCATGCTCAAAATTTCTCTACATATGTCGACGTGTGCCAGTGTACTTCAGCTTGCTCATAACTTTTACAAAACGTACCCATCCAACCTATGCCAGCGTTTTACCAGATTTTTGGTTCGTCAGGCATACTCTGGGCTTTAGATTGTTTGATGATTCACTGAGCTGAACTAACCTCACATTGGGGACAAATTATAAGTATTAAACTTTATTTAAACAGATGGAAAACTTTACCGACTCTTGTCGCCGAGTCAAAAAGGGCTCCTGTTGCTGCGACTGACAGTCTGAAACCTCAAACTCATCGAGCTGCAGGATGTCAGACAATCTGCAGGAGTGATTCACATATAAATTGTTATTGTCCTAATAAGGATAAACATGAACTAATAAAGCATGCATCCTCTAGAGGATTATGGGTGTTGTACATCTGTGACAAACTACGCTCTGCATTAGTAACACGCACAGGCCGGTAATCTGGGCTGAACATGTAAAAATCATGATTAAATGGTTTATTTGACCCCATGTCGGTGGTGGAACCGAGGAAAGAGGGGATGCAGTAATCTGCAGCGGCCAGGGTGTACGGCGGCCGAGCATCGCTGTCGTTCCAATACACGTCTTTGGTCATCTGAGGAAGGTTCATGTGCATCTCGTCCACTGCCAGCAGGGACACCTGAAGAAACAGGTGAGCAAACAATGAGTTTTTAAGAATAGTTTTTTATGGCAGCGAAACAGTGAAAGTGGCTTTTTTCACAAATTTATAGAAATTATATTTTATTAGTCCAGATGATTTGGTACAAGCATATAATTTCTAAAACATGGTCTAGTTTCTGAATGTCTCCATAGAAAAGACAGTTTTTAAGTTAAACCGATCCTAAAAATGTCCCTTTATTTTAAAGAGAATCCAGAAAAAAAGTCTTTCAATTGCTCTGTTTTGATAACCTGATTTTTATTATTATTAACTAGTTTTTATTCCGTTTACAATTACATTAAAAAGCTGTTTTTTTTTAATAAAATTGATTGGTCTATAGCATATGTTTTTAAACTTTAGACTGGCCTCTAGGTGATTCAATGTAACATAGAAAAATAACTCCTTCTCCATCCATCCATATTTTTTCCAAGTCAAGCCCCAGATCATTTAATATTTATTAACAATGATGATTTTTTTTCACAATTTTCATATTTTAGCATTTTATTCACCATCCAAAAACCCCTTATGCAGGGGCGGTCTGGCCATCAGAGGAAGATTTCCCGCTGGCCTGCCTGGCTGCTTGCCTGTTTGTGGCTTGGCCTGCTTACATCGGGCTACCATAGATGGCTCTGTTAGGGTCAAACTTACGAGGGGCGTTCAATAAGTTATGCCCCTGACCCACATCCAGATGTTTGATCGAGCTGAAATTTTGCACGTGACGTTATTTAAATCTCTAAAGATTAAGTAGCAAATTACGGCTCTAAACTATTTGTGGTTTCTGACTTCCAGGTGTTTGAACTGAGTAAAGTCTTAAATGGAACCTGTTGAGTGTCGAGCAGGGATCCGGTTTTTCTATTGGAAAGGATTCACACCACGGTAGACTGAAATTAAATTAACTTATAGTGACAATGCCCGTTATATGACCTTGCAAAATGTTTTACAAGGTTATATTATTGGACATTATCACCATAACTTACTTTCATTTGATCAAAAGTCTCCTATTTTGTGCGTCCTTTCAAATGCAAAAACTCAGACTTGACTTAGTTTTAACACCAGTAAATCAGAAACCACAAATAGTTCAGAGCTGTAATTTGCTATTTAATCTATAGAGATTTAAAATACTTCACATGCAAAATTTCAGCTTGATCAAACATCTGGAAGTGGGCCAGGGTCATAACTTATTGAACGCCCCTCGTATGCATCTATGGTAGTCAATGCCATAGGTGCATTTTTCCTCAAATCCCTCCCTTGCTAAAGCTACAGTAGTAGCCATTGATCAAATGTTATATTAATCTCAATAGGAACAATAAAACTAGACGTTTAACTGCTAAGAAAAATAATAGAAAAACATTAAAGCCTGTTAAATTTAAGTATGACCAACAGCTTTTTTTCCTTGTGTTCATATATTTACATTCAATCTATCTAATTCTGAGATTCTTTAGCTTTATCATTTTTAGGAAACCATCTTCTAAATCTAAATTTCAAACCCCTTTTATCTTAAATTGTAAATATGTTCACTTAGAAGTTTCAACACGAGGAACACTTGGAAACAGGAAGTACTTTTCTTTGACATTTTCAGCAGGAAGTGTCCTTATAATGTTGCAGCCACTGATCTCTATTTATTCAATGGAAAAAACTGATGTCACCTGCCGCCATCTTGGTACTCCCCATTCTCACTGAGTCGCCTGTAATGTAATGTAATCAATGTACCTTCATCAATGTAATCAATACATTTATTTTACATGCACATCATAAATTTAGGACTTTTGACCCATCATCCGATTGTGTGTGTATCTACGGTAATATTCTTAATATCTGACTAAAGTATTGTTATGCTCCATTAATACACTGATTTAGTTTTGATGGATTTAATAATATATGTTTTATAGACTTCATACTGAACATGCAATGTGAAGTGCCTCTTTTTTTTATTATAAATTACAGTAATCTACTAAAGCTATGAACAGCAGGTGTGTATCAAAGCAATGAATCTACCTTTATTTTGAAAGCCTGAAAATGAGAACATCATGGTTCATTGTTTACATTCAGACCGGTCTAATTAGGGAGTACCAATATGGCGGCTGCCGACTTCAAAGCAGCTTGTATTACCAACGGCCAATCAGCAACCAAGTGAATAAATAGAGATCAGTGGCTACAGCTAGCTTAGCAGGGAGAGCTTGTCGGAGGAAAGTTACGTTTAATTTGTAATAAAATGATCCAAAGTCCTTTGATGCTGCGTTAAAGATAGTGATGACACAAAGTCCCGTTAATCAAATTGATACAACTCGACATCATGCTCGATACTTTTCATACAGTTTGGAATGGCGCCATCTGCTGAATAGCTATGAGAACTGCAACGGACTGGGTATCCATTATTTCACGAATGAACTAATTTGTTCAGTAATAATGATAGTATAAATTAATAGAAGAAAGTCTGACCTGTGAAATTGCAATATGATAAACAGCCCTTCTATGTGACATTGTGGGCAGGATTTTTATTTAAATTCACCCACAGTTTGAATGTATTTGCTGACCTGAAGGTTCCTGTCAATGATCCAGTTAGCTTCAAAGTCATCGTCGTCTTCTCCAAATGGGTTAATCAGCTGCTCCGCTACCTGAGAAGATAAATGTTTCTCCTTACAATTCTAAATGTTACACAAAAAACTTTTTTTTGACAAACTGTGTGAGGAGTTTATGTAGATTAGCAGAGGCCAAAGAGGGCGTTGTTTTGACGACACAGAAGATCAAAAAACAGACCGCGGTTTTCACATATTTGTTCTACTAGTGTTAAATGTTACAGAAAGCAAGCATTTTAAAATGTTTATAAGGTGAAACCTGGTTAGTGGGTTTGTTTATCCTCTTCTAACCCTTTCTGTTTGTCCTTTTCTGACACCCTATCCCTCATGGGAGGCCAGAATGCCTCAGTCTGTTATTTATAAGGTTACATAGTTTGTTCTTAATATAAATCTTACCTCAGTGAGTCAAGTGTTAAACAGTTATCATAAAACGTGCAAAAATGTACACGGAATACATTTAATCGTAATGTATTTCATTTTTCACCAACTTGTGGACTTTCATTTTTTTTGATGGATTGTAGAAATAGTCAAAGTAAACTTCTCACCCTTCAGTGGAGCTTTGAAGGTCTCAAAGCAAAAGTAGGTGACCTCTTGTATAAATCCTTGTCACTGCAAGTTTTTCTTACATAGTTACAGTTATTTTGCTCTTTGAAGAAATAGTTGAATTATTTCTTGATTAGTGGTAAATTTAAAATTTAAATGTAGGGAAGACAGTGGATTTTAATCTGTTCTGAATTCAGCAGATACTTATTAAAAGTGTTGCCTATTAAAACTGTCCAATAATGAAAGGTTTATATCGGGGGAGTGGCGGCCTAGTGGTTAGGGCATAGAGCTTGGAATCCAGAGGTTCCGAGTTCAAGCCCAACTTCCACTTTGGCTCTCTGAGCAAAGACCCATAACCCCATAAAAGGTGGCTTTGACCAAAACCCCCACAAGTTAGAAATGAAGAAGCCTCTTGTATAAGAGGTGAAAGGTTTTCTAGAAAACTTCACGTCCAGTTAACGAGACTGAACTTTTTCAAGCTTGACCATGACCTGGATGACTGAGAATCTTCACAGACATTGGCTGATCGTTAATAGTCCAGGTTAATAAAAATCACTTTGAGCCACAAATGCTACGTGACAATTTGAGGAAAAGAGACGTATATCCATCCATTTTCTTACACGCTAATCCCTGCTGGTGCCTATCTCCAGCTGTCTGCGGGCGAGAGGCGGGACAGGTCGCCAGTCCATCACAGGGCAAAACAGAGACAAACAGGACAAACAACAGATGAAGCAGATTAACCTAATAGTCATGTTTTTGGACTGTGGGAGGAAGTCGGAATACCAGGAGAGAACCCACGCATGCTCAGGGAGAACATGCAAACTCCATGCAGAAACCTTCTTGCTGCAAGGCAGCAGTGTTACCCACTGCCCTATATCTAGTTTAGACAATGTGATTTAATTTTAAAAAGGCAGCAGTTTTTATAGCATATCTAGGTTTTAGAATAAAGAAAAGTACATCACTTTTGCCAAAAAAGGATGTACTCATCCTCTATTGTCAGCAATAATTGCGTAAAAATAATTGTCATAGTTTCTGACCTGATGACAACAAAAATAGGGAAAAAAAGAAATATTTGTGGGACTTTTTTTGTCTTTCTGTTGTGAAAATGTAAGATATTTATTCCATAGAATGAATTCTAAATTCAGTATTTGTTATGGTATCAATAATAAAAACAATAAAGTAGTTGTTAAGCCAGTTGTAGCTGTGAAGCTGCAGGTCGTAGATCCCTGGATTAATCATGGCTCTCATGTTGCTCTCCTGATTGGTCAGTCGCTGCCTTGTGATGGCTCTTTCCCTGAAGTTTAACAAACTTAGGAAGGATGTTGGAAAAAAACCAAGAACTAGACTAAACCTGAAGAGTTAGAGAAGACTGAGAATAAGTTGTATTCAGATTAGGGCCGAAACAATTTATCGGAGTAAACAATTATCGAAATAATCATCAACCATCCATGTTCACAAGTCATTTTTCGCAAGTCCAAGTCAAGTCTCAAGTCGATTTGCGTGCTTGCTTGTTTCTCCTTGTGTTTTCATCTCCTTCACTGAGACGGTATAGCTTAAAGGTCACTATTATATCTATGGAATGATCATTATCTTGAACTGGTCAGTGATGTCAGTGCTACATGACTGTTTGACAGCCCCTGTGTCGTTTTTTTAATTTTTTTTTACCTCTGCTGTGTGCGGGTAAGGCGAGCGGCGATCAGTCAAGTTAGTAAAACAAAAAAACACTTAAAAAAATATATATTGTTCACAAGTCGGAAATTGCAAGTCTAATTCAAGTCTGAAGTCATTAAATATGCGACTTAAGTGCGACACGAGTACGAGTCACAAACTCGAGTCCCCACCTCTGTCATCAACTAATTTGGTAATCAATTATTGCTAACTCGAGATTAGAGACTGTAAAACATTGCTTTTGCTGACAGAGCGAACCACCTTGAGCAGCAATTATACCAAAATTGCAAAAATAATATGTTAAAATTTTGAATTTATGATAAAAAAAAACATTTTTCAGCTGTCAATATGCTCTCTCCACAACTCCTCAAGGTGAAAATATTTAGATTCACCTTGTTTCATTTCATAAAAAATCTTCTCTAAGGAACCTTTGGCTATCCGATTAATTATCAAAAAAATTATCTACAGATTAACTGATTTGCAAAATAATAATAAAAAACATGATTTTATGTCTTTAATAATACCTACAAATCACCAATCTAAATCCTTTGCATTATACAAACTACAGAATAATCTTTGTTGTAAATCTAGAGCAAATATTTAATTGACATCGAAAATGTGCAAAGAATTAAATAAATGATTCAGCTTTAAACTTTGCTGCACTGTTTGATGCTGATGAAGATTATTTGTCATCCAGGTCAGAGTCATTCCGTAAAAGTTTAAAAAACAATCCTCTGGACGTGGTTTCCAAGATTTGAAGATGTTTCGCCACCTCTCCAGGAAGCTTTCTCAATTCAAATGTCTGGATTCGCAGTGTGTTTGAGTCTTTATATAGACAAGGCCTTGTATCGCTTGGAAACATGCAAATGGTAACAGATGAGTGGGTCGTTTGGTTCCATGGTTAGCCTGTAATATCTGAAGCCTGTCTATGATTCCGATGGTCGGTCATAAAAGGGGGGGATTGTCTCCTGTAATACCTGAAACCTGTCTATGATCGTTAAGGGTCGGTCGCTAAGGAGGTATTGTTCAGCCGGTGAACCAGTGGATTGTTTTTTAAACTTTTACGGAATGCACTGTTTGATGCATATCCACATGTTTTTTTTATTATCTTTAGACATTTGCATATATTTCCTCAGCAAAACCACTTACTATAATTTTCCAGCATAATGCTTACATCGTTTCACATTTTATTTCTGTTTTCTGTATTGTATTTTTAAACTTCAGTAAAATTCAGATTCAGTGAAATATTAAAGCTGCTATTGTGTGAGAATCCATGAAAGATATTAAAGCATTTAGGCAGACCTCTGGAAGACACTCATCTGACCTTAAGCCAGCCGCAGTAAAAGAAAAACTGCAGCAGGGTGAAGACGGGGACGTAAAGGTCGAGGTCATGGCCGGTGTGACCCTGGGCGGGGTCGAGAAACTGACGACCGATCAGACAAGCGAAGAAGAAGGTGTAGACAGCAAGAGTGACGACCTGAAGACAGAGATACAGATTTCACCAGCAGCTCATCCCACCCAGAGCTCTGATTTCATTACACTGATTATCCCTGATGTGATTACATGAGCTGCATCCGTTTGTTTTGGTTTTTTCCAGATCTGCAGAACTGACCTGCGTATAAACCAACGGGACGCCGACCCAGTCGTAGCCGAAAAGAGTCGCACACCACGTCCTGAAGAGATTCATCTCCTGAGCACAGAGAGGAAACAGCTGTTTGTCACAGACATCAGATTTCTGTAAGCCGATACAGTAAATGGAAAAACGCCGTCATCCTTCCCTCTGGGACCAAACTCAGTGTCATGTTATACCCACATTTCTGCTTCTATGGTCACTAAGAGGACTATAAGTGGCTTCCCATTGCAACAGAACCTTTTATTTCTACTGTGAGGTTTCTGAATTTCCTTTTATTTTCAATAGAAAAGTGTTGAATCTTTAGCTGTGATATTAGATTAAAAAAAATCCAAGTAAATAGTTTAAATTCAAGTCTGAATTTAAGAAGTAGAAATTGTCTTTACCTCTAATTCTTTTGTTTGCATCTATTTTTTTTTTTTGTGCAAGCTGTACTTTATAAATACGTTTATATCCAAGATACAATGAGAAGAAATATTTTCATGCAGCAATGGTTTATTTCTCTACATGTGTTTTATATGTTAGCATAATTTTCTTGGGTAGCTTGTATTTGCAGACCGTTTGCTCTTAGTTGCACTATTGTCTGTGATTGCAGCATTTCTCTTTTGCAGCTTTTTTTTTGTCATTGTCGCATTTTTGTGGCTTTTTGATTTAAAGTCTAATTTCATGTGTTTGCAGACCATTTGCTCATCTTCGCCTACATAATTCATGAATCCAAAGACATAACATTACAGTAGAATAATGTTAAATCTATTTAGTATTATGTTATATTATGTTAAATAATAGGTTATTGTTTGATCTATTTTTATTAATAATATTTGCAATGTTAGTCTCTTTTTAATCTTGACAACATTCAATGATGAATTATTTAGATATGATCAAGGCTATAAATCAGTCAGAACTGTTCTTGTTATTGAGAATGAAGCATCTCTTGCCATACATCTATTTTCTTTTCTCATCTCTGATTATTTGGTTTCTCACATTCAGAATATTCTGCAGGACGATGTTGTCTTGGATGCGTCCCTCTTGCCGGGCTTTAGACGCCAGGTTGGAGAACCAGACGACAGGTATCCAGTACTTGAGATGAGGAGAGCGTACGTTCTCAAACAACTTCCTCTCCTCGGGAGTCATGAAACCTACAGGTGGAAGGTAGGACTAATCAATCCCTGTCTGGAGCTCACAGTCCTGCTCTAATTGGTCATTAAAGAGCCAATTCTAAAATGCCTCATCTGAGATAGACAGAACCCAGACCTGTCATTCACCATTTTTCCCTTTGACGTTTTGTGCCCAAACCTACTAAACTCCATGATGCATTAGTAACCCTCTCACCCGCCTCAACCACGTGATCAATGGTGGGGAACCTCTTGCAGACGGCGGTGCTGACGGAGCGCAGGATAAGCAGCGATGTCAGGTTGACATAACGTACCAACGTCCGTCGCAGAAGGCGTCCGTATTCATCTTTACCCTGAACACAGCTGGAGGAAGCAGAGAAAGCAAGCAGTTTAAGTATCACATTAACAATAAAGCTGCCATTTTTTCATTGCTTGAAACTGAGCAGGTATCCTGCACATTTTTATGTGATCTAATTTGGCATTTTGGCTACTTTAAGATCAGGATATAATATAAAATTCTTTGGAACATGTTTCTATGTTACATAAAACATTGAATCTGAAATGTAAACCAAGAAGTCCCAGAAGATGCTGGTCCTCTGGCCAACTTGGTTATCTTTAAGAAGAAGGCTACCTGTTGGCTGCGAATCAACTAAACCACTGTTACACCTCTGAGCCTCAAAATGGTTTCAGCCAGAAAGCAGAGCTGACAAGTAATTATTTTTATTCTTTTTTCGGGTTTTACGGCACTAGCGGCTTTTTGGACAGTAGGCTGACATGAAAGGGGGGGGACCATGGTCGGATTCGAACCCGGGTCTTCCGCTTTGCGGACTAAAGGGCTGGTTATTCTCCCGCAGCAGTGTGTCACAGTGAGCTTGTTGCAGATATTTTTAATTTATGCCCAATATTGAGGTAGGGTCTGCGCTATGTTATTTCACGCCACAACGCAGAGGGACAAACATGAACTAGCTGTGGGTCTAAATAAGTCCGAGGCGGTGAGGAAGTGGGGGCAAGTTTGTGCGACAACAGAGGGACATGAGGGCAAAAAAGAGCGAGGATCTAGGTGGAAAACAAACCAGCGTTAATGCCTCCGTACATGGGTGGTGTGGTAAACACTGCGTCACATAAGCACACCGCTAACATGTAGGTTTGATGTGAAAAGGAGGGCTCTGTTTAGCCACACCTGTCCCTCCCTTTTTAACGATGCCAGTTTTTACATGAGAAAATGTCATCAAAGGAAACAGCCTTAGAGTCAAATTACTTTAAAAAAAACTTTTGAAAAGGAGACCAAGGTAAAAACCTTGATGCACAATGAAAAGGAGAATGTATATCTGTTAAGATTCCAGTTTGTGTGGGTTGTTTTTTTGTGTTTTCCTCTCTCCACCACCAGGTGGTGCCCTGTCCTCGTTGGGCCTCCCTGCACACCTGAGGCTCGTTGGGTCATTACCAGAGGAGTACTTGAGCAGTGGGCTGTCACCACCTCGACGCCAGAGTGTATTGGGAAGACTTCCTGTGTTACTGGATAAGCCTGGACCTTCTACCCCTGGAAGGATTTACTCAGGCTCACTGGGCAAGGGGAAATCCTCCTCATGATCCGTTCAAGTCCACTCCTGGAAAACCAAGTGACAGTCCGCTCCTTTACTCCTCTGGGTCCAACGTATGTCTGCCTGTCCGCTCTCCAATGAGTTCCCTCTTCTCTGGATTAAACCCCCACAAACTGGATCCAAGGATAAACCAAGAGCCCCCCAAAAAGTTTACTGTTCTGGTTCACCAGTCCGCTGAGTTCAAGCATTGATTCCCCACAGAGTTTCAATCTTCATCAGTGTTTGCTAACCTACAATAAACCTGTTAAACTTTTATCCTTGGTCTCTGAGTGGTTCTCTGCATGTTGGTCAGATCTTTAAATCCCACTATGACAATATCTTTGGAACTGGAGTCTAAATCTCAGTGTTTGGTTAGTCTTTCTAACTGAATATGCAGCAATTACGGAGTGTTTTTGTGAGTCCGAGCCTCTGGGATGTTAATATGCAACGGACACACAGATTAATGATGCTGGTCAAATTGGGAAAACAAGCTGAAAAAGAGCCTGTTTTCCCATGAGTAAATAGTTACAAAAAACAAAAGTTACATAAATGTACTCAATGGATAAAGCTCTCATTAAAAAACCCAAAACATATGGAGGTGATGACATATGCATGTGTTTCAAACAGTACATGTCACGAAATTATGTATTTTGGTTAAACTCCATTAGACACGCTAAGCTAATACTGTATGTCATGCAAAGGGTTGTGGGCGACCATAAAGTTCCTAGGGGCATCAGGACGTCCCTATGCTAACTGTATTGGTGCTAGGAAGCATCCTGCTTCCTGATCCTAGCTCCTTCCTAACGGCAAGAACTATTCGGATAGCGCCTATCATGATGACCGCGGACGCATTTCTGTTAGCTTTAGTGTCCTTATCGATTTCAGGTACGATTTCAAGGACGATACATTGTTATTGTTATTCATGTTTTGGCCTGCAGAGGGCAGAGCAGTGAGTTTGTTCTTACCTTGAGATGAGGAACATGAGTCTGTCTGTCCAGGGTAGGTTACTGAACTGATTCCACCAGCGATTCACCACCAATGTTACATAAAAACCTAAAAAAGTCCAGAAATCATTTAGATTCTTCATCCTGCTTGAAAAGTAGAAAGTATTATCTTTTTTATTAGCAAATATACTTATTTTCATTAGAAGAACCTCCTAAATAAAAGTGATTTTTTTTGTTTTTAGCATCTGTTATTTCCACAGCATCAGTGAGAATGAGTTTGAATCAGCCCCACAAACACACATCCTTCTTTTAGCTGTCTGTTTTTTTAATGATCCGGTTCCATTAGCACTCTGCTAATGAGGCAACCATCAGGCTGCCCGCTCCGATCTGCTACCTCCTCACTTACAAAACATCCTGATTAGAGATTTTGGCCACTCTGGGTCGAGGCAGCACATTATTGACGCATGCTTTCAGAACCAGACATTTCAGAGAAATCTAGACTTTAATATCTACCTCCTACCTTACTGCCATTCTTTTTCTGTGTTTCTTGATTGATCTCAACGGTTTTCTGAGCAAAAATGATTTCTAATCATATTGACATGAGGTGATTCACTCCAGATGTTGGTAACATCCCCATGTAATTTGCTCATATATGCACTGTATGACCGAGTATTAGGGCTTGAGATTTTTGTCATTTTTTTTTTATTTTGAGAATAAATTTGTAAAATTACGAGAATAATGTCGTAACATTACGAGAATAAAGTTGTAAAATTATGAGAATAAAGTCATCATACGTCAACCCGTTTCAGAAAGAAAGCTTTCTGCTCCTACCAGTATATGACAGCTGACCAGCTCCACCAATCAGCAACCTGAGTCCACTTTGACAAACTTCCCAATGTGATACTGGTGCTAAAAGATTTCCTTATTTGTCAAACCAGAGCCAAAGTAGAACTTTACATAATGCTCGAAATTCCTCATTTTAGTGAAGAAAGTGCTTCTTGTAAGAGTTGTCATAAAATACAACTTGTTTCTCATAACTTTAGGACTTTAATTTCTGGACTTTAATATTATGACTTTATTCTTGCAATTTTTTTCACTATTCTCGTTGTGAGTTTTTTCTCGTAATTTTTCAACTTTATTCTCGTAATTTTACGACTTTATTCTCGTAATGTTGCGACTTTGTTCTTGTAACTTCATGACTTTATTCTCGTAATTTTTCATGACTATTTTCGTTGTGACTTTTTCTCATAATTTTACGACATTTAATTCTTGTAATATTACGACTTTATTATTATAATGTTACAGCTTTATTTTTGTAATGTTATGACTATTCTCGTAGCAAATTTTTTCTCGTAATGTTATGACTCTCTGTTGAGTGACACAGGTAATAATAATTACACATGAAAGAAGAGTGATTTAAGAAAAACTAAACAATGAAAAGCTGAGATTATAGATCCAGTCTGAGAATATCAAGAAATGCTGCCCCCTGTTGTTGGAAGTTAATATCAAAGGTTTACCTGGTAAAATTGTTTATTATTACCACTGTGTTACATAGGAAATATCTCTTAAAACTAAGGAATACTCCAGACCTTCACAGCTTTATTCATGGAAAATATAAAGTTACTTTATCAAAACAGCCATCGTCAAGAGCTCTTTTCACTTTTTTTTTTAAATAAGGGGGCCAAGAGGAAATGTCCACTAGGATCTAGATTTTAAAGGTAAATTTTTTTTGTTTTTTGTTTTTTTATGAAGGAAATAAGCTATGCTATAGAGTCTCGTGTAGCTGTCGCTACATAAGACTCCGCTGCTGAAGGAAACGCATTCAAATCTGCAGGGCCACAATAGACAAAAAGGGTAAAGTGCCAACAGTAAGGATAAAAATTAAGATCCGATAGCTTAGAAGAAATCCACAGAAACTTTACGGTTTGAGGACAACATTTTAATTTTAAAAGGGCTCTTAAAAACACTGATAGTAGAGATATCAGACATAACAGAAGTCCAGTTAATTTAGCTTTTATTTGAATCAAATCTTGTAATGGAAATCCCTTTATTTTCCCACAATAGGGAAATTCACTCTCTGCTTTTAACCCATCCCCTTGGGGAGCAGTGGGCTGTTATTGTGCGGCGCCAGGTGAGCAGTGTAAGGGTCTTGCACAGAGCGCCAGAGTACAGGCTGTGGGGATCGAACCGGGTACTTGCAACCTTCTCAGAGCACAAGTGAACTGCTCTAACCACTAGTTCAACACCCGACAAGTATTAACCGAATATTAACCAGAACTTTATAAGTGAAATGTAATAAGGAAAAGAGGCGTACCCAGGACGAAGGTGACGGGGATCTGCTCAGCATATCTGTCGCAGTAAATGGAAAGTTTCTCAAATAATCTTTTCTGTTGATCTGAGAGGACCAGCCTGGGGGGCAGAGAAGAAACCGTCAGTAACAGCTGAAAATTAGCATGAACCGAGAAAAAAGGAGAAGCTTTTGCTGAAAGATGTTTAACGTCTTCACTTTTCATTTAGTGCACAGGTGTCAAACCGGTTCCAGAAAGGGCCGTGTGGCTGAAGGTCTTCTTTCCAACCAAGCAATAGCACACCAGACTCCATTCATCTCATCAAGTGAGTCCAATCTGAACATGATTACTTGATAAGATGACTGGAGTCTGGTGTGCTATTGCTTGGTTGGAAAGAAGACCTGCAGCCACACGGCCCTTTCTGGAACCGGTTTGACAACCCTGATTTAGTGGACGATAAGTCTTTGTATTTTGAACAAATTTAACAATCTTAATGATGTACTGATTAACTGTATTTTAGATGTTAAGAAGCATTTTTTAAAGTCCTTCTTACGGACTGTTTTAAGGATGCTAAATACTTGATGGAAACGCTACTTTAGCTTGTGTTTTTTTATTGTTTTTTTAGGTGTGGTGTAATTTAAAGGTGGCAGCTGATGAACTGATCAATGATATATACATTCAGTAAGACATTAGTGTTGCGCCGATGCCATTTTTTGGCCCTGACTACGTTACCTGTCAGGGCTGTATTTGCCAATATCGATACCATCTGTTTGACATTGATGTTTTTGTATATATGAAGAACTGCATACTACTTGGATGTAAAACAATTGCCATCATGGCTTTGTCAAGCTGCTGCCTACCTTTGTGAAGCAGGACAAATACTAATACAAAGTGAATCCAGTAGAACTTTTTATTGCCTACCTGGAATGGGTGACAATAGATGAATAAACTTTTGGCTCTCAAAATGGTATCGGTGCCCTATTTGTTGGTACTCGCTGATACCGATAACTCCATTTTAGTGCTGGATCGGGACACTGTCCGATACTGTATCGGTATCGGTGCAACAATACAAGACATGTTTTTTAGTTTTGGCAAATAGAGAAAGAAACAACGTTTAAATATAAATGAAACTAAAACCTACAAACTCCAGGACTGATATGACTTTAAGATTATTGTTTGCTTTCCTTTTATTTATTAAATAATGACAATCCACAATTTGATACTAAAACATAGGAACATGTACTTTTTTTCTAAAACATATTGTTAGGTGGAATGAAATGGATACGAATAAAGATCTGAAAAGTGTGGCAATCATCTCAGGAGAGCTAAAGAGTGAAGTGAAATAAAGGACAAGATCCTGAACAGCAATGATGGAGACATAACACACAAGACGTCCATTTGGAAACTTTTTTTTCCTACTTTCTCATAAATTTGCAAACATGAACTTTTATCGTGGATATTAGTTCTGCATGGAATCAAAAGTGATATTTTTCATATTTTCACCAAATATTTTGACACAGAATGGGCGGAGCTTATACAATAGTTCAGCTCTCCCCTAGGGGGCGATCTATATATGTCATAAGTTCACTTTCCTTCAAAATTTAGATTTTCTACTATACTTCCTTACATTTCATTTGCAGAGAAATGTTCTAAATATTTTTCCATAAACACGTAAACATCTGAACCTCAAAGTAAAACTAGAAGAGACTTTAGACCCCGAGTAATGCTCTCTAAACTGACCAAGCATCATGAATCTTATTTAAACAAGGATACAGCAACACAGCAAACACACACCATGTTATTTTTATGCCTTTATGACTGTTTATCCATTACAATAATTTCTGTCTCAAGTTGTTTTAGTTTTAAATGGGATTTGAGTGTGTGACCTGTATACGAGGCTGAGGATGGTGTAGAGCAGAGCAAACAGGATGAACTCCCGGTACAGCAGCTTGTAGATGCTTCCCTTCCAGCGCAGCAGCAGTCGATGGAAACTCAGGAAGGTGGCATTGGCTACTTTACTGGAATAAGTGACAGTCATCCTGAGACAGAAACCTGAATCCACAGGATTTCAATGCTCCAAATAGTTTCTCATGACTCTTGTGGATTTAACACTGTTTTAAAGAAATAAATCCAAATAACTGCTTTTATCTGCAGAACATCTCCAGTCTCTTCTTGAAAATGTTTTTCCATCCGTGTGCTTCTTTTCAGATTTGTCTTTTTTATTTATTTTTTTTGCTCCACCCCCATCCACCTCTCTCTCTCCACTTTATCTGCATCATGGAGCTGTCTAGTTGCCCAGTAATGCAAGGCAGCACACATGCGCTGTGGATTTTATTGATGAGCTGCTGAGCTAAATGTGGTCTTGTTTTCAGTGGTGTGTGTTGGCATAGACAGCTGTGGAGGTAAATGTGTAAAAACAGAAACAGGGCCACTGGCAGAAGGATTCTGTGGCAGAAATTACATGAAACCAGTTGGTGTGAAGCATTTGGCTTTATTCAGGTTGCTAAAGAAAATAAACCTCTAACAATTATTCAAACACATCCACTGAAGATTTTTTTTTTTATGTTAAAGAAGAGTATTTATCAGATTTGTCACTTTTTTCTGATTGGCATTTAGCAACATCTAGTGGTTGTTTGAGGAACAGCAGCTTTGGTGAAAGTCTTGTCTAATGACTTAAACATCAAAAAGGCAAAATAAAGCGTCTATAACAGTATACAGAATATTTGGACTGACTTTTCACCAATGGTCACTCCTCTGTTTAAGTTTAATGAAGGTAAATAAAACAAACCCACATAGCAGAATAGATGTGAAAGTTGCATAAACCAAATGACGCAGTAGAGTAAAGGCTTCACAGATCATGTTACCAGAGGGAGCAGAAAGGAAAAAAAAACACTCTTCTTCTGGAAATGGAAATTAGTTTGATTCCAAGGATGATTAAAGCAACTGAACTAAGAAGAATAAAAAGCTTCAGAATATAGTATCCTACTTTAAATGTTATTTTAAGCCTTTAATTTTCGACTTAAATACAATTAAAAACCTAAAATTCAGCTTCACAGAGATGTTGAATATTGCATCAAACCAATACTGCAATAAGATGTTTTTAAACTGTTAGGCATCTAAAAGGTATGTTTACTGCCATATAATTGGGCTCCCTTTGGAGTATTAGAGTCAGGCTTGAGATTTTTAAAATATTTCATTTTGAGAATCAAGTCGTAACATTACGAGAATGTTGTTACTTTTTTCTTGTAATTTATGACTATTCCCATTACAACTATTTTTTCGTTATGTTGCGTCTTTATCCTCATAATTTTACGACTTTATTCTCGTGATGTTACGACTTTATTATCGTAATGTTATGACATTATTCTTGTAATTTTATGACTTTATTATTAAGATGTTGCGACTTAATTTTCGTAATTTTACAACTTATTCTTGTAATGTTACGACTTTATTGCCATAATCTTATGACTTTATCCCCGTAATTTATGACTATTCTCATTGCGACTTTATTCTCGTGATGTTGCGTCTTTATTCAAATAATTTTACAACTTTATTCTTGTGATGTTGCGACTTAAATCTCGTGATTTGACGACTTTAGTCGTCAAATCACGTCGTAAACCTTTACAGTAATAAAGGTTACAACTTTATTACTGTAATGTTATGACTTTATTTACGTTATTTGTGACTATTCTCATTGCAACCACCTGCCACCTCCCATCCTCTTCTACAGAAGCACCATAGAGAGCGTTCTGACCAGCTGTCTCACTGTGGGATGTGGAGGCTGCAGCGCCTCAGACTGGAAGAAGGTGAGGAGAGTGGTAAATGGGTTTGGCTGTAATTTAAGGACAGATTCTGATATATCTGCAGTGTGGGGACTATAAATCTGATAGGATTTAAATTTTTTAATAGCTATTTTATAGAATTTGCTTAACTAAGTATTTTTGGTTGTTGAATATAAGAGATTTTGCAGATATATTTTTTCATACATACATTGTTTAGATTTACTTATATCTTTCTACCCCTTTTATAGAATTAGAAAATCTCTTTATTGCCCCACAATGGGCAACTTCTGGTGTTTACAGCAGCAAAAAGCTTATAGAAAAAATGGTCACACACACACGTGGACCTTAGAAAAGTGTACAAAAAAAATAACGTAATAGTGAAGAGTAAAACAAAACAAAAAAAACATAAAATACTATACTGTAAATAAAACTGAAAAATGTATAAGAATAACATAATAGTGAAGAGTTAAAATATAAACAATAAAATACTGTACTGTAAAGTGTTTTAACAATATAAAACTGCACCTGGAGAACAAAATAAACAATATACAGCTATGGACATACAGTAATGGATAATTCAAAATAGCAGCAACATCAGAGATGTGCAAAATGACAGCAGCAGGTTATTTAACTTGATTAGATTTTTTCATGCTCCTGGTGAGCATGAAAAAATAAAATCACCTGTATTCCACATGAGGGAAGTCTTTGATCACTTTACAATAATAAAAAAAAAGATTTGAAAAATTTTAAAAGAAGCAGTTTTGAAAAGCTTGGTATTCATTCTTTTCCTGCTTTGTGAGTCAATTATCACGGTTGCTTGGCAACGTAGCGTAAGGCAGTGAAAGCCGTGGAAGGCTGGACCTGTTTAAATTCACAGCAAAAACTCTTCCGGTCTCCTTATTTTCACAGACTTCGTAGACCGCGTCGTTTGAATTTTAACGCAGCACACTCCTGGTTAAACCCCCAAATTCTTGAATGGATTTTGATTGATAATCCTCTCAAAGCTGCTCCCTGCTGCCAGAGCACCTGCTCCTATCACACTTTTTCCTTCCACTTAACTTTCTACCAATAGACTATACAAGCTTCCACTACTGTCTAAGCCATGATCTTTGAACTTAGAATAATCAGAGACTTACAAATACTTACTGTGTGTGTAAAATTAGTATGCACGTGCAAGAACAAATAAATAGAACAGTCTGCAAGAATTTTTTAGATTTTTTTCCCCCCTAATAGTCACACTTGAAAGTGTCATCAGAGTTTGTTAGGAAATAATTAGTTTTAGTAAAGAAATTAAACATAAAAAAAACTAAACCAACCTAAAAAAAAAAACTTTCTGACAACATGAAGTAAGGAAAACATTCTACAAGGGCCAAATATATTTATTCTCACCTGTTGATCTTTTTAACTTTAATTGGCATAAAGTAACAGAGCACTATGAACTAATTAGTGGAGTTGTTTAAAAGGATAAAGAGGATAGGAGGAGAAAAATAAGAGTTTATGTAACTTGTAGAAATTTGTAGTTGATTAAATTAAGCAGCATTTTTTTAGGAGACCACACGCATATGTCCAAATGAAACAGTTTACAAAGAATATATTAGAAAGTTTAATCAGTGGCTGAAATAAGAAGGCTATTTTCTTATATTTAGTAACTGTGCTTTTATAATAAATAAAATATTTTTACACATTTTTTAAGTTTACGTTTTGATTAGAAAGATTAAGAGTGAGACATCTTACTTTTCCCTATCTTTACTCGAGCCGCTCCAGGAAATGACGTAGAGTGACGCATCTTGAAGTCTTGTCTTAGCACTGCTCTACGGTCAGTTTGAGTCACTTCCTGAAGGCTGCTTTAACGCTAAATCTTCCCTTCCAGCTGATCTCAGGTCTGCTAGCCGCTCCGCCCCATCAGGTCCCTGGATCCCGCGGTAAAATCAAGCATTGATGAAACGCTAAAAGCAGCTGCGGAAGCGCCAATAACAGGTAGGAAACCTAAACGTGTTTAAATAAAAAAAAAAAAATAAAGTCATTTTTCACCAAATAACTAGTTATTATTCAGTTTTTCCAGCCCGCCGCTATGTAGTTCCGTTAAACGCACCGTTAGGACGCCATATTTGTTTTAAACTCGACGCTTCGCATCATTTTAAGAAGCAGAGATTATATTCTGGTTTGATTCGCGGACTACCGAGAATACAGTCATGGCTGGTTATGGTGTTTAAAATAAGGACTAAATAGGATTCATGCAACGAATTTTTCTAGCTTTAAGGTTCTTTTAAACTTGTTGTTAAAAATGCAAACGAATTTGGCGTAAGCGTAAGCCTAATAAATTGATACTAAAACATTTTAATATTTTCAGGCCCCTGAAAATAAATCTGTCATGAAGTTACTCGTTATTTCCTGAAGATGGCTATAATTTAAACCACAGTTATGCTAACGGTATAATTAACGATGAGCAGAATTTAGTCGAAAATCCAATTCAGCGGATATTTAAGGTAGCTATTCTAATGTAAAGGTAACCTGTCCTCAGATTTGCCTGCATGTGAACAAACAGGGTGGTGTTGTTCTAAAAACTTCATAAAAAATGATAAAACCTGTAAAAAGGGGAAAGTTTAAGGTAAAAGGGTAAAAGTTTCAGGTAATTGCTCTTCTGGTTTGGTTTTTATAAAAAAAATCCTGGAATTTGTTGGTTTTTCTGCAGCTGCTGTTTCCATCGATGGCCAGCAGATGGCAGCATTTAGACACTAGTTCACAAACACACACCCCTTTTTCCTGTTGGGATTAAACTGTTTAATATGTAAATGAGCAGTTTAGTTTTAATCACATCCCCATCTGTCATTAATATAAATGAAATCTACACCTTAGATATTTGGATTTTTTATTTATTTATTTTTTTAATAAAAAAACAGGTTTAAACTCAATTGTAATATAAGGACGGATTCTAATATATCTGCTGTGTGGGGACTATAAATGTGGTAGGATTTTTATTTTTTAATTGCTATTTTTGCAAAATTTGCTTAACAAAGTATTTTTTGTTGTTGTAATATAACATTTTGCATATATATATTTTTATAAATGCATTGTTTACACTTGTGTCTTTCTAACCCTATAAAACAGAATAGAAAATCCCTTTATTGTCCCACAATAGGGAAATTCTGGCGTTACAGCAGCAAAAAGATTATAGAAAAAATGGTCGCATACACGTGGATCTGCAATCAGCAGTGCAATGATTGGCTGGCAGGGCTGATTACACTTGATCCTTTCTGATCGTCAACCAGTTTCACAAAAAGAAATTAAATAAACTGGTATGCAGTTTATATACAGTAAGGGTGTTTATGATTTAATCTTTGTTCTAACTGTAAAATAAATGACTGAAATAGCTTTGATTAAAAAAACATTTAAAAACAGACATTGTGTCAAATAACAATAAATATCAATGTTTGTTTTATCTCCACTGATAAGAAGTTTACACTGTTCCTTCCTTGTCTCTGTGTCAATTTGGCCCCTAGGCTATTTTTTTATTGCCTAAATAAAGAATTCTCTATGGTTACGTATAAATATGTGAAAAATGTATATTTTCATCATGAAATGTGTTATTAGTTACTATATATTTGGAGAAATCATGATACTTGCAAATAGACAACAGATGATTTGACAGCTTATTTGTTCAGTGCAGCAGATTATAAAGAGATGATGATGATGATGAGGAGTCCTTTCTAATGATCAATATTAGTCAGAGGATAAACAGACGTTTCCTAGCTGCACCTGGACTCTAATATTAGTTGTTTTCTGGGACACTTTGTTGATTTGTTTCATTTTTTAAGATCCCAGCAACTCTGTTTATCTGATTTCATCTTCCTTGTTAAAGAGACAATAAATTTAGGACTGAAACTATTAAATGAATCCTGATTAATCAATTAGTGAAACAATCATCAAAGAATTTAGTAATCGATTAATCTTTAACTGGAGTATAGAGACTAAAACCTGCCTTTAGCTGACAGAACGACCCACGTAAAGCAGTAATAATGAAAAAATTGCATTTAACATAAAAGGGTGGAGTTTTATTTTCACCCGGTTTAATTCTGTAAAATTATCCTTTGAGGAATCTTTTATGTGATTATTAATCTGAAAAATAATCTACAGATTTCGATAGTCGCAGCCCTGCATTAATTATTTAATCACGATGCTAAATATGTTAAACGATGGAATGATTGAGTTGATCAGGTTTTAAGCTGCATTCAAAGCTCTGCTGTCGTCTCTCTTCTGCTCGCGCTCAGTGAGGCCATGCCGTCCAACGTGGAGATCAAAGCCAGAGTCAGCGACCCAGTGGAGTTTGCTAAGAGGGCAGCCCAGCTCAGCCAATCAGAGGGCACGATAATCAGTCAGCACGACACGTTCTTCAACTGCAGCCAAGGACGGCTGAAGCTGCGGGACTTCATGGTACGAACAGAACCTCTGTGACCCAGAAAGAACCGGCTCTAGTGGAGCTTTAAAGACACCCAGGTTCTGAAGTTTTACTTCAATTAGACTTCACAGGTTCCCCCTTTTCATGTTGGACTGGTTGGTTACTGGGAGCTTTTTTCCCACCAGTTAAGACTCTAGACCTGTTTTAGGTGGTTCCTGGTTTTTTGTTTTTCGTTGGTTTGGTTTCAGCTTCTGTTCATGTTTTTAGATGTGATTTATGTAAACATTCTTTCTCATTCACTTTATTACCTTTTTTTTATATATTTATGTGTAAAATACCAAATATGATGCATTTTTTGTTTAGTTTTTCGCACTTTAATTTGGTTTTTCAGCTGGTTTAGTTTTGCTCCACCAGTCTGACCATCCCACTACAGGTTTCCTTTTAAAAGACCAGATAGTTGAACATTTATTTTGTAATTTTCCAACTCTATCCCCGCTAATCTCTGTGAGGCTTATAAATAGAATAAAAGCCAGGGGGTCGATAATTAAACCAAAGATCCAAAGAAAGAAAAAACACTCAGTTTTTGTTTGTTTCAGAACGGATCGGGTCAGCTGATCTTCTACGAGCGTCCAGACACTGACGGCCCCAAACTGTCTCGCTACTCCATCAGTCCAACCAGCGACCCTCCCAGCCTGAAGGTGAGGAAGCTCCGCCTGCTTCAGAATAAGATGAAGGCGATGATGATGGTAACGATGGTGTGTGCGTGTGCAGACCGTGCTTTCAGATGCTCTAGGGGTCAAAGGTGAGGTACAGAAAGAGCGGCGGCTGTTCCTGATTGGTCAGACAAGAGTCCACCTGGACGCAGTGGAAGGACTGGGACACTTCATGGAGCTGGAGGTCAGCGCACACTCACAGCCTGTTATCTAAAGCCCTGATGACCGTTACCGATCGTCTGTCATAAAACATTAAAACACGCAAATAACCAGGGAGTGGGTCACGGAGCGTGACCGAACCCCCGCGGTCACTCAGTTAAACAACAGAACCCTTTAGTTCCAGTAAGAAAAGCATTTTGTCATCAAAGCCCTACCATGCTAACGTTAGCCGTAGCATTGAGAGGAGATGCTGAGCTCCGCTTCCTTCTCAGCACGCCGTCAGCTTTCAGAGCTCCGACTAACAGGTGCGGCTCAGACAGGCGTGCAGATCGGGCTGAACCCAGCGGATGTTAACCTGCTGACGGAGGAATCTGTTTGTGTTTGATCAGGTGGTGATGCGGCCGGAGCAGAGCGTCGATGAAGGACAGCAGGTAAACCTTCATGCAGGGTCCTGAGTTTAGAAAAAACAGGACATGCAGACATGTGGCTCTTTTTTCTCATTTTAATGCAGTTAAAACATTTTATTTTTACTCCTTTAAGTAGTTCCATGTTTTGAATCAGAAGAAAATGTCATTTTAGTTCCAGTTTCAGGAGAGATAAACATCCTTTGCATTTACATTTATTTTGGACCTAATAAAAATCAAACTAATTTCCGTTCTTCATTAAACCTGAGCCTGATAATATTTGTGTTTTTCACATTAAATTTATTTCTCACAAAATTCACACCAGATATTGTTGACAGCTGAAGTCAAATAAAGACGCATAGAACAGAATAAGAGAAATGACTGAGGGAGCAATGAGTGGATGAAGAAAAAGGCTCAGACAGAGAATCAGGGTCAAGAGGAAAGGAAAATAATCATTAACAGATTATTTTAATGTAAAACACTTGAAAGATAAACCCTGTTTGATTGTAGAAAACATTTTTTCTGACTCTTAAGTCAGAAATTTACTGTAGATAAACTCTCTTAAATTTATTAGAAAGAAAACTGGGAATTTGCTGAGATTTTAAATCCGATAAACTGACATAAATCTGCAGGAAGTCGTCTAGGATTCAAACTTTACATTTAGGAGATGCAGCTCTACATATTTCCCAAAGTCTATGTGGCATAAATGGAAGCTTTTTACAGACTTTGCCATGAAAGCTGACTGAGCAGAGGTGAATGGTACCTGGAGGTTTTTCTCTAGTAGAAGATGAGATGGTTGAATCTTCAGTCTGTCTCAGATCCTCCCTCAGGCGTCGCAGCAGCAAAGCAGCTTCTGGAAGACGCTGTTCTCATTCAGCAAAACGTCCCGGATGTAAGCTAAATATCCAGAGCCGCATCTCGGAAATGTATTAAATCTTATAGGACTTCTGGAATTTTCTGAAGGGAATTTCAAATTTAAAATCCCAGAAAGCTTCTCATTTTTTTGTATCGATGACGATAATTTTTTTTCTAGAAGATTGGATTATTAAAAATTTGAAAAATGTTTCCTTTAACCAAATCCCTGTTTAGTTTTCATTAGAAAACTTCCAACATGTTCTCTTGAAAATATGTGTTTCTTGGTTTTTCTGTCATCTGATGTTAGTTAAAACCTGAAGCCAGTCAGTGTTTATAAATCAGTCGTGTTTCATATCAGCTGCTTTAGCATCAACCGCCCGACAGATGATTTCTCCTTATCAGGATATTTGAATCTAAAGATTGTGAACTTTGTTTTAGTTTCTCTGTTAGAAACATCATATGTTGTTATTGTGGGTCGATGTCTGGCTCCTGGTTTCTCTCTTTCAAAAATAAACGGCTGAATCGGCTTGTTTTCCTCTTCTTCTTTAATCCCGCCTCTGCTTCCTGTCCCTCAGGTGGCCGAGGACCTGATGGAGCAGCTGAGGGTCTCAGAGGAGGATCTGGTGACTGGAGCTTACATGGACCTAATACTGAAGGGACACAATGAGGCCTGAGGCATTACAGTTACTTTGTAATCAGATTACAGTGACCACAGCAGATAAGCGTTTCTAGGAAATGTTAGTTTTCTGTTTTTGGGATGTAGATACTTAGAGCTGCTTTCTGTTTCTGCTGCATTCCTCAAAGGTTTTCCTTTCTGCTCTCATTAAAATAATAACCTGAAATTTAAGCCATCATGTTGTAGAATAGATCCAGCTTCACATTTATTCCATTCCTCCTGCATAAAAATCAGAGATTAGATCCTCTGAGATTATTGTTTTATACCAAAACATTATAACCGGGAAAGTTTAACTGGAACATAATGAATAAAGGAGATTTAATGTTTCAATGAGTGAAAGTCCTTTTTTTTTTTTTTAAAGGAATTAAAATGTTATCTGGATAAATATCCATATTTTAAAAGTTATTTGAAAGCAAAGAGGTGGAAGAAATCTGTAAATACTGTTCAGGTTTGGAGATTTCTTCAGATTGTTTGTTAATCCCAGAATCAATTGACTTGCTAAAAACAGGTGAAGTAGGGGGCGCTTTGATCCCACAGTGATGCTGGAAAACCTTTATTAAAAACAGAAATGCTGAACTTTGAAGCTTTTTAAAACTTTTAAAACTCATAGCTTTTTAAAGCTAAGACCATCGAACTTTTCTGATGTCAAAAAACGGATGTTATGTGACGATTTTCTCATCATGGAATATTTCTATGAATATTCTGGACTACTTTTAATCTGTGGACCGTTATGGACAAATGGAATTAAAAAAAAGATTGGATTTATAAAACGGCTTCTGGACGCCTTTTAAGGTATGTTGTTGTGGTGCTTTGTCATGTTTACATGTTCGACATGCTGCTATATCTGTGTTAATTGTGCCTTGGTGCTCGCTGTGTCCATAAAATGAACTTAGTGGTTAATTTGTGGAGAATGTAACGATTTCTAACATGTCTATATTGTTAAAAATAACGTACTTTTCATGAGTTAGTTGTAAACGCTATAAAAACGGTCGCCAGTGACCGGGTGGGCTTGGAGAGGTTCATTTTTCATGAAAAATCTTCATCACTGGGAAACGTAATATTTACTGACTGGTTGAGTTTGACAGAAATGTATCATTACTTTATTTTTGATATTAGTGGTTCAGTTCCCTGAAAGAGGCCCAGAAAACCCTTTCTGGGTTTTTACTTTCACACCTGTGGCTGCAGGAGTAAAAGTCCAGATTATGGCGAGAACTGAGAAGATGTTTGATCTTAAAAGGGGTGGAAAAACTGGGCGGGTTTGACAGAGAGGAGAGCGTGATGACAAAGCAAATATAACTCGACCTGGCAAATAGGAACATAAACACGGAGGTAAATTTTGCTTTCCGGACAAAAATCACTGCATTTTCTATAGACTCACACAAAAGGAATAAACTGATGTTAGACGAACCAACCAAACATCAGCCTGAAGTTAACTGGAGCCTTACAGGAACACCAGCATAGAGCTTTAAGCTGCTGCTGATGTTCCCATTAACCGCCGTCTGTCTACAATGCATTTGTTTTTCTTTTGGATGGATCATATTTAAAGTACATCCACACCTTGTGCTACTAGATAGAGCTGAGGTGTCAAACAGCAGCACCGCATGGAGAGAGAGGAGCGCTGATCACTGAAGACGAAAATAGTTTAACACTTCTATGAGATCGCTGCACGACAGCCAATCAGGGACTGGGTGTAGGCGAATCTTTTTTCACTTCAAATGGAATAAAGAAAAATGTTCTTAATAGTCGAAATCAGGAATGCTGTGAAGAGGTCTTTGGTTGACTTTAAAGAAAGACGTTTTAATTCAGTCCTAGAGGGACTGTTCATCATCCTCCATTACCTCCAGCACAGACCTCGGTCTGTCGGTGCTTTCTGTGGGGGTAGATTTACAAGGAAGCACAGAATCCAACTTTCAGGGGCGTTTCCAAAAATGTATGGTCTCCCTGAAGTGATTCAAAAGTTCATACAGAAACATTTAACAGCAGTCCATGATGTTAAGTTTCATCTGTGCTTTTATTGTGAAATGCCAACAGCGAGACCTTGACAGGAAATGCCAGTGGGTAACGGCGGTTCGAAAGTGAAATGTCTGAGAGGCTGGTCATTTCCAAAATATTAAACAATCATTCCAGCCACTAAATAAGGTAAACATGTCAACCGTTATATTCAGTACCAGCATAGGAATGATGTGATGTTATACAATAGTTGTATATAGGTTATCGGCCATAATTACATAATTGGGGTATGTTGGCCAGTGCGCTTGTGCTCTGAGAAGGTTGCAAGTACCTGGTTTGATCCCCACAGCCTCCACTCTGGGTTCCTGAGCAAGACCTTTGACCCCACACTGCTCCCCGGATGCCACACAATAACAGCTCACTGCTCCATAAGGGGAGGGGTTAAATGCAGAGGGAATTTCCCCATTGTGGGAAAATAAAGGGATTTAAAGTTTTTTACAATTAAAAATGATTCTACCTTAAAAACCACATCAGCTCAAACAACAGTTTTCCTGCAGAGCTCAAGTAGCACTGAAAAAGTTGGCTAAATAGTTTAGATTCAATTTGGAGCAAAACTTGCAAACTTTAATTCTTTTAATCAATTAATTTATTTATTTTCATTTTCATAAATCACAATTTTTAAATGCACCATCCTGCCCTAAAGAAGCAATAACCATTTAGTCTTTGCCAAGTTTTTTCACGTTTGTGTGGTTTCAGCTTCCCGCAGCTGAAGCTCATCCTCCTCAGTGATGCGGTCCAGGGTGTAAACGCGGTGCATCTAAAATGAGAGCGGTGAACTTCCAGCGGTGTTCACAGAAATCACCGCGGTTTGAATGCGGCTTTGTTTTTTATTCATTCTGTTTGTCTAATGAATCATCCATCAACATTTTTCTTTCGACAACTAAAAGTTCTTGTCATATTTTAGTGAAAGAGCCATGTTTATTTAGTCCCTGTCTTATTATAGTCGTGAAAAGTATAGTAGTAAGTAGTATAGTCGAAAAAAGCTTTGTAAACCAAATAGATTTATCCTCCTCATCATCATTGATGTAAACAACAGTGCTTTGTGCAGATTTCATGTGACGGATTAAAATAAAGTACTAACCTCCTTCACTGAGTTGGCAAACAGAATCTGTCTAACTTAATCTTATTCTGATTCTGTCCTCAGAGGTTAGAGGTCATGATGTGGGGATCTCAGAGTTGAACAGAAGTCAGGTTGAACTAAATCAGGACCAACCGTGGAAGAAAATGAGTTGGAGGCTGAAAGATGTAAGGGCCCTGTCACACCTTGCTGATTTAGCCAGCCTATGCCTGACGTCCCAGAATCTCCTAACACGCTGGCATACGCTGAACTTTATATGTATTTTTTCAATTTTGAGTGTATAAATAGAGTATTCATTACGAGTCCAGAACTTATGTTCAACGACAGCCTAACTTATGCATAACGCACGGCAGCGTAATGCCCATGAAATGATGCACAAGCACAGAGGTGTTAAGTAACAACAAATACTTCGTTACTGTACTTAAATACACTTTTTAGGTATCTATACTTCACTCCATTACTTATTTTTCTTCCTACTTCTATACTTTCTGTTCTTTACATTTTTAAAGCAAACGTTACTTGTTACTCTTGGCTTAGGTTTAATGTTTATATTTATTTCACGTCATGTGCGCCATCCAGTGCAGATCATTGGCTCCATCCACATCTAGTGAAAACTAGTGTAATTGGATGAGTCATATAACGCAAACACTCATTGGTTAGCTAAAGGAAATCATCAGAAGCAAGCAGGTGTTCTTCAAACTGCAAACCTGAATTGTCTATGCCATGCTAAAATGTCGGATTCAGAGAAAGATGTTGAAATGTAAGAAAGGTCGGACACAGGTGAGCGGTATCGGGAGACTGAGACCAACAAGACCTCGGGAGACTGAGACCAACAACGCCCTGTACCTCTTCCTCTGGACGAGGTACAGGGCACTCAGGTGTAGAAGGGCTCGTTTTGGCAGGAGCCTGATCCCTTCAGCCATCACCTTTTTAAACAACAGGCCCCGTTGAGTGTATCATGTGTCGTATCACGTCTTGTACTTGTGCTGGTGTTGGTGTTTACTGTGGTGTCTTTTTTTATGTCTTTGTGTAAACGAGCTCTGTGTATGTGGAAAAGAATCTCCCCTTGGGGACAAATAAAGTCCAAGTCTAACTGATGGTTTCCTCCCCTGAACCCATTTGCACAGGACTTATGAGTAACTTACTTTTAATGTATGTCAATGATCAGATAACCTACCTGTAACTTATGGCCTTATGGCATACGCTTTAATACGTCGGGAAATTTTGAGCATGCACAAAACGTACTCTCCGTATGTCAGTGTGTGCCAGTGTGTTTCATAGTGCTTCAGCGTACTTCAGCGTGCTCATAACTTATTCAACATATGCCAGCTTTTCCATACGTCACGCTGGCTAGATCATCAAGGTGTGACAGGGGCATTAGGTGGCATAATTTTAGCTTCACAAACTTCAAATTCTGTAATAAACTTCCTTTCATACACTATATGCTATTAAATGAATACTTAACATATAGTTGACGAATTAAACAGTGTAAAGGCTGTTAGTTGCAGTCGTAAGGCCCATTCAGACAGGACATGGTGTTCACTACACTTGCCGCTTTCTGTTGACTGCTTGCCGTGGTCCAGGTTCAGCATATTTTAACTTTGACCACGGCGTGCACAGGACTTCTCTTGTGTTTGCTTCATCCGAAATGCTACTGAAAGTGATGGATGTAAAATGTTTGCTGAAGAATGGATGAAAATTTCAGTCTGTAGATGTTTGAGGTGGTTCTACAAACTCTGACTGTGCGGGGCTCACCTTTCAGGACTTTATTGGTAGTTGGTCAAAAGCCACTGTGTGGATCAGCAGGTTGTAATCCCTCCTGAGCAGCGATCCGATCCCCACGCATCAGGCGGTTGTGTTTTTTTGGCCCGGCCGACGGCAGATAAATCTTTATTCTGACACATTAGAAAATCTGCTACAGCCTGAAGCAGCAGGAGCTTTGCAGCGTCCTTATGTAACCACATGACGAACCCGCCGTCTCATTCAGAACATTTAAACTCCATCTGTTCTCAATGTTTATTCAGGAAGAAACAGCTTTTAGGTCTGTTGTCTTCTTCCATCAACAAACGAGACCAGCAGCAGAGGACGGAAGCTGAAGATTACAGGTTTAACCGCCGCCGATGAGTCACCAATCACGTCTGATCCCAATGCACCCGTGAGATTGTTTCCTATATGTTCTATTTAACCGCCACTTCAGACTGACAAGCATCAATTCATTCACAAATGACATTTATGTGAAACGCCAAGGAAGTTATTTTTCCTGAAGTCCCGAGTCCCTTCAGCTGCACATAGCAGGAATTGCTTGGAACAGATCTCCCCAAAGTCGGCCCTTGAGGGCCGCCGTCCTGCAGGGTTTAAAGGTCTATCTGCTTCAGCGCAGCTGATTCTAATGATTGAACTTCAGCAAAGCCCTGCACTGCAATATTGATCTAGAAATAAGTAAAATGTCTTAGATTAAGTGTATTTACACTTAATTTAAGTAAGTAAATAAGATGTTTTGCCAATGGAATGAGTATTTTTACCCTTAAAATAAGATAAATAGATAATATGCACTTCAAATAAGAAAATTCTATTGTTTTTTCTTTTAAATGTAAGCCTTCTTATTTTTGGCAAAGGGTCTAACTTGCCTCCTCAATTCAAGAAAAAATACCCCCATTTTTTAAGAAAATGTTGTTTTTTTTGCAGTGTGTTAATCAGCTATCAATGGAAAAGCACCTAAAACCTTTAGGACAGTGGCCCTCGAGGGTCAATTTTGGGCTGCCCTGATTTAGAACATTGAGTTCTAAAGTTAGAGTCGTTACCCCACTTGATCAGCAAGTGTGGAGTCTTTAGATTCACTTCAAAAGTGAAATTAAACAATAAACATTCATATCAAAATGCTTAAAGACATAAAACATTTCTTAAAATTGTCAAAACTAACCAAGTTTGACATAAGATTACATTCTTGGTTAATTGGTTACGTAGATATGTTTTTATACTTAAAGCTACAGTGTGTAATAATTACAGGGATACAGTCAGAAATGTAATATATTATACATAACTATGTTATTTATCATCATCTACGAGCTCAGCCTCTTAACCTTAATATTTGCGTTGCCTTAGAATTCGTTATTTATAATTACATAAGAGCGGGTCTCGCAGCCATGGAGGCAGACATCTTTGCGCTACGGCAGCGCAGAGCCAACAAACTAGCGATTGCGAGATTGCCCATTACGCTCGAAAGTAACTACGGCAAGTTGAGAGAGATGAACTGAGATGGTACTGAACAATAGATGGCAGTATTAAAATTGTCTATGTAAACAAACCTCATCACTTGAGAAGGTAGGTGATGCGGACGTCGTGGAAGACATTTTGTCCCGTAATGCTCGCCGTACTGTTGGGGGGGAGAAGCGGTGGGGGGGAGATGTTCATGTTGCTGCAGTCTGCAGTCTGGACATTAGATGTCGCTAAAAATTACACACTGTAGCTTTAAGCAATAGTTCAGGTAATGAGTCAACTGTGGTACCATTTTTTTTTCGTGTCACTAGTTTAAAAGTTTGAGAACCCTCATGTCAGAATAATCTCTATCAACATTGGCCTTAAAGTCGTAGGGAAACGGCCGTTCCAGTCATTGCATTCCCGAATTCTCCCGAGTGGTGCACAACTTTACACAAGTCAATAGAGTGATTGTGATTGGTCGTTTATCAAGAGGGCGGGACTTTTGTGGCGGAAGATTCGCAAGCTAGTTTGATTGTGGCCGGTTTCTTGGAAGCATGTTGCTAACCAGTTAGCAACTTAGTGCTAGTAGGTTCCCAATGGGAAATTCCATTGGGACCAAGTAGCACTAAATTGGTGACTTAGAAACGACACTGTCAAGGAACGCTATGGACAGAGGAAACATGCAAGAGGAGGAGAGTTTAGTGTCGGAGGTCGTGGATGAGTCTCCTCCGTCATCCATGTTTTATTTAGAGGAGGAAAGCGGGATGAAGATGTTGTGGAAGAGGACGCCAGGGCGGCAGAAGCTTGGTTTGGTGTAGAAGACTTACAGCCGTACATGTTTGAGCCCTTGCCTCGCAACGCTGCCAGTTCTGTTAGCTCTACGCCTGCTGAAGACACAGACGTCCATCCCTGTGAACACTGGGACGGAACTCAATGGGAAAGAAAATGATTCTTATTTCAATAGTTGCATATATTAGCTGCGACATATGAATCAAGATCCCATGACCAAAAAAATTTGATTGACAAATGATCGTTGATATATGATTGGCCGAATTTAGGTGTTCAGGCTGACATATAACTAACTGGCCTGCATAAGATAACGGAAAAAAAAAAACAACTGATTTCAAGACAGGATTTTTTTTTTTACACAGAAATTTTCTAACTTTTGGGAAAATATCGATACAATTCCCTACGACTTTAAATGCCAGACTCTCTGATGCTGGAACGCCAGGATGCCCTGCCACTTGGATGCTGCTGTTAGCGTGTCGTTACCTTGGGTTGATTCGATGCTGCCTTTTCTTGTGTCCTGTAGGTAGTCAGCTTCAATAACATGTGCATAGCAACGCGTGTCTTCTCTGAGGAAGGAGGGGAAGGGGCGAAGACTCAACGTGGAGCCAGAGTCATCTGGTCAATGAGTAAAGGCTTGAAAAATGCTAATTTCAGAACTCATGGCTTTCTGAGGATAGATGGAAAATAAAAACCAAACATTTAGGTGAGGCCGTCCTACGTGCTCCACTCCAGTTAGCCATCTTTTTCTGCGCATGCGCACATTCAGGCAAATGAAAAGGACAATCTTTTGTTTCCACATGGATCATCTCAATAAGTGCTCCTTCTAATTGTCAGCTAATTATGGTGAGCTACGGTATGAGACAGTCATTGAAGCTCACCTTTCTCGCCGAGGTTCTTTGAAAATGGGCAAGGGTTATAAGAGAAAAAGTGTCTAGGAAGTGTAACAGAAGATAAGAAAGGCCTCAGATGAGGCAGATATATCCCAGAATGCCTTGCATGGAGTATTCCATATCCATAAGTGAAATGACTTTGCTTTGAGCTACAACTGGAGCACGACCTTAACAATTATGTTAAGAAGAGGATTTTCTACTCAGTAGCACTTTTCTATCAGATTTCCTACAATAAGGAATTTATTAAAATGGGACTTGGTTACATTACACTGCAGGCTTTCACGTCTATGCTTTTACTAAATGCAATGTTCTGATCTGTTTACATAACTCCAATTATTGTGTTTATTCACCAATAGATGGCCACAGTGAGCACATGAAGCCTAAATGAGGCCTTTAGAAAGGAAAACATGAGCTTCAAGACTTTCAAAGCCTCATCTTTCCATCAATAGACATATCAGTGTTTTATTTGCTGTGAAAACTAATAATATGAGGCTATGACTGCTCTGCATTTAATCATGGATTCTGATCCTTCTATATACCATTGATATTTTTTTTTATTAAATGTATTGATATCATACTCATCAACAGCATATGTCCCTTAAATGTTTTAAAGTGTGGGAACCCTGAGAAGGACGAAAATATTAAGACTCTTGTCAGTTTGTCCATTTGTTTTTCCAGATATGGGGTAAACATGGAGGATGTGGAGAATCTTTTCAGGAGTGGAACATCAATGAACACAAACAAACATTTAAAAAATGAAAAATCCGCATGATTTGAAAGAATATTTTCCTCACTAATAGAAAAAAAAACCCCAGCACATTATTGAAGGTTGTTGTGTCAGAGATCATAGTGGACATACTGAACATGGTGGTGGTAGTAGTATGGTCTGGGCCTGCTGATGCTTCAGGACCTCCGTATGATGGAGCCATGAATTGTGTCCAGAAGGAAATGTGACCAAAACCTCAGCCGCTCTGAGGCGGGTAGCAGGGTAACATTCACCCAGGAACTACAGCAGGGAATCCATTTTAAAATAAAATGTTTACTTTGATCTGTGAAGAATAATTTAGACCCTGAGCAGCAGTCTGGTACAAAGCGTATTGCTTTCATCAAAGAAAAAATATATCTGACAGCCTATCTCATAATTAGGAGATCGGTATCTTATAATTATAAAATAAGATCTCATAATTATAAGATAATATGTTATATTTAGGAGATCAGGAAGGACTTTCATTGCCGAGCTACGCTACATGAAACGTGAACAATGAGTGGGTTCTTGGATTTAATATGCTTTTATTTCCTTTTAGGTTTGCAACACTTGGAAATACTGAGTTTCAATGTGAATGGATTTAGTTTTAGTTTGACGGCATTGCGCAGTAAGTCCTTAGAATTTTTCAGGCAAAAAGCCCACTCTACTCTGACTTGCTGGAAATCGCTCTGTTCTTGCAGGAGCAATTAAACCAGCACAGGATGCTTTATGGTTATAAATTAACCTGGCTCGGTGGTGTCCCAAATAACTGTTCTCCGGTACCTTCTCAGAAATCCTAGATCCTCAACGAGGCTTCAGAATCTTTTAAAAGGTCCCAACTTCATGCAGCATGTCGATTCATATGAAAAACTAAAACCATACCGAATCTGCATTAATGGAGCTGCTGATGGATTTTAGCAATGGTCATAACGCTGCATGCTTACTCCACAAGTAGTAATCCCCGGGTTATAACTGCGTACTTTGTTGATCAACTGAAAAATAGGAGCGGAGCTCGAATGCGTATCAGGTCACATCTGGGTACAGAGAATGGTTCAGTGGAACAGATGCAGATATTTTTAAGAAGTAATAATGAAGACCAGTTTTCTGAGAGATTCTTCATTACTGGCTCAAGTATTCATACGCAGATATATAGATAGGATCTTTTTTTTTTTAGATATTTTCTCAGAATAACGAGATTTTATCTCGTAACTATGAGATAAGCTGTCTGTTTTTTTTTCTTTGGTTTATGCAATGCTCTTCTGTAGTCTGGTCCTTTTTCTCTTCAGCTCTAAAGACGCTGCTGACATCTTTGGTAAATACAGAAAGTCCAACACTTGTGGCTCATTTCCTGAATACATCTGTTCTGCACAGTCCTCTAAAGGCTGCATTTCACATGCACAGCTTTTTTCCTTCCACCTAACTTTTCTCTAATATTCTTGAACCCATTCCTCTCTGTATAGCAATCTTCTCTGTGATAACGTTAGTCATAAACTGCTTTAAGAAAGTATTTCTCTTTTAAAACGTTCTGAGGAATATTCACATTGGTGAGATGTTGGGTTTCTATTCGGGTAAAGTCATAATCTTTTAAGCTGTAAACTGGATGAAATATTTGCCGTTTGTGTAATAAACGAATAACTGAACTAATGAACTTATTGATGATGTTTTAGGTAATTAGGTTTAATTTTGTGTGTTTCTGATGCTGAAAAGCAGCAGATTTGCTCCTTCAGTCTGAACACCAGCAGCTGCAGGCAGCGACATGAATGGAGGCGTACAGTACGGCGTGTCATCACTGCAGCGCAAATAGGGCTGGGGTTGGGGCTAACATCTGGAAGACACCCTGGAGTCACGTGACTCTGGCCGCGCGCGCTCCGATTGGTGGAAGAAAGTCTTTTGAATCCGAAAGCCATTCGTTTGGTCGGATGAATAAACTCCTCGAACGCCTCTTTGAATCGGGGGGCTCTCGCCGGATGCCGCCGGTGGTGCTGATGCTGGCTGAAACCTGAATCCCGGTCGCACCGTTGCCATGGCGACGGGGCCGCTCCTCCACTCCCACGCCACTTACCCCTCAGCTCACAGCAAAAAAAAAATAAAAAAAACAAGAGCGAGGCAGGAAAAGAGGGAGAGAAAGAGAGAGGTGTGTTTTCTAACCCACGCATTGGAGTGGGAGACGGCGTGCGCGCGCTCACACACAGCCACAGAGAGTGTGTGTCATGCTGGCAGTGTGTGGGCTGAACCTAGCAGCCTCTCCCACTTCTTCTCCTCTCTCCCTGTGCGTCTCCAGATACTCCTCCTTCTCCTCTTCCTCTTCTTTTCTCCATCCTCCATCACCTCTTCCTCTGCTCCTCTCGGTTCTTCTGTCCATCTCGTCTTTTTTTTCATTTTATCATCATGGAGAGCTGGTCGCTGATCTTCTGGGTGAGTCTCTGCAGCTCTGCGTTTCTGGGCTGCATGTTGGCCGTGGTTTTCCCACGGCAGTGTGTGTGTGTGGGAGTGGGAGTGTGTGTGCCGCTCACCTGCTGTCGCTCTAACTTTAAAACTACCCTCTCTTAATATTTTTGGTTTATGCCTATTATCCTTCTTCTCTGAGAATTTTAATCATCTTCTTTCTTCATATCATTTTTTTTGTCCTAGTTGTCTCCTTCATCGTTTTTATTTTTCACTCCGTTCTGTTCTGTTTTCCTTTCCAAACTATTTAATCTTTCCTTTCTCTCTATCCTCTTTTCCAATCCTCTCTCCCTTCCTTCTGCTCTCTTCCATATTTTTAACCTTTTTTTTTCCTTCATCAATTTTTCTGACTCCTTTCTTCCATTCTTAAATATTTTTTTCTTTTAGGTGCCTCCCCCTCCTGTAAGCTCCAGTCCTGTCTTGCTCTCTCACCCAAAATGAATAATTTCATCATCTCTTCACAGAAAAACAACTGTTCTCTTCTGCTTTGTTTCATTTCAATGATTCCCCCCTGCTTTTATTTCCCCTTCCTTTTTCCTCCGGCACCACTTCTCTGTCCCGTGCATGGATGTGCGTGTGCGTTACATAAGCTCAGCAGCAGTAAGTGTAGGCTGTGATCTCAGACTGACTGTCTAAAGGAGCAATATATCTCCCTATATAAAGATATCAAAAAGGAGCAGAAGTTTGTCTTCTTTTGACCTGAATCTTTAATCATCACCTTGTTGCTGTTGAGGGCGAGCGGATCATCTTTAACTTTGCATGAAACTTGGTGTAGTTGATTCAGAAACTGGTGCAAAGGAATGCAGCGTGCAGAGGTGCTGCTTTATCTGCACATTTGAAATAAAGTATTTTTGTCTTTTCTAAAAGTCAGATGAGAGTTTCAGGGTTAAGTGTTTATAGAACCAGGTCTGCTGCCGGTTTTGTTGGAATGGGCTTGGTTATTGCTAGTTATGGCTTAGAACCTGGTTTTCTCTGATCCAAACTCTCACACTTGATTAATGCAGGGTCATCAGTTTACTCTTAATAATTCCAGATGTTTTTCTACAACCAATCATAGTGACATCCATCTGTCCAGCGATCCACTTGCCCATGCCTCCATCTCCCTCCATCTTTTTTCATCCATCTTGTCAGTCTTTGGTTTTTACCAGATTCCATATTTAAATCCTGAATGATGGTTTAGTGATGAAGCTGTCGACTTGGGATCTGTGTAAAAACTATGCCAAGGCTTTCAAATTGACTCCCGGAGCCTGAATAAGGGAACCTCCAGAGGGACATCAAATAACAGACCATCTTTAAACTGACCAGAGCAGAAGTGTCCATCTTTGTGGCGATCTTCTCTGAGTTAAACCTAAAGCTGATTGATGTCCGTGAATATGAGGCCGAAAAAAAGATTGAGATCTTGAAATTACGACTGAGCAAAAACGGTAATATCATCGCTCCTTCTGAAGGTGGAGCTGCACTAAGATTTTTGCAACTTTTCCTTTCATCATCTTTTAGCTAAGATAGGCAGATCAATTAAGGGCCGAAACATCAAATTAATTTGGACCCATCGACTAATGAAAGAATTGTCAAAAAATGTAAAAGCCTGCCATCCGCAAAAAAAAAAAACTAAGACCTGAAATTGAGCCAAAAATATATAAATATATCTACATATTTTGCATTTAAGGGTAATTTGGAGGATTTTTGCAAAATTTTTAAAAGACCCGCCCTCTCCACTTATAACCCTCTCCACATGCGCAACCCTGTACCCGCTTTGGAGAGGGAACGCCTATTAAATGCATGCGAGAGCGTGTACAAGCACATTTCTTCTCATGCGACCTTTGTTTAAAAGTTGCTGTTCTCAGAGCTCATACAGGCTTATTGTGTCCAAAAATCCGCCATAACCCCTAAATCCCTTAATCACTATATAGAGTGGGGGACTATATAGTGGGCTTTATAGCGAAGTCAGTTAACTGACCGTTCGGACAGATGATCACTGCTTTTTGATCCCCGTTGGTCACGTAACTTCACCTCCACTGAGCGTTGCCTGCGCCATCTTTGTTATAAGTCGCCGCTGTCGGGTAATGACAGCAAACCCCATAATGCTTTGCTTGGAGAGCTCTCCGTGCAAAGCATTCTGGGATATATCTGCCTCATCTGAGGCCTTTCTTTTCGTCTGTTACACTTCGTTGGCACTTTTTCTCTTATTGCCCATTTTCAAAGAACCTCGGCGAGAAAGGTGAGCTTCAATGACTGTCTCATACCGTAGCTCACCTTAATTAGCTGACAGTTAGAAGGAGCACTTTTTGAGATGATCCACGTGGAAACAAAAGATGGTCCTTTTCATTTGCCTGTTGGTGCGCATGCGCAGAAAAAGATGGCTACGTGGGGTGGAGCACGTAGGACGGCCTCACATATCACCAGCATGATTGACAATTAGGAGGAACACTTATTTTGTTGATCCACTCAGAAAAAGAAAATCCCACAATATATCTTTATGGGGGGAAAAAAGCAGCAAATAAGCTCTATAAAAAAACCACTGTCACATCTAGCCAATTTAGCAGGTGTATGTCTGACATCCCAGAAACTCCTAAAAGGCTGGCTTAGCTGAACTTCTATGTATTTTTATTTTTTTTTAGAGTATTCATATCCAACGAGAGCCTAACTTATGCATAATGCACGGCAGCGTAATGCCCATGAAATGATTCACAAGCCAGTGACCTGAGGGGTGCAGCGATGCGGCCGGAGCCACCCGGCCTGCATAAAAAGATGTCTTTGATTGTGGTATTAACCTAGCTGTTGTTTGCGGGCGCGCGGTAGAAAAGAAACGTAAAGGAGGTTTGCAGGTTTGCAGTCACAGCAGATTCAACATCATGTCAGCTAGGAACTTTTTGGTCATGGCTGTGGGCGTGAACGCAGGGAGGATCCATCACACTCCCCATCATCCCCCTATGATGGGGATGAACTTATCGAACATATGCCAGCGTTTTTTGCCAGATTTTTTTTATGTCAGGCATACGCTGGCTAAATCATCATGGTGTGACAAGGGGGTTCATTCAGACAGGACATGGTGTTCCCTGCACTTGCCTCTTTCTGTTGACTGCATGCCGTGGTCAAAGTTGCACATATTTGAACTTTGACCACGGCGTGCACAGGACTTCTCTTGTTTGCTTGACAAAGCACTTCTGAAATACTCCTTCTGACATACCATTGAAAGTCATGGATTTTAGAGTCCAGTGTTGTGCATGGTGCATCCTGTCTGAAAGCCCCTTTAGGTCAATTACTTAAAGAAAACACTTTGCGCTAAATTGAAATCAATGTTCCATTTTTACAAAGATATAAATCATCAAAGTGCTGTTTCCACCATGGAAATCCGCAGCAGATTTCCATGAACTCTGACCTCAGGCCTGTCTCCTGGGTGAACCTGGAGTTCCTCCACCCCGGACAGAGTCAAGCCTCATAGTCGTCTTTGCCATGCAGACATCTGAATCCTTCGTCCAGTTTGCCACTGGAGACCGTGCCAAGCAGTTTTAGCATTTAGCCCTGGACAACACACTTTGACGACTCCTTCAACAGGAAAAGTTTTGGTCAATAAGCGGCACTTGTAAAGAGGAAGAGCTTTTACTCTTTCATATGGTTTTGAAATCTGACCCATGATCGAAAGACAACTGAAACCAAATTTTCTTTGCGATGGGAAAACACTGCCTTAGAGATAAGCCGATATAGTGTTCTATGTAGTGGTTGGGGGGGACTGTTCAGAAGCAACTCTGGATAAGTAGGAGGACAACGAGAAGGAGTATGGATCTGAAAAACAGATATCCAATGAGCATCAGTTGTTTTATTGACTAGGTCTCATTAGCCTCAGAGATCAGTGAAGTTAAAATACTGCTGGATGATGAAAGGTGGACTGACATTTCAGGATTTCACAGAATGTTGTTTTCAAAAGTGGAGGATAAATCCTAATAAAACCGTACGCAACAGAAGGCACAGGAACGGAGCTGGTAGCTGTTAACATTAAATGCAATGGAAAACATGCAACTTTAGTCAGGTTTCTATGTTGATTCTGAAGCATTTAAGCTGCATTTTGAGGTTCAGTCTTAGATGCTGAGGAGAAGTTTGATCCCCGTAATTTCCAATGGACTCAAAAGTTGGTAAAAGTTGGTCTGAAATCACTTTTAAAGGTAGTGGGTGATATAACAACTTGGCAAGGAAAGAGACAAGGAACGATCGGCAACTAAGCTTGACATGACTGAGTGTTTTTAAAGATGACATTCAGTAATTCCAGCCTGCTTTCATCTTAATACATGCTTTATTGTTACCAGTTTTCCCAAAATCTGTGCTTCTGAATTAAATAAAGATTTATAGACGAGTAGGAAAACAAATAGAAAAACTGACCTACTGATAATTTTTTCCTGGTAATGCATTGAGGCCATCTAAAACTAAATTCTGAAAGACTTTTTGGTCTGTTATATGAAAATGAAATGATAATTTGCTCTAAATGCTGAGAAACTCCATGTGATCCGTTGCTGATGTCAGAGATCAGAGGATTTCAATGCATGTACAAACACAGCTTGTTTAAAAGTGTGTAAATATATTCATCTGCTGGTATTAGGGAATTTATTTGCATAGATAATGAGATACTGTGATTGGTGTAGTTTTATTATCTGGTCCTCCACAATTAATAGATTACAACGGTTGGAAAATTTCCTGAAAGACTTTTAAAATATATAATGATGTGGAAACGATTGGCTCTGTGTTTCCTTTATTTAGATCAGGAACCTTTAATATCGTTTTTTAAACTTGATTTTTTTTAGTGTTTATTCAATGAGAAATGTTTGTTATTTCTACCCCTAACATCTGTATAAATGTGTGGAAAACCTAAAAATAAAAACCTGTCCTGCTGAGATTTTACAGCAATATTTGTTTCTAGAACAGATTCAAGATCTAAGAGACCACCAGGTGGTGGTTGGCTAGGACACAAATGACATCAACGGGTCTGATTATGTTTCTGTTCCATTAACGACAAAGTGAAGATCCTAAACTAAACTATTTTCATACATCAACTCATTTCGGCTGTGATGTTTGATGAGATGATGTCATTTGAGAGACGCACTGAAAGATACGACGGAGTATTAGGACCAGGTTGGAGAATTACTTTCTTCTATTTCCAGAATAAAGTCATAACATTATGAGAATAAAGTCGTAACATGAGAATAAAGTTGTAAAATTACGAGAATAAAGTCGTAACATGAGAATAAAGTCATAAAATTACAAGATGATAAGGCAAGAAAAAAAACACAAAACGAGAATAGTCATAAAATTACAAGAAGTCATAACATGAGAATAATGTTTTAAAATTACGAGAGTAAAGCCATAAAATTACAAGTTATCATTGCAAAAAAAAAAAACACATAATGAGAATAGTCATAAAATTACAAGGATAAAGTCGTAATATTAAGAGATTAAAGTCCTAAAGTTACGAGAAACAAGTTGTATTTTATGACAACTCCTACAAGAAGTGCTTTCTTCACTAAAATGAGGAATGTCGAGCATTATGTGAAGATATACTTTGGCTGTGGTTTGACAAATAAGGAAATCTTTTTGCACTAGCATCACATTGGGCAGGATGTCAAAGTGGACTCAGGTTGCTGATTGGTGGAGCTGGTCGGCCGTCATTTGCTGGTTGGTCCTCGAATCTTTCTTTCTGAAACGGGTTGACGGATGATGACTTTATTCTCGTAATATTACAACTTTTTTCTCGTAATGTTACGACTTTATTCTCAAAATAAAAAACAAAAAAATAATCTCTAATCTGGCACTAATAATCCATCATATAAAGATTAGCAGTAATTAAATAACTTTAAAAAAAGCTTTAAAAAAAAAGCTTCGGCGCACAGACACTAAAGTTTCCCACTCTTATAACGGCTCTGCATTAAAACATAGGAGGGTTGCTGACAAACCTGTTGTTGTTTTTTAGCTTAAGCGAAAATTCAAGAGAGATTAGAGTTTTTTTGCGTGAGTTATTTTATTTCAAGGTGTCTACAGTGATCTCAGTTAGCCCAAAAGGTGATTTACAAATAAAAGCACCCTAATTTTCACTGATTAATAATTCTCATTTGTAGCAAAACATTTGTTCATATTTAAAAGAGCAACAAGTAAAAATTCAATCTTTTTCCTAGAAAGAGCTAAAATATCTAGAGATAAAGAACCTAAGGTGTCAGCTGGACTTGATGCACGTCAATGTATTTAGAGATGAGCCTCTCTCTGATCTTAAAACCGAAGCAGCGTAGTCAGAGGAAACGTTTACCTGAAGACAGTGATATAAACTGAGTCCATAATTTCTTTGATAGACATGTTCCTGGTGATGTTTTGCCGTGGCTCTATCTTTTACAAATATGCGCAGATGATTCAACTCAGGTAACGCATCTTCTTTTGATATACAGACTGTGTTCAACAGCCCCACCTAGTGGTGACATTTTACTTAAAAGAATTTGGAGTTTATTGAAGCCTTTCATTAAAGAACTTGTGCACAGAGCAGTAATGTATTTTTTTCCCAAGTAAGTTATTTCACTAAATAAGCTGAGCCATCCTAGGCCAGTGTTGGTCCTAGAACTTCCATAATGATGGTGCAAACCTCCCATCCTGTATGTTTGTTTGTATCTGGGTCACTCTGGATGAAATCAGTTTTCCTGCATTCATATAAAGTCAGAGTTAAAGTTCATTATGATCCTAAAAGTGACACGAGGAGGTTCACAGTCACTGTGGGTTGGGGTGTCCAAGGCATTGCTGCTGTCAAAGGCGCTCAGGCCCCGCAGCACCCATTTGGAGTAATTTTCTTATGGCAGTTTATTATAGATATAATTTATCTTCCGCTATGTTAAAAATCAGATCTTTCACCCTTATTAAAAGAGTGTTTTGCCTGTGATGATAATGATGTCATTTTCTGGTTTATTGCATCACTATGTCAGCACTAACCACACAAATCACATTATCTCAACAGATCTTTTAATATAGCTCATCTGATTTATGGACCTTGTCTCAAACGACGTGGGTGTTAAACACTCCAGCAGTCTTGACCTGCTGATCTCTGATCTGGATTTCATTGTCTGACATTTTTATTTTGGATGTGAGAAGAAAACATTCCTTTGATTGTTAATCCTGCAGGAGCTTCTGCCTGATTAGTATCTCTGTTTCCCTTAGAAACGCTTTGATTAATAACATCAGAGGGGGGAAAAACATGGAGAAAACTAATCAAAATGATGAAAACTGCAAGTCTGCAGACATTTAAAGCTGGAAGAGACACTAAAAAACCAGTAGTTGAACCTGCAGAGGAAGGTGAATCTTCTAATCAGGGGGGTTGATACAAATTTGGGAAACATTTTTCTGGTTATTGGTACAAAATACTAATATATGGCGTGGTGTCTATCACATAAAATAAGAGGAAATGGTTGTTTTAATGAGACAAGACCGGGAAACGTTAAGATGTATAAATAAGTTAGAACTGCATCTGTACAGACCTGATGTATCTGCTGCCCATCAGTACAGAAACCTTTCCATAAAAGGTAGAGCGTCTGAGCTGGCATCTCTCCTACCTGGAATCTAAATTTACTTTAAAGAAGACAAGGAAATATTTATCACTGATCATTTGCAAAACATTAGTAAAGAAGAGGAATAGGGCCACTGAAAAAAATTAAATAAAGTTAACTGATTTTTAAATGTTATTCAGTTTAATATGGGAAAAACTTTAAACTCACAATTCTGACTTTTTTTTTCAGATTTCTGACAGCTAACAAAATGTTAGCATCAAGCCGTAGCCATGTCTGTTTTAGAGACTAAACTAGCTCTCTTGTTTTAATCCATTTCAGCTCTTCCATTAATGAAATAGCATCAACGGGGACCCCTCAGCACGTAAAAAGTCGCCTCATTCCCTTATTTTCCACCAATGTGTTACTGGCCCTCCCAAACAACTTACATCTTTGTCAGTGAAGCTGAGTGCTCCCAGATCTCTTCCTTCATGGTGCCCATCTACTTTAAGATCCACAATTCTGAGATTAACATCAGAATTCTTTTCCCATATTTAACTGAAATACAATTTTAATTTTTTTTTTCAGTGGCCCTAATAATCTTCCATATATAAGCAATGTAAAAAAAAAAAAAGGGATAAAAACAAATAGACTTTCTGACCAAGATTTGATTGGGTTAGATATTTCAGAGTCATGTTTTGACTCATGTTCGTATAAAACGTTGTTTGGATGTAAATTTAGAGGCTGTAGGAAGACGATGAGCTGTGGGAGTTTCTGAGGGCCGCTCTAAAACTAGTTCATGCTGTCTGTGTTGTCTCTCACTGCAGATACAAACTGCAAATATTAAAACTAAATAAAACACAAAGCCTGAAAATAAGAGCAGTGTCTGAGAAAAAGCTTCCCAACCGGTTAAAATGTGGTTAAACTGGTTTAAAAACATCGAACAACAACATCTGGAGAACCTACAGCAGCTGTTTCAAATATGCAGCTCAAAAATTGTTCTATTTGCATAAATCTTATAACTCGTGCCGATGATAAATAAGATAACAAGTCCTGCACGTTGAAAAGTTGTCATTCAGTCATAAAGAAGGGAAATCCAGCCTTGAATGAACAATAACAAATATTTCGCTTTGTAATTTTAATTGAACGAAGACTGAACCTAAAAGCAGCAGCAGTGGTTTTACTCAGCTTGTAGAACAACTTCTAGCTGCCATAAATCACAGTAATCATTTTCTGCCTGTCTTCACACATCGCTGCTGTTCCCTAAAGCAAAGAGTGCGATTATTTTGCCCTTTTCGGGCAGATTCTCCAGTCGTGCTGGAATTTTTGATCGGGCCGACTTTCAGCCTGATGGTGCATTGTGTAGTTTACAGGGGGTAACCAGGGGCGATCAGCCTCTAATGACCACCTCCCCATCAGGAATCACAAGGTCTGGGGAAAATCAAATGTGTGAAATGCAGTCAGCCGTCATAAGGTGGACATTGGCAAATCACTCATTGCACAAACAAGGATTCTTCTTCTTCCTCTCAGATGAAAACACAGAAGCATGGCGGGGATGTAAATGAAATGGTGTTCTTTCTGTAAAAATTACAGACCATAGTAGCCCCTTTTGCTCAGCTATATCTTTGTCCAAATAGGTCGTCGCCTTTTCTTTTTATTGCTGTCAGCGCAAAATTGCACAAATTGCCAAGGCAGCGTGTTTCACTCTAGTGAGCTCCATATTAAAGTTGTAGGGAAATCATATATAGATCTCAAATCATTCTGGCTTAAACATGTATGGGGCGTGCTTTGGTGGCGCAGCGGTTAGTGCGCACCATCCAAGTACGGAGGCCTTAGTCCTCGGGTTTGAATCCCATGGTGCTTTGCCACATGTCTCTCACCCCCTCTCATGCCCCCTTTCCTGTCAGCCTACTGAAAAAACGAGCCCCTAGTGCTGCAAAAAAATATATATATATATAAATGTACTTTACATATACACATCTATAAATGTACAACCCATGTACATGGCCGACTCGGGTTCCAATCCGACCCGCGGTCCTTTGCCACATGTCTCTCTCATACCCCCTTTCCTGTCAGCCTATTGTTTAAAAAACAAGCCCCTAGTGCCGCAAAAACAAAAAAAAACAAACAAACAAAATAAATGGACAGTACTCTACCTTCCCGAAATTTAGAACATTTCTATTGAAGAAAAAAATCCTGTCTTAAAATCTGTGGGGGTTTTTTCTCGTTATCTTATGCAGGACAGTTAGTTATACGTCAGCCTGAACACCTAGGCCCCGTCCACACGAAGCCAAACCCTGGCCTAAACGCACAAATTTTTCACCAAACCAGCCTCTCATCCACACGAAGCCGGTGTTTCGGGGGTCTGTAAACGATCTTTTTTTTATTCAGCCTTCAGAGTGGGAAGATTTCGAAACGCCGTTTTCGCGTTTCCATCTTTACGCTCTAACCGCATATTTTTACACGCATGCGTCATAGCGTCGCCTCTAAACACGCATGCGCGACACAGTATCACAACAACAATGGCGCCGTTGCTGCTAATGCTACTCACCCTGCTGTCGGGCTTACAACAGAATCTTCTTCTTCTGGAATATCTCCAGGAAGAACAGAGCAATATCGACGACATAGTTCAGCACCTGAATTTGACCGAACCACGAAAATGGACCCGCAGGGCAACCAAGTATAAATATTAGTGCGCATGCCCAACATTTCGTCGCTTATTTTTGCTTTGGCACCACAGCGCCACTTACAGGCCTGGCATACATTTTGCAGCGTTTTCATGCATTCGCGTGGACGCTCACATTTATTTTACGTCTCCGTCTTTACGGCAAACGTTTTGGAAAATATCAGCGTTTCGTGTTCGTTTTGACTTCGTGTGGACGGGGCCTTAAATTCATCTGTCAAGACAATTCAGAGTAGCACCATCTGACTTCAGAGCTGAGTCTAATGAGGTTTTTAGACGTCCAGTGTGAGCAGGTAGATCGCATCAGAGCGGCGGGTTGCCCAGTTGGAGAACATACATTGTGAAATCACAGTATTACATTTGTTGCCGATTCTGCAGCTTTTCAAACAGCCTATAGTCTGAACTTTGACTAGGCGACAGAAACACCTTGATTTTACTGCACAAATGTCAAACTTTCCTCTGCAGCATTCCTGTTTGTGTGCTTTTTTCTTATTTCGTTCTTCATTTCAGGCTTTTCTGTGAGTTTTTCGTCATTCAGCAAAGTTCTGAGTCATACAGTGAATCTGGTCCTTCAGTGTAAACCATCAGGGGGACTCTTTTACGTAATACATATATAATTCACAGTGTTGTTAGCAGATCTTTTGAAGACCTAGATTTCCTCTTTCCAGCTGGAGGGCTTGAAAGAAAACATTCCAGAGAGATTTAATGCAGCTTCATATTACATTGAATTAATTTTGAATGAATTGTGTAATCCCCAGTTGGATGCAGGGGTCCTGTCCGAACCAGTCCGTCTCTTTAAGAACTTGTTCTCCCTGTGGCCTGTGATTGCTCTTTCATAATTTTGCTGTTGCAGAATAAACTTTGTTGTGTTAAGGATTGTAATGAAGTGGCTCAGTCTGTTTTTAACTGGTCTGCAGTCGGTAAAGTAGGACTTTTTTTTTAACCATCAGAGACCTTAATGATCGTGATTTTGTTCTCATTAGAGGAGGAAATCACACAGATCTGAAGTTTTGCTCTTCTCAGCAGTGTGTGAGAAACTTGACAAGACAGAGCGTGTGTCACAGAGGGAGAACACAGCGAATATTATCAGCTCCTGCCATGGGTTTCCATGGTAATGGACAAGGCAGCGAGATATCCAGGACAGCGCAGAGACACATCCTGTTCTCACGTAACAATGAAATGCATGTTTGGTGTTCTGACTGCTGCTGCTGCTGCTGCACAGGTTTGTTTTAGTTGCGAATGAGCCTCAGACACTCAGGAATCCAACATGATGTCTGCAGGTCGTAAAAATGAATGTATAAATTCAAACATTTAACTCCTACTGTAAATGAAAAGGTTTGCTCAGTCTTTATTTAGGTTTTAGTTTGTGTGTTTGCAGAATTAAACAAAGCATAGATACAAATGAATGCCCAATATCTTCGTTCTGAACTTTGAATGACCATGTGCAAGAAAATTAAAATGTTTTTTATATATATATATATATAATTCAGTTATTTCATGGTCTGTTTATTTAAACAGTTCATAGGACAGCTGTATAATCTAAATAACCTTGAAATTGTGAATTTTCTTCAATTCATTCAGTAAATTCTCCTAAATTGGATCTTTGATTGCTTTTATATTAACAAGGTTCAAATATGACTTTTGGTTAGTAAACATGATTGACTGTAGCTGTTAACAGCTTTTGTCTGACAGCACTCATCAGTCTGGAAATCAGGAATTTTAAGGATCTCTATGAAAACCATAGAAGAAGAATTTTACCAATGGGGCTCAAGTCCAGCCCTTGGCTGTTTCTCAATATGTGTACTTGTGCGTTCTCGTGCGCACGTGAAACGTCATCAGCCTCAGCTCTAGTACAGTTCCAAATCACAAGAACACAACACCATGCGGACAAAGTACCCAGATGTTGTTCTTGCCCCTCCCTCTTTACCCAGCATGCATCAGAGCAGACTTGTCCGTTCTTGAGATTGACAGCTGTCCCAGCATGCACTGCGGCAGCTGCAGCTTCCAATGGAGGTGTCACAGAACTATTAAGTTAAAAGTTCTGTTTTCTGTTGCTGTTGTTCTATAAAAGTATGTTTTAAGATAATTTGGGGCGAGAACATTATACTTTTAAGCGTCACTATATGGCCCATTTACAGATTTAATGCGTAATATTTTTAAAAATTTCACAATTTGAGAGAACTCCGGCAACCAGTGGACCTCCAGGGTTAACGTTAGCCCGTCTGCAGCAGTGCTGTCTCGGCATAGCCATGTGTGAAGTACCGCTGGCTCTGATGGAGTTTTATTGTTTTGTTTGGCAAAATGTTCATTTGATTTGTGTTTATCTGGCTGTGATTATTCCCCCACTAAATGAAAAAGTAAGAATGTTTTATTATCTAGAGTATATTAATAACAGGAGGAGAAATGTGTGTGGTGACGTCACGAGTACGCTTCTGTTCCAATTGACCCATATTTATGCTGCGTGCTCCCGTTCTCCCTGAGTCCACACTTTCCTGTGTTCTTCTCAAGAACATACTTGGAGAGGACACTGTGAGATCAATAAAGCCAAACCAGTTACATTTTTACAGCTTAGACTGAGATGATGATCAGGAATACCAAACACATCCAGTGAGAAACTCTAAAAAACAGACGACTCAGGCTGCTTTTTGGAATCTGGTTACTTTCTGAATTCCTGGTATCAACCTTGCTAAAACAGTTTGGGCTGTGATTGAAAGACTATGAGTTTAAGCACGTGGCATGGGGTCTAATACTGATCTGATGTTGCTGTCAGAGGCACTGGTGTTTCCAATCAGAAGCTCTAGATGAGGTGCAGCTAATAGACACTTTCCAAATCTAAGTTCCTGAAATGGTATAAAAATGTTTTAATTATTAGCAGGAGTTTCTGTTTTAGTTCTTCTGCCCTATTGAAGAGGCGGAGCTAAGAGTTTTAGAATAGATTAAGGCAAAATGTCTTTCTGCTCAGGCAAGTAAAGGTAACTTAGTGTTGCTGACATCAACCCTTAAAGACCTGTAACACATTTATCTCTATTCCGATTCATGAACTCTGACCTTTGCTGATTCAAGTGAGGCCTGCATTGATTTAGATGTTGTTCTTGGTTCTACGTCACCTTCTGGATCAGTCATTGATGAGTTCTTAGGGGAAATCTCATAGACCAGCCACTCCTCGACTCTTCGATAGATACAAATCTTTAATATGAGCGTCCTGGGTTTGACTCCTGGTTGCCTCAGGAAGGCATTTACTATAAAATCTCAACCATGTCTGTGTGCGAGTTTTACCAACCTACTGCTATAAGGGAGCAGTTGAAATGAGACAAACTGAATTTATAGTTCGGTCATCAGGGAGAGGATTTGAGTAGAGCCGCTTGTCTTCCACATCCAGAGAAGTCAGCTGAGGTGGATCAGACATCTTTTTCAGATGCCACCTGGACGCCTCCCTCTGAGGCGTTTCAGCCACGTGCCACCAAGAAGAGGCCCAGGGGACGACCCAGGACACCATGGAGGGATTATGTCGCTCAGCTGGCCTGGGAGCGCCTCAAGCTTCCCCCATGTGAGGGACCAAACTTAAATAAGGACAAAAGGTGTTCAAACTTAAAAAAAAGAAAAAAACTTTCATTTAATAGTGTCAAAAATAGTTAACAATGGCTCAAAGGCAATACAAAATTACTTAAATAATAAATAACATGGATCTAGGCCCAACTTAACTTAGATCAACTGAGGAACCAACTCAAACATAAAACTGACCTGCAAGGCTGCTTAAATAGGGATGGAGTAACCCAAGTCTACCACATGAGGGAGGCATAACATAACAAAAGAACCAATAAATCCAAAATTACCTAAAGCATTCTATGAAACAAATAAAGCAAAACTAACTTTTACTTAGCAGAAACAATTATATGTGAGTATTTAAGTAACAAAATTAACTAATGAAAAACAACTTGAATCAAGTCTCCCCCATCAGTCTTTCAAAAAACAAATGGTATGCTCCAGGTTTCCTCCTCCAGCTGGTTTGTATCAGCAGCACCTCAAACAAAAAACAAGTGTAAATAAACCATTCAGACAGACATTAACTAAAGTGTACACCCATTAGAAAATACCTGTCTAAATGAAATAACCACCTTAAAGATATAAACTTTAATATAATATAAAGCAAGAAAAAAATACTGACACAATGTGGTGGCGGGAGAATCATCCATCACACCCCAGCAGAGCTGGAGGAGGAGGCTGAGGAGAGGGAAGTCTGTGAGTCTCTGCTGAGACTTCTGCCGCCACCATCGGTCAGAGATGTAGCGGGAGACTACGAATACGAGAAATCAGATGTACACATTTAATTCACGATTAACCTCGGGATTACTTACTTTTTTATGTAGTTTTAGGCTGATAACGAAAGCTCTTTATATCCTAATCTACAAGTGTCATTTTAATGAAATGCAGGTTAAATTTAGTAATAAATATAATGATTTTAAACATTTAAAGTTTCAGTGTGTAATTTTCAGCAACATCTAAACAATGCGGAGGCCGTCATGGTATAAAAATAGCTTCCGCTACCTCTTAATCAAGTTTCTTGTTCAGTTATGATGAGGTTTATTTTAAATTAAAGATGCACAGATCGTGATTTTGGAGGTGGATCACCTAAACCTTCATCTGTTGATCACAGATTTAAGCATCAAATCCATAAATAGTTTACATACATTAAGAATGTATGAAGTCTAAAAATTAGGAGATGAGAAAGTATCATGAATTGACCAGTGTTATACTGAAGCAGAGACGAGCTTTTTTTAATCAAAATCAAAGATGAAGAAAATAATGAAAGAAATGAAGCGGGGAATGCTCTTAAGAGGTTTGTGAGTTGCTTTTAAAAAAGCTGCTTTCTTTAAGCTCTAGAAGGACTGTTTATCTTCCTACCTCCAGAGCAGAAACCAGCCGGTGCTCCGCCCCTTTGTCTGCCTGCTGGCTCTTCTGATCCTCAGCTGTCCTCCTTCCACCTCCATCAGTTAGCCTCTAGAGGCTAGCCTCGGCCTAGCGCCGCCTCTTCTCGCTCTGTTTCTCTGGTGGGCTTCTCCAATGTACCGCAGTCGACCTCATGGTCCGCCACAGACACTCTCCCCCCGCCTTCAGTGCTGTTTTCGCGCGCCAGGGCTCTCTGATTCGATACTATCTGAGCTCCAGAACTTTGCTCACCCTACCTCTTTTGTCCAAGTGATTAGTCCCTGGACTCTTACCAAAACAAACATGGACCAAACCCAGGAGAAAGTAGTTTACAGATCGAGAAAATGTCATAAATGCTGATTTAATCCTCTGTGTAGGAATTAGGTTTTATATAGGCCTAACTTGCCACACTTGCATCTGAGCTCTATAGTCACTAGTTTGTCAGCTTTGTCTTACCGTTGCACAAAGAGACAAACACAACCCGCCCCTATGTAATTAGAAATAGCTATTTCTATAGCAACGCAAACGTAAAGCTTGAGATTTTCAGTTAATAGGTGATAATAAGAACATACTTATGTGTAATATATTTGACAGTAAATCCCAGAAATTATTAAAATAGGCTAAATCTGCAGTTTATTTATATAGCGCCAATTCACAACAAGGCACTTTACAGTTCAACCAGATCATCCAGTCAAATTGATTCAAAGTTTTCTATCTAAAAAAAAATCAGTTGATTGCATCGACTCATAGACTCGAAGGCAATCCCTCACACAAACCATGATTGTAGCGACAGTGGAGAGGAAAAACTCTGTTTAACAGGAAGAAACCTCCAGCAGAACCAGGCTCAGTGTGAGCGGCCATCTGCTGAGGTCGACTGGGGTTCAAGGAGACAGAAGCAGAGATACAGAAAAAAGCAGAGATTCAAAAGGCAACTGTAAAAGGCGGCCCCGTCCAGTAAACACACAAGCAGGCAGACCAGCTCCGAGCCAGCTACCATGTCAGTGGATGAAGAGAGAACATCCAGTTAAGGCTGATTTATAAATTATATAATGATTATAAATAATTTACAAAAATCTCATACCTGTGACAAGCTCACTGCGACACACTGCTGCGGGAGGATAACCAGCCCTTAAGTCACAGTCAGAGAAACAGGACTACATGGAAGAACAGGCCGAGCTCTAACATCTATAAACAAAGGTTTTGATGGCAGCAGCACAGCTAATATTTCTCTCCAGGATGGAGTCACAGCCAAACAGGAACAAAAAAAATATTTGATCTCATTTTTTTAAAGATAATTTTTAGGCTCTAGTTCTCTTTATATATTATTTTGAAAACTATGTAGAAAGGAAAATAGGTTACATGAGAGGGGAGGGGAGTGACATTCGCCAAAGGTCAAGATGACCAGGATTCTGTCATGATTTAATTAAAGATCAGATCTAAATGCAGAAGACCAAACAGAGAGACCAGGGAAAAGTTTAACAGGTTTATTGAGAAGTTTTGTGGAGGTTCCAGTGTTGCTCTGATGACTGCTCAAACGGAACTGAAAGGTGAGGGGAAGACACTGCGGTTAGTTCAGGTTCAGTGGGAAATTTGATTCTCGAACTTGAAGAGGAGAAAAGGTTGTCAGACTCAAGTTTCCAGAGATTAGGTTTACTCTTAGACTCCAGCTGGTGAGGAATGTGTTTCGGTGTTTGTCTCATACGGTGGAGGGCGGACAGGGTTACCCAGAATGCGGTAGCTTGTAGATGAACAGAGAAAGACTGACTGCCACTCAGATTTCCTGCCGTACGTGAACGGACTGTTGTGCAGATGAAACCCTTGCTCAGTGTGAAGCTCAACCATCTCCTCGGGGAAAAGTGGATCCAAACCTCCGGTTTGTTTCCTCAGCTCAGTTTGAAGCTCAGTTGATCCTTCCAGGGAGAGAAGGTCCGAAAAATCCAGTTTGCAGGATAACTTCCTGCCGAGAGGCAAAGACAAAAAACGATGTTAAGACTCAGGTTGACAAAAACTCAGTTTGACTCAGCAAAACTCAGCTTGGCTAGAGTACCCAAGACTGGCAAACACTCTGGTGTCGAGGTAGTGGCAGTCAGCAGCTTAAGAGCGCTCCGTTAACGAGGTAACCCCTTGCAGGTGTGTGAGGAGGAGAATCAGAACCAGGCGCCACCTGGTGGAGGAAGGAAGACAAACACACAGAAACACAGACCACACAGACTGGAGTCCTAGCAGATTCAAACCTGCGACAACTGGTATATGGTGATGTGCTTTACCTCTGCAGCATAGTAGCACACCATATATGATCTCTCTCTCTTTTTTTGTGTGTTTTTTTCAAGAGTATGGTCCGTTTCCTATCTACAACCATAAACATCATACATATCTGGTACTCGGGTCCTGTTGTGAAGAGAGGTGACACCACAATCAAAGTGTAATCTGCTGTAAAAATGAGCAACAACATAGATTTTGACTTATTTTCCTACTAATGATATTTTATGGCTTTAAAACCTTCAATATTAATAATGCTGATTTTTTTCCAGTTAAAATCTTCTGCTAAAATGTTTTCATTTGTGTATATATTTGCTCAAAAATGCACTTAAATTACAAAATGATCCCGGTTTTACTGTATTTATATTGAAGCTCTATCCATGAAAGGAACTGTTGCTTCGGCACCTCTACATTTATGGCCTTGAGGTTTTGCCGCAGCTCAGCTGGGATGTTCTTTTCCAACTGAGAAACTCGAGGAAAAAGACTCAAAGCTTTCAATCTACTTTCTTTAACCCTGGCGGCGGCTTTCAGAAACAACCTTCAGACTTTGTCACAATTAAAAAGAGAATCTTTAAACAGGTTTTCACAAAGATCCTGGCTTGGATCATTTCATTCCTTATCGTAAGAGCATCTTTCACTGAGGTTTATATTTTTGGTTTGTTAGCGTGCAGAACTGCTTTGCTGCACAGGCTTGGCAGCGATTAGATGGGCGGTTTCCAGTAAAACGCTTCGGAAGTGCAGTGGAAATAGAAACGGTGCTTCCTAAAATAATCTAAAACTGAATCCTAACTACCTTCTGAGATCATTTATGAATCAGATTTTATTCCAAGGATTTCGCATCACTGATTCCTGTGCCTTAATGCATCAATACTGAAGGGTAACTGAACTATACACTGACATTAATGGGTTTATTCTCTTCCATATAACATTTAATTAACAGCAAAAATTCAGTGTGTGTGTTTTGTTGTCTGACCCTCTCTGTAAGGACCTTGGTGATTTTTATAGCGATGCTAGGAGCTAATTTCATGGTGGTGAGCTTTTAGACAGTGAGGACCCTCACAAAGTGTACATGTGTTATCAGTGCTGTCCAGCTCCTCAGATTTTCCTGCCAAACATCCGTTTCCTTGGCAACCGAGACAGGAAATAGGAAGTGTGACTAACAGGAACTACTAATCATTGTCTTTTTTTATTTTTTATCTTCAGTTGTTTGGTAGACTCCAGCATGTCGTCCTGCTGTCTGCACCGCGCTGGAAACATTTTACTTTCATAACCAGACCCAAAAAGACCAGCTGGTTAGCATGCTGTTAGCAATTAGCAACTAACCAGCTGTCTGCCGGTTTGCAAACATAAGCTAAGAGGCTATCGGAGGTTTGCTATCCTCCCTTTACTCATAGCTGTGTCGCAGGACACTAAGGAAAGTTGAATTAGTTAAAACATGCCTGTCTTGAATGTTGGCTTTCCAGAATACATGACTTCTAATACCCTTTGTTTATTTTTCTGTTATTTCCCCCCAATCTAAAATCAATAATAACATAATTTTACATTGAATCATGAGAAGATTAATACACTATATTGCCAAAAGTATTTGCTCACCCATCCAAATTATTGGAATCAGGTGTTCCAATCACTTCCATGGCCACAGGTGTATAAATTCAAGCACCTAGGCATGCAGACTGTTTTTACAAACATTTGTGAAAGAATGGGTCGCTCTCAGGAGCTCAGTGAATTCCAGCGTGGAACTGTGATAGGATGCCACCTGTGCAACAAATCCAGTCGTGAAATTTCCTCGCTCCTAAATATTCCACAGTCAACTGTCAGCTGTATTATAAGAAAATGGAAGTGTTTGGGAACGACAGCAACTCAGCCACGAAGTGGTAGGCCACGTAAACTGACGGAGCGGGGTCAGCGGATGCTGAAGCGCATAGTGCGAAGAGGTCGCCAACTTTCTGCAGAGTCAATCACTACAGACCTCCAAACTTCATGTGGCCTTCAGATTAGCTCAAGAACAGTGCGCAGAGAGCTTCATGGAATGGGTTTCCATGGTCGAGCAGCTGCATCCAAGCCATACATCACCAAGTGCAATGCAAAGCGTCGGATGCGGTGGTGTAAAGCACGCCGCCACTGGACTCTAGAGCAGTGGAGACGCGTTCTCTGGAGTGACGAATCGCGCTTCTCCATCTGGCAATCTGATGGACGGGTCTGGGTTTGGCGGTTGCCAGGAGAACGGTACTTGTCTGACTGCATTGTGCCAAGTGTAAAGTTTGGTGGAGGGGGGATTATGGTGTGGGGTTGTTTTTCAGGAGCTGGGCTTGGCCCCTTAGTTCCAGTGAAAGGAACTCTGAATGCTTCAGCATACCAAGACATTTTGGACAATTCCATGCTCCCAACTTTGTGGGAACAGTTTGGAGCTGGCCCCTTCCTCTTCCAACATGACTGTGCACCAGTGCACAAAGCAAGGTCCATAAAGACATGGATGACAGAGTCTGGTGTGGATGAACTTGACTGGCCTGCACAGAGTCCTGACCTCAACCCGATAGAACACCTTTGGGATGAATTAGAGCGGAGACTGAGAGCCAGGCCTTCTCGTCCAACATCAGTGTGCGACCTCACAAATGCGCTTCTGGAAGAATGGTCCAAAATTCCCATAAACACACTCCTAAACCTTGTGGACAGCCTTCCCAGAAGAGTTGAAGCTGTTCTAGCTGCAAAGGGTGGACCGACGTCATATTGAACCCTATGGATTAGGAACGGGATGTCACTTAAGCTCATATGTGAGTCAAGGCAGGTGAGCAAATACTTTTGGCAATATAGTGTATCTGTAGTTAAAGTTTGGTCAAATTAACACCCTTCCTCATGTTTGTCACTCAGTAATTCTAAGTAGCAAGTTTTCCAATTTCACTGACTGAAAAAAGGGCTTCACAGCACAGATTGAAAGCTGCAACCAATGAAAATTACTGTAACTGAAAACGTACCAAGAAGCCGATAAAACCAGAAATTATTCTCTTCCTGGATTCATTATTCTCTTTCTTTGGGATTTGATTTACAACCTGAATTTATGGGAGCTCTAGATTCCTCAAATGTACTTGTTCCTGATCAAACTAAAATAAATGCAACATTCATATTTTATTTAAAGAAAGCATTAATAAATCATTGCCTTCATTTTAATAATAAAAAATATATATTTTTCTACACAATCTCTTCATTTTTAGGAGGTTTGTGTGCTAAGGCTGCACAATTTATGCAAATATATTACTGCATTATTATTTGGAGTGGACTGGAGAGCATAATTGTTGGCTAATATATTCACAGTGTTATGAAGTTGATTTTTATTTTTTGGTATGTTAGTTATATTTAGCCATTTGGACACATTCTCACTGCAGCAGATGTTCACACTGGAAACAAAGGACATCCAAACGCCAAAGGGTTTCCTCAGCATGTCTTTAATCAATGGGCACAGCCACACCTTCAGAATGAATAAAAAATATTCAAACGATGTAAATCATATAAAATACTCTCTATATATACAGTTATTCTAATAATGATTACAGTTTAAATTTAATTGGAATCTCATGAAATGTTTACAATTTTATTTTGGAGAGACCAACACCGCCAGTTCCTGTCTGTTTGCTGTGAATCTAGTGTGTGAATCTAACTGGTGGCTGCAGATCTGCTCTGCTTTCAGTCGTGAAGGAAAACTGGATAGAACTTTAATCTGGAAATATAGATCAAACAACTTCTCCTAATGTATGTCATACATGATTTAATAAAGTTTGCTTAACATTTCATTTTTAAAAACAGCAGCATAATTTATTGTTATAGTTTAGTTTCAGATACACATAACTCACCCCCATTAGCCCCTCCTAGGAGTCTGTTTTTCACAACCTTTTAATAAACGATATGTGGAATCTGTTGCATGTTTTTGTAAACCCTAGAAGCTGCATGATTTTGTCGCCTCTTAAACGCAAGATTCTTTTTTTATTATGCTGCAAAACTGCCATGGTCACGCTGGGAGGGCTGATCTGTCCGACGCGTGCTCCATCTAACACTCCAGGCCACTTCTGCATCAGCAGTGATCAGTTTATCCCATTTCAGACCGTCCAACCTTTCACTGGCGCAGGCTGACCAATTAATACACCTATAGACTATGTAGGATCCATAAATGAAAAGATGCTGTGATGTTTGTTTGTCTGAGTTTATAGCTGTTATGGTTTTTATTTGTTGGTTTGGTAGTTTGTTTGTAGGGGAATGGATCATTTAGATTTGGGAGGAGTTTTTTTTTTTAATGAGTGCGTCAGACAGCCCCACCTCAGCCTCTCAGCTGCTTTTTTTGTTTCCTAAAGTTCCTGCTATAGACTATATTATTGGTATTCCTCGTTTAATAAGAGGAAAACCCAGAATGTTCACTGAAATAACTTGAATCTGACAAATGTAATAATAAATAAATAGCATTTTATGAACAAATGAAATTCAGATCTTGACTTTTAACCAGGCTTCAACAGGGTGATTTAAAATAAACTCATGAATCAGGCCTTCACATGTGATACGTGCTCAGCTTCCATGAAATGGCATTACAGCTTATTATTACACGTCAACAGAAAATATAATGACCGCCGGGTGCGCCCACTTCCTCCGCCATTCAGAACCAGTGCACCGCTAAACATGCCATTTGCACCTTGTGACACGCAGAGACCCCCCCACACTCATACTTGTTCTACCATTGTAGTGAGGACCATGTATTGACTTCCATTGATTTTCAGTCATTTGCAACCCTTTCTATGCCCTAAACCTAACCATTACCAATTAACCATTACCAATGCATACCTCTGCCTAACCCTAACCCATAGACACCTTAGCCCTAAAGCTAACCATTAGCAAAATAGCATGTGAGGACCAGCAAAATGTCCTCACTTTTCAACAACTGGTCCTCAATTTGATGGTTAAATTGGAAAAATGGTCCTCACTCTAAGGTCTAGACAGGTACACACACACACACACACTCTCTCATATTATATTTTTGTCCTTAAAACCATTAGATAAATGTTTTCACTTATCTAAATCTTCTTGGATTTTATACGCATCCAAACATCCATCAGTCTATATACTAGTATAACAGGAACTGTTTACCTCAAACATCCCATCAAACACCTATTTATTCATCTGTCCATCAGTCAAATATCCATCCATACATCAATAACTACATACACGTGAGCAAAGACTGAAATAAAAATGTTTATATCTGTATTTTTTAAAGGTGAAACCAAGCCCGTCTTGTGTATATCCATGGGCTCTTTGTTTATTTCTGGTTGTGCTTATTTGTCTCTGAAATAATTCTCCATCCATTCTGATTTTCCTGAATCTCTGCCCTTTTAAAATGTTAAAGATCCTTTTCGTCCATTCTGGTTCATTTCAAGATTCTCAGTTTTCTAGACAAACTGTTGCTTTCTTTAGATCTTTCTTCATTCTTTTGTGTCTTTAATTCTTTACCTCTTTGGTCTTTTTCTGTTCCTCCTCTGTCGCTACACTGCAAAAAATATAAATCTCAATAAGTTATTTTTTCTTAAAATAAGTGTGTTTTTCCTTGATTTGAGGAGGTAAGTAAGACACTTTGCCAATGGAACAAGACAATTTCCTTTTAAAATAAGAAAAAACTATTTTATCGTCTTATTTCAAGTAAATATTATCTAACTATCTTATTTTAAGAGTGAAAATACTCATTCCATTGGCAAATCATCTTATTTACCTGCTCAAATTAAGGCTAAATATACTTAATTTAAGCCATTTTTTACTTATTTCTGGATTGTTTTTGCAGTGTACATGGTCATGTTATCTGTATTTATGGAGAGCTTTTCTATAAGCTATAGATATTTTATATTTATTGAGTAAATCTAGTAAACTTGAACCCCTGATGCCTTTGGTAAAGTCCTTTTGTTAGTTTTTTATCAGTTATGCATGCTTGCAAAAAAGAGGTGCACGCTTTATTTGTCAGTGTTTCTGTTCTCCATGTTTAACATTTTGTGGTGTCTGAACTCTGAATGCACAACATCATCTAATCTAGCTCAAACTCAAAGCAAACCTTCATATTTTAACATTTTTATCAATCTTCTTCCCCTCCTCCCTTCCTCTGTATCCTTGCTTTCCTCTCCTTCACTTCCCACCCACATCCTCCCGCTCTTCCTCCCCCTTTTCCTCCCTTTCTACAGGATGGGCAGGGCAACCCTCTGAAAATAATCTGAAATCCTGAAACCTGTTTCCTCTCCATTATTGCACAGAAGAAAACACTTGAAGATCACCGAAGACTTACTCTTCTAGAGGAACAACAACATCCACAGACGTCCACTGAGTTTTAAAAAAGTAGAATGATCAGTTTTTAACCACGCCATCGGACATTCTCCAAGGCCCTCACTGTAAAAGGCAATAGAAGCTGGACAACTAGATCATCAGACTGGACCAGAACCAATCCAGACGCTTGCCAGAGTTTGAGAACCGCAACAAGCCAGAAGAGATCAGTGGAAATTAGTAAAGGCTTGTGGAAAAGTTTGATGGGCCTGCTGACAATAGGTGAGTGGATCCTACTGGAGAAGCACTTTTTTAGTTGTGTATCTGCCTGAACACACCTGAGTCCGATAATCAGGTCATAAGCAGGACGATGGAGAACTTGGCTGCATGATGATGGGATATTTCAGCCATTTTTAAACAAACTGAGTCTCTGTGTTATTTGTCCTATTAGAGCCTTAAGGAGAATTTTTGTTGTACTGAATTTCATGTTCATATCACACTAAGCTACCTGCGTCTAGTTTCAACAGAGTTGGTAGATGTGCTGCTTTTATCAGCTGCTCTCTCAGGGTCCGTCTTTTGTTGGTCAAACATCGCAGCATTCGCCGTTTGGTCAGATGCAAAAGTCAGGCTGCTTAGCATTAGTCAGAGTGGTCTAAAAAATGCTTCTAATGAGGGCCTGCAATTATACAGCACAGCTGTAGCATTACCTGACGTGCTCCTTTAATTTTGAAACATTGCTTCATCTCATGATACACTATGCAGAAACTCTGTCTGCACCAATGAAGATTAAACTCTTGATCAGGGCTGAGTGCCTTTCAAGAGACCTACTGTCTAAAGTATTTATGCAACAAATCAGCAAATAACTGTTTAATAAGAGAAAATAACCCATTGACTGAGAATGTGGAATTGAATTTCTAACTCCATATCATTAAGTGTAGAAACAAATCAAATACAATAAAGAATCTCAGCCTGATGCTGCAAAATCAATTAATTATATCTCAACATACACACTCTATAAAATAAGAGCTCAAAAAAAATATATAAAATAGTTATGGGGGAGTTGCGGCCTAGTGGTTCGGGTGTAGAGCTTGGAATCCTGAGGTTCTGAGTTCGAGCCCCACTCCCACAAACTGCTATTCTAGGTCCCTGAGCAAGACCCTTTACCCCACTCTGCTCCCTGGGCGCCGCACAATGGCAGCCCACTGCTCCCCAAGGGGATGGGTTAAATACAGAGTTCATTTTGTTGCTCTGTACTTGTGACAGTATAATGACGAAAAAAAGCTCGAAAGAAAAAAGAAAAAAAGATTTAAATTGAAATAGTTTGTATACGTGAAACAATTAGATTTTCCACAAAAGATAAAAACCCATTTTAGAGACACCAACATGCCAGCAGCATCATGTTTATAAATATTCAAAAAGATACTGAATTTCAAAAACTTTTAATGTTAGCTTTCTTTGTTTTGTGTCCTTGTTAACATCAAAAGCATAAACAGTGGTCTCATCTCTTGCTGTAGTAGTTCAGGCGTAGAGTATTATAGACCTTGAAGCGTCTGACTGTAAAAACCTTTTCAATAGAGTTGAAGCTCAAACTGAGCGAGAGCAGCGTGGCTGTTTGAACATTTTAGCTAGAAACAGCACTGAAGTGTAGCTATCAAGGTAAAACAGAGTCTATAGCCACAGATCACTCAGACGCTCCGGCATACGGCCCATCCTTTCAACTTCACCACATTAAACAGTTTGAAGCGTTTGGGCGGTAAATCTACAGCCATAAATCCACACCTACTGATGCCTCTCATAGAGATGAGCAAAACCCCCTCAGTGAATTCATGTTTTATAAACTGAAACATGTTTAGGTTCCTATTGAACATTCTAAAAATCCATGTTTTATTTGGTTAAGTTTGGTTATTAAAATCCCGGCATAAATATTCCCCTTTGAATCACCAGCCCTTTTCGGCCGGCTGGACCTCACTCTGCTTTCTCTGTCAGCGTTTCACAGCGTTTGCTTCAGAGGACTTTGAGCTGTCCTCTTTGGAAAATCGCTGCAGATCAGTGGTGTCTAATGTCAGTTCTCGAGGGTGTTCTTCATGTTTTTGATGTTCACCTGCTTCAGCGCTCCCTAATCAAATGATTGGTGCATTAGCGGGCCTCCGCGGAACATAATGAGATGCTGAGGAGATAATTCACCTGTTTGAAAGAGCTTTGTTGCAGCAGATCTGCATCTAAAACAGCCCTGCTCTTGGTTGTCCAGTATGTTGGATCTACTCTTTTATTCTTTATCTTTTAATTTTTGGTCATATGTTTGGGATTATGTTGATAATTCTATTGGGGGACAATTTTCAGCTTTTTGGAACCTGCCATTTCGCCCCTAAACAGCTGTTTTCCTGCATACCTTCCTATGAGCCATCAAGGAAACGTCCTTATCCTCTTCCTCATCGTGGTCCTAGTTCTGTTTCACTCTTCTGGTATTAAACTTAATATAGATGGAGACACCTCTGCCTAATGAGAGCGGACATGTTCTCTTGTTTCCCATTTTTAGAGAGGAGAAAAACATCCCTCACTGCAGCATCGTGTGTTTATATGTTACAGAAAAGGAGATCTGGGAGCACAAATTAAATGTTTATCAACATGTTATTAAAAAATTAAAGGTCTCCAGGTGTATTTATTTTGGACCAATCATCAGGTTTTCCGAAAGCACTGAGGTGATTTTATGTTTGATTGACTTTAAAAAAAACTAAAAATATAACCTGACAGGTTGACTCAAAAGAGTAGAAATCAAATGTAATGTTCAGTTTTAGATAATTTTACTGGAAAAGCTGTCAAGGTAAGAACTTATAATTGTTTCATCCAATTGTCAACATGCTTCTGTTTTACTGATTAAGATGTAGCTCTAAAAACCAGGAGCTATCAGATCTGTAGCTGTTTGGATGATGCCCTGTCACTCTCCTGCATCTTCACCTTAAAATAGAGCAATGATAATCCCTGACTCATTTCCAGAGCCAAGTTCTTTTGGGTTTATGTCAGGTCTGCACTGGGCCACCAGAACCAGCAAGGAACCACCTAATGGATTCCTATCAAACTAAATTATCTTTAATCGTCTGGTTAAAGAAAACCTGCCTGGAGACTGCAGGTGACAGTTTCTAACTGGCTAATTTAGTGGCAAGTTCATCAAACTATTTCTTATTACTAATGGTATACACTTTTTATTCGACTTTTCATATAGCTAAACAAATATTTACTTACTCATACTCGCATTGCGCCATTCTTCCTTCTTCTCTGCCTTCGCCATGTTCCTCTTCATGTCTTTCTCCCCTGCTATCACTTCTATCTCGTCTATCCATGTTGTGCGTCATTGGCCTCGTCCCTGTTTGGCCAAGATCATTTTCAAGTCCAGACCAGATGAGGTCCAGCTGACATGACCGAAGTACAGGAACTTTCTTTTGAGGATCTGGTCTAGCAGAGTTGGTCTTTCTGTTCCCATGCTTTGTAGCCCCTCCACATTGTGTAACATCTCCATCCAACTGATTTTGAGCATGCGCCCATAGCACCAAAGCTCGAAAGACGTAATTTGTTTCTTGGTCAGCTTCGTCAGGGCAAAACACTCAGAGCTGTAGCAGACTAGAGAGAACACTCGGTTTTTGAGAATTTTCTAAACGAATATTTACAGATGTTAAAAAAAAGAAATGCTTTACAACAACTAATCACACTAAACATGCTGACTAAAATATTATCATTTGTAAGTTGGAATAAAATCACATATAATTTGTTTCACAGGAAATGAACATGTAACAGGAAGTGAGGAAAAATAATCTAAGAATATAAGAAACTGAATATCAATTGGATCATTTCTATTTCTTCCTCCTTGATGTTCTGATAGGGGGTCCTTGTAAAATTCACGAGAACGTAGAGCTGCTGTAAATAGATTATCGGTTAGCCTTCAACCAAAGCAAGCTGTCGTTTTACCTACAGGCATTGCAGGACTGCCCGGCCGGGTTCGGCTGTTATTAAAGGAATAGTACACCCAAAACATGATTAGCCTTCATTTTCTACTCACCCCCATGCTGAACAACACCCTGGAGTACTTTTTTGATATCTCAAATGCATCTGGAGATCTGGGAGGCTTCTTGCTGTCTGCTGACATTCAAATAATGGAGGTCTATGGTGACCGAGACAGAAAGGTCCATAAAAGTCCACAAAAAACGTGTCAATATTCCTCCATACTGCTCGTCCAATGTATTCCAAGTGTCCTGAGTGGGTAGCATCCAGAATTTACTCGAAACGAAGTCATTTAGAATGTTTTTAGAGCATAAACAGTAGTGTAAAGGATTTCCTGAAAGCGCGCACATGCGCGATCACGACGCTACGGAAGCCGGCAGACCAAACCAGATGAAAGTGCGCATTCAGCGTCTGCTCTGCCGATAATGCAAGCTTAGAAGAAGAAATGTGCTGTTTACCTGTGCAAAGAAAGAAACAAAAGAAAAATGTCTGAGGACTTCAGTGTTGAGGAAGAGCATGAGTTCTTTGCCGAGCTGAATGCGCTGGTTTGGTCTGCCGGCTTCCGTAGCGTCGTGATCGCGCATGTGCGCGCTTTCAGGAAATCATATACACTACTGTTTATGCTCTAAAAACATTCTAAATGACTTCGTTTCGAGTAAATTCTGGATGCTACCCACTCAGGAAACTTGGAATACATTGGACGAGCAGTATGGAGGAATATTGAAACGTTTTTTGTGGACTTTTATGGACCTTTCTGTCTCGGGCGCTGGGCACCTCCATTATTTGAATGTCAGCAGACAGCAAGAAGCCTCCCAGATCTCCAGATGCATTTGAGATATCAAAAAAGTACTCCAGAGTGTTGTTCAGCATGGGGGTGAGTAGAAAATGAAGGCTAATGATGTTTTGGGTGTACTATTCCTTTAAGTGGCTGTATCAGCTGTCACCTTCTGGCTTTCCGGTAATTTTGTGGTTCTGCCAGCAGATGGCGCCACACCTGTTTATGTCTGCTCATTGCACCCAGTGCTGGAATTCTATTTGGGCTGAAAAAGGATCTAAATGCTATGGGGATGGATGCTTAGTGTATATAACTATTTTATAATATGAATTAAATGTTTTTGGTCCTTTTTAATAGAATGTTGAGGTAAATGCTCTGCTGAAGGTGAAGCCGTGATTGAGGAGGTGGTCTGGAAGCTAGGCTCCTGGTAGGGGAGTTAACCTCACTGATGGAGTACAGCTACAAGCAGCTCTATGTAGCAGATTAGGAAAGACAAGGAGAATCTTTAAACGTTGGCTGGAAAAAAGTCGTCCACGCCAACTTTCTGAAATTTGGTCCAAGGAAGAAGTTTAACAGCGATTGTACTCTAACCCAGAGATGTGGAACTTTGGGTAGTTGTGATCTACCTCTTAAAATAGTGTTTAGACCAATCTTTTTGGACCTTTTCATGCCATGTCCTTGTAAAAGAAGAACATGTGGAACATCAGCTAAAGAGTTTTGTTTGGTTGGGGGATTTCTTGGTTTCCTTCGTGGTTTCCTTCATTTTAAACCGGATAGGAGATAGACTTGTTTAAGTTTTAGTCACCATCAGGTGGGTTACCAGCCATTTTTGGTTGAATTAATGAGACAATAATGTCAGTAAAATGTGTTGTTTTTTGGGGGGTCCAGAAGCAGAGCTATAGATACTCTTTGGGCCTTAATTGGCCCACAGTAACGAGTAGTATGACCCAAGTAGGAGCCGATTGGCTAGAAGGGACTATGGTGATTAGTCACATCTAGATGAACTCAGTAATGTATATTTATTTGGACCAGGATTGATGGTTAAAGCTGCAGTCTGTAACATTGAGAGAGCAGACTTCGACTGAAAATTTGAAGAAAAACAGGTTTCACGCCACTCCCCCACCCTCTCTGCTTCACTCATGCCCCACCTCCAAGCTCCACCCCTCTCACAGCATCTGCGCGGCTACCGCATGCGACCAGAAGGGGGGGGGCGGGATTCAGCGTGTGTGAGCTGTGATTGACACTCCATCAGACGCTCCTCTGGCTGTGATTGGTTGTTTTGACTCGTCCCGAATTATTCTTTCCAGATTGAAATACAGGCAGTATGCAGGACCAATTGAAGCAGTTTTTTTCACAGGTTACATATCACATGTACTGCTGTCTGGGCATAGGGACAGTTTTAGCCAATATGACAAAAAAGTGATTTTTAAAAACTTACAGACTTCAGCTTTAATAAAAGCTCTTCTTAGCATCATAATCTGATTTTACTGGTTAGGTGTTAGAATTGTGGTTTAAAGCCAGACAGATCCTCGATGGCATTCAGACACAATGGAAAGTATTTATGGTGCTCACGGACTGAAAGGGTTCATCTCCACAACATAAAATCTAACATTTGGTTATGTGGATGTGAGGCCGATCCCTTTTTTTATGTTTTCATTCTGATTGCTTGATGTGTGAAACTGCCAGACTGTGATGATTGTCAGCAGGAAACACAGACGCTCTTCACACCGCAGAGGAACATTCTGTCTCTCTGAATTATACAAGAGCAATGTGGAGAGACGCATATCCTCCCTACATTTATTCCTCAACACAAATCATTGCACTTCTTTAAGAACGTTTGAAGGGTTCACATTCTATACGGTAACATAGTCGACCCTCTGTCATGTTTATGATCCTGGGAAAGTGGTTCCTTTATTTTCATCTTTTTGATACTTGTGCAAAGAAACGTTTTGGGAAAAAAGTCTATGTCAAGTTTTCAAAACTCATTTATTTAGTGGGGGTCAGGAAATGATGATGTATTATTTCCAAAACATTTTGCGCTTTGGCTGCAATTCTTCCCTCTTCACTTTTTTTGCTTTCATCAGTCCATTCATGCCAGTTTGTACCTGAGGTCAGATCTCAGGTCAAAATGACTCTGGGAGGGAGACTCTGCCTGCCAACTCCTCCCGGGACTTCCTCAGGTCAGAGAGGATAAAAATTCACCAGGAAAATCAGCCAACCTCATGACACTGATGGCTGGATGTTCCCCTTCAGGATTTTATCCTTGGGAGGGATTGTTGAAGGTCCGGTCAAGCTGTCCCGGTCCAGAGCTCTGGATCTGGATAATATTTTCTGGTCTGCCCAAAAAGTTGTGCATTTGGGGCCTTTGTTTTCATTGTTGGATCATGACCTCTGACCTTAGCTTAGATGTTGTTCCGTGTTCTTATGTGACATCCTGGCTGAGACACTGGTGTTAATTGAGTAGTTTTGGTTGGTCTGCCTCTTGTGAAGGTTCACCACTGTTCTAAGTTTTCTGCATGTGTGTATGCTTGTTCTTTCTGTGGTTCTTGAGAGTCGTACAGCTTTACAAATCTTTGTAAAACCCGTCTCCAGACTGATGTCATTGACTTTGTGTTGCTTTTTTAGGTCTTTAGCTTGCAGTTTTTTTTTCTGATACATTAATGTTTTCTACATCCATTCAGAGTTTGACAGCTTGTCTTTCATTTATTATTGTCTATTAAAGCCCTAGTGTGTTATATTTAGGGCTTAAACAATCAATTGAATATTAAGAGAAACATAAACTAACCTGGTAATCAAGATGTTTCCTATAGAGTAATGGTACACAGACCCAAAAAATGCTCTTCGGCTAAAGAATAAGTAACTTACAGCAGTGATTAGGATAAACTCTACAAACTATTTTCTGAACAGAAAAAAGTTCTTGCATTAAAGTTTGACCCCTTTCAGCAACCAAAATCAAAGATGGTGAAACATCATGGCGTCTTTCATTGGGTGCCCCGCCACCTATGTATCTATAAAGAACTCATTCTAAACTGTATATGCTTTAATAGTTGACTTATTAGCGACTATTAGAGACACACTGTCCCTTTGAAGTCGTTGGGAAACGGCCTTTCCAACCGTCGTATTTCTAAACTCTCCCAAGTGGTGCACGACTTTACACAAGTGAATAAAGTGAATGTGATCGGTCGTTTATCAAGGGGGCAGTGGGAAGGTTTGCAAGCAAGTTTGATTGTGGCCGGTTCCTCTGAAGCATCTTGCTAACCAGTTAGCAACTTAGTGCTAGTAGGTTCCCAATGGGAAATTCCATTGGGACCAAGTAGCACTAAAGTGGTGACTTAGAAACGACACTGTCAAGGAACGCTATGGACAGAGGAAACATGCAAGAGGAGGAGAGATTAGTGTCGGAGGTCGTGGATGAGTCTCCTCCGTCATACATGTTTTATTTAGAGGAGGAAAGTGGGATGAAGATGTTGTGGAAAAGGACGCCAGGGCGGCAGAAGCTTGGTTTGGTGTAGAAGGCTTACAGCCGTACATGTTTGAGCCCTTGCCTCGCAACGCTGCCAGTTCTGTTAGCTCTACGCCTGCTGAAGACACAGACGTCCATCCCAGTGAACACTGGGACGGAACTCAATGGGAAAGGAAATTATTCTTATTTCAACCATTGCGTATATTAGCTGTTACATATGAATCAAGATGCTATGACCTAAAAAATTTGATTGACAGATGCCTGTTGATATATGATTGGCCGAATTTAGGTGTACAAGCTGATGTATAACTAACTGGCCTGCATATGATAACGAAAGGAAAAAAAACAGATTTTATGACAGGATTTTTGTGACATTTTTTGTGAATTTTGTGACAATGTCATCTGCTAAAGAGTGCATTTATATACATGTTTAAGCAAAAATGATTTGACATTTCATTTAAATATGACTTCCCTACGACTTTAAACTAATTCATCATAAGCAATTTTTATGACCTATACATCCGTTACAACTCTCCTTTTCTATTGTATTAAGAAATAAAAAAAGAGTGATAGAATTTAAGTTATAACTAACAAGATAAACCCAATTACTACTTTATTCTTAGTTCTACATTTTTGAACTATTTTTAAAAAGCTTGAACTGACTCCCCTAATTGTTAGAATTCCTGGAAAAAGGTCAGAGATTTTTGCAACAGGATGAAGACAGAAACCTAAAGTACTGGTAATAAGATTGAAATAGATCTTTAAGGACTAAAAAAAAGCATCTGGAGTGTGAAAGAAATGTTCTGTTATCAGATTTCTGACTTTTATTCCTGTAAACTGTGTGAGAGACAGTTAAACATCCCCTCAGACCCTCTGAGCCATCGGGGGAGCTCAGATCCCAGCGTTCAGCGTAGCTGCTGCATTGTTCAGCTGTGTGGGAGGACAGCGGCTCTGCTCAGGACAAAAGCTGGAAATGATCAATGGCGACCCCGAGTTATTTCAGGACCGAGCTTCCCTCTGATCTAATCCAGAAAGAATTTCGCCTTTCCTTCCCAGAATCAACCATCCAGCTCTGAAAACGCTGGATCTGTTCGTTCCCGAAGTAACGCTGAGGACCAACCTGAGGAGACATTATGTAACGGAGAGCTCTGCAGAGATGAGAAGAACTGCTGTGCTTCTGCTCCCACCGACTGCTACCTGGAGGAGCCATTCACATTTACAGCAGCAGGAATACCAATAAAAGAAGCTGCACTATGGAGGGTATGCTGAGAGCCCAACATGGCAGAAACCCTTCTGTGGACTAGAAGTGCTAATTAGAGCAGAAACAGAAGAAAAGCTGATTTCTCGCTCTTTGAATGGCTGCTGATAAAAGTGCTCGGTTCACATGAAAATAATTTCAGCATTTTTATTTCACTTTACTCCTTTAAACCTCAAAAAATGTTACTAAATAAATATTCCTTTAAATAAAAACATGAAACAATCTGAAAAAGTATAGAAATAATAAATCCTTTGATAAATTTTTACAGTCGAACTTTTCGAGTAAACTATTTAATCGTCTCTTAAGTAGTTTTTCAGATTATTTTAATCTTCTGCTAAAACCAAGACTGCATAAAGTGGGATTAAATAATCTAAGACTCATCTAAGGCTACGTTCACACCGCAGCCTGAAGTGACCCAAATCCGATTTTCTTTTGCCCATATGCGACCTGGATCTGATCTTTTCATGGTAGTCTGATCAACACAGATCCGATTTTTTCCAATGCGACTCAGGCCACTTGGCTATGTGGTCCTGAATCCGATACAAATCTGATCTTGTCTGGATCTTCGTTCTCATCCTTTCACTCTTTTAGTTTTTTAGGTCTGCATCTGGAACCTTCTGTGTTTTTCTGGTTCTTCCTCATGGGATTTTTTTTTTTTATCCACACAGATATGTCAAGTAATTATTGGTTCATCTTTCTGAGCTGAAATATAGAAGCTCTCTTTCTAGAAGCTACTTTCACTGAAGTCTGACTCAGATCTTTGTTTTGTATCCATTCGTTCGTCTCTTTGTCTGTTTCAAGGCTGAGCTTCCAAAGAAAGAGCTTGATGCTTTTGTCTGTATTCACCTGTTTGTGTAAACTCCTTTGTTTTAAGCTCGCAGTGACTCAGTTCAAAATGAAAACAGATAAACACAAATGGTTTTGTTGGAGAGAGGGCCGTCATGGGTTTGCTGGTTTAACAAAAGGAGATCTGAGGTCTCCACCAACATCCCCATCAGCCGATATGTATAGAGGCTCTCCTGGTCCGATGGAGCGGCTCCCATCTCTGAGGAGGAGGAAAGGTTTCTTAAATGCCAGGAGATGATTCACAGCTTCTGATTGGTGGAAATGAAGAGCTTTGAGATCAAACCCCTTCAGCTGTGAATTGATTAGAGGAAATGTTCTGGGCTGGAGGAGGGTCAAATGGGTTCTAGGTTACTGTAGAACAAAAGAAGCAGAACAACACTTTTAGACGGCTTCCTGTCTGCTGCTCAGAGCTGGAAAGCTGAAACGATCAGATGACCCCTCAGAGCAGAGCAACTGAAAGGGAAAAACTTTAAACTGAACCGTAAACGCAAACAAACCTGCCGCTTTATTAAGTAAAGCTGTTAAAATGCTTCTTAACACAGATTGTAAATCAGCCAATCCCATGGCAGCAACTTCAGCGCTCCTAAGAACCGAAATTATGGTTAAAGCCGGGCGTACACTGTATGATTTTTTTCAATCGTTGCACACAGCTGCAGCTCACGCTGTACGACGAAACTGCAGGGTTTCGTCGTACAGTGTGAAACGCTGCCTCGGCATTTTGTGCAATTTTGTGCTGAAAGCTCTAAAAAGAAAAGTCCAAGACGTATTTGGACAGATGTCATCTCAATGTCATCTGAGAGGAAGAAGAATCATTGTTTGCCCACGAAGGCCAACTGAATTTCAAAAAATGTTTGATTTTCTCCCAACGGTTCCTGATCGGGAGGTGGTCATGAGAGGCTGATCGGCCCTCGTTACCCTCTGTACACTACACGATGCACGATCAGGCTGAAAGTCGGCCCCATTGAAAAATTATCCCACGACTGGAAAGTAGTTGACCCGAAAACTGCAAAAAATCGTAGTGTATGCCCGTCTCAAAGAAGAGCCGGAGAAAGGAGGAGGAGAGAAGGGAATCATTCTTGCTGGAAGCGTGATCGCTCTTTATTACTCAGCTTTTATTCACACATTGAAGACAAACCTATAGAAAGGTTTTTGGATCTATCTACAAAATCATTCCTTGATGAAGAAAATGGTCTAAAACAGCTTTGTGGAACACCTCAGCTGTGTAGCAGAGGTACAATCTGGTTTATTGCAGTAAAATGTGATGATTTAACATCATCGTCGCCCTTCATTAAACATTCTGATCAATTACTGAATAATTCATCACAGACTTCTGATTGTGAGGAATGATTTGCTGCTGATCACGTTACATGAATGCTACTGATAAGTAATACAAATAATAAAGAGGCTTTGATCATTAATTTGTACAGAAATCTTCTAAAAAAATCCCAAATTTTTAGGTAAAACTGATAATATTGAGGGATTTTTGCTTGACTGTTGCCATAAAATAAGCTTTGAGACTGCAGCCATGTTCACCAAATTTTCTACAGAGAAAAGGAAGTTATACTTTGATAACCCTGTTTGGGGAATTTATTTTATCGTATATTTCGATCAGGGTTATAAATGAAAGCAGTTGAGAGAAAGAAAGCGCTGCCAGGGCCTCAGAGGAAAGTGCAGCCTCTGCCATCTGATCCCTAAACTGCACGACTCAGTTCCCTGAGGATGTTGGTAGAAAGTTCATGAAGCAGGCGTGGAGCAGAGCAGGTGAATGACCCAAAGGGGACGGTTTAGACCAGGCACGCCCAGAGTCGGTCCTCAGGGCTGCAGTTCTGCAGGGTTAGAGGTTTCCGTGCTTCAGCACAGCTGATTTCCATTGATAGCTGATTAACAGGCTTTTGTTGAACTGAAATAATCAGAATGAGCTGTGCTGAAGCTGAGAAACCTTGAAAACCTGTAAGACAGCGGCCTAGTGGGACCGACTTTGGACATGTCTGGATTAGATTAATGCAGTGGTTCTCAAACTTTTTCTGTCATTCCCCACTTTGGACAAGGGGGAATTTTCAAGCCCCGCCTGTCCCCATCGCCCCAACACAATGCTAATGAAATATGCAACAATCTTAAAATGTTCCAATTTTACTGAAGTAACAAGTAGTATCTAAATACAAACTATCTACATCAAATAACAGCAAGCTAAAAAATAAAGAAAATAAAAATGCAGCTGTGTCAAAATTTGTATCAAGCTCAAAGATAGAAAAAATTAAAGTGCCACTCTGCAATCTGTTAATAAAAGAAAAGAAGTGAAATCCATCTGGCAAGACAGGTCTATTTATCCCTGCATTAGTGGCTGCAATGAGCCTGTTTTGCATTGCACAGTTTCTCAAAACGGGGTTGCAGGCTTGATACTGCCACTCTCAAGTCATGCTCAATGTTCAGCTGAGATCTGTATTTTGTTTTCAGTGAAGCAACAGCTGAAAAGCCCATCTCACAGAGATATGATGTGGCAAAGGGAAGAAGAATGCACACAGCTCTCTGCCCGATGAGTGGATACTCCCTCTCCACTCCTAACCAGAATTCACTATTAGTCTGAGCATTAAACCTGAGCTTCAGGGTGGAGTCAGACGTCATTTCAATAAACTGGTCCTCCTCAGCAGACCTAAAATCAGCAGGTGCTGCAGACAGAATAGGAAAAAATAGACTTACTTTATTTTTCATTGCATAATAAACTAATAAAATATTTCAAATTCAGTTATTTATGATCAACCTGCGCCGTCAATCCCGGCGCATGTGCGCTTTATTTGCAGTCTGGACGCTAAAGTTAAACATGCTGTGTCTCTGCTCTGACTGCAGCGCTGAGAGGGACTCCTGCGATAGCGGGGGAGAACGGGGTTGGGACGGAGGAGGCGCCCCACGGCAGCACCTGCCGCTGGAGGACAAGAAAAGGAACGATACGTGCTTTCACGTAAGAGTCTCCAAAAGTCGCTAGATTTGTCGCTAGTCGCTTTTTTGAAAAAGAGTCGCTGGAGGGGTCTGAAATATAGCGACAAAGTCGCTGAGTTGGCAACACTGGGGCGCGAAAGTTTATTCCGTTACAAATAATATGCCGACGTCACGTCAATAATTATTTTGGCACTTCAGTTCCAGGTGAAATGTTTCTCATATCTAATGTTCTTTTAATTAGACTGCATGTAGGCTAGTAATGATTACTTTGTGGGTTTGATTGGTCTAAAAAGCGGCAACATACAGCTATAAGGACAGTTTGCTCTCACACGTTCTACATTTATAGTCACACACACACACACCGGAACTTGGCGCGCCCCACCTGTCACGTCTCAATTCCCCACCAGTGGGTCGCGCCACACACTTTGAGAACCGCGGGATTAATGGAAAGCCATTTCTCTACTTCTGTAGTTAATATCAGGCGTATTTAATGAATGTTTGTGTTGATATTTGTTATGAGCTCCATCTGAAAGCTTTACTCATCAACATTGATACAATTAGGAAAAAAAATAAAGAAAATAGAATGGGATGAAAAAAAAAGTTCAAACAGAAATATTTTCGATCAAAATTCAAAACCCAGAAAATATCCAGAAACATTGTTCAACACTTCAGCTGTTTGAATCTAAGATGGGAGATTAGAGCAGGAAAAATCCACGATCCACCAAAAAAATCCCACCAGAATCCAATTAGTTGGAAGTTTAGATGTTAGAGCGGGACTCGCCGAGTTTGCTGTTCCAGTAATGTTCATTCATTCAGTGATTGGGTCTTAATACTGTGTCAGTTTTTACCTGCAGGTGAAAAAAGCAGAAACTGTTCATTACTTTTTTTGTGTGTTTAATATTTGGACACTGGGCTGACAGGAAAGGGGATACGACATGCAGCAAAGTCCCCCAGGTCAGATTGGAACCCAGATCGGCCATGTTGAGAACTAAGACCTCCGTACATGTGTTGTGTCCTCTAACTGTGCCACCGAAGCGCACCCCTCATAAATGAAGCTGTTTCCACATTTACCGCCTTTGGTTCTCCCTGTTAGTCTCCCTCATGATCCAAAGACATTCAGACCTGGACTACAGATTGTCAGAAAATCTCTGGATATGATTATGTTACAAGAGTTTAAAAGGTCGCCAGCCTGAAAATAGCTCAGCTTATAAGGATTTTGATTAAGGTTCATTCCTTTTTTATCCCCTTTTTGTAAAATTTTTATTTGACATTATTTTCCAAGCGCTTTGCAGCCGAGTGTGAAGCGGCCGGCATGAGGATCAGTGCCTCCAAATCTGAGACCATGGTCTTGAGCCGGGAAAAAGGTAGAGTGCCTCTCCGGGTTGGGGAGGATGTACTGCCCCTAGTGGAGGAGTTTAAGTATCTTGGGGTCTTGTTCACGAATGAGAGGAAGATGGAGCGGGAGATCATTAGGTGGATTGGTGCGGCGTCTGCAGTGAAGCAGGCTCTGTACCGCCCTGTTGTGAGCAAAGCTCTCAATTTACTGGTTGATCTACGTTCCTACCCTCATCTATGGTCATGACTGAAAGAACGAGATCCCGGATACAGCGGCTGAAATGAGTATTCTCCATAGTGTGTCTGGGCTCTCCCTTAGAGATATGGTGAGGAGCTCAGTGATCCGGGGAGGAATCAGAGTAGAGCTGCTCCTCCACATCGAGAGGAGCCAGTTGAGGTGGCTTAGGCATCTGATTAGGATGCCTCCTGGACGTCTCCCTGGTGAGATGTTCCAGGCACGTCCCACCGGGAGGAGGCCCAGGGGGAGACACAGGACACGCTGGAGGGACTATGTTTCTCTGCTGGCCTGGGAGCGCCTTGGGATTCCCCCTGAGGAGCTGGCCCAAGTTGCTGGGGACAGGGACTAAAGCTGCTACCCCCGCGACCTGACCCTGGATAAGCGGAAGAAGATGGATGGATGGATGGATGGATGGATGGATGGATGGATGGATGGATGGGTTATTTTCCACATGTATGCAATTTTCAGATGCACCCTTTTGATTTCTGATCTTTTGGAGACGGGCCTGTTTACCGCCCTATAGATCAGATATCTTTCTGAATCAGACCAGGGAATTGTACCCAGTCAGAGTTTAAGAGCAAGCGGAGGATGTGAAGGAAGGGCAGCGTGTTTGATTAGTAGAAGAAAAACGAATATCTCCGAACTGGTGGTACGATCCGTACCGGGACTCATGCAGGGCGTTATTCAGTTTTGAATTTACAAATAACTGCAGTTTTTTGGGGTTTTTATTTTTGTATTTCACTGCACTTGTAAAGTATATACAGGATAATCTAAAGGACATAAAACACGGGTGAAAATGGTGGCTTTGTTTTTCCTGGGCTCTGAGCATGTTCGGTGATGATGTCAGACATGCGATATAACAGAAATGATGGGAAGCATTGATTCTCTCAGCAAAGTCAGTGTACTTTTAGGGCTGCAACTAACGATTATTTTAAAAATCGATGAATCGGACGATTATTTTTTCGATTAATCGATGAATCGGACAAAAAATATTTTTTATATTAACCTCTTTATTCCAAAATAAACATTATAGACAGAACAAACAAGCACACAAGTACAGGTTGCTCATTAACTGTACTGGTGCAATATGAAAAATAAATGTTTCTGTTAAAACTACGCAAACTTACATGAGAAATGTAGCTGTACATCGACAAAATATAGGGTACTTTGTTTCATAAAGCGCAAAAAAAGACATTTTTGTTTTTAAAAGCCCCTAAGGGGTTCAAACAATAGGCCCCCCCATTTCAACAAATGAGTTTTTTTAGACTAGAAGAGTTCTGCCTTTTAAGACAGGAAAGTACAGCAGTTAAAGTTGCTACTTGAGAAAATACTGAACCATAGAGATAAAAATAGCCCTGTGATTCAAATTATAAATTGTATTTGGAATAAAAATGAGAGAACTAGGGGTGCTAAAAAACACATCCTCCAAAGACAGATATTTACATGGGAATGTGGCAGATAATTAATTGACATATTACTGATCTTGCTGGATTTTATTCTGCTTTACTTCTATAAATTGCAGGATCATCTTTACTTTATCTTTGCCAGAAGATTTAAACTTTAAAAGTCTTGCCCTCATAATTTGCAAGTTAATTTATTTATAAAGTAAATATAAACGCTGCTTAAGCTAATTCAAATGAAATTTAAAGTAAAATAAGTAGCCAACCTTATCACTGTCTGTAACCTACTAACACGGTAAGGAAAGCATCAGATGAGCTACCTGAGAAACTAACGTTACGTTTCCCCCACTTTAAAACCAAACAAACATGGTGGTTCCGTGCCATGTTAATTTCTTTTGAAAAAAGTTGCATGTTATCACTTTTTTCGCTTTACAAAGCGCAGGCTATTTTAATTATTGTGATCAATTTGCGCCGTCAATCCCGGTGCATGCGCGCTTCATTTGCAGTCTGGACGCTGAGACTCTGAATGAGAGGGACTCCTGCGGGAAAACGCGGTTGGGGTGGGGGAGGCGCCCCACGGCAGAGTAGGAACGATGCATGCTTTCACGTAAGAGTCTCCAAAAGCCGCCAGTGACACCGAAAAAAGTCGCCAGATTTGTCGCTAGTCGCTTTTTTGAAAAACATTCGCTGGAGGGGTCTGAAAAGTCGCAGAGTTGGCAACACTGCACCTGCGGCGCTGACTCGCTCTGCCGTATTTTTTTTTCTTCCTCTTTCAGTCAAGAGGCAGTGATGACGGCGCGGCGGATGACGCAATAATCGCGCGACACAACTAATCGATGATGAAATTCGTTGCCAACGCTTTTAAAAGTCGATTTTTATCGATTTTATCGATTCGTTGTTGCAGCCCTATGTACTTTGATGTCTTTCTGTAACTAAGGATAGAGATCTGTACTCTGAGCACATTTATGTAATAAGCAGTGATCCGGACCGGTTTGTGGGAGCATGAGGCGGATCGAGCTTCCAGTACAGATCGGTTAGAAATCTGGTGTTTTGTATTTTGTCTCAATCAGTACCATAACAGAGCAATACTGCCCCCTTCTGTCAACCACCCCTATAACATGTGCCTCAATGCGTGGCCCTTTAACCAGGAGTGTTTCCTGCTGGGAACATCTCCACATCTGGGCCTCCTCCCAGTCCACCTCAGATCCATCTGATACTGGGAACCAGAACCTGCTGACGATAACTCTCCTCCTCTTCACTCTCACATCTGGTTGGCTGTATGTGAGAGGCTGTCAGAGGGAGTCAGCAGGTACTGAAAAATTGTTCAACCGCGTTGCCGTGGCAACAGAGCATGTAGATCAGTTTTTTTCTTTTTTTAAACACGCACACACACATTGTGACACAGAGAGGTTAGCACAGGATTCCCTGCTAATCCAGTTTCTATGACAACTCACAACTCGGTCTTTTCTCTCCGTCTGCCTCGCTTTCATCCTCAGCTGTGATGGAGCCAGACACCAACTTCTGACTCCATCTGCAGCGCCGCTGTTCAGCTAGTAATTATCAACCGAGCAGATTAATAAAAACGATAATTAAAAGACGTGGTAATGTTTCGTTCTTGTATCGGATTCCCGCAGCCTGCAGGGAGGAAGCTCCGGGGCCGACCCGGTTCTGCTGCAATGGAGGTTTTATGAGCAAATTACTGAACAGTTCATATGTTGGCAGTAAGCAAGTTATTATTGGCCGAGTTGCTCCTAACTCAGAGGTGATGTAGTTCTGTGAGAATATTTGAGAGGCTGAGATTAAGGAAAAAGTTCTGGATTTTAATACTGTTTTGACATCTTGGCTGTTCAGAGGCTCCGATGCTGGTTCTTCCTCTGCAGGACTTTCATTTAACGGAGGTGTTTTAAAGAGGAGGAACCCCTGGTGCAGCTCTTCCAGTGATGCTGCTGGGTTCCTCTCGTTCCATCTTCTAATTCTCAGTGAAATAAAAACAGCATTGGAAGCTGCCGTGCTACTTTGACTATCTTCATGCTGCATTTCTAAAACACTGACTTTCTGGTAAATCTCTAAAAGCAGCACTGAGTAACCTTTGACCCCTAGTATGGGCTTTATTTGAAATATATTTCATGACTTTTTTCAGGTTAATAAATATGGAGTGAGTCTTGTACCAATATTGTTTCTACAAAGCACACATTTTTAAAATGAAAATGTGAAAAAATGCAACTTGGGAATAAAAATTTTACTGTTTTGACAAAATTGATTTTTTTTCTCAGTTTTTTTTTTTTCTGTGAAAAAATAGAATACAATCTATTACACCCAGCAAAGTTATTCTCAGAAAAAAAATTACGTTTTTGAAAGATTCACTTTTGGATTTACTTTTTTCACATTACCATTTGATGTTTTCTTGTATGAAACAATAATGAAACTAAATTCACTCCATAAATATTCAGCTCCTGGTGCAGACTGCTCTTCTCAGAAACTCACCTGTGCAAGTCTGAGCTAACTTAGCTAAAAGCTGTTAGCCTACCAAACCGATGAGACGTATTTCTGGTTCTCTAATGTAGGATTTCATCTAGAGGAGGGATGCTGCTTTAAATTTACTCCATGACTTCTCGGTCTGCTGGTCCAAAATGATCGGCTATCAGAACCAGAACACTGAGGCAGACCAGTTCATTAAGAGCCGATGCAGTGCTGCTAGTGGCCTATAGGGGCGCTATAAACCTGGCCAAGCTGGGTGGTGGTGGCAGAAAGCTGGAAAAAACGCAGCCACTTCTATGAGTACTCCCAGCTCAGACAGTGAACTACAGCACAGTTTGTTTCACTAATATTTAAACAACATACCTTCGCTTTATCTGACATAGACGCTGCCATAAGAGGAGACGCTAATTTTCGATATATGATTGAGGTGAAACGAGAACACAGCTTTTATTGACTCAAATTAAATGAAATTTAAAAACTTAAACCAGTTCCTGTCTGAACTGTGCAGTTCTTTTAACTCTGGATAATGTTCATCGTCTCTAAAAATGGTTCCAAAGGTGTTCTGATCCTCTTCGTCTGAAGCCAGAGGACGTCTATCCAGCCTCCCGGTTACATGATCATCATGTAATCGTCGTACATTTAGTCATTTACTGGAAACATTTATTGCTTTGTTTGTTTCTTTAACATCCTCATGTTAAAAATCAATCATCCTCTCCGTTTCTTGTTGTGTTTCCGCCTTCGAATGTCAAGCAGTTTATCAGTTTACATATAATTCTTCACACACCTACTATATGTTTTTTGGCAGTCCTTTAACGGCTGATGGATGCCTCTTTATCTCTTGACCCTTTCAGACCTCATTTAGCCATTTAAGTTTCTTCTCTAAAGTTGTTTGACTCTATTGTTGTTTGGAGTCTTATTGTGATTATTAAGTCAAAATGATCCTTTAGATAATTCATTCCATTTTATTGGTTTCTTTCATTTGTGTTTCTGAGATGCGGCTGTTGGCCCTTGAAAATGAGACCTTGCTTATTTTTTGCCTGAAAAATAAAGGTTAAATATAATTTTCAGCTCAATAGAGTAGAAAAGAATGTTCCTTTATTTTACTGCCTGGGTGGAAATGTACTTTAGCAGCATGAGGGTGAGTTACAAGATCCACATGTATAATTGTTGGGAAAAGCAGCAAAACATCTGTTGGTAGGAAGGATCTGTGATAATGCTGCTTTGTGCACATAAGGTGCAGCAGTCTGTCACTGAGGGAGTTCTCCACCCATCATCAGCTTCATGCCCCTTCATGTACAGGTGCTGGTCATAAAATTAGAATATCATGAAAAAGTAGATTGATTTCAGTAATTCCATTTAAAAAGTGAAACTTGTATATTATATTCATACATTACATACAAACTCATATATTTCAGATGTTTATTTTGTTTAATTTTGATGATTACAAATGACAACAAATGAAAATCTCAAATTCATCATATCAGAAAATTAGAATATTGTGAAAAGGTTCAAAATTGATGGCCCCTGGTGACACACTCTAATCAGCTAATTAACTCAAACCACCTGCAAAAGCCTTTAAATGGTCTTTCAGTCTAGTTCTATAGGCTACACAATCATGGGGAAGACTGCTGACTTGACAGTTGTCCAAAAGACGACCATCGACACCTTGCACAAGGAGGGCAAGACACAAAAGGTCATCGCTAAAGAGGCTGGCTGTTCACAGAGCTCAGTGTCCAAGCACATTAATAGAGAGGCGAAGGGAAGGAAAAGATGTGGTCGAAAAAAGTGTACAAGCAAGAGAGATAACCGCACCCTGGAGAGGATTGTGAAACAAAACCCATTCAAAAATGTGGGGGAGATTCACAAAGAGTGGACTGCAGCTGGAGTGAGTGCTTCAAGAACCACCACACACAGACGTATGAAAGACATGGGTTTCTGCTGTCGCATTCCTTGTGTCAAGCCACTCTTGAACCACAGACAGCGTCAGAAGCGTCTTGCCTGGGCTAAAGAGAAACAGGACTGGACTGCTGGTGAGTGGTCCAAAGTCATGTTCTCTGATGAAAGTAAATTTTGCATTTCCTTTGGAAATCAAGGTCCCAGAGTCTGGAGGAAAAGAAGAGAGGCACTTCATCCACGTTGCTTGAAGTCCAGTGTAAAGTTTCCACAGTCAGTGATGGTTTGGGGTGCCATGTCATCTGCTGGTGTTGGTCCATTGTGTTTTCTGAGGTCCAGGGTCAACGCAGCCACATACTAGGAAGTTTTAGAGCACTTCATGCTTCCTGCAGCTGACCAACTTTTTGGAGATGCAGATTTCATTTTCCAACAGGACTTGGGACCTGCACACAGTGCCAAAGCTACCAGTACCTGGTTGAAGGACCATGGTATCCCTGTTCTTAATTGGCCAGCAAACTCTCCTGACCTTAACCCCATAGAAAATCTATGGGGTATTGTGAAGAAGAAGATGCAATACACCAGACCCAACAATTCAGAAGAGCTAAAAGCCACTATTAGAGCAACCTGGGCTATCATAACACCTGAGCAGTGCCACAGACTGATCGACTCCATGCCACGCCGCATTGCTGCAGTAATACAGGCCAAAGGAGGCCCAACTAAATACTGAGTGCTGTACATGCTCATACTTTTCATGTTCATACTTTTCAGTTGGCCAACATTTCTATAAATCCTTTGTTTTTATTGGTCTTCAGTAATATTCTAATTTTCTGATATGATGAATTTGAGATTTTCATTTGTTGTCATTTGTAATCATCAAAATTAAACAAAATAAACATCTGAAATATATGAGTTTGTATGTAATGTATGAATATAATATACAAGTTTCACTTTTTAAATGGAATTACTGAAATCAATCTACTTTTTCATGATATTCTAATTTTATGACCAGCACCTGTATGTGGGTCATGGAGCTAATGGCTGGCAGCCCAGAGCCTTAAACATCACCTGCAGTCGGATTCATGTGAAAAAGTTTCTTGTTAAATCGAGGTGACACGGCTTGTCTCTGCAGGCGTTGAGCTGATGGGGGAAAACAGGATGTGATGAAATGTCTGGAGGTTGGGACAGAATCCCTCGCAAAGGTTGTCCTTCTGGAGTGGACCAGCTGAGGTGTCAAATATCTGTTGAGAGATTCATCAGTGGGAGGATTTCAGACTCCTGTCTGTCTCTCCTCGCAGACAGCAGGATAAATAAAACGTTTATTCAGTGACTAATCATTAATTTATGGAGGAAAAAAAACAGAGCAGTTTCCCTGCAGGCATTTTTAATGTTATCTATGAAATAAATAAAACATTTCTTTACAGAGTGAGTTATCCCAGAAGCTGCAGCTTTTTCAGTTTTCCAGGAGGAATGAAAACATTTCCAGGCCCAAACGGAACCAGAGCTTCGTCCTTAACGCTGCCTCTCTGTCCTCCAGCCACATGCCTCTGAGTCCGATCGCTGACACCAAACATGATCGCCCGCGGCAACAGGCGGTTACTAACGGCAACCCAACAGGCTCTGCTGTCGCCAGGGACGACGACGGGGAGGACACGCCCCCTGGAAACAGCATTGTGGTCCGAATCGGGATCCCGGATCTGCAGCAGACGGTAACGCGCTCACAGGAAGGCAGCGAGGAAGGAAACATGGATCATGAAACACGGCACAAACCTGTCTATGTGTCTGTCCGCGTCTTGTCTCTTTCTCTGTCCGTCCTTCTGTCTGTCTCTCTGGCTCCGGCTCTCTCAGAAGTGTTTGCGGTTGGACCCAGAGTTACCAGTTTGGACCAGTAAGCAGAGGGTTCTGGTGACGTTGACTCAGTCTCTGTCGGATGTTTTGAACTATGGTCTCTTCCAGCCGGCGTTCAACGGCCGAGCCGGAAAGTTTCTGGACGAGGAGCGCCTGCTGAAGGAGTATCCTCTTCCCCCCATCACTCCCATCCCGTATCTGGAGGTAAACGCCACCAGAACTTTTCATCACAGACTAACGGAACCTGTAGTAGAACAAAATAGGCCTGAAAGAAACTGAGATTTTATCAACTTACTGAACATTTATCAGACTTTTTTTCTCATTTAAACGGATCCAAATTAACAATTTTGTGACCAGAACCAATATTTCTATAATTCTGTTGGAAACATCATTCATTTTACTGATAAAAAGCAGCAATAAAAAAAAAAGAGGTAAAAGATGTTTTATTTTCTCCAGAAATGTGTTTTTCTAAATATTCTAAGCATTCGATTTAGGACTTTAACTTTAGGATGATCCCACATCATTAAACCTCCTCCGCCATGCTTTACAGTTACACTAAGATGTCGGTTCTGTAGCAAATTTTTTTATCCTGAATTCATCACATTTTCTCCCATTAACGAAACGTCTCAAATGTCTTTGAGAATTTATGACATTTTAAGGAATAAAAGTGAAATTATTTGACAACTAGAGCAGAAATGATTGTATGTAGAATTCAGCAACACCTGAGTCACGACACGCCCTCTATGCACAGCAGCTCCACCTCTCTCTGGACTTTAACTAGACCATTCTCACTCATCTGCTTTGATCTAAATTCTAAACCATTTATCCTTCAACAAATATGATCAATAATAGAGCTCTGGAAAACCTCATAGTCGTTTTGCTGCAGGTGGTGCAGAGCAGTTGAATAATGGCTTCTTGAGAGGTGCACTGCCACCTAGTGGTTGGGGGTTTAAGAACATAAAAAGTAAGAGTATATAAAAATGTTGCCATTTTGATCTAATATCTGACAAAATCATTTTTTCACATTTTTGCACATTTTTCAAGTAGTTGAAAAAAGCATTTTTTTAATGGTCCAAACACAGACCTCCCAAAATTATAAAGGGTAAAATCTGTAAGAGGATGCAATTCAAAAAGTTCATCCTCCCTGAATATTATATTTTTTAAAAATATATATAAAGATATATATATACACTATATTGCCAAAAGTATTTGCTCACCTGCCTTGACTCACATATGAGCTTAAGTGACATCCCGTTCCTAATCCATAGGGTTCAATATGACGTCGGTCCACCCTTTGCAGCTAGAACAGCTTCAACTCTTCTGGGAAGGCTGTCCACAAGGTTTAGGAGTGTGTTTATGGGAATTTTTGACCATTCTTCCAGAAGCGCATTTGTGAGGTCGCACACTGATGTTGGACGAGAAGGCCTGGCTCTCAGTCTCCGCTCTAATTCATCCCAAAGGTGTTCTATCGGGTTGAGGTCAGGACTCTGTGCAGGCCAGTCAAGTTCATCCACACCAGACTCTGTCATCCATGTCTTTATGGACCTTGCTTTGTGCACTGGTGCACAGTCATGTTGGAAGAGGAAGGGGCCAGCTCCAAACTGTTCCCACAAAGTTGGGAGCATGGAATTGTCCAAAATGTCTTGGTATGCTGAAGCATTCAGAGTTCCTTTCACTGGAACTAAGGGGCCAAGCCCAGCTCCTGAAAAACAACCCCACACCATAATCCCCCCTCCACCAAACTTTACACTTGGCACAATGCAGTCAGACAAGTACCGTTCTCCTGGCAACCGCCAAACCCAGACCCGTCCATCAGATTGCCAGATGGAGAAGCGCGATTCGTCACTCCAGAGAACGCGTCTCCACTGCTCTAGAGTCCAGTGGCGGCGTGCTTTACACCACCGCATCCGACGCTTTGCATTGCACTTGGTGATGTATGGCTTGGATGCAGCTGCTCGACCATGGAAACCCATTCCATGAAGCTCTCTGCGCACTGTTCTTGAGCTAATCTGAAGGCCACATGAAGTTTGGAGGTCTGTAGTGATTGACTCTGCAGAAAGTTGGCGACCTCTTCGCACTATGCGCGTCAGCATCCGCTGACCCCGCTCCGTCAGTTTACGTGGCCTACCACTTCGTGGCTGAGTTGCTGTCGTTCCCAAACACTTCCATTTTCTTATAATACAGCTGACAGTTGACTGTGGAATATTTAGGAGCGAGGAAATTTCACGACTGGATTTGTTGCACAGGTGGCATCCTATCACAGTTCCACGCTGGAATTCACTGAGCTCCTGAGAGCGACCCATTCTTTCACAAATGTTTGTAAAAACAGTCTGCATGCCTAGGTGCTTGAATTTATACACCTGTGGCCATGGAAGTGATTGGAACACCTGATTCCAATAATTTGGATGGGTGAGCAAATACTTTTGGCAATATAGTGTATATATATATATATATATATATATATATATATATATATATATATATATATATATATAAAGATATATATATATATATAAAACAGATTTTTTTTTATATAACAGTAAAAAAAATGGAAATACCAATAAAAATAATAATTTCTTTTAAAGTACAATACAGTGAAAAAAATTTATCTGCAAAAAATAAAAGATCAAACATTTAATATGAAAAAACTGTTTATAAACAAAATGAAAAATACATATCTGAAATGGCAAATCTTAAAAGTACAGTTTAAACGTTATCATATGCCTTCTGAATTCTAGATTAAATATAAAAAATTTTTTTTTATAAGCCTTTCCTAAAATAACTTTTTTAAAATGTGTTTTTCATCAATATTGGAAGATATTTCTGTCATCTTTGTAGAACAGCTGAATCTATAAGAGTAATGGAGGTTGGTTTAATGGGAGAAAATGTAACAGTCGGACATCTCTGCTTCGCTCTCCTCTGGCAGAGGTCATTGTTCTGAAGGACGAAGGCTTTAAGGAGCTCAGAGCTGCTCCTTAAGTTTTCATCATCCTTTAAAACATTCAGGAAAATTTTCTCTTCTGCGGGCGATGACTCAGTCAGAGCATCAGTTTAAACATTTAGATGTTTCCTCCTCTGTAATCTGACGGTTTAATCCATCTGAGCATCAGTTTCCTCCAGTGACGAGGAAGACGTCTGACTTCCTCAGCAGCTCCTCTGTGTTTGTCTCAGTTTCAGTTCTTTGTCTGAAGACCTCGTTAACACGTCGCCTGTTTCGCTGCTTAACGAGGATCCCCGTCGCTCACTGAATTTTGATCAAATAAATGTTGTCTGTTTTTCAGTTTCGTTATAAGAGGAGAGTTTATACTCAGAGTTACGTGGATGATAAGCAGCTGGCAAAGCTGCACACAAAGGTGATGAAGATCCACTTCAGGACCACATTTCTTCTCTAAGTTTATAAATTTAACACAGTGATTCAGGCTGAATATTTGTGGGGTTTTTTCAGGCAAATCTGAAGCGATTTATGGAACATGTTCACCAGAAGAATGCAGAAAAGGTGGCCAAATGGTTGGAGAAAGGTCTGGACCCGAACTTCCACGACTCGGACAGCGGAGGTGAGCAGAACCGGGCTTAGTGAATCGACCGTCTCACGGGTTCAGTAGGTTCTGATCCGTTCCCGACTCTGAACAGATCCTTTATTTATTCTGATGAAACCAGGCTGCCTGAGCACAAAATACATTTTTCTTCCTGAACATCTCAAAATTATTTTCTGGTGAGCCTCTAAATTCTGATCCGACTCCTTCAGGCAATCAAATCCTCCTGAAATCCAGAATTGGACCAATGTTGGCTCGATTTGAAGATATTTAGCAAAGAACTGGGTTTAAATGCCAACGGATTTATTGAACCCCAGTTTGTTTTGTGAGAAGAATAAAAATCCTAAAGATTGGTCTGATGATGGAGAGCTGATCTCCTCCTCAGACTGATGAACCTCTCTGTGTCCTCAGAGTGTCCCCTGACTCTGGCTGTCCAGCTGGAGGACAGCTGTGAGCTCATTAAGGTCCTTCGCAGCGGAGGAGCTCACCTGGACTTCAGGACCAGGGACGGCATCACGGCTCTCCACCGGGCCGTCCTCTGCAGGAACAGCGCCGCGCTCACGGTGAGGAAAGCTTCCAGTCTCTCCCCCAGACCCCTCAGTTTAACGCTGTTCGCTCTCTGACCTGTGTTCTGGTGCTCAGACTCTACTGGACCTTGGAGCGTCTCCGGACTACAAGGACAGCAGAGGTCTGACTCCGCTCTACCACTGTGCCATGGTGGGCGGCGCCCCCTACTGCTGCGAGCTGCTGCTTCAGGACCACGCCACCATCGGTATGTTTGAGAGGATGATGCTTTCTGATCGATGTCTGTAGGGGGAAAAAAAACACTTTATCACTAAGAGTTCTCGTTTCCATGGTTACAGGGATCACTGATGAGAACGGGTGGCAGGAAATCCACCAGGTGACAAACACACACACACTCATTCAGCGCTCCACTGATGACGGGTTCTGCTCGGTTCTGATTGTCTGTGTGGGTGTGTTTCGGTGTTTGTGTGCATGTTCAGGCATGTCGTTATGGCAACGTGCAGCACTTGGAGCACCTCCTGTTCTACGGCGCCAACATGAGTTCCCAGAACGCCTCAGGAAACACTGCGCTGCACCTGTGTGCCCTGTACAACCAGGTAACCAAACACACGGACGAGCCGGTCACATGAGCGACACGCTGACTGCTTTCACATGGCTGGTGTCGGTTCTGCAGGACAGCTGCGCCCGGGTTCTGCTGTTCAGAGGCGCCAACAAGGACATAAAGAACTACAACAACCAGACGGCCTTTCAGGTACGAAAAGACAAAAACCGGGAACATACGAGGTTCAGATCTTAAATTAAACTGATGTGCAGAAATAATAAACAAGATTCATGCAAAGAAATCTTTTTCATTTTATTTACCAAATTTATTTGCATTTTGAGTAAGATGATGGTTGGTATAAAACCCCCAAACTCTTAGTCCTGAGTTCATTAATCTGGATCCTCCCTGGGAGAACAGAATTGACTCGTCTACATTCATCTGGTTCTACAGTAATGATCCGATCCTAAATGAGGAAACACAGTTTAGCTTCATATAAAAATAAACAGAGAAACAGTCAAACAGGCTTTTCTAAACTAGAAACTCCTCTTAAAACACAAACTACAAGTAAAGAAATTCCCAGAGGAGTTTAAACAATCATCATCAGTGTGTTCATACGTGTGGATCCGTTCATACATGTCAATCCGTTCATACGTGTCTATCTGCTGATACGTGTGGATCCGTTCATACATGTCGATCCGTTCATACGTGTTGATCCGTTCATACGTGTGGATCCGTTCATACATGTCAATCCGTTGATACGTGTGGATCCGTTCATACATGTCAATCCGTTCATACGTGTTGATCCGTTCATACGTGTGGATCCGTTCATACGTGTGGATCCGTTCATACGTGTCTATCTGCTGATACGTGTGGATCCGTTCATACGTGTCTATCTGCTGATACGTGTGGATCCGTTCATACGTGTCTATCTGCTGATACGTGTGGATCCGTTCATACGTGTCTATCTGCTGATACGTGTGGATCCGTTCATACGTGTCTATCTGCTGATACGTGTCGATCCGTTCATACGTGTCGATCCGTTCATACGTGTGGATCCGTTCATACGTGTCGATCCGTTCATACGTGTGGATCCGTTCATACGTGTCGATCCGTTCATACGTGTCGATCCGTTCATACGTGTCGATCCGTTCATACGTGTCTATCTGCTGATACGTGTCGATCCGTTCATACGTGTCGATCCGTTCATACGTGTGGATCCGTTCATACGTGTTGATCCGTTCATACGTGTGGATCCGTTCATACGTGTCGATCCGTTCATACGTGTCGATCCGTTCATACGTGTCGATCCGTTCATACGTGTCTATCTGCTGATACGTGTCGATCCGTTCATACGTGTCGATCCGTTCATACGTGTCGATCCGTTCATACGTGTCGATCCGTTCATACGTGTCGATCCGTTCATACGTGTGGATCCGTTCATACGTGTTGATCCGTTCATACGTGTGGATCCGTTCATACGTGTTGATCCGTTCATACGTGTTGATCCGTTCATACGTGTTGATCCGTTCATACGTGTGGATCCGTTCATACGTGTTGATCCGTTCATACGTGTGGATCCGTTCATACGTGTTGATCCGTTCATACGTGTGGATCCGTTCATACGTGTTGATCCGTTCATACGTGTGGATCCGTTCATACGTGTCGATCCGTTCATACGTGTCTATCTGCTGATACGTGTGGATCCGTTCATACGTGTCTATCTGCTGATACGTGTCGATCCGTTCATACGTGTCGATCCGTTCATACGTGTGGATCCGTTCATACGTGTTGATCCGTTCATACGTGTGGATCCGTTCATACGTGTGGATCCGTTCATACGTGTCTATCTGCTGATACGTGTGGATCCGTTCATACGTGTCTATCTGCTGATACGTGTGGATCCGTTCATACGTGTCTATCTGCTGATACGTGTGGATCCGTTCATACGTGTCTATCTGCTGATACGTGTGGATCCGTTCATACGTGTCTATCTGCTGATACGTGTCGATCCGTTCATACGTGTCGATCCGTTCATACGTGTGGATCCGTTCATACGTGTTGATCCGTTCATACGTGTGGATCCGTTCATACGTGTGGATCCGTTCATACGTGTCGATCCGTTCATACGTGTCGATCCGTTCATACGTGTGGATCCGTTCATACGTGTTGATCCGTTCATACGTGTGGATCCGTTCATACGTGTGGATCTGTTCATACGTGTGGATCTGTTCATACGTGTCGATCCGTTCATACGTGTCGATCCGTTCATACGTGTCTATCTGCTGATACGTGTGGATCCGTTCATACGTGTTGATCCGTTCATACGTGTGGATCCGTTCATACGTGTTGATCCGTTCATACGTGTGGATCCGTTCATACGTGTCGATCCGTTCATACGTGTCGATCCGTTCATACGTGTCGATCCGTTCATACGTGTCGATCCGTTCATACGTGTGGATCCGCTCATGCGTGTCGACCGTTCATACGTGTGGATCTGCTCATACGTGTGGATCCGTTCATACGTGTGGATCTGCTCATACGTGTTGATCCGTTCATACGTGTGGATCCGTTCATACGTGTTGATCCGTTCATACGTGTCGATCCGTTCATACGTGTCGATCCGTTCATACGTGTCTATCTGCTGATACGTGTCGATCCGTTCATACGTGTGGATCCGCTCATGCGTGTCGACCGTTCATACGTGTGGATCTGCTCATACGTGTGGATCCGTTCATACGTGTGGATCCGTTCATACGTGTGGATCTGCTCATACGTGTGGATCCGTTCATACGTGTGGATCCGTTCATACGTGTGGATCTGCTCATACGTGTGGATCCGTTCATACGTGTGGATCCGTTCATACGTGTGGATCCGCTCATACGTGTGGATCCGTTCATACGTGTGGATCTGCTCATACGTGTGGATCCGTTCATACGTGTGGATCCGTTCATACGTGTAGATCCGTTCATACGTGTTGATCCGTTCATACGTGTTGATCTGTTCATACCTGTGTGTTTGTGCAGGTGGCGATCATCGCTGGGAACTTTGATCTGGCTGAAATCATCAAGATCCACAAAACCTCTGATGTTGGTGAGTTTAAACACGACTCCGTCTGTTTCCTGTCAGGATTTGTTGGTTCTGTTCAGCAGGATCAGCAGTTTAATCCACAGTTGGTGAAGCAGAAAACTTTGATGAACCTCATCAATAACGTTGCATAGATACTCCCTCAGCAGAATTAAAATAACAAACCTAAAATTAGCTCCGTTTTTAAAACTGCCTAGTCATGAATTTCTAACCCAGTATCTCAAACTTCTTGTACGTTCAGGTCTTGTTAATTAACTGCAGCCTATCAGTTTATTACATTTTAATTCAATTCAATTCAATTCAATTCAGTTTATTTATATAGCGCCAAATTCACAACACATGTCATCTCAAGGCACTTTACAGTTCAACCAGATCAAATTGATACAAAGTTTTCTATCTAAGGAAAACCAGTTGATTGCATTGACTCATTGACTCAAATACAATCCCCCACACTAAGCATGCTTGTAGCGACAGTGGAGAGGAAAAACTCCCTTTTAACAGGAAGAAACCTCCAGCAGAACCAGGCTCAGTGTGAGCGGCCATCTGCCGAGGCCGACTGGGGTTCAAGGAGACAGAAGCAGAGATACAAAAAGCAGCTGTAAAAGGCGGCCCCGTCCAGGAAACACACAGCCAGGCAGACGAGCTCCAAGGCAGCTCCCATGCCAGAGGACGAAGAAAGCACATCCACTCAGTCACGGTCAGAGAAACAGGACCACACTGGAAAACAGGCCGATCTCCAACATCTATAAACAAGGGTGTTGATAGAAGCAGCACAGCTGATGTTTCTTTCCAGGATGACGTCACAGCCAAACAGGAACAGACGAGGCAAAGCTACTCTGAGGAAAAGCAGAGAGAGCAGAAGGTTAGAGATTGAACTAACAGATTCTGCAGAATAGGAGAACAGAGAGAGAATGAAGCAGAATGATGAAATGGGGGTCCCTATGTCCTCCAAAAGTCTAAGCCTATAGCAGCATAACTATAGAGATAGCTCAGGATAACCTGAGCCACTCTAACTATAAGCTTTATCAAAAAGGAAAGTTTTAAGCCTAGCCTTAAAAGTAGACAGGGTGTCTGCCTCACGGACTAAAACTGGTAGTTGGTTCCACAGGAGAGGAGCCTGATAACTAAAAGATCTGCCTCCCATTCTACTTTTAGAAATTCTAGGAACCACTAGTAAACCTGCAGATTGAGAGCGAAGTGCTCTGTTAGGAACATAAGGAACAATCAGATCTCTGATATAAGATGGAGCTTGGCCATTTAAGGCTTTATATGTGAGAAGGAGGATTTTAAATTCTATTCTTGATTTAACAGGAAGCCAATGAAGAGAAGCCAGGATAGGCGAGATATGATCTCTCTTTTTAATTTTCATTAGAACTCTGGCTGCAGCATTTTGGATCAGCTGAAGGCTTTTAACTACAGTTTGTGGACTTCCTGATAGTAAAGAATTACAATAGTCCAGCCTTGAAGTAACAAATGCATGGACTAGTTTCTCAGCATCACCCCTGGACAGGATATTTCTAATTTTTGCAATGTTCCTCAGATGAAAGAAGGAAATTCTAGAAACCTCCTTGATATGGGACCTAAATGACAGGTCCTGATCAAAAACAACACCAAGATTTTTTACTTTATTATCTGAAATCAGTTTAATCCCATCCAAATGAAGTGACTGGCTAATCAGTTTCTTTTTCAGAGACTCTGGTCCAAAGACTATAACTTCTGTTTTGTCTGCATTCAGAAGCAGAAAGTTAAGAGTCATCCAGGTTTTTATGTCTTCAAGACATGCCTGTAATCTATGTAATGGGTTAGCTTCATCTGGATTTATAGACAGATATAGCTGGGTATCATCAGCATAACAGTGGAAATTAATCCCATGCTGTCTAATAATTCTACCAATTGGGAGCATGTATAAAGTAAAGAGAATTGGTCCTAGCACTGATCCCTGTGGTACTCCACAGGTAACCTTTGAGCGTGTTGAAGATCTATCATTAACATGAACAAACTGAATTCGATCAGATAGATAAGATTTAAACCAGTCTAGTGCTGTTCCTTTAATTCCAACAAAATATTCAAGTCTTTCTAAAAGAATATTATGGTCAACTGTATCAAATGCAGCACTAAGATCCAACAGGACGAGCACAGATACAAGTCCATTATCTGAGGCCATGAGAATATCATTAGTGACTTTCACCAGAGCTGTTTCAGTGCTATGATGAGCTCTAAAGCCAGACTGAAACTCTTCAAAAAGTTCATTATGGTGGAAGTGATCGCAAACTTGTTTGGCAACTACTTTCTCAAGAATTTTGGATAAGAAAGGAAGATTGGATATAGGTCTATAATTGACCAAGTCATCTGGGTCAAGAGACGGTTTCTTAAGCAGAGGTTTAATTACAGCAACCTTAAAAGCTTTAGGTACATATCCCTGTAACAGAGATAGATTAATCTCTGTTAAAATTTTATTGCTGTTTTACATCTAGATTTTGCTTTATTTGTTAATCAACAGACCACTTTAGTTTATATTCACCAAAATATACGACAGGAACAGAGGTATGAATCAGCGACACACAGCAGAGATGGGACAAGAGGAAATGCACCACAAAAAAAAAAAAAACCTGCGAAAGGACACAAGTAGAGCTGGGAATAAAATGTGAAGATGTGAAATGACTGCAGAGTTAATAGATGTGTGAACAAACAGCCACAGATAGCGGCGAGCGCAATGCTATTCTTAGGCTTCTATAGTGACAGTCAAATCTATACAGTAAGTAATGTTTACGTTGTTTGCCACTGTTCAAGTTTCCAATGAGGGGATTTAAGCTGCCAGCAGAGGGGCGTTCAAGTATTTTCAGGCTCTAACCAGAGCAAATACTTTGCTTTGTGGTGCTTTATTTTAATATTAATATATACTTTTCTTTTATTGTCCTTCTTTATGCCATCCGAGGTCAACCGTAGCCACATGTATGATACAATACTAGTGTTAAAGATAGGCTCTGTGTATGCACCCTGATGCTCAATGTTTCCGGTTCTTTTCCCTGCAAAGAGATCACTCGGGACAAACTCTTTAAATAACACTTCATAACTTATATGTATTAAATAACCAGGAGACATGACAACAGATTTGAATAGAAATTGTAATCTTACTCAGATCAGAGGAGTTGCTTAGAGTTACAGAAGGCAGCTGCTCACCTCTCAGGAAGTGGCCCCGATTATCAGTTAAAAAGGCATTTTATACATCTCCAGTCTGCCACATCATCATATTTCACATCAGACACATTAGATGATTAGACATCCATGGCTCCAGCATTATCAAAATAGGACATTGCTCTCTTTCCATTTCCAAAACTTTGGCAGGTACAAAATAAAGATCATAACTGTATATCCAGACAGAGGAACTGTCCTAATTAGATTAAAACTTCAGTTCTGATGCGCGACAGGCAGCCCATAGCAGGGTGATAAACTCACATCTTCAATGATAATTATCCTAACACTATGAAATATTAATCTATCATAAATTATTGCTGGAGGATCGACTGTTTTTCCTCTGATGCCGCCTCCTCTGTGTGAATCCATGGCATCGATGGGATAAGCTACGTGTAGCTGTTAGCAAAAGCATCACTTATTGTGAGCGTCAACAAGTACATAGAACCAGCGTTGCATTGAAGAAAAGAGAAATCAGAACGACTCCTGAGGATGTGGGCGGAGTCATAGAGAAAACTATTGTTGAGGGTCACTTTAACAGGCTGAAGGACCAACACTGACGTTTTGAGGACATTTTTGATGCCAAAATAACATTTTAGAAATGTAAAAAAAAAAAAAAAAGCCTTCCATTGTCTTATAGTCTCTTTCTAAATGACTTCAAACATCCAGTAGGAGGGTTAGTCTAAAGTCAGGATGAAGTTGAAGGCTGAATGTTGTTCAGGCTGTATGTGAACAGACTCTCACTAACCGGGCAGATCCGGTTCTGACGCCGCTGCTGAGTCGAACTCTCTTCTGTCTGTTTATGTGTCCAAGTAGTTCCCTTCAGAGAAACCCCCTCCTACACCAAGCGCCGCCGGGTCGGCGCCACCAGAACACCGGCCGGAAACGGCCTCTCATCACCTCGCTCTCTGATTCGCTCAGCCAGTGACAACGCCCTGGAAAGCCCCGCCTCCTCCCCAGGCCCCTCCCTGCAGAGCCTGGAGACGCACCACGACACGCACACGCACTCACTGAGACGCCACACGCGCCGCCTCAGGTACGCTCAGGTTCACCTGCTCGAAGCTCCAGTCAAACCAGCGTCTCTTACTGGTCTGTCGCCCTGCAGCCCCAGTGGGGGGGGTCATGTGGAGACCAGCCCTCCTTCCTCCCCCCCTCCCACGCCACAGATGAGGAAGAGGAGGCTGTACAGCGCGGTGCCGGGACGCACCTTCATTGCCACCCGGTCCCACGTCCCCCAGGGGCCCGGAGAAATCCAGCTGCACCGGGGGGAGCGGGTGAAAGGTGAGATGGGTGAGCCGGGGGGTCGGAGATGTTCGGGGCGGTTCTGACCCGGTTTGTGTTTCTAGTGCTTTCAATTGGAGAAGGAGGCTTCTGGGAAGGAACCGTTAAAGGCAGAACCGGCTGGTTTCCTGCTGACTGCGTTGAAGAGGTCCAGATGAGACAGTACGACCCGCGACTCGGTAAGAACTCCGACCCGATCAGGTCGATCCAAACGTCAGCAGGTCTCCAACATGTGATGTGTTTCAGAGACGAGAGAGGACCGCACGAAGAGGCTCTTCAGACATTACACAGTGGGATCCTACGACAACTACACCTCCTACAGGTGGGACACCAGAACTACACCCTTAGAACAGCATCTCATCATTTCTAAACCATCATGGGTTCCAGGGAGGGATGGAAGGTTCTGATTGGGTTCTAGCTGTAGATGGATAAATATACATAAACTAATGAAAAAAGAACCAGTTGAGAAAACCCCAAATCACTAAAACTTTCCCCTTTTTGTTTTCTAAAAGCCAGAATAATAAGACCCATTTTCAATAAAGAAGCCATCATTTGTGTCTCTTTAAGGTTTCCTTATTAGCTTGGGAGTTCGAGCCGATTCTCTTTCAATTACTGTAAATAACGAGACAGTGAGGTCTCCTGATGTTTTAAAAGAAACAGTCTTTCTTTATGGGGCCAATGTTCTGTCAGATCAGCATACCACCATAAGACCTTAAGAACTTAAGTCAATACGCATGCCCGTGAGTTTATCCCTTTAGTTTTGAACGAAAAATAGACTTTAAACTACCTCGAGGTGCGTTCATCCGTTTAATCATTTACAGAAAAAGCAATTTAAGGTCAGTTCACCATACGCTGTCAAAAAACACCAAAAACGGATATCGACTATGGGTCAGATGACCGGGTATGCTCATCTGACAGAACTCTGCCCTGATAGGGATCAGTCCTTTCTGCCTCATGGTAGTGTGTCCTAAGGTTCCTTCCAAGTCTTAAATAAACTCTAATCGGGTTTTCTGTGTTGCTTTTGAAATCATGGATTCTTCTCTCCTGAGTGGCCTTTCAGCTCAAAGGAAAACTTGCTTCACGCAGGTATTATGGAAGAAACCTGATTATCTCATCCTTCCTCTGACGTTTATACTTGGATTAAAAAAAAAAAAAAACGATTTTTAAAGATCTATAAATTCATTCCACAATCATAAGATACCAGGGTGTTTAAAATAAACATTAGGTCGCTATTGGCAGACTGACTGCAGCAAGGAAGATACTGACTGCTCTTAATAATCCCCATAACCACAGCATGTCTTTATTAGAGAAAACCTCATGTTTAATTAACAGCATCTTGGACTAAAGCTGTTGGGAAATGTTTATTCACAGATCAAACTTTAACTGAGGCTATAAAAAGCTTTTTGGATGGTCTATTAATAACCTGACAGGACTGTCGGGTTACAGAGCAGTAATCTGCGGTAACAGAGGATCTCATGAAGGGACAGCCGGTCGTTTCTCCAGGCAGACTCTGAATCCTCTTTCTGTTTCAGCGACTACGTTATCGAGGAGAAAACGGCCGTTCTCCAGAAGAGAGAGAGCGAAGGATTCGGCTTCGTCCTCCGAGGAGCTAAAGGTAGGAACGGAGGAGTGGTGGGTGTTTGGAAGAGAAAAAAAAGAAAGATATTTTAAACTTGAGCCTAGAGAGGAAAACTCCTCGCTGTCTTGTTACATAACACCTACAGAAAGTCTTCTTTACAAGGAAGCACTGGTTCCCAGTGAAATGAGACTTTAGACTGGTGGGTAACAGCATCCTGCTCCAGGTAGCGGATCTTTGTAGGGTTTTTTGTGTGACCTCGACTCAAATTTAATCTGTTAACTGTGTGTAAAGGAACCACAACACCAGCCAATCAAAACCAAACAGAATGAATCTGAAAAATGCCTTTTCTCTGATTTACAGTTTCTACCAAAGGAAACCTTCACTATCTCCAGAATGTGTTATTTTAATGTACATTTTTGCATATGGACCCCAGTAATTATTTCCAGTAATTATTTTTTTTTTATTTCTCCATTTTATTTATATTACTGTCCAAAACTTTTCATCTACTTCTGTAAAGCCTGTGACTAAATCAATGAAACATTAAAAAAGTAAACTTTGGCTGAGTTCAGCGGGACAGAAAACGGATAAAGTAGTGATCTTCTTTTAGCCTCACAAAAAACATCGAGGGACAGAAAGCGCAGGTTATCAGTCTCCTCGAAAAAGGAAAAAAACGGATATAGTAAAATAGTGATCCTCCATGGAGGCGGAGCATTTTTATGCAGGTTTATATCCAAACATCTGCAGTAAAGAGCAGGTTTTCATCTGGTGAAGAAATAAAATCCTGATAATTAGAAAAAAGCTTTCTCAGCAAGGATATTTATATGATAAAATAAAATTCTTAAATGTTTACATTCTCTCGTCTTTTCCTGGTAATCCAGATTAATCATCTGAAGCAGGTTCAGTTCTAAATATTATCAATCTGGGCCTGTAGAGGTCCGTTTAACAGAACCGTCCAAGATGATTGGGCAAAGTGGCACCTAGTGCCCGCCCACTACAGTTTGGTTTTAGCCAATCATAGTAGCAGACGCCATGAGAAACCACAGCTTATTTTTTAAAGCTCTTACCTACCTAGAAGCTATTCTCTTTGCGCATGCGCAGCACAGATCATGCTTCCGGGACAGATCGATTAGTGACAAAAAGGCAGGGTTAGCTGCAGTATTTTGATTAACTGGTTGTTTCCATCCATCAGAAAGCAGCATCTGATTGTCTGGAGTTTAGTTTACATACAGCTGAGCTGAGAACAGAGGCCTGGTTTGGAAAGCAGGCTTAACAAACTCAGACTTGATCTGGCCTAAGGTCGGAAAGTCAGTTTTCTGTCTCATAAACGCTGCTGTGAGTAAATTTAATCTACTCTGAGTAGGTCCATTCAAAGATGAACACCTGTGTAACAAGTATGTAAAACCATTAACAGTGGAGCACCCATTCAATGAGTCACCATGACAACAGGAAGTGCCTATTTCACACAAATGGAACAAGAGATTTTAATGCTGAAACTAAAAGACAGCAACAGCTGCAAACCAAAGGAAGAATGCTGCTAGATTTAATGCGTAGGTTTATATGAAGTTCACTATGGCAGGCTGTTTTGACATTTATCAAAAGTACTCCCCTCTCTGTTCCATTTGTAGATCAATAAAATAGGATTCTCTGTAGCCAAAATTACATTCCTAGTCAAAAATATAAATTTTTTCCAGCAGAAACTGAATTTTAAATACGTAGAAATATTTACAAATTTATTACTTTGACTGTATATATATAAGTTTATCTAAATAAAACAAATTAGGACCAGTATTTTGTTTAAAGAATTTATTTTGGTGAAAAAAAAAATAAAAAATTGTTTTTCACACAGACTAATAAATATCCAGACGGCCTCCCATAGTTGTTTGAATCAGGTAACATTGCAGGAAAACTAGTTTACTGGTGGAATGGTAATATATATTTAGGTGAAATCTCAGGGGAGAGAAGCAAAGCTGTCAGCAGATGAAGATGAGGTTTTAAATGTAAAAAAAAAAACAAAAAAATTTAAATGCCACAATAATCACATTTAATGACTTTTAATGATTTTAATGAAGCAAAGGCGGACCTTCCACACCGCTTTTATGAAAAAGGCACATAAGTACTTTTTAAACCAACCCGGTCACTAACTGAAGGACAGCTGTCAGTCCTCAGTGTTATTCATTTGTTATATACGTGTACTGCATGCCTGTCCACCAGGGGGAACTGTTGGGTCTGTAACAATTGTTGTAAGGTGCGATTACTCTCTGTGGTTCGGGATTCTGTGAGTGTGTTTCTGAAGTGAAGGAATAAAGTGATGCTTTTGCACCTGAACAAAAAGTGGAGTTATTTGACTACCAGTCAGGTGGCGCTAAAATGCATGGGAATAATGTCCAAAACAGCCTTCCATACATCTTACCAACCTGTGAACTCTGCTTCCAGCTGAGACGCCTATCGAAGAATTCGCTCCCACACCGGCTTTTCCCGCTTTGCAGTATCTGGAATCAGTGGATCAGGGGGGCGTGGCTTGGAGGGCGGGGCTAAGGACCGGAGATTTCCTCATAGAGGTGACAGTGGTCATCTGCAGGATTAACTATAATTATTCAGAGGTCACTGAATGTAATCCTTCAGTATTTGTACCATAAACCTGTTTTTCCTCTGCAGGTTAACGGGACCGACGTGGTGAAGGTGGGTCACCGGCAGGTCGTCTCTCTGATCCGACAGGGAGGAAGTCGGCTGCTGATGAAAGTCGTCTCAGTTTCCAGAAAATCAGAAACCAACCTCATCAGGAAGAAAGGTAGGGCTGTTAACATGTCGCCCATCATTAAAACCATTTCAGGATGTGACTTTACCCACAAAATGGTTTGTGCACTCTAGCCCTCACTTCTTTGACCGTGTTCAAAAAAAAAAAAAAATCAGATTAACCCCATAATTAGTGACAAAACACCTGGAGAAATATCCTGATGTAGACGATAAGACATGGATTCACTTGACAAAAGATCTCAGCTCAGTTAGAGCAACATAAAGTGGATTCCTTCCCAGTTTGTTGTTAAAGAATCGAAATGTAGAAGCTTGGCTCGGACAGTTCAGACCAGAAGAGGTTGGGTTAGCATCAGCAGAACGCCATGAACTACTCTGGTTCATCTGGGAAGGAGCAGAAAGACTTTGGAAACAATTAGACTCAAAAACTTTTTTAAAAGAGCAGCTCCTTTGCAGCTGCAACCTTGACTGTTATGGTTACAGAGAAGTGCTGTGATTGGCCCACCCTGGTTTAGACCAAAGCCTTAACAGACTAGCTCACACCGGCCAGGCTAGTAAAATAGATCTGTAGTGGAAAACTCCTGGTGGGCGTTGGTTAAAGTTGACAGGTTAACTGATGGAACCTGTAGCCATAACTAAAACTCCCGGGGCAGCCATTTGGAAGAGAAATAGCTATTGTTCTATTAGTATTATGTTGGTCTGATCTGGATTTCCTTAATAAAAAGGTTAATTTGACCTTTGTCTCCTCTATTAATTGTAATTTCGTCGCGATTGCTTCTTTAAATCGCTTTAAAGAATACAGTGTGAATCTAAAAGTGTTCTCCCCCTTCACAGTGTCATCAGTGTCAGTTACAAAAGAAAGGAATACTTCTATTCAAGGTTTGGATAATAAGATTGTAATATAGAAAAAGGCTAAAGATTGAGATCAATAAACTAAACTGTTATATCTATACAGTAACGCTTCACTCAGCCCAGAGTCCCTGATCTGGAATGGGTGTGTACTCTTTATGCAGGGGCGGATTTACCATTAGGCAAAACTAGGGACTTGCCTAGGGCCCTGAGTTTCTGGGGGGCCCATGAAACTCCTTTTACATGTATGTTTAATACAACTATTACTTATTTGTGCACATTTTTTATAAAAATAATTTAGTTAAAATGCCCTGTTTTAGAACATCTAAAAGCAGAGAACTCTGCTCTCCAGAGCGAGTAGATTAGTAACCCCGCCTCCTGCTCTCCTCTATCTTGTCTGCTGTCATGATTCATGCAGCTGTTATTTCATCCAAATGAAAAATAGAGAACAGAGAAGCACATCATGGCTTGTCTACAGTGAAAAGAAGGACTGGGTTATTTACTTTTGCCGTCGCCTTTTTGGAAACACAGGAAGGAGCAATCAGTTAAGTAGTGATTGGAAAAATCTTTCATTCCTTTTGAGACGGCATGAAATGTCAGCTGAGCACATTTTCAATATGATAAATAAAAAGGGAAAAATGAAATGGGTTTGTGCTACCTTAGTGCATTATAGTCAAGCTGAGAGAGATTTTGATTTTATGAATTAGTTGAAAACTTTATTTAAAATCTTAAGATCGACAACTTTTGGTGCACAAACGTTTAACACGAGTTTTAAGATTAGAAGAAGATGGTGGGGCCACCTTCACTTCTATACCGTTCCCTGCAAAGGTGGTACAAAAAAGTGCAGCGGGGGAAAAGCTTTTTTCTTTTTTTTCGGATCAGATTTATCAATAAAATAGAAGAAATAATGTTAACAAAGGTAGAAATTAAGGAATGATCTGAAGAGGTTTTTAGGTGGTTTGAAAAAAAAAGGTGTTTTAATTTAGCCCTAGATGGCTGTTCATTATCCTCCGTCTGTCGTTGCCCACTCCTCAGAATAGGTACTCGCTGCGTGGGTAGATTTTTAAGGAGGTCCCGCTAAATCTGACCCTCATCCAGATGCTGCTCTGGATGAACCAAAGTGGACTCTTTTTTTTCAGAGCTTTCAGTTGTTTTTGCGAAAAAATAGGTGGACTCTCCAAGCTGATTCAAAAGTTGTGCACAGAGAACAATTTAGCAGCAGTCCGTGATGTTAAGCTTTACCTGCGCTTTTATTGTGAAATGCTGTGGGGTTGCCAGGGGTAACGGCTGGTCCAAACTGTGAAAAAATCATTATGTTTAATGTTCTTTTCAGTGCCAGCCAAGGAATAACAAGTGACGTTATGCAATAACTTTATATCAGGAAAAAAGCGCAGCATCAACGTCTGCTGGGACGGTGACGTCAACGGTCAAAATTAAAATAATTGTATCTTAAGAACCAAATCAGCACAACAACAGTTTTAACTGCACAGATCATGAAAAAGTAGAGATTTTGATTCAATTCGGAGCTTAATGGGGGGATGGTTAACCTCTGGATAGCCCAAAAAATCAAATTAAAAATCTCTGAAACAAAAGTAGCAAAGAGGATCTTTTTTATTTTTACATATGATCATTTTAAATGCACAAACCTGCACTAAAGAAGGACCACAGGTCGGATTCGAACCCGGGTTGGCCGCGTCGAGGACTGAGGCCTCCGTACATGGGTCATTCACCCTAACCACCTGCATGCTCCATCTTAAGACTATAAACAATAACATAAGCATACATTAAGTTTCCCTATTCTTAATGGAATTCTGACTGGAACGATTGTAGTTGATGACATCTTCAGCAATGGCTGGAGTTCTGGACCACACCGGTTTGATGGATGGTGGTAGATTAATGTCCAAACATTTTTAGGAGCCGTTCCCACAGTGAGACCAGATCGCTGTGACTTCATGCAGCAGATCTGCTTCCTTAAAGTTCAGATTCAAACTGGGTTTAAATGTTCTGGTGAAGCTTCTAGAAGCACAGGAGGAGATGTTTAGGTTTTTATCAACCAGTGAAAGTCCATCTGATCACCATGAACCCGTCTGACATCTGCTTCATGTCCTACCTCGTAGCTCCGCCTCCTCCAAAGCGGGCCCCCAGCACCTCGCTGACGCTACGATCAAAGTCCATGACCGCCGACCTGGAGGAGATAGGTAAAACAAACAGCGGGTGAATCCCAAACACACAGCAGATTCAGGTTTGGTTTTTTATTGCTGACGTTTGCTCTGTCTGCAGCCAGGAGGAGACGTTACGGTGAGTCAAACGGGCCTCCCTGTGGTTCTGAGTCAGTTGTGATGTTTCTGTGATGTCATAAGGCTCATTTCCACCTCAGTGTTAACTCTTGATGTGTCATTAATGTTCAGGATGCACAGCATTGGCCCATCAGCAGGATGTGAAAGATGATCCTCCACCTGCTTTTAACTGTTAAACAAAACAACAACAAACCTCATGAAGAACTCTGACCCCTCATGTTTGGAGGAGGAGCGATGCTGTGCATCTGGATGGTGTCCATGAAGCTTCAGGGCCAAAGCTGAATATTGTTTATTTATCATATAATAAAGGGCTGTTTCTCTTTGCTTCTACTCCAACTATCTGCACGTCTGACATCAGGTCTGAGAAACAGGTGAAACACATGGCAGTTAACCAATCACAGGAATGATCCGATTTAAATGCAGTTTGTGAAAATTATAGTCGTGTTATATTGTTTAAAGTGAAGTAAGTTGGATTAGAGCTGCTGCAGCGGTTTCTACATATTTATAAAAACTTTAAATACAAGACTCTTTAGCTTTGAAACGTTGCCTTAAAAAGCAAAATGTCTAGTTTCTCAGAGAGGGTCAGAGAGTCATTCTTCCTTTTTTTCAAGTTTCCATGAATCTAATGCTACGTTCACGCAGGAGCAGCAAAAACGCGCATGCTGCTTCAGTTTTTTATGCTTATAACCGTTTAGTTCTGAGGCGCAGCACAGACTGCCCTAGCTGCACGGTCAAAAGTTGGGTCTGATGCGCGTTGGGCGGAGCTACCCTATCCTCTCTTTGCCTGTAACAATGCCAGCTATATTTGCTGTGATCAGCGGGTAAAACGTAGTTGTAATGTTTTTAAGTGAGAAAGTCCACCTGAAAACTTCCTCTATGTAGTCAGTTAATCAATCCTGCCTTCAAATAATGCGCTGTCGGAGCCGCTCAGACTCCCGTACACCGGCGGAGCGCTGTCACTAGGAATCCTGCTTAACAGCAGCCTCAGGCCCGGACGCATATTTGTGGTTTGATGCTACTGAAAGTAGATGCTAGCATTTTTCACATACGTAATCCTAACTGCAGGCACCAGAATAATAAAATTGAACATATTTTACCAGCAGGTTTCGAAATAAAAGTTAATTTAGGCGTTAAACTGTTTCGGAGGAGTGATGATAGCGCTCTGCATCAGCAGCAATGTGTCCGTCTCTCTGCCAGCTCCCAGATCAGCTTCTCTGATTGGTTGATGTGGCGCGTCCAGTGGCAAAAGTAAAATTTTTCCATCTCCACAGCGTTGCGTGCTGCAGATGCTGAGAAGCTCATGATGAGCTGCTTCTGCTGCTCAAAATGCGCTGCAGGACCTTTGCTGTACCTTGATGCGCGTCAACCATTGATTGACTTTGTATGTAAACTAGCTGCTTCTGCTGCCTTTGCTGCTTTAGGTGTGAACAAAACATAAAGTGTTTATGAAAGTACTTATTTAAGTAAATTAAGATTTTTGTTTGACTTTAAAAGAATAAATAATAAGAATCAAAAACTCTTGAATATTTGCTTGTTTTAAAGTTTTGGCATCTTGCCTGTTGCAAAAGGGCCAAATGTGTACCATTCTTTACCGAGGTCAGGGGCCACGCATTGGACAGCTGTAACGAAAGCTAAGCAGGAAACCAGCTTCAGAGGAACATTAAGCTAAAGGGAGAACAGGATGCTGCTTTTTTAACCCTCCAGTAACTGTGGAGCAAACAGGACGGCAGCGAGTGTGATGAGCTCTCAGTAACGCTGCCTGCTCTGTGTATCAGCTCAGTGCCCCTTAAAGCGTTCACAGCCCTTCCCAGAACGGAGATTCATTTAATCCAATCAGGAATAAAGTGGGGAATACTCCGGTGGCACTCTAATTATTTAATCATATATCACAAAAGATGTTATCTCAACATTTACCACATCATACATAACAGGTTTTCTTAATATGCAGTAACTAATATGCAGCGGTGTCAAGTAAGTAACAAAGTACAAATACTTTTTACTTAAGTACACTTTGTAGGTATCTATACTTTACTTATTTTTTTTCCTACTTCTGACTTCTACTCATTATATTTTCACACAACTATCTGTACTTTCTATTCCTTACATTTTTAAAACAAACATCGCATCGGGAGATGGAGATGGAAACAGAGACCTCCCTCATCCTTGGCCCTAACTCAAAGAATTTTTCAAAATAGTTGAGAAATTGAGCTTTCATTCATATAGTGGCATCTGGCTGTTTTTTTAAAGGTTACTTTATACTATTACATTTTAAGTACTTTTTGGAGCACATACTTTTTTACTTTGAGTAAAGAGGTCAAGTTTATACTTTAGCTTTTACCAGAGTGTTTTTAAACTGCAGTATCTATACCTCTACTTAAGTGACAAATATGTGTATTTTTGACACCACTGCTAATATGGGAATCAGAGGTAGTTGGTCCTTTCTGGAAACTGCTGATCCTGCCAAAGACTCTGTCCAAGCAAACCTTTGCACTGCTGCATGTGTTGATGACAGATTTGAATTAATAATGCAGGAAAATTTCTAGCTTCTCTACATCCAGAATTTTCAACCGGAGGCCAACAACTCTATTTAACCTTCCTGTTATCCACTGACATTACTGTTCTCACTCAGTAAAACTCTAATTAGTTTACAGGCTAATAACATGTCCACATTTTCACAAAAATATACAGAAACAAAAAAGAACAGCAACTCTGAAAGAGTTAAAAACCACCAGAGGTCAGAAGATAAGGTACAACAATCTACAGTTGAACTGGAGAGAAGAAAAAAAACTCATCGTGTTTCGTTGCTAATTAGCAGTAAAATGAAGTAAAATCCTCCACCCAGAATATCAGCTAGAGTCTGAGCCACAGCCTGCCTGTAGTTATTGATCTCAGAGCATTTGCAGCAAGATATGTGGTATTATTTACTTCAATCTTTGTCTTTAGACGTGTTGGTTGTTTGTAAAATCCGGCGGCGGCCCTGATGTCTCATTTTCGTTTGGTGTTCCTTCAACGTATGGATGTCGTGGTCCTGCTTTAGTCTTTTATCCTCCAGTTTGTTTATCTTGTTTTTCCATCCTCCTTCAGAGAAACTGGATGAGATGCTGGCCGGAGGTCAACAGGAAGTGGTCCTGAGGGCCCGTCCGTCTGACGACTTCAGAGCGGCGACGGTCAAACAGAGACCGACCAGCCGACGCATCACGCAGGCCGAGATCAATGTAAGGAAAGTTTAGATTTCCAGCAGAGAGAAAGGGACTGATTGAGCCTCAACTCTTCTCATGCGTTTCATATTTTTATTCATGTCTTTAATGGGACATATGTTGATGAAGATTCTAACTCATCCAGGTCACAGTCATTCCAGAAATAGTTTTTTAAATCCACTGGACTTTGTTTTCCAAGTTTGAAGACGTTTCGCTTCCCATACAGGAAGCTTTTTCTATTCAATGAGAGGGGCTGAAGGAAGCCATCTATGTTCAGAAAGAAAAACCCACCTAAAACAGAGGGGGTGGACTCAGATTTCAGCTTTCAAAAACCTACAATGCAGTGATAGAGTTGATCCCTTCCTTGCAGCCCCAGCGCAGGAGAGCGAAGGACCTGGCCTATTCAGCCAGGCCAACAATCCCCTTTAACGAACCCCCCTTACAGATACTTAGACAGGTATGGGGCATTGCAGGCTAACAAAAGAAGCCAAACAACCTTCATTCCAAAGGTGTGGACCCGTTCTTCTGTTTCAATTTGCATGTTTTCAAAACAAAAACAGGGCTTTGTTGAGCTACTGCATAAAAGCTCAAACTCAACGCTATTCCTGAAATTTTGATTTGAAAAAGCTTCTTGGATGAGAAGAGAAATGTCTTCAAACTTGAAAACGAAGTCTAGTGGATTACTTTTAACTTTATTTGGAACTTTAATGGGACGTCCAATAATGGGACGTCCAAGGTTCTTCAGTTCCCAGTTAATGTGTTATTATCTCAACATTTAGTAAATCAGAATAATTTCTCTGATCCTCACTGACATCAAACAGAAGATAAAAGTGGTTTCTTCCTTATTAGTTCCAACTTAATTCTTAACATTATATTAAATTGATGCTATAGAGTCAATAAACATTGTGGCTTAAGGTTAGCCGTTTACAATAAAACTTCCACTTTCCAACTGTAGGGGGAGGTAAAGAGCTCAGACTTGGCTGCCTGTGTGTTGCTGCTTTAAACCAATCAGATTGATGAACTGAGATGATTGACATCTTTCCTCTGTGTGTCTCCAGTCTCTGTTTGAGCGTCAGGGTCTGGTTCCCCCCTCTGCTCCAGAGAAGAGCACCATGCCTTTACCCAGAGGGATGTCCAGAACCAAGAGCTTCGGTGAGGCCAGTGGAATCCAAACCCCACAGTTCCTTCCCAGTCAGGGGAAAGTCTAGATATGTTTTTGTGTTCATCACCTTGTCTCCATGGTTACCTGACAGGAACCCCAGAAGATGACAGGATCTCGGCTCTGATCCATGAGAGCCGTTTTCCTCGGAGCTCCTCTTTGACGGACAGCTCCATCCCGCCTCCTCCTCAGACAGCTCCACCCCCACCTCCTTCGGCCTCCTCCACCTCCTCGCTTTACCTCCTCGACTCCGGCCCGCCCCCGTCCTTCCTCCCTCCTCCGCCCCCGGCTAGAGGGGAGGGGCTAACACGCTCCAGCTTTAAACCAGGGGCGGAGCCACGCCTGCATGAGCTCTCTGATGCCAGGAGCCACGCCCACGCCGAGCGGCAGAGGAAAGCCAGGTCCATGATCATCCTGCAGGACACACCCCCCCCGCCGGCGCTTCAGATGGACGGCCATGCCACTTCCACACACGCGCTTCACACCGCCACGCAGACCTCCACGCTGTCCATCCACGGCGCCAGCCCTGCGCTCGGACACTCCCCTCTGTCACGTCGCCGGGGACGAGCGATAGAAAACCCTTACGCCAACGTTGGACATCAGGCTCCGCCCAGCAAACCCCAGAGGAGGAAGTCCCCTTTGTTGAAGCAACTTCCTGTTGAAGAGCAGGGTTAGCATCGTCCATCATCGTCTGTCTGACCTTCATCGTGTCTCGTTCATCGGTTTAAAGCACAGTAACAAATATTTACATCCGCCGCCTAAACTTTAACCTTCCTAATGGAGGCCGAACCTGAGAAACCAACAGAAAATAGAATAAGAAGGAGAAATAAATAACTTTTATTAACAGTTCAGAGATACTTAACACCTAATACAAAAATACTATAAAGTTTTTTATATTGTGACAAAATGTGCAAAGAATTTCAACAGAAAAAGCAGAGTGAGAAGTTTTCTAATTTGGCTTCAGGTGAGAAAACAAACAGCTAAATGTATTCTGCTAATGAAACTACTCTGTGGTCATTAAATTGTTCCAGCTGTGGACAATGATTTGGCTCGTTGGATTTTGTCTCATTAAAGCTCATCAGCAGTTAGAGTTCAGCATCACATGCTCCATCTTTATGTGTCTGATTCATTTCTGCATCATCAGGAAATCAGCTCATACTGTTTAACTTTAAAACTATAATTCCTGTGAAATCTAAGACGAGCAGAAAGAGGAGCAGCTGATGAATGCAGGTGACTTCAGGGTTAATGTTTATCATCTCCTCCTGGATCCATGCAGCTGTTCATTTTGTCTCTTTAAAACTAGATTCAGTGCATTTAATTTGCTGTCTGGTGTTTTTTGAAGCTGCAGACTCCTCCTCTGTTCAGTATCAGTCCAGTTTCTTTCCTTTCAGGTCTTGGAATCAAAGACCACGATTCCTTCAAATCAGACAGAGGTGGACTAATGAGCCCCAGCAGAGCGGAGCTGTATCAGCAGCAGGTTCTGTCTGAGCGCGCCCGGGTTCAGGGTCGCCGCTCCTCCCTCTTCCTGTCCGTCGAGGGGTCGGGGTCAGAAAACCAGGCCCCGCCCCTCCTGACTCAGAGCCACTCCATGGACGACCTCGGAGAGCTGCCCCCTCCGGCTCCGGTCCTGTCGCCTTCGCCGACGCCGCACACCTTCCTCCACCCGCTGACAGGGAAACCTCTAGGTGCTTCAGGCAACATTAACTCCATTACTCTTCCTGTTTCCCTTTTGTTTTGGGTTTTATATAAAAATACATTTAATCTTTATAACAGATCCTAATTTTTTTCTGAAAAATGAAAGAATAAAAGCTTGAAAACTACAAACTACTAACAGGATAACGTGTAAAAAGTAAAAAACTAAGGCGATAAAATAAATAAAATATATTTATATAAATAAATATACATATTTTTAAGTCTGATAACTGTTTAAATTCTCTTGCTAAATCAAAGTACCAGACGGATGCTGCTGCTGGCAGCGCTCACCTCACACAGAAAAAATGAGCAAATTCTTACTGAATGTAGGCTGTAAAAAAATCTAAATCTAGACAAGTCATTTTTTCTTAAAATAAGTGCATTGAGGAGGTAAAAGAGACATTTTGCCAATGGAACAAGACAATTTACACTTAAAAAAAGAAAACACAATCGCATTGTCTTATTTCAAGTGCATATTATCTTATTTTAATATTTACCTACTCAAAATAAGGATAAATACAATTAATTCAAGAAATGTGTACTTATTTCTAGATCGTTTTCCTGTGTAACAGTAAAGTTATTTCTGAGCGTAGATGCAGGCTAATCAACCCTCAGGTTGCAGCGTGTGGGAGAAGAACAGAGAAACAGACAGTAGAACAAACACCTGAGGAAAATGCTATGAAGTGCAGGCGGATCCACACCGAGGAAGACGTGAAACCTCACAGCTGTATGGAGAAAAAAAGTTGAAGCTTCAGCGACGACAGTTTTGCCAAAAATGGTCCGGATCTTATTTTTTGTTGCTAATTAAGGAAGGCCAACACACTGAGCCTGGACGGTGGGAGAAACATGGCGGAAACTTCCCCTTGACAACGCCCTATCAGGGAATGCGCTGGCTTTAAACACTGTCCGACTGTTGCTTCAGAGTTGAAGCAAGAACATGAGTTAATTAAAGAGGATGGATTTAGAAACAAACAGCCACTGGGAGACGTCCTCTTCCCACAGATGTTACGACGCCAACATGAGCGGCAATGGATGCCTGCGGGTACGTTTTACTCCATCTTCCTGTTTCCTTCCTGTGTGATAATAGTGTGTACATGAACTATAGCAGTACTAGTCAACTCAAATGGATCTAACCTTCTTGTTTCAGGTATGTGACCTGAGAGAACGTCTCTTTCTGATCTCACTGGCGTTTTCTTCTGCCTAAGTGGTCAAATCCAAAGCTACTGGAAGCACGCAGGCAAAACACTATGTCTGAAGATACAAGGACCTTAAATGATTACCTATAACTGAGAGGAGTGAGGTACAGAAGAGGATTAGGGCCACTGAAAAAATAAAAAAGGATTAACTGATTTTTTAATATTATTTCAGTTTAATATGGGGGGAAAAAATCAGGATTCTGAGATTAAAGTCCGAATTTTGAGAAAAGATGTCAGAATTCTGAGATTAAAGCAGAATTCTGAGAGTCACAATTTTGAAAAAAAAAATCAGAATTTTTTTTCAAGAATTCTGACTTTTTTCTGATATTACACTGAAATAAAATTTAAAAATTGGTGGACTTTTTTATTTTTTCAGTAGCCCTAATCGTCTTCCATAGTGAGGTGTGGGAATCCAAAAAGGACATGAGAGCCAAAGAAAAGTCCGCTCTACCAGCTTCATCAGAGTCTGAAGCAAACCGTGACACAAAGCTGAGCGAGACATCAGCACAGGAAGCTGATCTACAGAAACACTCGACCAACATCTGCAACATCTTTTCTGTATCATCTAGAAATGTAAAATGGTTTAGGAACTTATTAATGGATAAATGCAGTTGGTGAAACAAGGTGTTCTGAATCACTGATATAATCTCTGCTGCACACTGAATGTCAGGAGCTCCACCGTCAGAACGTTTTTTACAGAAAATAATCTGACTGTTGTGATTAAATAAAACATTATTTCCCTAAAAGCAGTAACTGGCCTTTAATCTTTTCATTAAAATCCTGCACCAAACATTTTTCATATGCTCTAAATGATATTTTATTCCTGCTAATAAAACTGAACCTTAATTTCTTTTTAAGATTAAGTCAACTAATAGATTATCTCCATAATAATGTGATATATTTTATTTCTGGTATTGCTTTTAAAATTTCAGAGACTTAAGAAAATATCTTAGACATATTTGTAAAACTGAATAATATAGAAAATCTCTAAATAGAAAATATCTCATAAATTCTCATAAATACCCGGGATAGTAAAAGTTAATAAAAAGGTTAGGAAATGTTAAATGATCTTGTAGAATTTGAACTAAATTAGAATAAGGGAGCTGATCTGCCAAGAAAAAAATCGACTTAATTCAGGACCTGCTCCAATGATAAACAAATGCTTTTGTTTCGATATATTTTTGCAGATGTTTCAAAAACAAAATTTAGTGAATTTTGCGTAATTAATCCAAAATAAGTTGAAGTTATTTGTCACCATTTCAAGTTCAAATCAAACCCCGACTTGTTTCTGTCCACAGATCCGTCGTCTCCCCTCGCCTTGGCTCTCGCTGCTAGAGAGCGAGCGCTCACCGCCAGAACGCCGAGTCCTGAGCCTCGAATCAAACACACCTCAGCCTCCACCACACCTGTTCCCACTCCAGCAGCCAGTCCTGAGACCAGACACAAGCGCACCCCCTTCACCACCCCACAGAGCAGCCCTGAGCCGCGATCCAAGCGCACCTCTCCCCAGACGAGCCCCGAGCAGCGAACTAAACATACGACTCCACAAACCAGCCCTGAGCTGAGGCACAAACGCATCACGCCGCCGCTGTTCCCCGAGGGGCAGGTGGAACGCCCAGAGACCGAAGGGGGAGTCACATCGCCTGCTGCCCCCTCCCCTGAAAGATGGAGGCCCTCCCCTCTACCAGCGCTGGCCAATGACAGCCACTCGGCTCTGATTGACAGACGGAGAAGTCTCACGGTGGGCAGCTCAGAGGAGGAGGGCGGGGCCTACACCGTGACCCTCCCTCCTGCCCTGCTGTCGTCCAGCGATGAGGAGACCAGAGAGGAGCTGCGTAGGATTGGTCTAGTGACTCCTCCCCCCGCCTTCGCCAGCCCCCCTGCCGCCCCAGCCCCGTCCTCGTTATCCCTGTTGCCTCGACGAGGAGGAGAGGGAGGAGGCGAGAGTGCTCCAGAGTCCCTTGGGAAACGAGGAGACGAGGAGGAAGGAGGTGAAGAGCGTCACCATGACAGCTCCTTGTCCCCTAGCTCCCTCCCTCCCTCCATCACCCTGGCCTCCCCTCCTGCTCCCACATCCCCATCCTCCCCCCCTGCCACTCACCCCTCTCCCTCATCTGCTGCCACCTCCCCGTCGGCTCTGAAACCCCGGCTCCGGTCGCCGATTGGTCGGGGTCGCTCTGCGTTGCGCGACCCGCTGCTGAAGCAGTCCTCAGACAGCGAGCTCCTCCCCTCTGTCGCCTCCTCCCCATCCTCCCCACTATGCTCCTCACCCACCAGCGGCAGCAGCCGGCAGCCACGCTACCTGTTCCAGAGGAGGTCAAAGCTGTGGGGGGGCGGAGACGACGAGCGTCGTGGTGTGAGTCCAGAGGACGGCGGGGGCCGCCCAGCGGCCCTGGGAGGTCAGAGCTCTGGGTCTGCGGTGGACCTGACGACCCGCTCAGCGTCCGCCCTGGAGCTGAGTGGCCGGGCCGGGTCGGGCCTGGATCTGGCTAATCGGCTCCAGCTGCTCAACAAAGACAGCCACTCCCTGGGAGAGGAACCGAGTCCGCTGGACCCGGGCCGGAGGTCACCTGTAGGGGGCGCCAGGTACGTTAAACTGGACGTTTTCCTGATGTGCGATCCTGTGTTTAGAGTAAACAGCATTTTTAAAAAGCGATGGATGGTTTTAACTGGACTTTAAGAAAAAAATATTTTACATCAACAATAAGCTGCTGTAGATTCTCAGTCATCCAGGGCTCGATAAAATCTATTTGACCTTTTATTTGCAATCAGTAAACGCAGCAATAGCCATAACCCTTTCAGAGGAAACTTCACTTTTCCTCTGACTAATTTATCAGCCAGGCCATCAATAAACTAGCTAGCTGTTGGGACTGCATCATTTCTGAAAGCAAACACTGAGCTCAGTACTAAACGTGTCTCACAAACAGACATTTATTTATCCAAAGCAGTAGATACGGAAAGCCAGAAGTGCCACAAATTTAATGCATTACAATTTGGGATTATTACTACTTTAGATGCAGACATTAAATGAATGGAACTTTATTATATAATACGGGAAAATTAAATGTTAAGGATTTATTTAAATTTGTTAATAATTTAAATAAATCCTCCACCCTTCCAGACATGCCTGTTCTCAAGCATGTCTTTATTACTTCAGTTTCCAAAAAGACCTATCATTTTCGAGACAAAAAAACAACAACTTTTTAGTCATGTTTGTGCTGATGCAGCATGGGCTGGGTTTTACTCAATTGTTTGTTTGTATATTCAAACACTAGAAGGTGTTAGCTTTCAAATGATGTATCTTACATGTTATTTGGGCTCACAGTTCCTAAGTTATTTGCTTTTCCATTTGGGTATGAAAAATAGGTGATGATCACTTCAAATTAGGGGGGGTTTAAGAGGTTAAAGTGTTTATGACACAATATTGATATCATGTAAATTTCCATTCAAATCGTGCAGAAGAACATACCAGGAGGCTCTGAGCTACAAAGTTCCTACATTTAGTAGATTTAGCAGCACTCTGTGTATGCAGGTCTGTGTGGCGACGTCAGAGGGAGAACACCTTTAGAGCTAGTTCAATGTTGAACCATCAGCTAGTTCAAGCTCTGGAGAAGGTAGTGATGCTTAGAAATACATCATGGAGACATCACACCTTACGGATCAGAACACTAGTTCATCCTAAAGACAAAACTCCAGACCAAATATGAGCGGAGTGGAGTATGCAGTTCAATGCAGTGAGGAATGCTCTGAGTCTTATCCCGAGGTGGAGAAACCAAACAACCTCTCCACAGACTCATGGCCCAACACAGAAGAGCGACCAAGACTCAGCAGTACATCTACACCTTGTGGACCAAGGACATTCTTTTGAGAACCACAATGTTCACATTTTGGACAGAGAGGATAGTTGGGTTGAAAGGGACGTGAAGGAATCCACCTATGTTAAGAAAGAAAAACCTTAAACAGAGGGGGTGGACTCAGATTTCACCTTTCAAAAACCTACAAATCAGCAATAGAGTTGATTCCTTCCCACTATCATTGCGACCCTCACCCCCTTACAGGGAACAACAACATCTCACCTGTTCAGCCAGGCCAACAATTCCATCTAACGACCCCCCATTTCAGAGACATAGACAGGTATCGGGTATTGCAGGCTAACAAAGAACCCAAATAACCCCGAAACCAAAGGGGCGGACCCATTCATCCGGCTCAATTTGCATGTCTTCTAAGCCAAAACAAGGCTTTGCTTTGGTCCACTCTATAAAGCTTTGAACTTAACGCTGTTTCTGACATTTTGAATTGAAAAAGCTTCCTGGATGGGAAGGGAAATGTCTTCACACTTGGAAACAAAGTCCAGTGGATTGTTTTTAACTTTTTTGGGAGGATCAGAACCATTCAGAGCCGACCTCTAGACTACAGAGTCAGACTCTGAGCCGGAGGGTGACGGCTAAAATGATGCAACAGCCTCATCTAAGCTGCTTCACCCACTTTGAAATTCAGCTGCAGATCCTTAGCAAATAGAGCTGGGCGATAAACCGGATTTTTACGTTACCGTCATTCACTACGATAATTGGCGAAAATTTTGCAATGTGGGTAAAAGAAATAAACTTAATTCTTCCATTTTTCCTGTGTACGCTGGTGGCTGGTAGTTCCTTCCTCTTTAAGACGCGGCAGCAGGTGTGGAATCACCTGACTCCATCCGTGAACAAAGAGAATGGCGGATGATCCCAGTGAAGAAGCATCTAACAGCTGTAAATAAAATTACATCAGTTAATCCTGTGGAGCCGAGCAAGAGCAGAGATGAAGCTGAGCGTGCAGAGAAGAAGCCAAGAGCGCTTTGTCAGAGTTGAGCGCTCAGCACACAGTTTTGGACTGAAGGTGTGCAGGTTTAAACGATGCACTTTGTTCTCACTGCACGCTCAGTTCGATGCCACCAAAATAATGCCATAGATGTTGAGCAGAAGAACATGAAATGCTAAGTTTGTCTGAAAACTCTCAGGACTGCCCAAAGTAACACATCCAACCTCTCCCACCACCTACAGCTCAGCCACGCTGCTGAGTTCTAAGATGTGAAAAAGGCTCCTTTACCTTTGTGCAAAAATGTTTGTTCAATGAGACATTGTTGAATGTTTCAACCTGAATGGGTACAAGCCTTTAATATTTAAATGAAAGTAATATTTAATGTGATGTATTCCATAAATAAATTATAAATAGATCAGTTGCATTTCCTGCATTTTATTTCTGATAGAGGAGCCGGAGCATTTCTCATGCTTTTATCTTTATTACGGTAAAACTGCCCTATTTATCGTGATATTGATATGATGTCATATCCTCCAGCCCTATTAGGAAACGTATATAAGCCGAAGCCAACCTTGTAGGATTAGCTGTAATCTAATCCATGAAAACTGTCCATAACAAAACCACCATTACATCTCTTAGTTGTTCTCCTGCATCTTGTTTTCTCCCACAGACTTATTTTAATAAAAACTATTTTATCAGTTGCCTTTAAATTATTACATTTATCCTTTATTACAATGTTTTGGTCTAATACTAGAAAATGTCAATATCGTCTCACACTTCAACTTCAAATGCATATTTCTTTCCTAATGGCCCTGTGTTAAAGATGAGATAATTTTACTCTCTGCCTTTAATCAGTAATTCTTGCTGTTGGAAAGTCAATCCTACTGGTTAGGATGTGGAGGATGATCTGTGTTTGATGTTCTGCAGGTTGTTCTCCAGCCTTGGCGAACTTCACACCATCTCCCAGCGCGGATATGGCACCAGCTACACAGTCCGACCAGGAAGCCGCTACCCCGTCACCCGCAGAAGCCCCTCCCCTTCTCCCTCCCCCTCAGATCGCTCCATGGGGCTGGGCTCCTCCCCTGCGCCTTGCTCAGAACGGCCGGATCTGAGCTCGGGTCGAGGTCTGACCATCCTGAAGTCTTCAAGTCTCAGCCTGCCATCGGAGCCGAAGGAGGTCCGTTTCGTTATGAGAAGCGCCAGTGCACGAACCAGATCCCGCTCTCCTTCGCCTTCGCCCCATGCCTCCCCCTGCCCGTCTCCGGTCCTCAGTGGGCCCCTGTTGGCCCTCCGGCCCTGGAGGCAGCGGCCTCTAAACCTGTGGAATAAATACGATGTGGGCGACTGGTTGGAGAGCATGGGCCTGGCCGAACACCGCCAGCGCTTCCAGGAGCACGAGATCGAAGGCTCCCACCTCCCTGCCCTCACCAAGGAGGACTACGTGGAGCTGGGCGTCACCAGACTAGGACACCGCATCAACATCGAGAGGGCTCTCAGACAGTTGCTGGAGAGCTCCACTTGACCCCTCGCCTCTCACCCATCACCTCTAGGCATCCAGAACTCTGACCTCACGACCCCTGACCTCAGGTCAGACCCCAGCCCATCTCCTTAATTCAATATCTCAGCCATTACAGAATCACGCCCATTTTGTTGACGCCCAGATCTCTGAAATGTTTCGGCTGATCAGCTCTTGGAGCACCAGCTCTGAGTTCAGCTCCTGATGACATCCCGGTCGAAGCCTTGTTGTCACTTATTCACACCAGATATCGGATATTACCAAAGTAACTTAGGAAAAAAGAAATACAAACAAATAATTCCTTGTTCATGGAATAATGTTTAAACAAGCTTCTTAAATATACTGAACGAAACAAAAGCTTTTTTCTTTTTTTATATAGTCAACTTGTCTTGAAACATTTATGTTATTTGGACCTAGTCTCATACAAAATTCATCCCAATCTAGAAGGTTTCAGCACCGCTTACTTAGCTTCAATTAGACAAAAACCTGATGATTGTTCAGTCCGATCCAGGAGCTTCACCTTGTTTCTCTGTTTTTATGGTATTATTGGGGGGGGGGGCTGATGTCTTGACAGAAATTCAACATGGGACGTATCTGAACAGACAACACTTTCCCGTTTTTAATGGGCCTGTCTTAAAGTTTCGCAGCAAATCCTAAACAAACATGTTTTCCTTCTGCAGTGGAGTGTTGTGCTGCTAGTGAAAATGGAGGCCAAGGTGTCTCTGAAGCCGGGGGTACACTGTGCGATTTTTTTCAATCGTTGCATAAAGCTACAGCTCACACTGTACGAAGAAACCCTGAGGTTTCATTTTACAGTGCGAGTTCACAGCTCACACTGTGCGAATCGACTATCTGATGCGATCTACCTGCTCACACTGTACGTCTAAAAATACACGTCGGATTCAGCTCCTCAGAGAGATGGCACTGCTTGGACTCGTCTATGCGGAAGACAAAAAAGGCACAAGAGGAATATGAAGTTAGAGTGAAACGCGCTGCCTCAGCAATTTGTGCTGAAAGCCCCAAAAAGAAAAGCCGATGACGTATTTAGACAAAGACATGGCTGAACAAACGAGGCTACTATGGTCTGTCAATTTCCATTTCACTCGCACCCCCGCCATGCTACTGTGTTCTCATCTGAGCGGAAGAAGTAACCTTGTGACTGAGCGATTTTCCCACGACAGCCGACTGAATTTCAAATATGTTTGATTTTTTCCCGACCTTCTGATTCCTGATCGTGAGGTGGTGGTGAGAGGCTGTTCACACCTCTTACCCCCATACAACACTACACAACGCACCATCAGGCTGAAAGTCATCCTGATCGCAAAATTCTCACACGACTGGAAGGTCGGCCAGAAAAGGGCAAAAAATTGTACAGTTTAAGCCCGGCTTCAGGCAACTCTGTTAAATCTCAGCTTTTCTAACAGTAAAGAGCACCTGGACAGACATGTACGTCTGTAATCAAACCCATCTGTGTGTTTCTCAACATTAAGATTGGAAAAAGTTTTAAAGCTCTTTCCTTAAAAGCTAATGAGAAGCAAAATCATTTTAGAAGCCACCATTTGGGATTAAACTGATATTTGCACTGATAGAAAGCTAGATTTCTTTATCATACTAACAGAGTTCAGCCGTTTTCTTTGCTTTCTGCACTTTTGTCACTTATGTGTTAATTACAAAGATAATTCATAAATACACCCTTCTGATTTCTTGTATATGTAGATAACTTTGGTTGTTATGAACATCTGGCGTGAATTTGCCGACACGAGCCCATAATTGGCAAGAAAACGTTCAAAATTTTCATTTGCTGTTTATAAAATTTGTAAAACTAGTAAATATTGGATTAAGAACTTGAGGAAATCTGGTCTACTTTCCCCAACGCTGAACTAAACTTCAGATTTTAATCATAACTAATCTTAAATTTTGTGTGTCATTTTGTATGAGATAAAAGAAATGGATATAGTAAAATATACTTTGGAACTCAATTCTTAGATAAATTCCGTCCATTAGGGCAAATTTGACTGACGTGAAATAAACAAATATCTCTAAAGTCACAAAGAACATCAAAACATTTTGTCGCCGAAAAACTGCCAAAGGTCACAGTCGAAGGAAAATAATCCAAACCAACAAAATGTAGATGTTAACTTATTTCCATTAAAAGATAACAATACAAAAGATGGGCTGATGCTGCGTTTTTAATGCCGATGTAAATACCAATTATCGGACATCAGTCTAACTAATCCCCGATGTTTTGAAGGTGATATTTCTTTCTCTTGACAATGTTACAAAGAACACAAAACTATCAACAAAAAAACACAAACGATTACTGGACAGCAGATGGAGGAAGCAGCGATGCATGCGCTTCATGTTATCTAAAGGCATGTCTGCTGCGTGCATTAATGATGACGCAATACAAGGAAAAAATGCTAATAAATGCTAATACAATATTCCACGCTCTTTTAAGGTCGGAATCGCAGCGCTAGGCAACCATGACCAGCCTGATTTGATAGTCTTGAGCAGTGAGAAAAACAAAAATACTGAGATAAAAGCGATCAGAGCAGATTCTCGCCATTTTCGATGGCCGACCTTTACAGACGATATTTTCCAGATGCTCTCCGTAAAATCCTGACTTAACTTCTCCGTTAGCCGTCGTTTCTGTTCTTTGATCTTTGGGATGTAGAGAAAACCGTGTTTAACTGAACTAACAGGGTTACAACATTTCAACCAGCATAAAATAACCGCAAGCTATAAATAATAAACACTCATTGGTAGTCAAACTTATTTTGCCGTTTCTAAAGAGATTGGGCATGCAGTGAAGCACACTGGAGCTAATTTAATAAATTTTTGTTAATAAATAAAAGCTTTTAATGGATCTGGAGTCTAATAAAGGGACTTCTGAGGAGAATAAACATTTTTTTCTGAAGAGCTGCGATGGTTCATATGTTGGCAGGAGCTGGACTCAGAGCTGTGCTGCTTCTCACAAGAAGAAGCAACGATCAATGAGACGGGTTCTCCCTCCATGCCGGGTTTATCTGGATGATCCGGGACCTTCGAGGACTTTTTGAAAAACTGAACACTCATATTTTTGTCCTTTCCTGAAAGCTGTTGTGATTTCTTTAACCCCCCCTTCAACATATCAAAGCTTTTGTGTTCCTTTAGACATGAGTTTATATGTTAATGGAGATCATTTAGAATTAATCAATAAGTAATAATAATACTAGCGTGGTGGTGATGCCGTACAGAGCTTTTAGTCGTCTGGAAACAGATTTTTAGTTATGATTTGACAATGAGTTGAATTTCCAGCAGAAGTTTTGGAGTTCATAATGATTTGTCGATGAGTGTGACTTTGTGCCGACGTGTTGGTGTGTTTCAGGGAGAGCTGCTGCAGAGCTCCGACCTCTCTGGTTTCTAACCTGCTTACTGAGGGCTTACTGTACACGGTGCTATCTGTTTAAAGCCATCTGTACAGACTATACCTTCCTCCTCCTCTTCATGCATCTTCCTCACTCCGATTCCAGATCAATCAGCCGGAAACCAATCGATTAAAACGAGGCCATATCGCCCTGACGACGGTGTCACAGGAACAGGCCATAAAAGGAGATTCCTCCCCTGCCATATAAGGGATGATGCTTCCTGCCATAAGTGGAGTTGCCTTCAAATATGAAAACCGTAATAAAAGGAGCCCCGTTTACTTATGTTTATAAGCTTTTTATAAAAACAAACAGGGAAGATTTTTGTGCCAAAAGAGGAAATTATGACTAGAATTCAGCTAAAGAAGCTGTTAGTCATCTAGAAAACCAGATCTGCTTTTAAGACCCGCATATTTAAATGTTTATGATGCAGTAAAGTTAGGCAGATTCATATATTTTATAGGATTTAAACCCCTCATTAAAGAGGTGCTGCCTCTGCATGAACAAACTGAACCACATTTCTACTATTATACAGAATAAAAGATAAATAAATTATACTGTGTATATAAATAAATATAACTATGAATATAAAGCATCTTATTTTAGCGCAAAGGAGCAAATTTCAGTAAAAGAAGAACTACAGTCCTGCAGTGAGTTCTGATCCAGTCTAGTTTTTTAAAAAATATTTTCCTTCCAAACATCCAGATTTTCCTCTCGTCTTTCTGCATGAACTCCATCAACGGTTCAAACTTTGAGGAAAACATCTGAGCTGCTGTTATAAAGCTAAATTAATTACTGTTCCTGTTGTATAGATAACTAACGCTTGTTGCACTTTATGGCCAAACCTAATAAAGTCGTAAAGAAGCGATTTAAAGAAGCAGAAGCTCTTTATAAAACACTCCTTTTCTACCAAACTGGTCCCAGTAATGGTTCCCGGACTGGGGCGGACATATTTTATGAAATATTTAGTCTGTTTTTCGTATAAAAACCACTAAATAAAATGTTTTGGTTGGGAAAAAATATATCCACTCAGGTTTTTTTTAGAACTCAATTTAAATTTAAAACCTTCAATATTATGAATATTACTACTTTAAGTAATTCTATCAAACCCAATAACTTAAGCAAATTAAAAACAAGGTTATTAATTTGAATTGGTGTTTCTCAGTATGAAAATAACATGACTTCACATCCATATTTATCATTTGATGCTTTCTGATCCATTTTAATTAATCCGAAATGAAAATATTGATCCACGTTTTCATCTTTAGAACAAACTTAGTGGTTATCATCGTATCTCCATTCAAGCAAATGATACATTATTGTATCATGATAGAGATGGTGATTTACAGCCCAAAGCACCATTACCAAGGTTAGATAACCATAACTCAGCTCCATTACTGCTGGGTACGTTTGGGCCTGTTTCAATCCAAAACGGCTAATAATGACAGAAAGGGATTTTAATCTGGTGAACATTTAAATTTATAATAGTAAAATGGTTTGAGGGCTAATTTATTTGCTTTGTTAAGCTTTGTTGTTTATTCAATATAACTACAGCTAAATGCTACAAGAGTAATCACTAAAATACAAAAAACTGGATTAGAGCAAAATTTAAAGCATATATTAAAGAAGTGGGCTATATCTGAACATCCGCCCTAATCACTGTATATTGGTTACGTCATTTTAAATGAGTGTCCGAACGTCTAGTAGATAAAAAAACTAGTGGATTTGAAATTTCAATGCACCTTGAAAAGCAGTGGTCATCCATGGTCACTAGACTAGATCTCCCAGATTGCTTTGTGAGAGCTCTCCTCACAAAGCATCATGGGATTTGTAGTCACAGCGGGCCGCTGTCAGGTAGTGGGCGACAAAAAACAAAGATGGCGCAGGGACGGTGCAGGGAGGCAGAGAAATGTGACCAACGGGGAACGAAAAGTAGTGATCATCTGTCCAAATGGTCAGTTAACCAACCATCACTATAAAGTCCATTATATAGTCCCCACTCTATATAGTAATAGAGGGATTTAGGGGTTAGGGTGGATGTTCAGGCACAGCTGAAATGTGGTAACTCAGAACATCGAGTCAAATCTGAAGCCGCTAACATTTTTTTTTTCACAAACTCAAAAGAAAATTCCAGATTTTTCCAGACAGAACCGTGTAAATCCAGAGGAACTGATTGTTGGAAGCTAAAGACAGACGGCGGATGTTGACTTTATGCTTTCTATCATTCGTCTCTGCAATAAAACGGTACAAATTTAAGAAAGAACTGAATCCATTCCAGTCTATTTCTTCTCCATCTAGGCCGATCAGATCGTCTCTCTAGTCTGAATCAGAACTGGAACCAGTTTGGCAGAACAACAGCTCCTCTGCTTCCTGTAACACACATCTGAATATTTGAAATGAAAACAGATGTTCGACCCCCCACCACCACCACTACCACACATCACATAATTACCCCCTCCAAGCACAATCAATCGCTCAGTGCCTGTTACCATGACAACACATCTCAGTCCTTCTAAGCCTGCTGAGCTACAATCATGATCCCAAAGTTCGTTAGATCAGAGTAAATCAGCTGTAGAATCTGTTTGATCTGCAGTGGATTAAAGACAGGACAGGTCAGCGTTACAGTTCTGGTCCAGAAGGTGTTGAAACATGGAAGCAGCTCGAACCTTAGAGGGTCATGAGTTCAGTTCATTTTCTGTTTGGTTGGTTGAAAAGATTCTTTCACATAAAACTGAACCAAGGAGCCACAACATGCAGTTTGTTCCCCCCCGGGTAGGCCTCTGTTATTCAGAACATGGTGTAATTTAGCTCACATTAAATGAAATTGTATTTTTATATAGATTAGCACAGAGTGATCCAATTTAATAGTTTATTCCTGTTAGATTTTATAATTAAGCATTGCAGCTAATTAAAAACTGAAAATCTGCTTTTTCAGATATTTAGAACATAAAATAGAAGTAATAAGGATTAGACTGAGAACATCAATAAGAGCTCCTACAGCTCCAATATGATCTGCTGGGACCAAGCTACAGATCCTCAGGCAGGAGAAATATTCCTTTCCTTTGTTTTCACACATCAGACACTGTAAATCAGTCTAATCTAATCATAAACATAAACTACCAGAAAGGAAATGCTACTAAGATAGTTTTTACACCTTTTGGCCATCAGGGGGAGCTGATGAGCTGACTTTTCAATCAGCTCTTTTAGTTACAAGTGTTCTATATTATTATTATTATTATAGGTCATGAATAATAGCCAGATAAACTAAAAGCTGTTTATTGCAGAGTGAGACAAATGTTAAAAGAAAATACTGATCCAGCCATACAAAAAATAATTTAAAACCAAAACTGTTGTATATAAAGTGAAAAGCAACTTTTTGACTTCATCTGACCGTGAATCCCTGGAGATGTGAAGAAAACCCAACATCGATCTCAGCAGGGAGAAAATAAGTATTCCTGAAATCGAATGTTTGAAACCTTCAATCTGAACCAAAACCAGCAGGATATCTTTAAAACAGGAATTGAACCATCTGAGACTCTCAACCTTTATCTCTCATCGTGTTAATCAGTTTTACTTTATGAATCATAAAGTTTCCTGATTTATTCATCTTTACTGCAGTAATCTACCCGGTACATTTACTCTAAGTGCTTCTAGAAGTGGTTTATAAAAGGTTTCATCTGAGATTTTAGTTCTTCACAGCAGGGGGCGCCGCAGAGTGAGGTTAAAGACGGGATAACGATCGGGAAAACAGCCCCCACAGCTTCTTCTGCTTCCCGCTGAGCGGCTGAGATCCCGACTGTCTGAACCTGCGTGTAACTCCTTCCTCCTCTTCCTCTTTTTACAGTATGTCTGTGGTTTCTTCTGGAGTGAGTGGCGTGCGTGTACGTGCAGTTTTCTCTTTTCTAAACTCCGGGGAGCACATGATGAACAAGCCTCTTTGACAGATTGTAATCTTTATAATAAACCGTCATTTATTACAAACTGAGCCCTGGCTTCCTGTGTGATTCTTTCACAATAAAACTTGACTGAATGAGCCTTGAGACTGAAGCTGGTGAGTAAAGACCTGGTTCCTCTGAATCACACTTTTTTTTTTATATTTTAATTTGTAGTTTATATTTTGAAGTATTTTGCCTGTAATCAGGGGCCGATTTAACATTAAAATATAGGCAATTGCCTAGGGCTCCAAGCATAAAACTCTTTTTACATGTATGGTTAATAGAACTATTACTTATTTGTAGTGTTGCACTTATATCGATACCTGTATCAGGCGGGGCCCCAATCCAGCACTAAAATGGTGGTATCGCTATCGGTGATACCACCATGCCAACAAATAGGGCACCAATGCCATTTTGAGAGTCAAAAGTTTATTCAACTATTGTCACCCATTCCAGGTAGGCAATAAAAAGTTCTACTGGATTCACTTTGTTTTAGTCTTTATCCTGCTTCATAAAGGTAGGCAGCAGTTTGACAAAGCCATGATGGCAATTATTTAACATCCAAGTAGAATGCAGTTCTTCATATACACTCACACACATCAATTTCAAACAGATGGTATCGGTATCGGCCAATACTGCACAGCCAGGTATCGGGTATCAGTATCGGGGCCAAAAAATGGTATCAGTGCACAATACTTATTTCTGCACATTAATTTTGTTTTTTATAACAATCATTTCACTTAAATACTCTGTTTGCTGACGACCACTGGCGCCTGGCCAGCAGAGGGCGCTAAGGTACAGCCCCACCCACCCAATGACCCTGATTAAGACATAAAATGTATATTTATTTTTTTTCGAATTTAATTTTAAATTAACACTTAAAATATTTTGAAATATATTAATACATATTTTTTAGATGTGCAAGATACATATTTAATCTTTAATGACTAGTAAAGCGTCATTCCATTTTTCATCCGACTGGTGATGTATTTCCGCCCTAGGGCGCAAAAATCTTTGCCCATAGACCCTCGTTAAAAGTCGTACATGCGCATCCGCTCCTCTGTATAGGAGAGCTCGGGCGTAGCTCTGGTGGTGGCAGGAAGTGTATTTGCTCACAACCTCCTGCCACAGTGCAGACGTTTTGCGATTGACAGGTCCAGTCTACGGAGTTGGAGACACATTGGAGAGAGAGAGAGAAAGAGAGAGAAATGGCGCAAGAAACGTCCCTTTCCAGGACCTGGTTTAGCTATAAGGCTTGGCTAACTGCATGTAGTGAGGCTAAAGCTTTATCCCGCTTTCCCTGCCTCCTTCTTCAAATGTCAGGATCTGACCCAGCATGGATAAAGACAGGTAGGACTGATTTAAAGAAGTTTTTAGAAAAGCCAAAGAAGACTGAATAATCATATAATATAGTGTACTTTTTCTAGATGTTTATTAATTTGCATTGGTGCTCTTAAATAAACACATTGTAAGAAAATAAATTGTTTTTATAAATTAAGAAGATATAAAGCTGACAAATAACTTCTCCAATATCGAACTGGTACCTTATTTTTTTAGGTTTGTGACACAATATTGGACCATGCAAAACACAGATTTATCTTCACAAAGCCTTAGAAGAGCTAAATTTATGTACAAAAAGTAAACATGTACATTAAATTATGTTTTGTTTTTATAAAGTGTTTTTATAATGATTTTTGTTGGTGGCATTCAAATAAATATACTGGTGTAACAAGTATATGTTTGATTGGTTTTTGGTATACGTCTATTTTTAATTTATAGCCCCCACTGGAGGAAACTCCACCAGCCGCCACTGGTGACAACAGATAAAAGCAGCAAACTCTGCTCTCCAGAGCAAGAAGAAAATTAAAGAGAGAGATCATATCTCTCCTATCCTGGCTTCTCTTCATTGGCTTTCTGTTAAATCCAGAATAGAATTTAAAATCCTCCTTCTCACATATAAAGCCTTAAAAGGCCAAGCTCCATCTGATATCAGAGATCTGATTGTCCCTTATGTTCCTAACAGAGCACTTCGATCTCAATCTGCAGGTTTACTAGTGGTTCCTAGAATTTCTAAAAGTAGAATGGGAGGCAGATCTTTTAGTTATCAGGCTCCTCTCCTGTGGAACCAACTACCAGTTTTAGTCCATGAGGCAGACACCCTGTCTACTTTTAAGGCTAGGCTTAAAACTTTCCTTTTTGATAAAGCTTATAGTTAGGGTGGCTCAGGTTATACTGAGCTATCTCTATAGTTATGCTGCTATAGGTTTAGAATTCTGGAGGACATAGAAACCCTCTTTCATCATTCTGTTTCATTCCATCTCAATTCACCCATTCTGTAGAATTTGTTAGTTCAATCTGTAACAGCTTTTTCTCATAACATTATCTGGTTTGGCTGTGACACCATCCTGGAGAGAAATAAAAGTTGATGTGTCTAGATCAGGGGTGCCCAACCTTTTTTAAACCAAGATCTACTTTTGAAGTTGATGGCATGCCGAACCTACCAAGCCAAACACAAGGGATGGGCAGTATTTGTTTTTTATTTGCACAGGTGGAGAATAAACAGTGAGTTACTTTTCTATTCCTGTAAATGATTACTGTTCCATTAAAAAAGGAGATTACATTCTTTAATATAGGTCTCCAAAAGAACTTTAACAGAATAAGTACCTTTCCATACATGCTTTCAAACTGCTTTCAAAGGATTACCGTACTTGATTATACTTTCAAACCATGTATTAATTCCATATGTAAGGTTTTTCATTTCTTCTTGCTCCTGCCTTTAGGAGGTTTGCACATATTACTCCCCAATGGAGCACACACTGCAACCTTGTCTTAGGATCACATCCTTGTACCCAAAACCCCTGCTGGATCAGATAGTTACTTCCCCCTTCCTATTGAGCCTTAAGGGCTGGTTATCCTGTAGCAATGTGTCGCAGTGAGCTTGTCACAGATATTTTTGATTTATGCCCAATATTGAAGCGTGGTCGGCGCTGTTATTCCACGCTACAACGCACGAGGGACAATTAGGAACTAGCTGTGGGTCTAGATACGGCCGAGGAGGTGAGGAAGTGGGGGCAAGTTTGTGCGACAACAGAGGGAAATGAGGGCGAAAAAGAGCTGGGATCTAGGTGGAAAAAGGGTCCCAGCGTTCTTGCGCACCTTGCTCTTCAAGCTGGTCCACCTTCATAAGTGGTTTTCCACAATGGCGGTCATACAAACAAAACAAGCCAGTAAGGTAACAAACAGGAAATACGCATAGAGTAGAGCGGATGTAGATTTGACCAATCAGAGGCCTTCTGTCTGCGCCCCTGTCTGCGGTCACCTATATTTATGGAGAGGTGCAGCAGAGTGTCTGAGGAGGAGGGGACATTTGCGTTCACTGTGACACACGCAGACGACCTGGTTTCTGAGTATAAATCAGCCTTAAAAGGTAACATTGCCTTCCTTTAAAATATTAACCCATAACTTGACTCACCACCGTCTGGGTCATTTAACACCAACTGAATTAAATTGAAACCTGATACAGGATCAATCCAATTCGTCATTCATCTCCTTTGTTCCGCTTTAAAGGTAAAGTGGAGGATGTTCCTTTTTCCGGGTGGATCATCTAAATAAGTGGTCCTTGTAATTGTCAATCATTCTGGTGATATGTTTACGTAAGGCCGTCCTACTTGCTCGTTACCAGTTAGCTATCTTTTTTCTGCACATGCGCATTTTCAGATCTATATGTGTGGTGAGCTACGGGTTCAGAGAGTCATTGAAGCTCGTCTTTCTCACCTCGGTTCTTTGAAAATGTCTGAGAGTCGTAAGAGAAAAAGTGTCTACGAAGTGTGTGAGAAGAAAAGAAAAGCCTCAGAAGGGGCAGATGTATCCCAGAATGCTTTGCGCGGAGAGCTCTCCTCTGAAAGCATTGTGGGATTTGCTGGCACAGCTGCCTGCTGTCAGAGACTATTAAAGATGCTGCAGGTATCCGTGGAGGCGGAGATATTCAACCAATGGGGAGCAAGAAGCAGTGATCATCTGTCTGAATGGTCAGTAAACTGATTCCACTATAAAGTCAACTATATAGTCCCCGCTATATATAGTGATTTAGAGGTTAAAGCGGACGATAGGACACAGTAAGCTTGTATGAGCTATTAGAACAGCAAGTTGCGTGCACGATCAGAAATAGCCCTGTGCACGTTCTCGCACGTGTTTAACAGGCGTTCCCTCTTGGGAACGGGTACAGGGTTGTGAATGTGCTTTTTTTTTAAAGTGGAGAGGGTGGGTCTTTTAAAAAATGTTCAAAAATCCTTCACAATACCTTTAACTAAATTGGGTAAAAGAAAAGTGGAAGTTTAGCATGTTGATGGACCCGTCATGCTGTGGGGCAGTTTAACTAACTTAGACAAAGTGGAAAGAATATCAAACTAGCTGAACATTACTGAAGTCCATCATAAAGGTGATGGCTAAAACTTTTTTTTTTTTTTCAAAAATAATAGATCAACAGAACTTCTGGAGTGGAGCAGAATAAAAGTTAATTTTAGTGGAATAAATGTAGTATATAAACAGCGTGCACAAGAGAAATGGGCTTGTGCACGCTCTCGCACGCATCTAATAGGCGTTCCCTTTCTCTTCTCTACTATAGCTTTAAGCTCTCTTCATAATCCTGAGACAAAAAAGTCAAATTCAAACAGTATTACTCATCGGTTTGTTTTTACAGTGATCAGACTCCTTAGAGTCTGGATCGTCATCAGCAAGAAGTGATTCCTTACACAGCTCTGATGGTTGGTGCTAAATAAATAAATCCGAAAAGTTGGTTTTAGTTTCAGCGGGACAAAAACAAAGATGATGACAGACTTTCAAACTCTGCACAAGGTTTTCATAGTAAGTCGATTGGTTTCTCCAAAAGCTGCCGGTCTGCAAACAAATACCTCCCACAGATACCATGAACTTCAACTTGACCGACGAGTTTCCTCTCAGTCAGCAGCTGGCTCCTCCTCCCTGCACTCTGATTGGCTGGTGGGGTGCTGACCTGAAACTGTGTTATTCTGAGCTAAAAGGTCAACGCCACTTCTGGGATTGCAAACATCAGAACAGGTAGGTGGCTCTGACATCACAGCCACTGCTCAGTGGCTTCAGACAAGACTTTTAGGAACGCATATCTATAAGAAATCAACTAAATATATTCATGTATCCCTTTAAATTAATTTTACTGGCTGCTTAATGATGCTGAAGGAGAAAAACCAGGAGGTTTAGTTCCAGCAGAAACAATAAAATAAATTGCTTGTGGGGAAAATGTTCCTCGTGATTCCATAAAAGCTGTTGTTAAACCTGCTGGGTTTCATTCTTTCACATGAACATTTTGTGCTTTACTGCCTGCTTTTCTGCCGCATTTCGTATAACAGTATCTAAAAATGCATTTTAATTTCAGTTACTTGTTTAAATAAAATATGCTCAGGCTACAAAAAAGGTAAATCCAGGAGTGCAATATGTGGGAAAGACACCCTCGGAGTAAATCCAGGAGCTTTTTCCCACTGCTCTTAAATATGACAACACTTTAGTAGCAGCTAAGATGCTTCAATGGAAGGAAACCCAATGAAGAAATTTAATAGACATTTCTGGTCCAGCTGCTGCAGGTTGATTCATTTTTATCTGCTTTGCAGTTCTGTCAGTTTTCTGTGTCTCACTTTATGTTCAGGTTATTATTGTTGAAGTTCTGCAGGGATCATCTGGATCTCAGTTTAAACAGCAAACTACTCGATCATCTTAAAAACCGATTTCAGAAAAAACTATAACTGAAGCTACACCTTTAGTAGTTATTTTATTTCTTTAGCAATAGATGGAGCAGCCTCAAGTGGTAAATTGAGCAAAATGTCTTCTTCAAAATATGTCTCTGGATCTTCAGGAGGATTTAAGCTGGAAAACTCTCTAGAATCTTTTTTTTTTTTTAAACAAGACGAAAAAATGTTTTTACTCATAAAATCAATTTTAATTAACTTGACTGTAAAAAAAAAAAAGAAAGAAAAACAGCCATTTAGCAACGATTTAAAAATGACTAATTTAGTGCAGCCCGCCTGATAAATGATGCATATTTAGCTGGACGTAGGTGATCAGAATTAAATTAAATTCAGTTTATTTCTATGACGCCAATTCACAACACATGTCATCTCAAGGCACTTTATAGTTCACCAAATCATCCAGTCAAACTTTTCTATCTAAGGAAAACCAGCTGATTGCATCGACTCATTGACTTGCAGGAAATCCCCTCACACCAAGCATGCTTGTAGCGACGGTGGAGAGGAAAAACTCCCTTTTAACAGGAATAAACCTCCAGCAGAACCAGGCTCAGTGTGAGCGGCCATCTGCCGAGGCCGACTGGGGTTCAAGGAGACAGAAGCAGACTGAAAAAATGTGTCATACAAATGCACAAGTATTAGAATAATCAGATTTGTCTTAAAGGGATAGTTCGGGATTTTTGACATTAATCTGTATGGCATCCCCATCACCAGTGTCATGCAATCACACTGACTTACCCCTGGCAGCATCCTGTGAGCAGAGTTCTCGTCCAGCTTTGGTCAAGCCGAAAGTAGTCCGGCAGGTTTGCTAGACCCAGCGAAATAAAACGTTTCTCTTCCCAAAACATTATGTGTTCAAAAGAGCGATATTTTTGCATCCCAAAAACATTGTAGTGGAAAAAGTCACACGTCGTTATCACTTGGTCCTATTTTCTCTCTGTTCGTATCAGTGCGCGCCGTCATTCTGACAGCGAGCTCACCTTTGAGGAGGGCAGGGAAGTCGCTGTTGTTTGTGATGCAGACAGCAGCTGCTGCAACTCCGACATTTTATTAGTTTGATGAGCAGAAGCAAAATGCTTTTAGCTTCAACAAGGAGATTTTCAAAAACCTTAAAAACAACCTTTAAACGGTTCAAAATAAGAGCTGGAAAAACCTCCACATTACATCAAGAAACAGAAAAATAAACTTCTACCCCACCAGTCTGCTGGATGGAGAGGAAGAGGTGAAAAAGCTGAGTAAGAAGGTGAGGAAGTAAGGAGGAGACTTTACAGCGGGGCCAACCTCATTGTTTTAACTTTCCTGTTGTCCTTGGGTCAAAATTACCCGCCACTGTGTTAAACCCCCCCAAAAATCTGCTAAATGATATTTTATTAACTTGAAATGTTATGACTTTTCTTAGATTGGCCCCAACAAATAGCCTTCCGGTTATAATGACCCGTGAGGCAAATCGAATTGAAATCAAGGTCACAGAGTTATTTTCAAACCACAGGATGTTGCAATGTTTTAGTTGTGTCTCAGATCAATCGGTAGCAAAAGTAAACAAGGCAAATCAGGTGAAGTTCTCGCAAAATTCAGAAGATCACCTGTTAATTTCCAGAGGTTATATGGATGCCGCAGGCAGGACCCCAAGTTCTAACTGTGTTGAAGCCATGAGTGTACGTTACAATGTTGAAGAGGCTTTAGAGCGGATTTTCTCAGACGTCCCGCAAGACAACTTTGATTTAGAAGCGGAGGTCGAGGATTGATCCAAAGAAAAAGATGGGGAGATGATAAATCATCTTCAGAAGAAGATACCCCTGAAGCTGAAAAAGAAACTTTCTTGGCAAAAATGGCTAAATACCATAGTCCTATGCAGCATATGACCAACATGGCAGGCATGCAGAACAAAACATTAAGATGACACCAGGACCTCCAAGGTATGCCATCTATCAGCAATAGAAAACCAATCCTGAAGATGACAAATCTGGAGGGTTTTCGCAAATCTGGAGACAGCTGGAAAAAGATGGATGAGACTGACCTGCAGGCCTACTTAGCGCTGCTAGTCTTCAGTCCCCAGTCGGCCTCTGCAGATGGCCATTCACAATGAGCCTGGTTCTGCTGGAGGTTTCTTCCTGTTAAAAGGAGTTTTTTCTCTCCAATGTTGCTACACGCATTCTTAGTGTGAGGGATTGCCTTGGATTAAATGAGTCGATGCAATCAACTGGTTTTCCTTAGATAGAAAACTTTGAATTAATCAGCGTGGATGTTCTGGTGAACTGTAAAGTGCCGTGAGATGACAGTTGTGAATTGGCGCTATAGAAATAAACTGAATTAAAATAATCTTAGCAGATGTATACCCCAGGTGAGGCTGCAGCTAGTCTATGGGATGGAGAGAGTGAAAGGCAGATTTTCAGAGGCACAATGCTATTCAAACTCTTCAAACCTACTCAAGCCTGCTATGGTTTGATGACCTCGAGTCAGACCAGAAAGACGTGTGACAGACAAACTTGCAGCCATAAGAGAGGTATGGGACAGGTGGGTGGAGCGGGTGTCCTACCTCTAGAACCCAGCGCCTGATGTAACAGTGGAGGAGCAACTGGTTCCATTTAGAGGTCACTATTGATTTCTTTGACTGTTTTCTGTGACACTGATATTAATCGCTGATGCTAATGTATTTTGTCTAAAAGTCGTTGTGCTTTCCGGCAGCATATGCCCAGCAAAACATGGGCTCAAGTCATGGGTGGCTTTTCGATGCCAACTCAAGCTATGTTTGGAAAATTCAAGTCTGTACTGGAAAGCCGACCAGTTGATGCCAAGAGAAGAACCTGGGGATGCGAGTTGAGCTTGATGTGACAGAGGGACTGAGGGTTCGCAATGTGACATGTGACAATTTCTTCACCTTTTATGAAATCGGACAGCAGCTCCTGAAGAGGAAGATCAGCATGGTTGGTAGAGTTCGAAAGAACAAGCCTGAGCTCCCACCTGCACTGCTTGCCTCAAATGAGAGAGAGGTCTTCTCCTCAAAGTTTGCCTTCATGCCCACCACCACTCCAGCTTCCTACCTCCCAAAGAAAAACAAGAATGTAGTTCTGCTGAGGACACTACACACAGATGATAACATTAGTGGTTGTGAGGACAGGAAGTGTGGATTAAAAAATGTTGAGATATATCTGTTCTTAGCCTCACAGGCTCCAAACGAAGGTCATGAGAGATAATAACACAGCTTCCTTTATAGCGTGAAGCAGAGGACTGTTGTTTTGAGGAGATTCATCTGGCCACTGAAAGATATATTAACCTAGCAGAGAATGGCCCTGATGAAGCCAAGTTGTTTTGCTTCAGTATTCAAGTGTGACAGGGTTCTTTATGCAGGGGGTGGGTTGGTTCCCCTGGGGGGGGGGGGGTGTGTGTGTGTTGGGAAATTGTAAGGTATAAATATCTGTGCTGAGGATGCCTCAGAGCCCTATCGCTCCATCTGACAACGTTAAATAAATTTGAACTTTATTTCTTGCAAGAAATGCCTCTGTCTCAGCTTCCTAACTCCATAGAAGCCAATGATCCTAGACTACAACCGTAACAAAGGAGGTATGGAAAACCTAGATAAGGTGATTGGAACATACAGCTGCAGAAGAATGACTGCCCACTGGCACCAGGTCATCTTTGATGTTTCTGCCTACAATGCCTTTGTGATTTGGAGTGAGCTAAATCTGACCTGGATGTCTCGTAAGCAGAACAAGAGGAGGGTGTTCCCGGAGGAATGACCCTTGTAGCTCCACTTATTGAAAGAAGGAAGCATGTCCCCCACACAAAAGCCTCAGCAGCAGTTGTTAAAGTTATTCAGAGTGCAGGAGCTCCCGATCCACCCGAGGAGCCATCTACCACAGCCACTTCCCCAGCTAGGGCAAGTAAGAGGAAAATATGTCAGTTCCACCCTCAAAAGATGGACTGTGAAACAGATACCGTGTGCTGCAGGTGTAAGAAATATAACTGCAAAGGCTTTGCACATGCATACTGCCCTACATGTGCTAAATGGGTGAATGTGTTATGTTATTTTTTATGTTTTTGTATTGTACATTGTCCTAAATTGTTCATTGGAAAAAAGAAACGGTCATTGGGATAAATAAAAAGCATTCAAAACTCCTTTTTTGCCATTTCTTTTTCTTCTTTTGATGCTATAGAAATTCAAGTGAAGAGGGAATATTCAAGTATTCACACCTTCTGTGGTGAATGACAATATACAAGATGAAATTTGCCGTTTTAAATTCAATTAAGTTGCCTTTATTGGGTTTGGGGTTTAGTGAAGACGGGTCATTTTGACCCAGAAGATACAGGGTGTATACAGAAAAGGAGGCAGAGAAGGATGTTCAGCCACTTTAAGACAGAGGAAACCGGAATATTCTGGGATGAATCTGATCCAGTAGCAGAACGAAAAGGTCTGATCTGAGGCAGAAATAAGACTTTTCCCGATCCTCAGAGGGTGAGAACTTATTCTAAGGTGAAGTGTTTTAGTCTGTTGTCTGAATGGGTTTCATTATTCTTTTTAATTAAGTGCATATTTTTCTCCTTTTTTCCTTAAACATCTGGAAATGATTAACCTTCTGTTTACTGTGAAAAGGCAAGAGAAAGCAGAACTTGGAATACCTGTGGCTCAGTATAATCCCTCAGTCTGTCTTCCAGGCTGCCATGTTATCCATCCCTGATCTGATCAGGAAGAAGAGGGACGGAGAGCAGCTGACTAATGAAGACATCCAGTTCTTCATCCAGTCTGTAACGACTAAACAGATGCAGGACTGTCAGATCGGTAGGAACGACTCGTCGCTCTGCGTAAAACTGAAAGCCCGGATCTTCTAAGATCGCGCTGTGTTTTGTGTCCTAAGGGGCCATGCTAATGGCTATTTGGCAGCGAGGGATGGTTGCTGCAGAGATTCAGACCCTCACAGAAGAGATGATGAGGTCAGGAGAGGTGATGAGGTGGCCTGACGAGTGGAAAACGCTGATGGTGGACAAACACTCGACAGGAGGAGTGGGAGACAAAGTGAGCTTGGTGTTGGCGCCGGCGCTGGCTGCTTGTGGCTGTAAGGTACGCCTGGAATCCTTTAAGAGACACTAACCCACATCTTCACCTGCTTTAAGTCTTTCATATACAGTCATAGGAAAAAGTTTGGGCACCCCGATTAATCTTATTTTTAGTTCTAAATATTTGGGTGTTTGTAACAGCTATTTCAGTTTGATATCTCTAATAACTGATGGACACAGTAATATTTCAGTATTGAATTAAGGTTTATTAGACTAACGGTAAATGTGCAAAATGAAATGAATCTTAGTTCTTATTTCAGCCGTTGCGTATATTAGCTGCGACATATGAAGCAAGATGCTATGACCGAAAAAATTTAATTGACAGATGACCGTTGATATATGATTGGATGAATTTAGGTGTCCAAGCTGATGTATAACTAACTGGCCTGCATAAGATAGCGGAAAAAAAACCCTCATATTTTAAGACAGAATTCTTTTAGAAATAGACATTTTCTAAGTTTTGGGACAATATCGTCTGATAAAGAGTACATACAACATTAAAAGACACTACTCACAAAATTTCTATTTTAAAAACTCTAACTTCTTCTTCCGATCTTCACGCATTTTCTGACCCGATCATTCGATCATTTCACTCTGCAGGTTCAGAAAAACTTCTGGATTATTGTTCTGCCCCGAACATTGTGTTGTGTAAAATTTTTTTAATTTGATTTAATTTCCTGCGTGTCTATGGCTCACCTACTTTATGCATCTGTGGAGTTAAACCCCACCCCCGTTATCAGGTAACGGTGGATACAGTCCACAGAGGACAGAGACGAGAACGTCTCGCCCAAATGAGCGAATTCTGTGATATTCTGCGTTTTTTAACAGATTTCATTTAATCATTTAAATTCAGCGATTCTGTTTGCATCTTTTCCACACGGCAGAACTCAAAGGACCCTTGAGATTAAGGTGTAGGCAACAGGTTGGGGTGGGGGATTTATCAGTTTATGATGCATTATAGTGTGACTCAGGTGTGTGTTTGTCAGGTGCCGATGATCAGCGGGCGAGGCTTGGCTCATACAGGAGGAACTCTGGATAAACTGGAGTCGATTCCAGGATTCAGCGTCCAGCAGTCAGCAGAGCAGGTGGAGCAGAACCCAGATGGTTCCAACCGATCAGAAACGTTTCACCTATCTCAGACTCTAAAACCCAAACATTTCCCCACCACAGATTCAGACCATACTGGCCTCTGTGGGCTGCTGCATCGTGGGTCAGACGGAGACACTGGTTCCTGCGGATCGAGTTCTGTACGCGCTGAGGGACGCTACCAGCACTGTGGACAGCCCCCCACTCATCACTGGTACAGAACCAGGATCGGGGGGGGGGGGGTTAAACAGCAGGAGGCTCATGCTAACCAGCTGCTGTGATGATTTTAGCTTCCATCATCTCAAAGAAAGGAGCAGAGTCTCTGTCTGCTCTGGTTCTGGACGTGAAGTTTGGACGAGCGGCGCTGTACCAAGACCTGCAGGGCGCCAGACAGCTCGCTCAGCATCTGGTCAGATCACACTTCTGCTGGAGCACTTTACATTAAAAACAACATTAGATAGAAAATCAATTTGACTATATGATCTGGTGAATGGTAAAGTGCCTGTGTTTTGAATTGGCGCTATATAAATAAACTGAATTAAATTGAATTAAGTACAGTTAGAAACTAAATGAATAACTTGTAAGTTAAAATCTATAATTTATAAAAAATGTAACCAAGTTATATCAATAGTAGTTACTTTAACTAAAATAAATCTCCATTACGCTGGTGAACATTCTCAGTCATCTAGGTCGTAGTTATTCCAAAAGAGTTAAAAAACAATCCACTGGACTTTGTTTCCAAGTTTGAAGACGCGATGATAGCAGGAAGGAATCAACTCCATCACTGATTTGATGGTTTTTGAAAGCTGAAATCTAAGGGTGCTCCGATCAGGATTTTTGGGGCCGATCACCGATTGCTGAAAGCAGTATTGGTTGATACCGATCACCGATCACCAGTAACCGATCACTGGGTCTATCTGAAGCCTTATCATGTAATATATTCAATTTTAATAGTCTTAACAAAAATGTATAGGTATTAAAATTAACAGAAGATAATGTATTGAATTGTCAACTGTATACTTTTATTAACAGGAAACGTTCAACATTTGACTTCCTTAGAAACATCTTAAACAGCTTAGAGCTTAACAAATAAGCCTTATTTCTAAATAAGATACAAAAAATCTGTCATTGTTAATTTACACAAACTTAAAGTGCAGAGCAAAGAAAACAAAATCAAATGTTTTGGGATACCATGATAAAAAGGCATAAGGTATGTATTTTAGGCTTGTCCTGCGGTAATTAACTGAAAATAGAAGCCATGACAGAACAGTCACACATCTTTAGATAATATATCAGTAATTCTGGCTTTTTGTCCTAGCTCAAAATCTAAAATGTCCTTCTAATCACTGCAGACATTTTTCAGTACTAATAAAGTTTTGTAAATTTCAAACAAATGCTAACTTTAAATGTTCTTTTAGCTCCTTTAAATCTACATACATTTAAAGTGCACAGCATGGAAAACATGAGTCAATGAGAAAGAAAGAAGAGGAATAGAGATTAGTGAAGCCATTTCTCTTAAAGCTTACTTGTTAAGAATCAATGGCAGATTTTTCTTTAGAAATATAAGCATCTCGGCATTTTTGGCAGACAGCTTGTTCCTTTTCTCATCTATAATATTCCCTGCTGTGCTAATAAGTCGCTCACTATCTACACTTGTGCGCGGAGCACAGAGGTAGGCGTGGGCTGCTTGTGCGAGAGCGGGGACACGACTTTTATTGTCTCGCCAAAAAACAAGCGGCTGTCCGCTCCGCATCCAACAACGCAGCATACATAGCGTGTAAGGAGCCAGCTCGTGGTACTTTCTCTGGGGGCTCGGTGCCAGTCGCTTCCAAACTTGCCTCACCACAAGAAAACGGACGGTCCGTTTTCTTCTTCTTCCCCACTTCCAGTCGCATACCAATGCAGAGCAACTACAGCGCCCCTAGAGGAATCGGATGAGTGAATTCAACAAGTAGTGCGTCTCATCGGCCCATCTGATCGGCCTTTATAGAAACCGCAGATCAAACTATTTAAAGCCTTTATCGGCCGATAACGATCGGTGACCGATCAATCGGAGCACCCTTACTGAAATCTGTTTAGGGTTGATTTTTCTTTCTTAAAATAGATGGCTTCCTTCACACCCCTCTCAAACCACCTGTCTTCTTTGTCCATGTTCACATTTCGGACAAAGAAGACAGGTGGGTATTGCAGGACAGGTATCAGGTATTGCAGGATAACAAAGAACCCAAAACGACTCCCCATTCCTAACAGGCGGATCAGTTCATCCGGTTCAATTTGCTTGTTTTCTAAACCTAAACAAGGCTTTGTTTTTGGTCCACTCTATAAAGCCTCAAACTCAATGCTGTTTCTGACATGTTGAATTGGAAAAGCTTCCTGGATGGGAAGCGAAACATCTTGAAACTTGGAAACAAAGTCCTGTGGATTGTTTAACTCTTTTGGAAATCTCCAGTAGAAAAGAACTGATATAAGAGCCTCTGGAGATTTTCCTTTAAACCATCTTAAAGTCCTCACCAAGAATAGAAGACGAAGATGGAGTATTTCTATTACATGGACAAAGAAATTCATTGAAGGAAGCATGTCCTGAATAAACTTACACATTTAACAATTTAAGGTAATTTCTCACATAGTACGGAAAATCTGGGGTTAACTGAAATGTTGTAAAACACGTTTGATTGTCAAAAAGAAGCAGAAGAAATTTTAGGATTTCTTTCAGATGGACGCTGGGAACCGTGTGGGGATTCGGACCGGAGCTGTGCTCAGCCGTATGGATGGCACCATCGGACGATGTGTGGGAAACAGTCTGGAGGTGATTGAATCTCTGGAGACGCTGAAGGGATCCGGAACCCCAGACCTGATGGAGCTGGTCGGCACGCTGGGTAAGAACACCCACTGGTCCCTTTAGAGCCGGGTTATATTAAGACTGGAGCTGTTTATAAAACCGACCCGCTGGTCGTCATCAGTTTGATCATCTCTGCTGATGGAGGGAATAGATACAGGTTTAAACTATGCCAAATGACGGGGGTGTGGGAGTTAATGATGATGTTACGGGCTCGGGACACGTGGCACTGGGATGGAACGTCTCTTCCCTCCATTAAAGACATTTTATCCCAGCGCTGCGTGTCCCGAGCCGTAACATCATCATTAAGTCACACACCCCCACCATGGACTGATCTCCCTGCTGCCCTCTGGGAAGAGACTTTGCAGTATTAGAACTGTTGAACTGTTGAAAAAAACTCTTAAGCAGAGGTCCCGGATTAGCGGACCACGGTCCGGATCCGGGCCCACCTGCTAGCTAATCGGACCCAACCTGATTTAAAACATTTATAAATTACAGCATGTTGTCCGATGTCGGTGTCTAACTTCCCTTGCGCCATTTCTGCTGCTTGTACAGTAAAGACCTCCAGAGCGTCCAGCACCAGGCGACACGTAATACTAATTAGCCAATGAGTTGCTGTCAGTCTGGGTTGCTGCTGCTGCTACTTTTAGACACAGCAGGCAAACCTGTGGCAAGCCGGGCGATGGGAAAGAAGGAGAAGATGATGAGAAAAAGAGAGCAGAGAAAGTTTGGACTGCTGGAAGAACTGTGGTAAACTGGTGAAAGAAAAGTGAAATAGTGCTCAAAGATGACCCTGAACATTTAGAGGATGTTTGGCTCAACCTGCTGCTGTGAAGCAAGATTCTCCACCATGAACAGAATTAAAAATAAATATGGATCCAGGCTCCATTGTTCATTGTGCTACGGAAGCCGGCAGACCAACCAGATGAAAGTGCGCATTCAGCGTCTGCTCTGCCAATAATGCAAGCGTAGAAGAAGAAATGTGCTGTTTACCTGTGCAAAGAAAGAAACAACGAAAGAAAAATGTCTGAGGACTTCAGTGTTGAGGAAGAGCATGAGTTCTTTGCCGAGCTGAATGCGCTGGTTTGGTCTGCCAGCTTCCGTAGCATCGTGAACGCGCATGTGCGCGCTTTCAGGAAATCCTATACACTACTGTTTATGCTCTAAAAACATTCTAAATGACTTCGTTTCGAGTAAATTCTGGATGCTACCCACTCAGGACACTTGGAATACATTGGACAAGCAGTATGGAGGAATATTGACACGTTTTTTGTGGACTTTTATGGACCTTTCTGTCTCGGTCACCATAGACCTCCATTATTTGAATGTCATCAGACAGCAAGAAGCCTCCCAGATCTCCAGATGCATTTGAGATATCAAAAAAGTACTCCAGGGTGTTGTTCAGCATGGGGGTGAGTAGAAAATGAAGGCTAATCATGTTTTGGGTGTACTATTCCTTTAAGTAACAGATTATAATTAAAATGCCTCCGGACCTTTACTGGTTGATGATTTACTTCATTTGGACCCCGCTGATTTTTATTGGTTACCCCTGCTCTAAACTAAAATACTGAATATTTGCACCATGCACATTTGTCTTGAAATGCTTCCTTCCATATCATTGTGTTTTGCAAGGAAGCATTTGTCTTGAAATGCATTTAATCACTGCTGCACTTTATGAAATGGAAACGTTCATGTCACCGCTAAGCTGCTGCTCATTTACTATTAAAAAGCTCACTGTATTACTGATTTATAAGTGGTTACCCCTGGTCTAGAGGATGAACATGTAGTTGACTCGAAATTTCCCACAATGCACCTTGAATGTTACTAAATGTCAATGTCACTAGACAAGCAGATATATCCCAAGTTGATATGCAAGCGCTCTTCTTGCAAAGCATCATGGGATTTGTTCTGACAGACCTGCTGTCAGGTATTGACAATGGCGACAAACGAAGATGGTGCATGCACCATGCGGTGTGGCGGAGTCACGTGACCAACGGCGTGGGAAAAGGAGTGATCATCTGTCCGAATGGTCAGTTAACCGAGTTCACTATAAAGTCCACTATATAGTCCCCACTCTGTATAGTGATGGAAGGATTTGGGGCAGACATTTGGACACAGCCACAGTTATTTATGGGGAAGACCACAGACTGAAACCAGGATCAGGTCTAAAGCTGTTTCTGGGTCAAACACATTAACAGAAGAACCTCCATGTTCTTCCTCTGTTAATAACTATTAGAAAACATAAAGACTCACCGGTCGCTGAGGTCCGAAGAACTCCTTAAAGATCCACGTCGTCCTGAAATAAAACGTTTAAAGAACTTTAAACCGACTTCAAAATCAAAGCACCAATCAATCAGGCAGGCATCAGAGAGGCTTTGACCAGCAGCTCAAAGAAATTTAAAAATAAACCTGAACCCATCAACTAACAGCACTGAATCTAGTTTATAAACAAATCATTTAAAAACGGGGAGGAATCTGTTTAAATCAGTACAGACGGTTCAGACCTCAAAGAACCAGAAACTACGAAGCTCACGACGCACTGCTTTAGCTGCTCGAAACGCGCTGCAGGACGTTTTGCTGCACAATGATGCACGTCAACCTTTGACTTTGCATGTAAACTAGCTGCTCCTGCTGCCTCTGCTGCTTTAGATTTGCTGTGATCAGCTGGTGAAAAGTAGTTTAATATATTTTAACCGAGAAAGCCCACCTAAAATCTTCATCTGTGCAGTCAGTTCAAGATAACCATCCTGCCTTCAAATATTATTTCGCTGTCTGAGTCGCTCAGACCCCCACATACCGGGGTTGCTCTGTCACTGGGAATCCTGAGCAGCAGCTGTCTCTCTGCCAGTCACCTTTTGGGGTTTTCAGCTACTATTCATAAAGTAAACATAATTTGCCAGCAGGTTTCGACAATTTAAGTTAATTTAGGCGTTAATAAACAGTTTCAGGCAGGCTTTTAGCTAGCATTGGGTACGGCCAAGCATTGTATGCCCCTTACTTAAAAATTTTTTTAAATTGTACGTCCTATTTTTCCCCTCGAAACTTCAACATTTCACAAGCAGCAGCTGCTGGAGTTAGTAAACTTAACTTGTGCTGCGGTAAGCGTTACATAAACCAATCAGAGAAGCTGATCTGGGAGCTGGCAGGGAGACAGACACAGCACTGCTGATGCAGAGCACTATGATCACTCTACTAAAACAGTTTATTAACTCCTAAATTAACTTAAAATGTCGAAACCTGCCAGCAAAATATGTTCAATTTTATTATTCTGGTGCCTGCAGTTTGTACCACATACATGAAAAACGCTAACATCTACCTCCATCCGCCACCAGTAGGGGAAAACAGCATGGAAACATAACATGATAAAATGATCTCTTGTCTTCCTTATGGAATTTCCACCTCTAGTCAAGCACACATACTTCCCATAACCAGGACAAAAGTAGTGTTGGAACAAGGAAAGAAGTTAGCTGCATTCCACCCCTAAATGCAGGAAATAGCATTTCAGAGGGAGGGTACTACCAGACCCCCGCAGGCCACGCAAAGCCTAAAGATGTGATACACCAAGGTGCACACCCTAGGAAATATTCCTAGCTATAAGCCTGTTTTTAGGAGTGATCATAGCAATCTGCATCAGCAGTGCTGTGTCTGTTTCCATTGAGTAGAAAACAACTGATTGCCGGTCCGATCAGATTAGGACTGAACAACTGTAGAGTTTAACAGAAAAAGATTCAGTTCAGAATAATCCACTTCAGTATAAGGGCCAGGTTAGGGATATTTTCTTATTTTTTATTTTGAGAATAAAGTCGTAAAATTACAAGAATAAAGTCGTAAAATTACAAGAATAATTACTTTTAACATAATTTTACGACTTTATTCTCATAAATTTGTGACTTTATTCTCCTAATTTTACAACTTTATGCTCATAATTTTGTGACTTTATTCTCGTAATTTTCTGACTTTATTCTCGTAATTTTACAACTTTATTCCCATAATTTTATGACTTTATTGTCGTAATCTTAAGACTGTTCTCATTGCGACTTTATTCTAGTAATTTTACGAATTTATTCTCGAAATAGAAGAAAAGATTCTCTAGTCTGGCCCTAATACTCCGTCATAGTATTTAGCACTAATTCAAAATAAAAATAAAAAATCTCCAAACTGGATTTTAAATAGTTTATCTCTAAAGAATAATCCAGTTCAGGTTTAAATTAACAAAATTTCAAAGTGTTTACAAAACAACAATAAAGTTTGTCCAAGTAGAATTAGACCATTTAATAAATAAGCTTTTTTTTAGCCATGTTTTTAAAGTCGTTATTCTGACCTACTGGGGGAATAAATTTGATCTGAGGTGACGTCCAGAAGCTCAGCGGGAATAAAATAATCATCGTCTAATCAGGAAGAAGCTGATTACTGAAATATTCTTCATTAGGAGCTCTGATTGGTCATAATGACTTGTTTGTTTCACGTTTGTGGAATTAATGCTAAACTAAGATTTTTGTGTTGCACAGCAACAGAAGAAACATTTGTGATTTGAAGTTTCAGGAAATCAGAAACAGTAAAAGCAAACGACATTTTTCTTCTAACATCATGTCATTAAAAATAAGAGCTGCTCAGATTTCAAGGCTTTTTAAATCCAAAATTTAAGATGCATACTGTAACTTATACAAACCTTGATCTTACCAGAAGGACCAGCCTCAGACTCCTCACAGATTCTAGTTTGGTCCACTAAAAAGCAAAACAACAAAAAAACAAATGATTAAGTCTCTATAAATGCGCTTCTATTTAAGGTTTTTATTTGTGTCAGTTTGCATCGGTAATCCGAAACTGTGTTGCATTCAATATCTTTCTTATTTATTGGTAACCAAGGTTACCCTCACACACTTATGTTAAGAGACTTAGGGGTTCAAATCCTTCCCAACGGCTAATTAACAACCAGCTGTTTCTTCATTAAAACAGGTCAAACCCTCTAACAAATGCTTTGAACACCTAGAGCTAATTTAAATTGACCTAAACAGACTAAAATTGTGTTTATGAAGAAATCTATGAGTTTTATATAATTCACAGGTTTAGTTTGTCAGATTAAAGAGTTTAAAACTCCTGTTAAACTGTCCATGATATCAAAAGTTAAATTACTAATCAGATTTTAATTCATTCATACCTTTTTTTTTCCAACTCTTTTGATAACATTAAATCAAGTTTATAAACTGTTTTATTCATACATTTACCAATCAATTCTAACACGTCTTTTTGGTATTTTAGATGATGTTTCTTTTTTATTAACAGTCTGCAGGTGTTTTAATTACTCCTTTTTTTTTTTTACCCAAAAGAACAGTTTATACTTTACCTTTATTTACTAAACTCACACACACAGATCTAGATGTTTTATTGACATTATTCAAGTTTCCTAGATAAAAATATTCCTCATTTTAGGGAAGAAAGTGCTTCTAGTAGGAGTTGTCATAAAATACAACTTGTTTCTCGTAATTTTATGTACTTTATTCTCTTAATATTAAAGCTTTATTCTCGTAGTTTTACGACTTCATTCTCGTAACTTTATGACTTTTCTCGTTGCGACTTTATTCTCATAATTTTACAACTTTATTCTTCTTAATTTATGACTTTATTCTCGTAACTTTATGACTTTATTCTTGCAATTTTACAACTTTATTCTCGTAATTTTACAACTTTGTTCTCGTAACTTTATGACTTTTCTCGTTGCGACTTTATTCTCATCATTTTATGACTTACTCCGCGTAATTTTACAACTTTATTCTAGTTATTTTATGACTTAAATCTCCTAATTTTACGACTTTATTCTCCTAAATTTGTGACTATTCATTTCAGTGTGGTGAACAGCTAGGATTTAGTAAACATACTTCAAACATTTATTCAATATAAACTGGGATGAGATCCATTTATTAGTGTATAAACCTGTGGGGCAATAAATGAACAGGGCATGTCAAAAGTATAACTTTAGCTATTTATATGTCAAATTGTCAAATATTTTTGTTTATATATTATTTCCTGACATATTTCTTCAAAAATGTGCACATAAAAATTAAGATGACCAATAATCTCGGAGTTTATTTAAAACCGCTAATATATGTCCGTTATTTCCGCATTGATGATTAAGTGAAAAGCAAAGAAAGATGGTTTATTGAGCAACAAATTGTCGAAGTTATTCAACTTCAGGTCGTTTTTAAGAAAAATGTATCTACAAATATGAAAAAATATACATGAAACAGGTTTAAATCAGTGTTTACCGTCATTTGGGGGCGATTAAATGAGCTAATCTCCGGCTGTAGAACTCCAGCTCCGATTAGCAGGGCTAACTCATTAGCGTCTGGTGCGCAAGGTTCCGTGAGCAGTTCAGGAAAACCGGAAACCAAAGTTTTCTTACAGTAGCTGCTCAATGGTTATAAGGTAAGTTGTGCAGAAAATTGAAATAGCCCATCAAACAGTTAATATAATTTAATTTAATTAAAAGAAAGAAAGAAAGAAAGAAAGAAAGAAAGAAAGAAAGAAAGAAAGAAAGAAAGAAAGAAAGAAAGAAAGAAAGAAAGAAAGAAAGAAAGAAAGAAAGAAAGAAAGAAAGAAAGAAGGCTTATAGTGTTCTTTTTGTAGATGTTTGTTAGTTTGCATAGTTGCTCTTAGATAAACATTCTTAGAAAATAAATAGTTTTTACATATTAGAAATCTGACAAATAGCTTCTCCATTATTAAACTGGCACATTATTTTTTAAAGGTTCATTAAAAACAACACTGGACCATGCAAAACGCAGGCTTGCCTTCAAAAAGCCTCATAAGGGCGAGATTTATGTACAAAAAGCAAACTTGTATATGAAATTCTGTTTTGTTTTTATAATCTTTTTGTTGTTGGCATTCATATAAATATACTGGTGTGATAAGTTAGTAGAGGTTTGATTGGCTTTGGGTATATTTTGAATTTATAGCCCCCGACTGGAGAAAACTCCACCAGTCACCACTGCCATCAAATGTTTTCAGAAGCTTTTGGGGATTAGTGTATTTAAACCTGGGCTGCTGTATTTCATCAGGATTATGATAGCATGTTGACAAAACAGCTTATAACACTATTCAACAAAGACCAGACAGTGTAGGATCTATACCAAGTTTAGACATAATGACAGAATTCGATTTCATGGGCTGCATTCTCCAAGGACGCCGTCTAACTGGACTGGATCTTTTGAGGTCCGTGAATATAAGGAGGCCGGAAGAGTTTTTGGCTGTGAATTTAAACAGGTCCAACCTTCAGCAATGCACGCTCTGTCGCTTAGCAACGATTGACACAAAAAACAGGAAAAGCATGAAAACTAAAATTTTCAAACCTCTTTATTTTTTTATATTTTTTCCTTTTTTTTATATGTTGTAAATTGTAAAGACTACGCTCACGAGAATCAAGAGTGGAATAAAGGTGACAACCACCGGGAGCATGAACAAATAAAAGCAAATGTAATGATATAAAAAGGGTAGAAAGATATAAATAAATCTAAAAAAATGTATGTAAAAAGAAAAAAAGTATATCTGCAAAATCTCTTAAAATCCACAACAAAAAATACTTAGTTAAGCAAATTGTGCAAAATAGCAATTAAAAAATATAAATCATATTACAGTCCCCACACTGCAAATAGAATCTGTCCTTAAATTACAGCCAAACCTATTTAAACAGTAACAGATAAAAATCTTTAGATAAATCAAACATTACCGCCACATATCTGACTCAATAACCATTACAACTATTTTCATTCATTTCAGACAGAACTTTTCACCTACTTGGATTATATTAAACTGCACTTCCAATTTTCACCACTGTTCGGCGCCAAGTACCTTTTCCCTGTGATCACGGAGCAGCCGGCTTGCTTGGTCTCGAGAATCCTGGGAAAACCAAGGATGGAGAGGATACAGTACTGTATAGACTTAGAAAGGGGTCGAAATGTTTGTAAACTCATAAATCTTAGTTGAAAGAGAAAAAATTACAATTGAAACAGAGAAATATAAGTTGATATTGAATGTCAAATTTTTACCTTATAATGTGAGAAACTACAAAATCAAACATAAAATAATGAAAATTGAATCTAAATTCTTCACCTCAGCTTGAAAAATAACTCATAATTCAGTTTGAAATGTTAATTAAACTTTTTTTTTTATTTTTTTTTTTAGGTTCTTTATTACAGTTTTAGATTTCATGTCTTTTCATTTCACTGCTAAGTTTCTGCTCATTTACTGTCTGAAAGCTGTAAGAAAACAAAATTCCGTTTTGTATAAAAAAAATGACAATAAAAGTTGCCTTCTGCAAGCTGTCAATCACGCTTCCCCGCTTATTCCCATCAGATTGGGGTCAAAATCGGAAGGTGAAAATAACTGATTTGAAAGTATTTAAAAAAAATCCTGAAACTGAAAAAGCAATTTGAAACAAAAAAAAAGAAAGTAAAAGAAATGGATTTGAATCTGAAAATCGAAAAACTGCAATAAAGAAAATAAAAAAAAATTTATATTTAAAGCACTAAACAGAATTTAGAAAATTTGACATTAGATGTCAACTTCTATTTTTTCAGTTTTAACTAAGATTTAGAAGTTTACAAACTTTCTGATCCCTTTCTGACCCTATAACACCAGACTCATACTTCAAATCAGGCAAAAAGAAGGCCGCATTTATAGGCCGCAGAACAAGGACACCTCAAATTCGAACAGACCTCGGCGCAGCACTATGACGTTATCGTCCTTCGGAGGATAACGAATTCAGCCCCTGAATTCGAATTCAATCTCACTCTGTTTTAAGGTAGGACTGGTCATCAAACATCACTTTCCCCCTGGCAGGTGGCATGCTGCTGGTGATGACTGGCCTCGCACGGGGCCTATCAGAGGGCAGGCAACAGATTGACCGCGCTGTGACTGGTGGAGCCGCCTTGTCCAAGTTCAAGGCCATGATGACGGCTCAGGGCGTGACCAAAGAGACCGCTCGGAGTCTGTGCTCCGTCCACATAGATTACTTCAGCATCCTGAGAAAATCAGAGCATCAGCTGGAACTGAAAACTCCTGCAGATGGTAAAACACGATGAGCACTGATCACAGGATTACACAAAAATACATAAATACATTAAAACCTCAGCATTTCCAAAAGGTCCCTGAACCTTTAAACGGGATGGGAGGAGTAGCAGCAAAACTAATTTCCTCACTAATTCCATAATATGTGTGGCCACTGACTTTATGCCTCAGCTTTTGTCTTGATCCCTTCATCCAGGAGTTGTTGTTGGTGTGGATGGTTTGGTTTTGGCTCAGGTTCTTCATAAACTGGGGGCGGGGCGATCCAGAGCAGGGGAGCCTGTCAATCACAGCATAGGGGCGGAGCTTCTGGTGTCCCCTGGTCAGAGAGTGCTGAAAGGTGAGACACTGATTAAAGTCCACAAACTGTTAATTGCCTCATTAATTTGTTTTTATTTATATTTTTAGGCGCATCCTGGTTGCGGCTTCATTACGAGGATCCGGCTCCAAGTACACATCAGATCCAACTGCTACAGGAAGCTCTGACTGTGGATGAAAATGACATAGAAGCAGGACAAGGACATCCTTTAGTAGCAGAAGTGCTGCTGCCTCAATGAAACTAGATCCAGCTTTATTTGTTGTTTTCTGATCCGGAAATAATTTTAACTATCTTTACAAAACTGTAATATTGTGTCAGAATATATTGATGCATTGCTGTTTACAACAAAAACAGCATTTCAACAACCTTCAGATATTAATTTAACAAAAATCTTTATTGTACAAATAATATAAGAAATTAAGGATCTTATAACAGAGGTCTTCATAAATTAATTTCACTTATAAAAAAAATGTTTTAAGCAGGGGTGGATTTAGGAAATTTGGGGCCCTGGCAAAGGCCCTCATGGGGCCCTCTGAATTAAAAAGACATCACATAAAGCCGGGCTCCACTGTACGATTATTTGCCATTTTTGGCCGACTTTCCAGTCGTGCAAGGAGTTTTCAATGGGGCCGACTTTCAGCCTGATGGTGCAAGTGTACAGGGGGTAACGAGGTGCGATCACCTCGCGATCAGGAATCGTGAGGTCGGGAAAAAATTAAACATGTTTGAAATTCAGACGGCCGTCGTGGGCAAATTGCTCAGTGCACAAACAAGGAATCTTCTTCTTCTTCCTCTCAGATGAAAACACAGAAGCATGGCGGGGGTGTGAGTGAAATGTACTTCTTTCTGTAAAACTGACAGGCCTTAGTAGCCATGTTTGCTCAGCCATGTCTCTGTCCAAATAGCACAGCTGACATTTCATGCCGTCTCAAAAGGAATGAAAGATTTTTCCAATCACTACTTAGCTGATTGCTCCTTCCTGTGTTTCCAAAAAAGCGACGCCAAAAGTAAATAACCCAGTCCTTCTCTTCACTGTAGACAAGCCATTATCTGCTTATTTGTTCTCCATTTTTCATTAGTATGACATAAGAGCTGCATGAATCATGACAGCAGACAAGATAGAGGAGAGCAGGAGGCGGGGTTATGAATCTACTTGCTCTGGAGAGCAGAGTTCGCTGCTTTTAGATGTTATCACCAAACAGAGCATTAGGGAAATGGTTTTTATCAAAAACATAATTAATGAGCACAAATAAGTAATAGTTGTATTAACTATACATGTAAAAGGAGTTTTATGGGTCCCCAGGAATGTGGGGCCCAAGGCAACTGCCTAGTTTTGCCTAACGGTAAATCCCCTCTGATTTTCATGGGCCCCTTCGGAAGAGGCTGTTCTTTCCATACGTTTAGAATACTGTTTTTTTTGTGTCTGGCGCCCTCTGCTGGACATTTAGAAAGTACAAAGCAGGTAGAGAAACGAACAAATTGCAGTTTGAATTCCCTTTCTGATACACTGATCTGTGGTATTATTCAACAAAAATAATTTGTAAAAACAATAAAAAAAAGAAATTGTGTTATACAGGAAAATAGGTATTTTATTCCAAAATCATTTGTCTATGAAGAAGGAATGTTTTTCAGTGAGTTTATTAATTGCATTAATTTCATATTTGCAACAATTGAAGAACCGTTCTCCTTTTTTTTTACCTCACTGCGACACAATATACCTTTTCTCTACCAGTGGGATATGTACATTTTAATAAGGTGCTTCCATGCTTTAATTTGGGAAAAAACAAAAGATTAAATCCTTTAAATGGTTTTGATGAAATAACTGATGTTACTCTATTATGAAGATCACCTCTGCAGTGAAAAGTGTACTTATATTTTTAAAAATAGATGGATTGGATCAATACAATTTGTTACAATTCAAAATATAGTTATGGAATTATTTTCTACATAAACATAATTTTTGTCATTGTTTAGCCCGTGGAATAAAAAAAATAGATCTTCACTTTTAAAAAAATGAAGAAAGAAGAACAAAGTGTGTTTCTAAGAGACAAGTTTTGATTTTTTGTTGTAATTTTTAATCAGTATTTTATGGTTGTCGGTTCATTATTGTAACAAATTAACTTTTATCTGGCTTGTTTATGTTTTGACTTAATTAAATGACTTCAGAGCGCTGAGCAAGCTCATCAAGAAGGTTTGTTTATCAGGGCCCCTAATTGTTTGTTACAAAATTGACCCTTTTTTTTAAATGCGAAAAATGGGTTTTGGAATTGTTTTATTTTCTTTGGTTAGAAATTTGCAAATATCATCTCAGCCTCTAAGCCCACTGTTGTAACCAGTTCTTTCTAAATCTTAGACGATTAAACTCAACAATTTCATATCCTGGACTAATTGAAAAATTAATGCAGTTTTCTCTTTGTCTTTATTGGGAGTGTAAAAGCAGCCCTAGTTCTTCAACTGTCTGTTGCAGACCCAGATCCAATTCAGCTCAACAAGGATCTAGATTATTCTAAAGACAAAACAAGTAATAAACTGAACCTTTGATCATTTCTGAATTGCAGTATATTAAGCCAGATTAATAGATCAGAATATTCATCCTTCAGTTAAAGTAGGACACAGTGTGGACATTTTTGTTCATATTGTACCACTTCCATAATTTCTATGAAGTTTATTTCTTCTGTTCAACTAATTATTAGTCTTTTATTTTTGGCTGTCATTTAAGCTCATTTTTTTCCATGATAATTATATACATTTTTCTTATTTACTGAGATTTACTCTAATTTATCTGAAAGACAAAAGTGATTTTACATTTTCTCTTAGTTTCTGATCTTCCAGTTTATGTGTCTTTAAACAGCTGCTAACGTATTTGTAAAACCAGAATACGCTGGATTATTACATTTTGTTTTCCTTTATCAATGTGCAGATCATATTCTAATGACCAAACTGTGTAAAACGGGGGGAGGATACGCAAAGGTGCTTTTTTCATTACTCTTAGACATCAAAATGATTTGTAAAATATCTGCAGAAACTGCTGAGGATGCTGAGAGGTTTGGCCCAAATGTAAACATATGTGGACCGTCAAAAATAACAGTAGAATATTAATAAAGAAAAACAATCATCACCAGGCGGCAGAGGTTGTGCAGCTGGAGGGGAGAATTTCTTTATGGTTAAACCAAATCTAAAAACAATGAATGAACTCACTAATTGTGGCATGTTTATAAAAAACAGAGGATCAAAGAAGCCTGCAGAGACATGGTGGTAAGGGTGCGTTAGTGCAGACTTACAGCCACTCTCACTGCAAGAAAAGGTAATCTGCTTATTTCAACAGGCGGAGCCAAATCGGTTTGTCGATCACCAGCAGCATGTCTCCTTATTGCATTAAAATAATAATAATAAAAGCACCTATTATTTAGAAACTTTGAAGATCTGGGGCCTGTTTCAGAAAGGAGGTTAAGTGAAAACTCTGAGTTTGTTAACCCTGAAATGAGGGAAACTCTGGGTTTTCTGTTTCAGAAAGGGAGGTAAGTTAAACCTGAGAAAGCAGAGTAAGTCAAGCCCGTTTCTGAAAGAGAGGTAACTTATACTCAGAGTCAGGTACCATGGGAATTTACTCTGTGAACCTAACCTGGTCGGGAGCAGGTTTTCTTCAGAAAATCCAGAGTTTATTTTGGTCTCCTCCCCTTTTTTAAAGAGGAAGTGGTGTTTAAACACCTCATTGATTCTTTGGGGACATACAGTATTCATTGCACACATTTCAGTCACGTAGAGCGCATCAAAGGGAATGAAATGGCATGTCCTTTTATGGATGATCCTGTTTGTAAAGCCAGGTAGCTACTCTACTCCCATGATGTGCTCAAGGCTTACCTGCTTGAAGTATGTTTTTATATTTCATTTTCAGCTGCTGCCATGTTCTTTTGATGCCTGCAGGATTGCACCTATCCATGAAAACTAAATTAGGTTTAATAAAATACTGTTCTTCCAGTTTCACCTCTGATATTATAACAGTTGGGTAAGTTACTCTAAAATAGTTCTTAATTACTAACTACAAATTTTATCTTCAACAAGTCTAATTAGATTAATGTAATAATTACTGTCTCTAGAAAGTATTGGTCTACTTACTAATTTGTTTTACTTATTAATTACTTTCTAAATCCCAAATCAACCTCAACCACTTGTACAATACAAGGAGAGGCAAGAAACTGCACTTCTAATGCTTTCAAATAAACAATATTCAATTGCATGAATTAATCTTAAATTGACCAAAGTGTGTAACTAGAGGGAGAAAGTTCAAATCAAAATATACCTTTTAAAATTTGATATTAAATCCACTATTGTTTTATAGTCTTTAATTTAATTACAGTATTTATATGACTTAAGTAACTTAATTCATTACACCCAACACTGTATAAAAGTACCGTAATTAAAATGTAAACTTACACATTGACTCGAGCGGCTATTTTCACCCAAGCTAACTCTCTCTCCTTCGCCGCTGCAGCCATGTTGCTTTTTTTTTAAAATACATGTTCAAATTCTGCATATGCTTGCATAAGCACATCCAGTTCTGCTGGTGAGAAATATGCACACCTTTTTTTGTCTGACGCTGTTGCCATGGTGACTCGTAATATCTGTGCTCCATTGATAATGGCTTTTTATATGTGGTGCACGCGCTTAACTCAGAGTCAGTCAATTTAGAGTTGATTGAACTAACTCATTTCAGCTGTTCTGAAACCCAAAACTCAGTTTCCAATCTCAGGATAAGTCAACTCAGAGTTCAAGTTTTAACTCAGAGTTGATTGAACTTCCTTATTGAAACAGGCCCCAGGCCCTAAGCACCAAAACAAGCATTTTAGATACTTTTATTTTTTGTGTGATAATGAGTTTTTCTTAGTTTATAAAGTGGATCCTTGTATCATAGAAATAAAAACCTAACAGGTGATCAAATTAAACACAAGAAATGAAAGTTTATTCAAAATTTCTCCTGCTGAACTGCAGGAAAGCAAATCCAACATCTAACAAATCATTTATATATAAAAAACCCACAAACATCAGATGAAGACGGTGACTGCTGAAAAAAGGTCAGGCTTTCCCCTCTGATCGCACAGAAACATAACAAACCAACACAACGGAGTCCTGCCATTGTTGGTTGCCGTGGCAATGGTGGCCACAGCAGAACATGTGCTAAAAGGTCAGTGGACGACAGAGTTGAGCGGCTCGGCTCTGATGTTTCCCAGATCCAGCGTGGAGTCCGTCTCCTCGTCGATCTCTCCGATTACGGCACTGAAGCACAAACAAGACGCAAAGAACCGAGTTACCCAGGGAGAACCGCAGGGTCCAGAGCTCGGACCACTTCAGTACATATAGGTTAACCCAGGGTTAAACAGAAACACCCTTTATCCACACATATATATTTTTTTTTCATGCACACCATTCCCCCCAGCACAACACAATACTGTCACTGCCATACTTCACAGTAGATGACGTTAGCAGCATTGGAAGCTAGCCCCTTACTCCTCCAAATGTGATGATGATGATTATCACGCTCAAACATTCATTTATAGAACAGAAAAATTTATTGTCACAATCCTTAAAACAAAACAAAATCTGTTCAACTCTAAACATCCTAAAAAAAATTACAGAATGTCTGTTTCATTGGGTCAAAAATGTAAATCTTTGTATCCAAGTTCTTTAATTGCTTTTGGACTAATGGCTTCTTCATTCCTGCGTGGCTTTTCAGGTTGCTACACGCCTCTTTCATTGTAGATAATCAGGCTCCATTAACAGCTACAGATAGTTAGTTACAAAATATGTTTGGATAAAATCTATGTGTACATAAAAAAACTCTAAAGAGATGTACAATTAACTTGACTGCATCAATAGTTTTTTAGCCATTATACAAATGTAATAAAGTTGAAGATGATTACACTGAGGGGTCATAACAGGGAGCAAATTTGATGAGATAAAAATTACAATATAATGTAAAATATTCTGTCTAAAATCCGCAGGAGTGAATTTATGATCATCTACTTCACATGACTGGGAGCTGATTAATAGAGAGCAGGAAACGCAGGACTCACACATTGTCTCCTCTGACGATGTAGAGTCCCAGCACCACCTGCTCCACCCCCTGAGTGGAGCTGAACACGCGCTCATGACTCTCGTCCAGGATCAGGTTGATGGTCTGATCGAAGCCCTTCAAGGTGCCCTGAAAACAACAACCAAGCAAACGTCATTCTGAGCTGAAAAGGAAAACCAGAAAATCAGTTCTGGACTGAGAGGAATTTTTCTTTTAAGTTGAGGTTAAAACATTTAAATTCAAACACATCTAAAGGTTTAAGCTAAAAAGAAGACAAAACACAATTTCCAGTTTTTAAGAATTTTATCCACAAAGACACATCTAAACCACTTCTGACGTTTGTAAATTTAATCCGACAAACTTCGCCTTAACTGCTAATAATCTGTAAATGCAGATGAGGCGAAGCTGTGTTTGTACTTACTCACCACTATCATCCTGCCGTCTGACGTGACGATGGCCACGGTGCCTGAAGCCACAGCAATTAAAGAAAACATCCAGCTAAACGGTTTCATTCAGTCACAACAGAGAAATATACAATATTAGCACAGACCAGAATCCAGCCGGTTAACTTTGATTCTACAGTATTTATTTCTACAGTTAAATGAATTTTGATGAAAATTCAAGAGTGCAATCCAGACGGGACAAAGTTCTCTTAAGCTGAATGTTGCAAAGGATAAAGTAGCTCTGCTCCTCTGCCAGTCAGCTGGCTGAAAAAAGGCCTTTACACTTCTCTCCTCCTAAGTTCGATTAGGCTGTTTCTATTTCTATAGTCATGTGGTAAAAAAATTTTGGAACTATATTTTCCAATTAGTGTTGCACTGATGCCATTTTTTTGCCCAAATACAGATACCATCTGTTTAAAACTGATGTGTATATATATGAAGAACTGCATACTACTACCATCATGGCTTTGTCAAGCTGCTGCCTACCTTTGTGAAGCAGGAAAAAGACTAATACAAAGTGAATCCAGTAGAATTTTTATTGCCTACCTGGAATGGGTGACAATAGTTGAATAAACTTTTGGTTCTCAAAGGCCAAAATAGTGCAAAATTTGTGAAATTATAACATGAATAATACTAGTGCAACAGTGAGAAAGTAAAGTTAGTCTCATTGGTCTGGAGGCCAATGGCGATAGTTAACAATAGTGAGTGTCAGGAGAGAGAAAGCTGCGTTTAAGTGATGTACGAACATCAAAATGGTTTCGGTGCCCTATTTGTTGGAACTTGCTGATGCCACCATTTGAGTGCTGGATCAGGGCCCCGCCCAACACTGGTATTGGTGCAACACTATTGCCAATGCGAAAGCAAAGCCATTCTTTACAGTGTGCATGCATGAAAGCTTGACAAATAATAAATATAGTCTTAGTTAGGATTTGAAATTGTCAAATTTGGGGATTTTTTTTCTGGTTGCTATGAGTCAAAATCAGAGAAATTGAGAAAAGTTACAGATATGGTTATAACTACGTACTATTTAAATAAAGACATCCTGATCCTGTTTCAACTAATGTGTTTGTACGTTAGATCTTAAGGTAATAATATTAACTAAAGCCTGGAGCGAAGAATCATCTAAGCATTAAGAGACGTTCAGAAATTAGTGTTGTCTTTACAGAACACAAACTATTTTAGGTTCTTTAACTAAATGAGTTTGTCACAAAGACAAAATCTGTTTCTAGTTCTCAACAGAACAAAAAAAAAAAACACAAAAAAAAGTCTAAATATTTCTTTAGACTCTCAGCAGCCTGATGATAATGTATCTAATTATGGATTTTTTTTTTATAAAGACTAGAAACCATCAATCTAAGTTACTGAAATAATCAACATTATAATTAAATTCTGACAAGTTGAATATGACTTCATTAGAGGGTCAAATAAAAAAAAATAAAAAATAGTCAAAAAGCCTTCAAAATATGTAGCACTTTAGCATAAAGCTGTGTGTATCTTTTCGTTCTGGATATCGATTTCACAATTAAGGATTTATAAAAAGGCATTATTTTAATACAAAAACTGATATTTAGGCAAGTTTCCATTTAAATAATATATATATATATATGCAGATTATTTATTCATTTATTCATGGTTCAACAAACAGGAAACGAGTTCTGTATTTGTTTGTTGTAGCACCGATTTTTAGATTTCTATGAAATCGAGTTAATCACATATCTAGGTTCTAGGTTAGCGTGTTAAACTAGCTGTAATGTCTCCACTTTGGTTTAACTGGAAGTTAGCTTATTAGCGGGCTAAGCTAACTAGCACGTTTCCATTCATTTAAACGGACTTGGTTTAGCAAGTTAGCCAGCTAACAGCAGCAGGATACGGTTGATGTAGCTCTCCAAAGCGGTGGACATCTTTAGCCCGGAGCTCCTTGTTTCTCTTCCCACTAGATAAATTGGTAAAAGAAAGAAAAAAAAATCCTTGTTTTTCAAATTCGTCGTTCAAACTCAGCCGCGAGAATCAACAGCAACAAACAGGAGAGAAATCCAGATTAATCGCTCACCGAGTCACCGAGCAGCTCAGGCAGGAAGGAGGATAGCAGAGAGGAGCCGAGAGGAGCACATACTTCCGGTTTGGACCACTTTTTCTTCTTGGATTTATTGGCGGGTGGCAACAAACTTTTTGTAGCATTACCGCCACTTACTTGTATGGAGTGTGGTTCGTGATGGACTGATACTATATCACACACACATTCACCATCTCTATAATCAAATTCTATGAAATAATTTAGTTTTCTTTAAAAATTGAATAACTATTTGTGTATGCTTACTCACCAAATTCTTCCTCAAAATATCTAACACAGAGGTCTTCAACAGGGGGTCCGCGACCCCTAGGGGGTCCACAGAGGTGTTGCATTTGGGTCGTGAAAGTTTTGGTTGATTTGTATTTTTTTTATATTCCCCCCTGCAATGTTTTCCACTAATTGAAATTTAAATACAAATTACTATGATTTCAACAGACTGTAGTAAACAGATAAATGGAGGCAGAAGATGCCTTTCAGTCATCAATGATCACATTCAGCGACACACAGGAGCTCTTTCAAGCTGGGCACCGTTTCAGTCACAACACCTGTCCCATCAATGAGGAATCAGATATACTTTAATAATTCCAGGGAGAAGTTACTTTAGTTTCATTACTCCATCTGTAATAGAGAGACTATAGGACCAGTTAGATATAACACAATTTCATACCATATATAAAGTTAGGGGTTCCCCGCTCCATCTCGCCATCAGTTTGGGGGCCCCTGGCCTGGAAAGCTTTGAACACCCCTGATCTAATATATGTTTTTTATTGGCGGATAGCAACCAATTTAAGGTACATTTGCCGTAACCTACCAGACTGGGGTGAGGTCATCAATGATGTCAGAGGGAAGTTATTAATACATACCTCAATGTTATTCATGAATCTGCATATTATCTATAGATCTATATCTATACGAACACACATATAAATTAGCATGTGTCTATATGGACATGCATGAATACACAGATATTCATACTTTAAATAAATAATCCAGTGTTTTTAGAAAAGCTAATTATTTGATTTCTAACAGGATTTGATTTATTTCCTAAATGGTTTATCATAGAAAATGAGATTTTCTCTCTATTCAGTATTGACTTTAGGTGCTGACTTTCATGTGAATACTTATTATATTCTAATGAAACATTTTCCACTGTTTCCATCTTATTACAGTGATTAGTCCCTGTCTCATGTTTCCCTATTCTGAAAAGAGAACTAAGAAGTCCAGGATGACCAATTCTAAGTCCTGCAAAAACAAAATCCAGTGGATTGTTTTTAATTTTCTTTTTTGGAATGACTATGACCAGGATGACTGAGAACCTTCACCAGCATATCAACATCCCATTTAACTCGACCTTTATTAATAGGACCCTTGCAGATGACTGGTTGTTTAATCTGGTGATATGCAGACAAATGTCAGCATTCACCCTGGTATGGTTAGGAATCAAGACAAGCAGGATTTAAAAGCAGTTAAGGCAAATACTACCACAACAACTATGATTACGGTACTTATAAATTAAGAAGAATTATGATACAAAACTAATTTTCTTACTTCTACTATCTATAATTAAAGACTATAAAGCAAGTACTAATATTTACAAGACAAGAGCCTACATTTTGTTATATTGTTATTATTAATATCATTACTGTTGTTAAATTGTTATTATGCTCTAACTACAGCCTTAAGAAAACATAATTTGGGATCAAATAGATTCAGGTTTAGTTCCTTCTGCCAACAAATGCATCAGTTACACTTCTTTTTATTCAGTGTTTCTTTGTCGTCTCCTCAAAAGATAACTGTTTTAAATTGAATTCCTAACAGATATTGACATTTGTCTCGTTAAAAAGTTGAAAATTCTCAACAGCATAAACCAATCTAAAAATAAAGCCAATATATCATTTATTGACTTGAGTATATAGCTATTATACCTAATTTTATGATAAATCTTGGATTTTGTCTGCTTTCTTTTCACACCTCTGTAAGGAAAATGCTGATTTGTAATAATATTTGAGACAAGGAGCCCATGGTTCATTAGGTTTTCATCTTTATTGTTGCTCAGTAGTAGTCCATACAAAGGAGGGGTGGAGTAGTTCAGTGGAGCCCGACAGGACCAGGACAAACACCAGGAACGTCATGCTACCAAAGTATTAAATTTGTACAAAAATACTTTACAACATCCCTGTTCCTTTAAAGAAAAAAAATACAGTTTGGTTGGTTCGTGAAGCTACATGGAATCTAATCTGACCCACTATTTTAAATGGCAGTGCAGTGCGCACGTGTATATATATGTGTGTGTGTGTGTGTGTGTGTCTGTGTGCACATGTTTTGCTGAGGTTAATCACCAGAGTGCAAATCCCTGCAATTTTACACACACATACACACAAATACAAACGCACACTCTAACATATTTACACACTTTTTACATACAAGCGAAAGCACAGTGTGTATGGCTTTGGATCTCACTCGTCAATCCCTCTGAAGCCCCGCCCCTCAGCTCTGTGGTTGTTGTCATTGGTCAAGCAGTTTGTGTTGACTGAGCACTAAAATGTTACCACTAGGCAATGGTTTGTTTTCATCTGCCCTGTATCTGGTTGTTAACATTAATACCGAGCATTTACATGTGGTAGCCTCGTTTATTAGCCATGCTTGCATATATTTATACCCTTTCGATTGCACATGGACATTGGGGATAACTTGGCCTCGATTACAAAGCGGTTCCTTTAATCCAAGCCTTTTGGATTGCAGATTTGGCAAGTCCTGCCAATCACAACTAAAGGTTTTGAACAAGACACTTTTAAAGAAATAGATAGATTACCCTGCTAACTTATGGACTGAAGCATGGCAGGTTGAAGGCGTCATCATTGCCCTCCAAGAAAGTCAAACTGATGAAAGTGAAGGATGCTAATGGTGTAATTGATCAATCAGCCAATCTGTAAGCTTGGCACAAATCAAACAAGTTTTCTAAAAACACAATGATAGACTAAACTTTTGATGTGAGCCAGTTAAAAACTAGCAATGTTATCATTCTTACAATGTGCTTTTTAGGGGAGACGCCGAGGCTGATAATTACTGCGGGTGCTTGCTAAAGTCAAGGATACCTTTGATAGAATGAGTCCTCAAATGTTCTGCTCATCCTAGGCCAGAAATATAATAATTTGCTGCCTTCTATTTATGAATCTTTTCATCTGTTTTCCACAAAAGATTTGACAAAGGGTCACGGTGGAGAAGCACCAAGATGTTCCATAAACTTTCAGCTTAACATTAGGAAGTCTAAAGGCCCCTACATGCTGGGGAGTACTTCACTCAGCAGAAGACTGCGTGTAATCAAGTCGTACCCGTGGCAGACTCCACACACCGTCTCCCAGACAGGTCTGTGCAGAGATCAGTTTTGACATCCACGTAGATTAAAGGAATAGGGGATGATCTTTTATTTAAATTTCTATCTAAATAAGTAGTCCTCCTAATTGTCAACCATTCTGGTGATATGTTTAAGTAAGGCCGTCCTACGTGTTCGTCCTGTTAGCTATCTTTTTCTGCGCACGCACACTTTTAGGTGGATACAAGTGGTGAGCTACGGTACGGTTTCAGACAGTCATTGAATCTCACCTTTAGCGAGGAGAACTCTCGCCGACAAGTATTATGGGATATGCTGTCATGGGCAAATCGCTCAGTGCGCAAACACGGATTCTTCCTATTCTTCCTCTCATATTAAAACACAGAAGCATGGTGGGGGTGCGAGTGAATAGGAGTTCTTTCTGTAAAACTGACAGACCATAGTAGCCTCATTTGCTCAGCCATCTCTTTGTCCAAATACGTCGTCGCCTTTTTTTTTTAGGCCTTTCAGCACAAAAACATTTCACAAATTGCAGAGGCAGCACGTTTCTCTCTAACGAGGTTCATATTCCTCTTCTACTGGTTTGGCTTCCAAATAGACAAGTCCGAATAGCGCCATCTCACTGCGGAGCTGAGACCGACGTGGTTTTTAGACGTACGGCGTGAGCAGGTAGATCGCATCAGACCATTGGGTCGTCGTACACTATGAGCTGTGGGTGCGTGCAACGTGTGAAAAAATCGTACCGTGTATGCCCGGCTTTAAGACGGCTGAATGTCAGAACAGATTTGATGACAAAACATTTCAAAATGAGAAGACACCTTGACTTTAAGAAGCATCCGCACCATGTGCAGTTCACATGCTAGGTCACAGCATAGCACAGCAGATGTTAGCCCTGTAGTAGCATTGTGTGAGGTCTGTGCTGTCTAGAAATCGGCCATGCTTGCCCTGGGTTTGATTAGAAACCATCTACTAATCAAACATGTTATTAAAGTTGGTAAAACTAGTCCTGACTACCTTTGTGCTCTTTTAGCCCTGTGCTCGATGCTTGCTAACCATACGCCAGTAATGTGCTTAATTCAGATTAGAGAATCCAAGCCAATCAATCAATAATCCACTGCATCGGACCCTCCCAACTCAGGGAGGATTTCTATTTGTTGTTGGTGCTGAGGGAGGGTTCTGATTGGCCAGTTTAAATAGTGAGTTCAGACTGAGAAGAGCAGGAAGATGCTGACATCAAACGTAAACAGTTATATATCATTCGCCCTCAAACACACAGAAAATGCGTTTACTGTCACAGTTTTCCTGATTCCAAAGGCTTTTTTTCTCGTGTAACATTATTTCTGTGGTTATGACGTGAAGGTTACTGGGATTTGGATGTGAAAAGCGACGTTGACTGTTTTTTTTTTTTTATCTTCTGTACATCTTTTTAGGTTTGGTTGCCATTTAAACAAACAGAGAACTGACAACAGTCAATCAAAATCACACTTATTGATTAGCATAATAGATCACTGTTACGGGGGCTGGAAAAGGGAGGGGAGAGGGGGCATGCTTGGCCTCTTTTCTGGGAGCCGATTGGCTCTCCTCAACACATAAACTAACCAATCACACACAGGTGGGGAAACTGTTTGTTTTCTGATTGGTTCCAGCCAATCAGCTGATGTGCTGTCGTTTCTCGTCCTGGCTGCTGATTGGTCAAGGGATGGAGAAACGTTGGGGGTTACGCCAAGACAGGAAACTGAGTTAACTGGCCTGTTTGCAACACCCGCACACACTCACACACACACAGACATACATACACAGTGTGGCCAGTCCAACAGCTGTAAACTGTAGAAAAAGACTCTTATTGAACTGCTCAGTGTCATCATCATCATCATCGTCATGACTACTCTGCATCGTTCAATCAGCAGCTCATTTATGGCACAGAACTAAAATTTACAGTAAACTCTCTACCTTTGTGTCTGGGTTATTAGGGATGCTCCGATCAGAATCAGCTGATTCTTACTAAAGTCCATATTTCTATTATTTTGCCCCCAAAAAATGAAACTATATTTAAAGGTTACTTTGCCAATATGAGAACGAACAATGTTAAGGTTTGGTTAATGCTGACCCTGTTGAAAGAAGCTCTTAAAAGTCCAGTTTAAAGGTCTGGTCTTCATGGTTCATCCTTTAAAAACAACTCATTTCCTTCGAGGTGGTGAAATGTGTTCATTAGCACAATAGAAAAAAAAAACGTACATAAATTAGCTTATTAACATATTTTTAGCAAAAGTAAATGTCAGAAAAGTTACAAGTTCGTTTCTATTCAAAATATAAAACTTTGAATTGTGTTTTGTTAAAATAGAGAATCTGCATTTTGCATTCGACCATCCGCTTACCTAACTGCTCCTCATCAACCCAAAAACTGGAGTAAAAGTGCTGCTGATTCCGACTGATTATGGATTTTTATATATATATAGAAACTTTTTGAGGGCTAAACACAGAGGACCTTCTTTTTGACCAATTTCGGTGAATTTTGATGACAACCCTGTCTGAATGCTGATTGATGCTGCGTTTTCAGGGTGTAAATCAATCCTTTTGGGTCCAGGTTCTCTGTAGTTTATGAAACTATGGAGAACCTCCTTATAAAAGGGGTAAAAATAAGCTCTATTACATTTTCTTAATACCAGATTCTGACTCCTTTGGGTTTATCTCACAGCGAATGCTCATCAGAATGTTAAACAGTGTCTAAAAGGTCACATTCATCAAGGTTTAGGTTATTTTGAAGAGCCGCATCATCATAATGCTTCAAGCTAAAGTTCAGGCTAGCAGCAGTGATATAGTCCTATTTAAATCAGTGATTCCAGCCTGTGGATCATTAAAGCTGAGGCTGAAATAATCAAAGTGCCATTTGTTTATAGATTAATAACAGAATGAAACTTTCTACTGATCCTCTTTACTTCAGCTTGTGTTTAAGCAAAAAATCAGACCTAGACACTCGGATTGGAGCATCCCTAGTTTCCATGGGAATCTTTCCATCTATTGTTGGGTTCTGGGTTCAGAACGTGAACCCTGCACTGGTGTGCTGCTGTCATACTGGAACCAGAAGCCATGAAGTACTGACCACATCTCTGCTTGGGTATCCACAAACACCACAGCTAGAACCAGATTGTTAATCGTGGCTAAGGCTTGGGATAAAAACGCATCGATGGACCAGTAAGACCAGTACCTGAGGCTCTGTGAAGAACCAGAATCCAGGTAAGACCACTGGTCCAGGTTCTGGCTTTGACGTGATTCTTCCACCATCAAGACCAGAACTAGCATCTATTTCCATGGAGTAGCTGTAGCTGCAGCGGGACATCAGGTCCCAGAGCTGAGCTTCTCCAAACAAGAACCACTGTCCAGGATAGTAGAACCATCAGATGTGGTGCTGGTTTTAGTGGAACCCCAGAACTTTGTTCTGTGTCCGTGGCTTCAGCAGAACTTCTGGCCATGGCCTTAGCAAAACCATTTATACCAGTAGCTCCAGCTGTGATTCCAGTTGTTGTAAATTCAGCTCCAGTTGACCGATTATCTAGAACTGGTCAGGTTGAAGGTGTTGGAGGGTTTTCCAGTCCAGTTGTGTGCTTTTAGGCTGCTTCAGCAGTTCCAAGGGTCAAACTAAAGTGGTCAAAGGCCGACGTTCATCCGGAGGGTGTGTGTAGCACCACGAGAAGTCCACTTTGACCCAGTTTAACCAGTTTGATGTCAACGATCCTTTACTGGCTTCCCCGCTGACCCAGCCGGTCCGTTCTGGTCATAAGCGGCTGATTCCAGATTGATCCAGTTCTAGTCTGCTATAAGGAGCTATTGGTGACCTGCCCAACCCCCAACACGTCTCCAGGCTGGTTCCACTTGATGGGACCACAGTCTTCTGCGTGTTCGGCAGACACCTCTGAGGGTCCCACCTCGCTGCTGATTGGCTGAGGGGAGTGCCTGCTGTTGGTGAGGCCGTCATTGTGGTTGGCCAGCGGGGCGGAGTTGGAGGAGGAGGGGTTTCGGCTGATGACCAGTTCCAACCGGTCTGGAGATTCAGCGATGAGCGGAACAATGAGGCAGCAATCAAAGTCTCTGGTCCGGACGTGGTTGATCTAAGAGGACATGGTGGTTAAAACCAGGCTTGGATGGGGAATAGTTAGACAATCACTGCCGAGTAGAAGTATTCACGCCCTTACAGATTTCTTCTGTTCAGGGTTTAGTTTTCACACCTGAATGTTTCAGTTATTCATCCAAACCAACCTGGTGTTTCATGAAAATAAGTAAGGATAATTGCCTTTCCAAATGAAGCCAGGAAGGTATGAATTAGTTCTCCTAAAAAATAATTAAATAAGTTCATTTATATAGCGTCAATTCACAACACATGGCACCTCAAGGCACTTTACAGTTCACCATTTAAAGTTTTCTACCTAAGGGAAACCAGTTTATTGCATCGACTAATTGACTCGAAGGCAATCCCTCACACTAAGCATGCTTGTAGCGACAGTGGAGAGGAAAAGCTCCCTTTTAACAGGAAGAAACCTCCATCAGAGCCAGGCTCAGTGTGAGCGGCAAAATAAGATCATTAAAATCTGAAACCTTAGAGGATTTCTAGCGGTAAAAAGATTGGAGATTTTCCAAAGGTTCTGTCTGCGTTTCTGTACCTGTAGTATTCGGTCATAGGCACGGAGGCCGCCCCGCTCCGCCGGGCCACCCGGTCGAATGTTGTTTACATAAACTCCACGATCCAACAGCCCATCAGAAACACTGAATCCAAAGTCCTCCAGTTCTGAGGCCTTCTCCAAAGTGAGCTGCAAATGAAATCAACACAGGGTTAAAACTCACCGCAGTCTCAGTGGACTGCAGCACCATCAAGGGAATATTAGTCACCTTATGGAGTTCTACAGGGTTCTGGTTTAGGATGTCGTTCACTTCTTGCCTCATCTTTTTCATGGCAAAGGCTCTGCGCTGGGGGTCGGAGGGTAAGGTGTTGGAGCGAGGGTTGACCTGAGGAAACCAGGAGAACATTGAAGAAAAAAGCAGAGACGAAGATACTATGATGAAAAAAAACTCTCCGGGTACCAGTGTTTTCGTCAAGAATGACGATGTCGAAACCATTTCATTGAAGCTCTTTTTTTTCAATGACGATAATGAACACTCATGAGCTAAACATGGATCTTTGACGACTAAAACATGAGTAGTCATAGGTTTCGAGTTTTCGTCAACAAGACGAGAATAAATAAAAAATAGTGGGTCGGCGGTCAGACGTTTCAAATGCATCATTGAGCTGTAATCAGCAAAGCAATATCAGCGTGCTGCTGCGTTCTGTTTGAACACGCAGCCCACCTGCCGCAGTATAGTACATGCTGCAGGAGCACAGATGGATCATGGCAGCGGTGGCGGCAGGGTCTGAGAACCACGGTTACTGCGCGCTCAACGCTGACAAATTCTGCTGCGATCTTCCCTCTGTGCTTATGCAAAAATGCGTCTTTGTGTGTGGAGCTCCGAGTCTGCGCTTCTCGCTCCACTCTAGTGGTTCACTCTCAGCAGCATGGCTCTTCCTGCTCTCGCTACTTAATAAACTATGTGGCTGATCATCCTCTGCCAAGCATAAAAAATCCCTTTGTCTAACTTATCAAGATTTTATTTTGTAATTTCTACGAAAAGGATTCCCTAAATTATATTGAAATAAAATATTTCATTGAATTTACTGTTGGATGAAGAGCCTGATGAAAAGGTACATAGATCTTTGAATATTTCTCTCATTGTTCTCGTTTTTATCTATTTAAATATGATGCAAATGTTTCTGTGTATTGTCATTAAAACGTTTTTTGTTTCTTTTAAATATGTCAACATTTTAGTTAGCATATTCATTGAATTTAGCTCTGGATTGCCATGGCATTACAAGGCAGTTAATGTTGTTCTCTCTGTATTTTTTTATATCAAAGCCCTTTAAATTTAAATCTACTTTGACCCCTGAGCAGCAGAAACTAAGGGGTAAATTGTCAGAAATAAAGCCAAACTTGCCAAAGTAGAAAGAAGAATGTTTTTGTTATTTGCTTTTTTGGAGCAATGAAGACTTTATAGATCTTTGTGTAAAGCATAATTCATAGTAGTTATTCATAGTAGGTGGTGCTTTACTTTGGAAACCTTTTGTGTTTAAAGCCATTCCTTTATTGTATGTTTTGTCATCTTGTCTGTCTGCTATATTCACCAATATAATGTGTTGAAATAGATCTGCTATTTTCACAACTTTTGTGAGACACTTTTTTTTATAAAGTACAGGAATAATTAATAAAAATGTTTATTTGAATTCTATAAATCAAAGTTTTCTGCCAGCAGCAATGATGAACTGCACGGCAGCATTCTATACCCAGCTATTGTAGCATCTAGGCTAGAGCTGTCAGTCTGGTAAAGAATCAGGTTGTTACTTGAAATTGTAAAGGTTCACTTTTTTTTTTGTAACAAAACTTACTAAAACCTTTTTAAGTTTTAGCTGACTAAAACCGACTAAAACTAGCACATGTCGTAATGACTAAAATGTGATTAAGAGTAGTAATAGTTTTCGTCCTGTAGACTAAGACTAAATGTAAGATGGCTGTCTGAAACAACACGGCCGGGTACCTGGGGTTTGGATCTATTTCGCTCCTGGAAGCTTGACTGACGACCAAGGGTGCTGCGCAGAGGGGTGGGGTCATGGTTCAGACTGAGCGTGGAACCGGACATGATGGTGGCCTGGAGCCAAGGGGAGAAAACCAGCAGATTTTAGTAACATTAAAACCAATGAGAGACACATCAAATGTCTTGTTAGAGGATGCTCAACCTTTATTAGAACAATGACTTTTAGTTTGTAATGTTAAATATGATCAAAAGCCAGATGCAGAAACACAAAGATCAACATTTTAACCTCTGCTGGAATTGACTTCTGTTATGGTCACTGATATAGTCTGCTGTCATCTGCATAGAGGCTGATTAAACCGGCATCCAACGCCCACTTTAAAATAATTTCCAGGTGGGAATAAGGCGCCTTCTTTCGTCTCCATGGGATTAGAGGAATGATTGATGTGGTGAGGAGGGTAAAGGATAACCACCCTGTTATGTCCGTAACTAACCAAGCAGGGGAGTCACAGGCCCCCATCGGGTGAAGCTAGCTGTGACAACATACGGATCGACTAGTCAGCCAAGAGGACTTGGATCACTTCTGAAGAGGATTCATTGAGGTTTGTTTTCATCCCTTGAAATAAGATTTCTGTTGAAACTAAAATCATCTATTGTTGGCTTTGCTAACCGTTAGTATCATAACATCTGTTGGCTAATTAAAAACTGCACCACACACTATCCAGATGATCTAATCCTCAGTACTAATTAATCCAAGGGGCAAAATTCTTCCTACTTTAAGGGTTCAACTGGTAAAAGTTAACAAAGCTCAGAAAGATTTGACTGCAATCTCAAAATAATCCAAACAGATCTTTTCAGGTGAAGCCTCGCATACAAATGCAAACAGGTGATTGATCAGGTTTATCCAAGAGAGAAAACCTTAGAGAAGAGATGCCACCTGGTGGCAGGAAGTGGAAGCTGTCACCAGCTTTTTTCCAGCTTTTTATTGTCACTATACTGTCACAAGTACAGCACAACAAAATCCATTCCCTGCATTTAACCCATTCCCTTGGGGAGCAGTGGGCTGGCACTGTGCGGCGCCCAGTGTGGGGTTAAGGGTCTTGCTCAAAGACCCAGAGTGGCAGTCTGTGGGAGTGGAGCTCGAACCCAGAACCTCAGGATTCCAGGCTCTATGCCCAAACCACTAGGCCACCATTCCCCATCTTCTGCTGGGTACTATGGATCCTTCCAAAAAACGAAAATTAAAAACAATCCACTGGACTTTGTTTCCAAGTTTGAAGACGTTTCACTTCCCATCCAGGAAGCTTTTTCAGTTCATAATGTCAGGAATAGTGTTGAGTTCGAGGTTTTATACAGTAGCTAAACAAAGACTTGCTTTTGTTTTGAAAACATGCAAATAGAAATGGACCAATGGGTCCACCCCTTTGGAATGGAGGTTGTTTGGCTTTTTTGTAAGCCTGTAATGCCCCATACCCGTCTGAAATGGAGTCGATAAAGGGAATTGTTGGCCTGGCAGAATAGGCGAGGTCCTGTAAAGGGGGTGGGGCTGCGATGACAGCGGGAAGGGTTTTAGCTCAATTGCTGCATTGTAGGTTTTTGAAAGCTCAAACCTGAGTCCACCCCTCTGTTCAAAGTTTTCTTTTTCTTTCTTTCGGGTATTGGGAATTGCAGGCTAACAAAAGAAGCCAAACGACCCCCATTCCAAAGGCGTGGACCCCTTTATCCTTTTTGTATTTGCATGTTTTCAAAACAAAAACAATGTTTTGATGGGCTACTTTATATAACCTTGAGGTCAACACTATTCCTGACATTTTGAATTGAAAAAGCTTCTTGAATTGGAAGTGAAACCTCTTCAAGCTTGGAAACAAAGTCCAGTGGATTGTTTTTAATTGTCTTTTTTTGGAATGACTATGACTTGGATGACTAAGAATCTTCACCAGCTTATGGTCCTATGGATCAGTGGTATAAAAGAAGATATTAGAAAACGGAGGGAAGTCTGGGCATCATTGCTGAGGCTGCTGCCATCACGGATTCCTCCTCATATCAGGAAATTGGCCAATATCTGATCCTAAAATCCAAACCAAAGAAGATTTTCCAGAGGAATAAAACCATTTTGAGATTGCAGAACTCAATTAAACTGTTTTTTTTTGTGTGTGTTGAGCTTATGTGGTTTATTTCAGTTTCTTTCATTGCAAACAGCTGCTAGTTTTCTTTTGCTCTGAGAAGATGAATGGATTTAGTGGAACTTTAGGCAACAGAAGAGGTTCAGCTGCTGCTATAGCCATGTTATAAACACAGTGCGATGCTAGCATCAGCAATGTTTACATCTGTATAGCTTGGGACTCCAGCAGAGAACAGCTTCGGATTTCTTTCTGCAACCTGCAGACAGATGCTGGGGTATACTGCAGGCTTAGGTTTTCCCAGCCTCTTAATTTCTCATATATCTTTAAATATACCGCTTTGCCACAGTCACACCTGATGTTTTCTCTCCAAGCTTCCTCTCATCACCCAACGTATCAAAATCAAGGACTCACACATGCACATCTAGCAAAAACAAACTCCCCGTCAGGCCTGGTGCAAGCCAACCCAGCATGCCGTGATCAAACCGCCATGCCTGGTGCAACAAAGACGTCATCACTGCGATAAGTGACCCATTTAAAACCAGTTAAAACCAGTCCGGCGGCAGTAAAAGGCCAGTTAGGTAGACGGACGAGGACAGGGCGGTTAGTAGAGGAGTGGAAGGAAGGATACCAGCGTGAGGAGGTGGGTCTTCTTTCCAGAATCCTGGAAGAGAAGCAGCCGTTTCTTTCTTTAACTGACTGATTTCCAAAGATGTAAACATGTAAATCACTTAGGAGAAGTTACTAAAAATAAAATTATTACCATCATTCAGGTTCTATTGAGAGTTCAAGATACACATGAATGAATTAAAAATGAATTAAAGCTTAAACAGAAGCATATGATCAGCAATATCTTACCAAATAAGTTGCTTGGTAGCAGAAATGTCTTAGTTTTGACTGATTTAGCTGAATTTATGGGAACAAACTGTGTCTTTGTAATGGGATGCTGGTTTCACCACCTAAAAACCTAATTTAAAAAGATTCTTTACTGTGTTGACTGTTTTTTGTGCTAAAAACATCTGTGGTTTATCTGTGGAGCCTTTTCCCTCTAAACAACATACAGGTGAGAATATGAGCAAATTAATGTGTGAGGGCTGCAGGAAAAAAATGAAAAGCATCAGAAAGAGGAAGAACTAGAGGGAGAGCTTTCATCTGCGTCTGTTCAGAGTCAGAAGAATCTGTGAAAAACCAGGAATCTGTTTGGGAATCTTTTAAAACAGGCTTGTTTTCTGTTTAAGCATCAGCAACCTGAAGTCCTGAATGGTTTCAGTTAGAGGTCGACAAAAAGAGTGATGTTCAGATTAGGAGAACTGGTGAATCTGTCCAGCATGTGAAAGTGTTCAGGCCGGTGGAGGCTGGCCAATAGAGGGCGCTAGGGCGCCGTCCCATCCAACCAATGACCCTGATTAAGATTCTTAAGAATAATATATTCTTTTTTAATTTAATTTTAAATTAAAATTCAAAATATTTTGAAATACATATTTTTTAGATGTGCAAGATAAATATTTAATCTCTAATGACTAGTAAAGCGTCATTCCATTTTTAGTCCAATTGGTAACGTATTTCTACCCTAGGGAGCAAAAATCTTTGCCCATTGACTCTCTTTAAAAGTCGTACATGCGCAGCAGCTCCTCTGCAATAAAAAGGTCGAGTCATGGGAGTTGGAGACGCATTGTAGAGAGAGACAGAAATGCTGCAAGAAACATCTTTTTCCAGGACCTGGTTTAGCAAGAAGGCTTGGCTAACTGCATGTAGTGAGGCTAAAGCTTTATCCCGCTTTCCCTGCCTCCTTTTTCAAATGTCAGGATCTGATCCAGCATGGATAAAGACAGGTAGGACTGATTTAAAGAACTTTGTAGAAAAGGCAAAGAAGAATAAACAACCTGGGATTCACATGGAAAATAATAGAATATAGTGTACTTTTTCTACATGTTTGTTAATTTGTCTAGTTCTCTTAAATAAACACATTCTCAGAAAATAGTTTTTATATATTAAAAAGTATAAATCTGACCAATAACTTCTCCATTATTAAATGAATACATTATTTTTTTAGGTTTGTGAAACAATACTGGACCATGTAAAACACAGATTTATCTTCACAAAGCCTTAGAAGGGAAAGATTTATGTACAAAAAGTAAACCTGCACATGAAATTCAGTTTTGTTTTTATAAAGTGTTTTTATAATGTTTTTTGTTGTTGGCATTGATATAAATATACTAGTGTGATAAGTTAGTATACGTTTGATTGGTTTTTTGGTATATTTTTTAATTTATAGCCCCCATTGGAGAAAACTCCACCAGCCGCCACTGGTTCAGACTGTAGGAAGCTGTTAATAGGAAAACAGAAAGTTTAGGATGAGGAAAATTCATCATTGGCTGAGAATCTGATGAGCATCAGAAGACAGCAAAGTCCTGGAATTAAGAAAAAACTGAAAAGACACAGGAAACACGTATGAAGATGGTTTGAATGGCTGGGAGGCTCAACCATTAAACAAAATACAGAAAGAAACTAGGAATAGACAAAAGTATTTTATTTCATCAATAAAACTTTAATTCCCTTTCACAATAAAAGGCGTTTTGGATATTTTTACCTCAAGCTCTCGAAGGATGCCGCTTTGACCACAGGTCTCTAAATCCTCCAGCGCCTGAGACCAGAAGTTCTCCTCCTGGTCGGGTTCAGTGCCGTCGTGACCCACAGTGAACCTGACGGGAAAAGGTCAGAGCGTCAGCCAATCAGACGAAGAACAGCCCGACTCACACAGAAACACACAGCGGACAGCGCATGCTGGCGAGAGTTCGTTCAACAGGGGAACATGTGCAAAGACGGTCCACACATCCACTAGAGATATGTGTCAGAAAGGTCAAAGGTCACCAGTTGAGGGTGGACAGGGCACTGTGTTTGGGTGGGGTCAAAGGTCAGTTTGCTACCTGCTGTCAGTGATTAATCCGCTGGGCAGATTAGAGGCGCTGCAGACAGAGACAGACTGCTGTTACCTCACAGCCTGAGAGGAAAACATCAACCAGCTTCAGTCGCTTCAGACCAAAAAACAGCTCAGAGTCAGGATTCCTGACCCGGTTCAGGTCCAAACTTCACACCTGTCAGGTCCCATCCTCTAATGGTCCGCTCACACCAACAGCAATGAGACAAGCTGATTTAAATGCAGCCTGAAGAGGCGTCTGACACGGGAGCTCACAAATTTGAACTTTAGCAGCTCGGAGCATCAACCAATCAGAGAAGCTTCTGTGAGATAGACACTACATGCAAGACATGATTACTTCTACAGAGCTGTTAGCATAAAAATAATGAATAAAACGGTTAAACCTCTTCAAAAAGCCAGGAGAATGGTTTCATTTTGTACAAGGAAAAGAGGGCGAGCTCTGATCATTATTACGCCATTTTCTTACTGAAGCGTGGAGAAACTGTTTATAAATACCTACATTAACTAAATATGTTAAAACCTGCCAACGGTTTGTAACCGTAAATCTAATAAACTGCTCATATGCTGCTCTGAACAGGAAGATGATATTTTAGTAGGATCATAATCCTGATGAACTGACTGAACAGATGATGTCTGAAGGTCTAATTTCTCACTCAAAATGTCTTCAAACTATTTTTTCAAACTTATCAAAGCAAGTAAAGCTGGGATGCTCGATGGGTGGCACCAGCAGAATAGAGCTGCTCAACAAGCAGAGCTTCCGGCCTGAAAATACAGAATTATACAAGTTAAGGAGTTTGGTGTGAACGCAGCATCAGAGCTCTGAGGAAGGATATTCTATAAACTATTTTATGACATATTTAGAAAATAACGCAATAGGATGAGGAAGGAAGGAAGGAAGGAAGGAAGGAAGGAAGGAAGGAAGGAAGGAAGGAAGGAAGGAAGGAAGGAAGGAAGGAAGGAAGGAAGGAAGGCCTAAGAAAGATAGGAAGGAAGGCCTGAGAAAGAAAGGAAGGAAGGAAGGCCTGAGAAAGAAAGGAAGGAAGGCCTAAGAAAGAAAGAAAGGAAGGAAGGCCTGAGAAAGAAAGGAAGGAAGGAAGGCCTAAAAGAAAGGAAGGAAGGAAGGCCCGAGAAAGAAAGGAAGGAAGGAAGGACTAAAAGAAAGGAAGTAAGGAAGGCCTAAGAAAGAAAGGAAGGAAGGAAGTAAGGAAGGCCTAAGAAAGAAAGGAAGGAAGGAAGTAAGGAAGGCCTAAGAAAGAAAGGAAGGAAGAAAGTAAGGAAGGCCTAAGAAAGAAAGGAAGGAAGAAAGGAAGGAAGGCCTAAGGAAGAAAGGAAGGAAGGAAGAAAGGCCTAAGAAAGAAAGGAAGGAAGGAAGGCCTAAGAAAGAAAGAAAGGAAGGAAGGCCTAAGAAAGAAAGGAAGGAAGGCCTAAGGAAAGAAGGAAGGAAGAAAGGCCTAAGAAAGAAAGGAAGGAAGGAAGGCCTAAGAAAGAAAGAAAGGAAGGAAGGCCTAAGAAAGAAAGGAAGGAAGGAAGGCCTACGGAAAGAAGGAAGGACTAAGAAAGGAAGGAAGGCCTAAGGAAAGAAGGAAGGAAGGCCTAAGGAAGAAAGGAAGGAAGGCCAAAGGAAAGAAGGAAGGAAGGCCTAAGGAAGAAAGGAAGGAAGGCCTAAGGAAGAAAGGAAGGAAGGCCTAAGGAAAGAAGGAAGGAAGGCCTAAGGAAAATAGGAAGGAAGGCCTAAGGAAGAAAGGAAGGAAGGAAGCAAGGACTACGTTAGGAAGGAAGGAAGCGACCTTAACAGAGACTCTGCTCACCCTCCCAGCGGTGGGCGGTCCCAGTCGTCGTCACTCAGCCCCAGATCTGACAGCGGATTGGCTCTCTGCCGGGCAGACGATTGGCTGTTGTTTGAGTTGACTCCCCGCCACTCATGGAAGCTGTAAGGTGACGACTGGAACGGCGGCGCTAGACCAACAGAGAAAGGTTAAATATGTCAGAAGCGACAGCAGGACGGAGCGTGAAGATTAGGGCTGGATGGCGTACCCGCGGTGGTGAAGCTGCTGTCCATGTTGGATCCGTCCCAGGAGTCCACGGCGCTGTCCACAGACGGCAGCGTGCTGAACGCTCTTTGATTGGACGGAGGCAACACAGTGATGACAGGCTCCTCCTCCCCATCCTGGCTCTCCAGGTTAAGCCCCGCCCCCAGCCCTGGCCCAATCACACAGGACTTTGGGCTTGACACTGCAGATAGATGAGATGTTATCAGATAATTTTTTATTGCCAGTTCATGTTTAAAACATAAACAATGTTTGCTCATTGAAAAAAAAATATCTCTTATTAATTTCATTTTACATACATTGATTTATGAGGGCTGAGATTTATTCATTCAGGCCTCAGAGCTGCAGGGCTACAAGCTGTAAGGGTTATTTATCCTATTAGGGATAAAAATAATGGTTCTCATAACAAGCTGGACTGTTTCTGAGGGATTATTTTATAACATGTTATATCCAACCGTCTGTCTTTGTTTGGGTAACGATATGTTGAGACATTTACAGCCTTTCTGCAGGGTTTTAATTAGAGAGAGACAAATGCTGTCTAGATCAGAACAGAGCAGAACGTCACGCTGTAAGGGCCGTTTGATTGTCTTGTTCTCTTTTTAGTTTGCAAAGTTCCAGCTTAGTGAAATCCATTTATCACTTTTTATTTAACTGGACTGTATAGAAATCTACCTTTTTCCCACAGCACTCATACATCCAACTGGAGAAATCTTTAGATATTTTATATATGAATTTTTTTTTATGAATTGACACTTAAAAAACATCCAATAATGAGTGAGCCTCCATACTTACGCTCTCCCTGCTTCTTGATCTTCAGAGTGACCGTTTCTCCCGCCTGCTGCAGCAGACTGATGGCTTCGCTCAGAGGTTTCCCCTTCAGGCTGCTGCTGTTGATCGCCAGGATACGGTCGCCAACATGGATCGCTCCCGTCCTGCAGGACAAAAAAAAAAAACACTGAAGCACTTTGTCTTACTAAGAGTCCAGTTTTTAAAATTCATGACAAGAAGATTTGTTATAACTTATTGATCGCTGCTAAATATTTAAACTTTATTTGAAATCACAAGAATGGCAAAAAAAAAAAAAGAATCCCATCTTGGTTTGAGGATCTGGGATGAAACTTTTGTCTCCAGAACAACATGGAGGGAAATTATAGCCATGGTTAAAGTAGATTCATTAATAAACATTTGATTTAAAAGCTGAAGGTAAAAAAATGATCTAATTAGTGTTTGTGCCACATGAACCATGTTTGCAGGAAGTGGAAAGTACTAATATTTTAGGCTAATCAGCTGATAAGTGATGAACACGACGCTGAGGGCTGAGTTTTTATCTATTAATGAGACCAAAAATGTGGTTTTATTTTTGTCTTTTGTTGTGAAGCAAGATGTTAAAAGGTTTGTTAAAACTAGAAATTAAAAAGTTTCTAGTTTTAAACTAAGATAAAGCCTTTTATTTAAATTGAGACTTTACTGTGTAATTCTAAGCGTTTGAGTTTTTTTTTATATTTCAGTTTTAACTTGAGTTCTGATATTTTATTTCTGCTTTTTTAGAAAACTGAAACCACTTTCTTCCTCCTTTTGAATAAAATGTCAGAGAAATAACATGAGCCACAAAACTTTAAATCCTGAGAAAGAAAAGATGGGAAGAGTTTCAAAGAAACTCCTGTCTAAAATAGATTAAGAAATAAGTAAGAGGAAAACCTCCTACTTTGGCATTTTTTTAGGTTTTACTTTTTTCATTAAACGTTTGGTTAAAATAACAATTTAAATAATGACTAATGCTTTAATTATGAATAAAAAATTTCATTTCAAAGATCAGCTAAACCTATAGTTTAATGTTTTAGTATGCTTCATAAACAGCAGAGGGCGCCATTTCCCAGATAATGTAGAAATCAGACAGGCTCTCACCTTTTATCCCTGCCTTCATTTTCATTGTTTAACAAAAAAATTTTTTTTTCTGTTTTTTTTGGTTTAAGTGTTTTATCTACCTAACATATTTATTTTAATAAAACAATTACAAAAACATTATGATTAAAGGTATTTTAGATGACTTTGCATGAGCCCATTTCTCCTCATGCACGCTCTGTTTAAAAGTTGCTATTCTCAAAGCCCATACAAGCTTACTGTGCCTGAACGTCCACCCTAACCCATAAATCCCTCAATCACTATATAGAGCGGGGACTTTATAGTTAACTGACCATTCGGACAGATGATCACTGCTTTTTTCTCCCCGTTGGTCACGTAACTCCTCCTCCACTGCGCCTGCACCATCTTTATTATTAGTCACCGCTGTCGGGCTGCCAGGAGAACTCTCCTCGCAAAGCATTCTGGGATATATCTGCCTCTTTTGAAACCTTTCTTTTCTTCTCTTAAACTTCGTAGACACTTTTTCTGTTGCGACCCTCTGCCATTTTCAAAGAACCACTGTGAGAAAAGTGAGCTTCAATGACTGTCAGAAACCAAAGCTCACCACAATTAGCTGACAATTAGAAGGAGCACTTATTAAGATGATCCGCGCGGAAACAAAAGATCGTCGTTTATACCTTTAATCTCCCCCCTCTGGTTTAGTATCGTCATTGCTTAATTTACAGCTGATTACTTTGGATCATTTTCAATAGCTTTTCTTCTCTTCGCCTCAGGCTTGATAAGATGGTTTAATAACAATAATAAACAAGATGCTCACAAATGGCGACATTTTTACTTCAAAGAAAAAAAAATCCAGCTTTGTTTTCCATCTGTTTAGTTGTACTAAATGTACGTTAATTTTTTTTTTCTTTTTTTTGTAAACTGGGGAAATCCCTGTTATTATGTACTAGTAATCGGGTTCTTTAAAAGCTTGAAGAAACTCTGTTTGATTGACGTGTGGCAGAGTGGCGTTGCCTAAAATCTGATGTAATGACGTTTTCATGTTAGTCTACCTCTCAGCCAGCCCTCCTTTGCTCAGAGAGGAGATGATGATGGGGTCGAAGGGCTCCTCGGTGCCTGAGATGGTGATTCCTAATGGACCTCCGTACCTCTGCAGCTCTACTGTGTAGATGATGCTGCCGGAAACTTCCTGCTCATCTGGAACATCAGAAGATATTTATCTAATTAGATGCTGATTCACCATGTGGCTTAAAGACAGCAGTGAAATAAAAGGTCTGGAAGTGAAACTAAAATAAATGCTCCCCGCTACAGTGAGAAATCAATGAATAACGTCCACCATTCACAAAACACGCTCCATATTACACTATTGGTTCCTGACGCGTCAATCATGGTCGTCTGCTTGTATTTTTAATTCAGCTCCTCTATAATTTAATGCTGCATTTGCTTATAGAGCGAATCAACCAACACTAGAAAACAGGTCTGATCCTAAACCTCCAAAGATGAGCCGTGGTGTTTTCAGCTGCTATTCTAGAAAGGTATGTCTCGGTTTATAGGAGCTGATTAAATCTCGTACCTGAGTTGTCTTCGTCTTTGCGGATCTTCAATTTGACGAGTTCCTCGCACTGCTGGAGGATCTGAACGGCCTCCTCCATGGAGCAGTTCTCCACCCGGATGTTGTCGATGGCCAGCAGTTTGTCTCCCAGCTCCAACGTTCCTGTCCTGGTAGGAAAACATGGAGACTGTAAATCAGGAAATCTTTCCATTCCTTTTTTTTTGAATTTTTTTTCTAGAATTGAGGAGATGAGACAGTTTGCCAATGGAACAAGACAATTTACATTTGAAATAAGAAAAAATAATTGCATTTTCTTATTTTAAGTTATCTAATCATCTTATTTTAAGAGTAAAAGTAAATATTCCAATGGCAAATCATCTTATTAACGTACTCAAATTAAGCGAAATACACTTAATTTAAGAAATGTTGATTTATTTCTAGATAATTTTCAGTGTGAAACATCCTGAATGCTGCAGCTTCTTGATGCTTTACATCTATGAGTTAAATATGGCATGTTCTGCCACATCTGGTTGAAAATAACAAACAAAGGACAGACTCGGACCTGTTAGTCTATTTAACCAGAAACACAGCTGACACCATTTTAATGCAGCTTCACCAGCCGAATGTGTCCGCCTCACTTCCTGTTCACATCTAATCAAGCTTCCATGAGAAAAAAGCTGCTGTTGTGGCTGAGTTGAGGTTACCTGTGAGCGACGCTGCCTTTCTTGATGTCAGAGATGATCAGGGGGTCACCTGGTTTCCTGTTGGACGGAGCTTCAGAGGAACAAACACATGAGTGAACGGACCTGAATTTACTGATGAACTAATCCATGTTTTAGATCAGATGGATGAGGAACGCTCACAGCTGATGGTGATTCCCAGCTCCACTCCTGGTTTCTTTGGGAGCTTCACATGGAACGTCCCTGAACTGGGGATGACGGACTCTAGGGCAGAGAGAGGATTCATTTCGGTGGAGATTTTTTGCCCTTCTCAATATAAATAAACAAACAAGAAGAACAATTGTAATCCTGCAACAAAAGCAGATTAAGATGGGCGGATTTAACCACGTGAACCCTGTTATATCACAGCCATCTCCACCGCTCTGCCTGTAAAAGCCACACAATGTGTCTGTGAGTCATCTGGGACGGCTTGTTGTGTTGTTGTATTAAACTCGGATGTGGGTGGTTATTTATACCAGCCGGACGCGGTTCATTCACAAACAGCCCAGAAGCAGAACTCGGCACAGACTGTTATTCATCTGTCATCAGCAAACATCCCTGCAGACAGAAACCGGGCAAACCGCCTGCTCACCTGCCACATCGAACTCGATCTCCAGCGTGAGCTGCGCCGTGATGGACGAGTCTCTGAGCAGCTGGTTGGTTTCCTCCAAGGTCGAGTCTTCAGTCGGTACGCCGTTTATGGACAGGATCCTGTCCCCGATCTGCAAGATGCCACACCTGGACAAACACGTGCAAAGAGAGGAGCGGAGGCACATGAAGATAAATAATTACAGAAAGATTAACACTTTTCTAAGCGTATACGGATTTAACAGAGACTACTGACTGCATGTCATAAAAATAATCATAAAAAAAATGAAAAACAAGCAAAACAATGTCATTTAAAAATCATGTGGAAGTGAGCTTTAATTACCTTCAACTCTTTAGTTTTCATCTCTTATATAATTTCCATATTACAGTAAAAATACATAGAATTAATGCTGCAGCTCCAGAATAATTATCTAGTGATATCCTGTCTTTGCAAACATTCAGATTATCATAAAAAAAATGTAATGAAACCAAATGCTAATGCTAATATTAGCCTAATAAAACCACAATTAACATGTTTAGCGCTAACTAACTGCTAAAGATGGCTAAACGGAAGCATGAGTCTCCATTCTTCACATTAGAGAGATTTTGACATTTCTAAAGGCTGTTCAGTGTTAAATTCTTTTATATGTCATTGTAGGATGACGTGTGAAATGACGTGTTTCTACTGGTTTCACAAAAATAGAGTAAAAGATTTTAGCTGTTTCTCCAGTTCACTTTGATAAACCAGAATGAAGGTCTAGCTGCTTTGAGTTCAAACTGCTGGTGAGAATTTCCAGCTGTTAGGATAAAAAAATTATTCATGATTATTGAAATAATCGTTAACTAATTTGTTTAAAAATAGAGTCGTTGCTTAAAGTAAACTCTAAAACACGCTGTTAGGTGGAACATGAAACCTATACTGTAAATATATACAATAGCTCCATTAGATGAAACTGTTTTCTTGGAATCTGTAACCCCATTTAATTCCATTACAAAGTTTATTCTATTTTTCTTTAATTGCTTGAAAAGCATAATTTTTCTGCTTCATATCTATTTTATAACCAAAAAGCATCAGATCTAAATAATTACATCGTAAATTGTCTAACTCCAAACATCAAAATACTAAAGACTAGTATTTAATGCTTTCAGGTGTTAAGACCTTTTAATTAACGGATTAAATAATTACTAACAAACACCTTAAATTCCATAATCGATCCTCTAGTTGTATTTAAAGTTTCAACATAAAAATTATTCAAACATTTTATTTCATAGTTACTTTAATTAATCAGTAACTGAGTTTATAAATCAGAAGTAACTAGTAACTAAAACTAGTTACTCTGTTTAAGTAACGTTACCAGCACTGAATAACATTAGCTGTCCACTGTTAGAGGAATAATGTTAGCGCGCTAGTTATACTAGCATGCTAATGCTAACATGCTAATTTTAATATGGGAAACAGATATCTTGGTGTTTGCAGGTTAGTTCAATCTAGAACTAATGCTTAAAGCAGTGTCTGTTAGAAAAAAGTTTTAATAGCAGCAGTGGTGGGATTATTTATACTTACTGATGCTTAAACTACAGTAGTGTAATTATTATGCTAACATTATTATGAATAAGTGAGAAGGATTCAACAAAAACCAACTGAGAACAATAATAAAGTTAACCAAACCTAATAGCATTGCTATTAGCATCTATAAATAAATTGAGTGCATATCAGAGGAATGGACTCCTTTCTCACTGGGCTGAGCTGGATGTCGACCTGACGCTACAGATGTGGTGAATGTTAATGGAATATAACAGATATTTATCCTGTTAAGCAATGTTTTGGCCTGAGGTGTTACTTACTAATGCCTTTTAATCCCTACAAAAATTAACAGGCAATGTTTAAAAATGTTTGTGGGCGGAAAACTTAGATTTCTCTTATTTTATATATTCATTTATTCTATTTACTTACTATAAAAATGTTCATTTAGTCTGTTTCACCTGGAAGGCCACACAATTCTCCAGGGAGAGGGTGTTTGTAGACCAGACAGAGCTTCTTCCCTAAACAAGCCAGATTCTTTCTCAAAGATTATTCATAACATGTTACTGTTAAACCAAAGTGTCTGTAATTTTTTTTTTTCACTCTGACTATTTTCCATTGTTGTAAGGGGAACGCACTCTGTCCAGGCAGAACAGGGCTGAATACAGAGCAGTAAGGGCTGTATTTGCAAAGATATGAAAATAAAGTGCAGACCGAGTGAAATCCATCGATCTGCGTTTATTTAACTTGGGTGAATAGTTTAATACTTTTTCCCACTATACATTTTTAACTTTACTTATTACGTCCATTATGTTTAATCTGAGTGGTTCACCTCTCAGCGGGGCTGTCTGGGTCGATGTAGGCGATGAGAGGAGGTGACGACAAAGTTTCCGTGGCAAAAACTCCACCTTGAAGCTGCAGGCCAAACCCCATGATGCCGTCGCCTAGCAACGTCACCTCTGTAGTTTCTGTGTGGACCACCTGACCGGCGAGGCCGACGGTGCTGGATGCCAAGGACACTGCAGAGGAACATCACAGTCCAGTCACTGCCGACACGTTTCCTTTCACACAGTTTAGTTTTTCATGGCAGGAAGACTCACAGGAACTCTTGAAGTCCTTCTTCTTGGCCTTCCTCCTCATCATCGTGCTGCGAGGACTCGTGGGATACATGTTCCTGGGCAGTGTGCTCATATTGAGGGAGGAGAGACTGTAGGCTGACATGGAGCCGGGAGAAAACGAATGGCCGAGAGCTGCAGAGAGATGGAGACGGAGGACATGAGAGGACATCAGAGAGACGGAGGACATGAGAGACGCTCTCTTACTCAAAACAAAAACAAAAACAAGGAGAAAAGACGTACAGGGGTTGTTTGTATGGCGGTTGTGGGATCTGGCGCCTGATTGGTCAGGGTGGTAGGTGTTGTAGTGGTAGGGAGGGAGGATGGGGGCGGAGCCTCCGGTTTCCCAGGGAAGGGGGCGGGGACTACGCTGGACCTTGACTGCACATGCATACGAGCACGAACATGCACACGGAGCAGGAAGGTAAGGTGAACCCAAAAGGAGAGAACAGAGGTCAGCCGCCAGGATGGGTTTCAACAAAAAGCAACACCTTTTCATTTCAGCCCATTTAATCCTAGAAACATGTCATAGAGGGAGAACTGCCTCCCATTTCACCGTTATTAAGTCATCAGACACTTTTCAGCCTCCGTACATCTCCTTTAAAATCACTCTGAGGTTCATTCAAGGCCTCTTCAGAGCGCTGAGTTTGGTCAGGGCTCATTAAGCTTGATGTCTGTGTGTTTACACCCTGCTGGGGGACGTTCCACTCCACCTCATAAACACTTTGCTTCTGTAGAGCTCTGACACATTAATTGTAGCTCCGACCTGCCTTTAGGAGGTGTTGGTTTTAAATCTAAAGGCGTTCTAACATCTTTTCTGATTGGAATGGAAGGGAGGCTGCGGTGTTGCTGCGTTACCGTGCTGCGGTGCGTTCAGGGCCGGTCGCGCCTGGTGTTGTGGCAGGATCTCCATGCGGACGGTTTGACAGGAAGCAGAGAGCAGCTGAGTGGCTTCAGCCAGAGAACAAAACTCCATCGACTTCCCATCAACAGACAGGATGTGATCTCCTGCATGGAGAGCTCCACACCTGGGTGTAAAGACCATGAGTGTATAAACGTCTAAAATCTATATGAATACATTCATAGGACTATTTTTATCTAAGAGCAGAAGGTAAAGACAGTTTAAATAACAGCTCAAAATTAGCATAAATATATATAAAGTTGTAAACTGTATTCAAGGAAGAGGGTCAAACTGGTACCTGTCTGCTATACTGGCTGGTTTGACCTTGTCAATGATGATGACCTGCTTGCCGCAGAACATGGAGGTGGACAGAGCCACGCCCAGGCTGGATCCTGCCGCCTTGGCAACCTCAACCAGCAGTGGCCCCGACGCCGTGGCAACGGAATCTATGAGAAAGCAAAAACAAAGTCCTTGATATTCACTGGTTGGCGTTCCACAGGGTTATGTCCTCGGTGACGTTACATTCCTACAGTCAAAATGGTTTTATGATAATAGCTTTTAAAGTCGTAGGGAAACCGTCGTTCAAACCATTTTTTCTGAATTCTCCCGAGTGGTGCCCGAGTTTACACGAGGGAATAAAGTGGATTTGATTGGTCGTCTATCAAGGGGCGGGGTTGTTGTGGTGGAAGGTTTGCAAAAATTTTGGTTGTGGCCGGTTTCTATGAAGCATCTTGCTAACCAGTTAGCAACTTAGTGCTAGTAGGTTCCCAATGAGAAATTCCATTGGGACCAAGTAGCACTAAATTGGTGACTTAGAAACGAAGCTGTCAAGGAACGCTATGGACAGAGGAAACATGCAAGAGGAGGAGAGTTTAGTGTCGGAGGTCGTGGATGAGTCTCCTCCGTCATACATTTTTTATTTAGAGGAGGTAAGCGGGGACAAAGATGTTGTGGAAGAGGACGCCAGGGCGGCAGAAGCTTGGTTTGGTGTAGAAGGCTTACAGCCGTACATGTTTGAGCCCTTGCCTCGCAACGCTGCCAGTTCTGTTAACTCTACGCCTGCTGAAGACACAGACGTCCATCCCCGTGAACACTGGGACGGAACTCAATGGGAAAGTAGATTCTTATTTCTTATTTCAACCGTTGCGTATATTAGCTGCGACACATGAATCAAAATGCTATGACTGAAAAAAATTGATTGACAGATGACTGTGATATATGATTGGCCGAATTTAGGTGTTCAAGCTGACGTATGACTAACTGGCCTGCATAAGATAACGAAAAAAATCCCACAGATTTTAAGACAGGGTTTGATTTTAAAAACAGAAATTTTCTAAATTTTGGGACAATATGGTCTGATAAAGAGTACATTTATATACATGTTTAAGACAGAATGATTTGACATTTAAATATGATTTTGGTACGACTTTAAAGTTACTTTTCCAGAACAAAACTTAATAAATTTATTTCTATCTAACAAAAAACAATTGGGCTGGATCGCAGTAATGAAAATATAGAAGTTATAATGAGGTTTATTCTATGTGGAAAATAGGTACTTCATATGGATTATCTCTAGGACGACAAAAACATAATTCAGTTAGATGAATTTGCAAACATAACAGGAAAGACAAATCTTTTAAAGCTGCTAAAACATATATATATATATATATATATATATATATATATATATATATATATATATATATATATATATATAAAAAGGCTGAACGCTGATTAACTGTTAACTGACCCATCACGGACACGTCATAATCTATCAGCAGAGTGGCCTCCTGGCCGCACTGCTTCAGGATGCTCATAGCCTCTGACAGCGTGCTGCCATGGAGACGAATCCCATCTATGCTTAGCAACCGGTCGCCGGGCTTGATGGTCCCCTCTCTGCAGAACAACAGCAGGTTTTAGTTTGATAGAAGCAGGAAAAAGTCCGGGAGCTGATGGAGTCGGTACCTCTCGGCTGGTCCGCCCGGCCTGATGGTCGTTATGACGATGGGGCGGGTCTTGTTGCGGTCCTCATGTGTCCCACCTGTAAGATTGTGTTACTTTGTTATTTGCTTTTTCTTTTTCCTCACCAGATGAACTCACAAACCGATCCAAGCTCACCTCTGATGACGAAGCCGAAGCTGTTTCCTTCTTTGTGAAGCGTCACTTCCAGGTTCTTAAAAATGACCCCTGACCCCTGCACGGCTGCAGCAGAAACACAGCGGTATCAGTCATCGTCTGCAGCCACGTATTAAACATACAGTGCCGTGCTGTTAATACCCTGTTGGGCTTTTTCTAACTACAATAAAGTTAACAACAAACTTTACTGTATTTTGTTGGGATTTTAACAGGCAAACCGAAATAAAGATAAATAATTGATATGTTTTAATATTTCCTTGCAAAAAAAAATCTGAAACGTGTGGCATGCATTGAGCCTCCTGAGTCGGTCGTGTACAGACTCAACTATCGCTGCAGATCCTGTTCAGGAGTTTGTCTTTACTAGCTTAGCTAATCCACTCAGATATTTCCCCATTCTGTGTGAAATAGTTGTAGTTCAGTCAGACCGGATGAGGAGCATCATTTTGCTAGGCTCAGGTCTATTTCACCTGACCACCAGAGGGCGGTGCTGAAAGCACTGGATGTTTCCTTCATGTTTGCGCTGTTTGAGCAATTATACCACCACCTGGCACCCTGGATGAGGTCCTGTAGATGTTACAATTCCAAAAAAGTAAAAAAAAAACAATCCACTGGACTTTGTCTCCAAGTTTAAAGACGTTTCGCTTCCCATCCAGGAAGCTTTTTCAATTTAAAATGTCAGAAATAGCGTTGAGTTTGAGGCTGACATTTTGAATAGAAAAAGCTTCCTGGATGGGAAGCGAAACGCCATCAAACTTGGAGAAAAAGTCCAGTGGATTGTTTTTTTTTTTTCTGGAATGACTATGACCTGGAAGGATGAGAATCTTCAACAGCATAGATGTTAAAATGTTTTTTTTTAAGAGCCTAACTCTGCTTTAAAGTCCTCTAGAACTTTCTCTATGACAACTATACCGTGTTTTTTTTAGTTTCCTTAATGTTCTGTAAAGAACTAAGAGGCCTCCAGAGAACAGCTGCTACGTATACTGAGATTAAAAAAGATGCATGCTATCTACTGCTGAGCTGATTTTATAGGCAGTTGTTTGCACTGAATTTATTTAGGGGTATCAAAGTAAAGGGGCTGAGAATCTTTTTTGTTTTTTTAAATCTTGCTTCATTTTATGTTCTGCTTTATGTAGATTGATAATATAAAGCCCTAACAGGATAAACTGAAGCTTTGCTTCAAGTTTAAAATGTCTTTCATCAGGGGTGAAAACTTTAGAAGGCTCAGTGCAGTGCTGTATCCTAGCTACCATGCTTTTAAAGCGATCTTTATCAGCAGTTCTTCTAATATTCTGAAGGTCTGGATTCCTGGTAGCCTAAAGCAGCGTCTGAATCTGTTAAATGGATTCCAGCCTCTTGGAAGGAGAAATAAAAGGATCTGGTTTATGCATGGACTCTGTCACTTACAGACGGGCGGCAGCTCGTACTCCACCTCCAGCACCACTCGCTCCCCGACGTTCTTCAGCAGGCTGATGATCTCGTCGTGCCTGAACTTGGCCAGGTTGATGCCGTTAACGGCGCGGATGTAGTCGCCCACGTTCAGCTGGTCGCTCCTGTTCAAACACAGAGATTATAATCCAAAATCCTATATTTAAATCTAAGACAAACCGAGCCTAATTCACCTGGCAGCAATCCCTCCCTGTCGCAGGTTAGAAACCCGAGGCTTCCCGTCTTTGTCAATCCCTCCTGAAACGGTGAGTCCGAGCGTCGTTCCCTCCTTCTTCATCAGCTCTACTACCGTGCATCCCCGAAACTCATCTGGAAAACAGATCACTGCTCATCAGCATCATCGTCACTGTTTACTCTTCCCTATCTGCCCTGATTCCACAGACAGAGAACTGGAATAATAACCCAGACAAACAGAAAAGAAGTCATCTCCTCTTCTGTCGGCCATCTATTTTTAATCAAAGCGGTGAATTATTCAGCAGAGGAGAGCTAAGCGCAGGGATATTTCATAGCTGCTACAGCGTGATGCGGACTGTCCTCAGGTGATATAACAGAAATCTGGATTTCACTTAATCGTTGGGATTTTAATATTAATGAGTCAGGGATTCCGCCTACTTCGTTCAGGCAGGACTACGCCAGCGTCGGCTTCTGAAGAGCAGGAACACTGACTGCAGCTAAAAAAAGAAGACCTCAGTCCTTTGATTCTGCTCGAATGTTTGATGAACCAGTTTCCTGCAGCTGTAGATGAACAACCTCTAAAATTGTTCTCAAACCCCCTTTTTTATGCACTTAAAAGGAGCTGAAGAAGAAAAACAGCCTCGCAGGAGCAGATTTCTACCAAAGCAGCACTATTTCTGTAGATAAGCTCCTTTGCAGGCTGAATTGGGAGCTTCTTCTGTTCTGTTTGCTTTCAGTGCTGAAAAAGCAGCTCTGAACCTTCGCTGTACCAGGAGCTCAACCTGCGGCGCTTTCATTTTAACTCGGATTTCATGAAAAACACAGAAAACAAAACATTTAAGCTGTGCAATCTGTGCATCTCCACAGGGAATTAACATTTAATGGAAGGTAACAAAAATAAATCTTAAAAGCACTGAATTAAACACATATAAAGCACTTTTTAATAAAATCAGTAAAACAAAAAACAATAAAACTATATAATTCAATTTATTTAAATAACACATCCATACACTCTCTGCTTTTTCTCATAGTAGCTTCATCTGGTCTGTTCCTGTTTGGCTGTGACTCCATCCTGGAGAGAAATATCAGCTGTGCTGCTGCCATCAACACCTTTGCTTATAGATGTTGGAGCTCGGCCTGTTTTCCAGTGTGGTCCTGTTTCTCTGACTGTGACTAACTGGATGTGCTCTCTTCATCCTCTGACATCGGAGTTGGCTCGGAGCTCGTCTGCCTGGCTGTGTGTTTCCTGGAGGTCAGCCTCGGCAGATGGCCGCTCACACTGAGCCTGGTTCTGCTGGAGGTTTATTTCTGTTAAAAGGGAGTTTTTCCTCTCCACTGTCGCTACAAGCATGCTTAGTGTTCAATCAACTGGTTTTCCTTAGATAGAAAACTTTGAAACAATTTGACTGGATGATCTGGTGAACTTTAAAGAGCCTTCAGATGATAAACTGAATTGAACATAAATGTAATTTTATAAACTAAGCGAAAATAAAATAGAAAACTAAGAACATTTTAGATTTAATTATTATTAATTAAATGTATAATATTTTCTAAAAGAAGCAAAAAAGTAAGCTAAAACTTTTTTTGGTATAATACATTTTTTGAAACTCAAAAAATAAAAAATAAACCACCATGTAAATATAAATTATATAAATAAAACTGTAAAATAATGTTAAAAAAATAAGATATTTAAATAAATACATAGAAAAAAGTACATGAACTTTAACAAAAGAAGGTAAAATATATGGTTTATTATAAAGCCAAAATATTCTAATAAGAATCAAAACATCTGAGCTCATAAATAAAAAATATCTATATAAACAAGGGAAATAAAAATACCGTTCAACAAATAAAGAAGTGGAAACTACAAAAAGGATTTCATTGATGCTTTATCTTTCCTTCTCACAGGTCTACAGGATTTATTACTGATGCTTCTCTTCCACCAGTTTCTGTTAAAAACTATTTACTTTAAATATCTCAGGAGCTGCTTTCTAAACCTCAACCAGTTAATAAATTTCAGGGTTCTGGAGGATTTCTGACATTAATCTGGACACTGAATGCAGCATCCAGACAGGAAACAGATTTAGGACACAGCTCCAGGTGGGAGGAAGTTCCTTCCTATAACTAATGGGATGGAAATCATCAGCTGTCTGAATGCTCCAGTTCCAGCTGCTGTCTTCATTCCTCCTAACTGGAGGAACTCAAAGCAGCAGGATGATGGTGGCTGCGTTACCTGGTATGCTCTGCCTCCTGATGGCCAGCGCTCCATCTGGAGGTCGCGATCCAGCCGAGTGCTTCGTGTACGGCCCTTCATCTGAAAGGACAACAAACTCTGTATTATTTCACAACTAAATATCTAATTATCAGAAGCTCATTTGACAAGATTCAGGTCTTTAAAACACCAAACTGATTTTAGTGGGTTCATATATCCATCAAAGGCTGATAGTTCAACAAGTTTTTTTTTTCTTTTTTAATAAACCAGTTTTATTTTATGAACTAAAACTAATGGTCTTTTTTGCCCACAAAAAAATAGGCAATATTAAAAAAAAAAATCTAAAGAATGACACAAATGAATAAAACGAGTGAAAAAACTACAACTATTGATCGACAGTATTTTCAACATCCATCCATTTCATCACGCTTTATCCCTGCTGGGGTCGAAGGCCTCAGAGTACCACAGAGACAAACACCTAAGGAGAATTTAGAGACGCCAATGAACCTTACGCTCATGTTTTTGGACTGTGGGAGGAAGCTGGAGTACCCAGAGAAAACTCACGTATGCAAAGGGAGATCATGCAAACTCCATGCAGAAAGCCCCAGTGCCGGGAATTAAACCGGGAACCTTCTTGTTCCTGTTCCCTAATTAGCAAACCTCAGATTATCTCATCAGGATCACAACATAGACTTTTTTTGCCCGGTTAAAAAAAAAACATTAGTTTGTTGCTCCTGATTGAGTAAAAGTGAACATTGTGATGAGATCCTTTCAACACCATCATCCCACAGAATCTGATAGGAAAACTGGAACAGCTGGGCTTCAATACACCCTCTGCAATTGGCTGCTAGACTTCCTCACCAACAGACCTCAGTCAGTCCGGGTCGGACAGAAAACCTCTGATGTCATCAGTCTAAGCGCAGGCTCCCCTCAGGGCTGCGTCCTGAGCCCCCTGCTGTTCACACGATGATGACACACGAATGCGTCCCCAGGTTCACCACTAATCACATCATAAGGTTCGCAAGGCCTCATCAGTGACGACAATGACCTGGACTACAGAGAGAGAAGGTGGAGCAGCTGATTGTGCAAAGATAACAGCCTGATCCTGAATGTGGAGAAGATGAAGGAGATCATCTTGGACTTCAGGAAGAAATGTCCTAACCACGCTCCACTGGTCATCAACAGTTCAGCTGTAGAGGTGGTCAGCAGCACCAAATTCCTGGGGGTGCACATCACAGACACCCTCACCTGGACTGGAAACACCACCTCACTGGTCAAAAGGACACAAAAGCGCATGTACTTTTTGCGGAGGATGAGTAGAGCCCACCTGCCCCCATCCCATCCTCACAACCCTCTACAGAAGCACCATAGAGAGCGTTCTGACCTGCTGTCTCACTGTGTGGTGTGGAGGCTGCAGCGCCTCAGACTGGAAGAAGGTGAGGAGAGTGGTAAGAAGAGCAGAGAGGATCATCAAGGCTCCTCTTCCCTCCATTAAAGACATTTCATCCCAGCACTGTGTGTCCTGAGCCCATAACATCATCAATGACCCCTCACACCCCCAACATGGACTGATCTCCCTGCTGCCCTCTAGGAAGAGGCTTCACAGCATTCAATGCAGGTCCAGCAGATTCTGCAACAGCTTCTGTACCTCCATATCAATAGGTTCAAGAAAAGAGAGAAATAGAGCTAAATGTTCAGAGACTTTTTAAGGAGAATCTTTTTAACTTCATGACATCATGAATTGGATTAAATGATTATGTGTTAAAAAGTATTTACATTATTTTTTTTCTGTTTTCAAGCACATCTCAATTTATTCTAGTGATTTTTTGCAGATGTAAATATGAGTATTAAGATGCTGTAGGATAACTTTGAAGAGTCAGAACCTCCAAAGAAACTGAAGGTAGTGGAGAAAATGATTTTAGATGGAGACAGGATGCTTATTTTACTTAATATTTAGCCAAAATAAGGAAAATACAATTGTTAAAAATTTTCTATTTAGCTACACAACACATTTTTTTATATATATATATACACATTTGATTTGACTAAAGGTTAAAATTTATTCCTCAGATTTGAATAAATCAATTTATATTCCAGATAATCAATCTATTGTTTGCTCAAATTTGTCAGTGGAAGATAACAACTGATTGATTTAACAAAGTATTGAGATGTTAATCAGGATTTTTACCCCTCAGATATTCCAAAAACTTATACATATACTAATAGTTTTCCTAAAAACTTTCTAAAAAGTCAGAGTTTTCCATCAAACCCAGAGCAATGCGTGTCTGTGTTTTATCTCTTTCTTGATTTTTGATGTTATTATATTTGGGTTTCCAGCCGGGCTGTAATTTATTCTAATCTGATCTGGATCAGCTCCGTTCGGTTCCAGCAGCCGGGCTCCGAAGTTAAACTAGATTCTGAAAACACTGCAGGGTTGTTTTTTTTTTCCAGCCTTTCTGAGGACATTACTTTCCAGGAGGTTCAGCCTGAACTGAAGCTTTTGTGTTTTTGAGCCTGAATGTTCCCTGAAGGGGAACCCTGATCCTTAATCCATGTCTACCTAATATTATTTCTGGATTATATTTATTTACTTTGCTAAATTAAATCCCCTGAATGTGACTATATCAGGGTCAGGTCCCCAGTAGATCTGTATATGAAGCAAACGCACATTCAGACCATATCTAAGTGAAGATGAAAGCCTCCTCCTCCTCCTCCTTCAGATGTAGGGCAGCAGCATCCAGCCCTTCCTGTGCTCAGCGACACTACTATACACTCCATTTGCAAACATGCTCTACAGGAAGCTGCGTTCCTAACACTGAATGTGTCTCTATAACATGCTGCTGATGCATGACGGTAAGATTAAAGGTTTGGGTGAAATGCTGAAGCAGGTTTCTTGAGCTTCATGAGGAAAGAATAAATCTGCCTTTGCAGTAATGCGAACACATAAACAAAGAAATTTATACATTTTTTGGATTAGTTGACTCTAAAATCAGGTAAATCCATCTTCAGATGCACAACAAATACGACCCTTTTCATCATGTCACTATTTATTGAACAGAAACTAACCAAAAAGCAGGAGCGGTGAGTGAAAAATCGAGTCTATCCTTCACTACATGACAGAAAGCAGCGGCTGGGAGAGGCTCTCTGAATGCTTGGAAAAGGAGGAGTCTTGTTAACACAATGTCACGACGGAAAGGCATCAGAAATCACCTCAAAGAAGGAGAGTTATTGTGAATCAGAGTTTAAAATGAGACAAATCTTCCTCCGTGTATTTGGTGATTGACAGGTAACCTGAAAAGCTCTACATACATTATAAAAAAAAAAATCCAACCTTCTGTCTATATAAGCACAGATGTCAGGCTAACCCCGAAAATTGATTTTTTCTTTAATTTCATTAATTATTATGGGATTTCGGGGGAACAATCAACATATACCGAACCGAAAACCGTAACCAGAAACCGTGAACCGAACCCAACCGTGGATTTTGTGAACCGTTCCACCCCTAGTCCGTACAGCTTAGATCAAAGATTACAGATTAGTGGAGCGCGGTCCTGATCCAGACCCACCTGATTGCTAGTCGGACCCAACCTGATTTAAACATTTATAAATTGCCGCATGTTATCCGACACCAGGTCTTACTTCTCCTGTTAATACGGTAGAGCCCTCCGGAGCATCTGGCACCAGGCTACACGTGATACACATTAGTCTGGGTTGCTGCTGCTGCTACTTTTATGCTGCTATCACACCTAAAGCAGCAAAGGCAGCAGGAGCAGCTAGTTTACATGCAAAGCCAAAGGTTGACACGCTTCATGGCGCAGCAAAACTTCCAGCAGCGCGTTTTGAGCAGCGGGTCGTGAGTATTTGAGCATCTGAGGTGCTGCAAAAGCAGCAGCTGCTGGAGTTGGAAAAATTTAACTTTTGCTGCTCGATTTGCTACATCAACCAATCAGAGAAGCTGATCTGGGAGCTGGCAGGGAGACGGACGCAGCACTGCTGATGCAGAGCACTATGATCACTCCTCTGAAACGGTTTGAATTCACATATAATTAAATTGACTTATAATGTCGAAACCTGCCGGAAAAACATGTTGACTTTTATTATCCTGGTGCCTGCAGTTTGGATTACGTACATAAACTTTGCCGCCTCGGCAAACGACGAAGAGAGGACCGGGTCATAGGCTGCTGTTGAATGGGATTCCTAGTGAGAGAGTACTGCTTTTATGTGGGAGTCTGAGCGGCGCCTAAAAAAATAATATTTGAAGGTAGGATGGGAATCTGGATGAACTGACTGCAAAGAATAAGTTTTCAGGTGGACTTTCTCACTTAAAAACTTATTAAAACTACTTTTTACCCGCTGATCACAGCAAATATAGCTGCCATTGTAACAGGCAGAGAGAGGATAGGGTAGCTCCGCCCAACGCGCTTCAGACACACTTTTTTCCACCGCGCAACCAGAGCAGCAATGAAACTTCAGCCGTGCATCAGAACTAAACTTGTACAACCATCAAAAATGAAGCAGCACGCGCATTTTTGCTGCTCTTGCTGCTTTAGGACTGAATGAAGCATTAGACACAGCAGACAAACCTGAGGCAAGCCAGGCGATGGGAAAGCTGTGGACTGCTGGAAGAATGTTAATACAACCAGTGGCCATATTCATAATCATAAACAAGATTCAGAAATCATTTCTAATGAGACTAAAAAGATTAGAAGTTGGACCTAGAGCTCAAACAGCAACAGGATTGTTGTTTGCAGGGTTTGTCTTGGATTTATGGGCGGCCAGGAGCAGCTCAGAAGCAGCTACAGTTTCCAGGTTTACGATGTCAATGTTTAACAGGCAGTTTCTTATTCTGCCAAAAAGCTGTAATGCCAGATAAAATGTGTCAGATTGACGAGCCGGACGTGACGTTTTATTAGCCGGCTCTTCAGAAAACGTCTAAAACGTGGAAACAACAGAGTATGGAGCTTAAAGCACCTACCTTCACATCTCAGCCTCAGAGCTCAGATTTCCTTTACTTGTTTTCACAACAGGAAAAACATTTAAGGTAGCTGTCAATCTTCCTGTAATGGATCTATCAGCTAATTCCCTCTTAAGGTCAGAAACGCCAAAGCAACAACTGAGAGCCAAGAGGCTCAGAGAGAAGGTTAAAGATTGATGTTATGTTTAAAGCAGGAAGAAACTCCTTTGTAAACTTTTTCCTCTAGAACAATCTCCCTTTGACAGATGAGACCAAAGAGGAGACATTCATACCGCACTGTTAAGCATGGAGGTAGAGGAGTGATGATGTGTTCACCTTGATCTTTGTGTGTTGAAGATTTCTGTAATTAAATGTGAAGCCATCTCTCCATCAGATCAGCCTGATCCAAATACCTACACCTCAGATAACCGACGAAAAAGGCCTCATCGGTTGTCTGGTGGTCGGTCCAGGCTGCTCTGCTGCTTCATGGAGGTCACTTTGTTGGTTTGACGAATGCCTCCTCACTGCCTCTGCAGATCGATACGGTTGTTCTGAGTGATTCCTTTTATCCTGCGGTGAAACAGCCGGGGGTCCCTGAGCAGATCGATGGTGAGGCGAGTGTAAAGTTTTATCCCTCGCATTCAACAGATCCTCTGTCATGTTTCTGAATTGGTGTAGAAGGACTGGATACAACTCCTCCAGTCCGCTGCTGTCCTGATATTCAAATTAGCCATTGAAAATAGTGTAATGTAGCTCATTAAATGCCCTAAATGTCCATAAAGTGGGCTGCACAAAAGAGCTGAGACTTGCTGCCTTTTGAGAATAAACAATACTGGTGTTTACATTCATTCCACTTGTCCTCCAGCTACCATGTGAGGTTTCAAAGCTGAGCTGTGCTTTTCGTTGTATATTTAATATCCTCTGAGGAATACGGAGCCACACTTTTATTATAGAGCTCATTCAAAGGCGTTTAAATACGCTGCCTTTACACCAGGCTGTCATAAAGGGGAAGTAAAGGAGCGGCAGAGACAAAGCTGGTCTCTGAGGGTTAAATTCAGACTCTAAGAGGTGCTGCCACAGCTTTGAAAACCACCGACTCGAGATGTTTGGCTGCGAGAGAAAACCTACTGAGTCACATAAAAAGAGCTGCGAAACTTCAAATGGAGGCAAAAATGATTCAAGTTATTCCCCAGCTTGATCCCAGGAGTCCTGGGGCTCCAAGTGGAGGACCGGGTCCAACATGCTCAAGTGTTCGCTGTGATTTCTGTAATTAAAAAGGAAGAAGGGAAAAGAGGGGAGCCAAACTCAGACTCTCCACAGATTTCAGCCAGACATGGTTCAGGTTTCCAGTCTGTTTCTGCTGCTGGTATAAGGAGGAAACTGCTCATTTAATCCAATAAACCATCTGCTTTTATAAGGTTAAAGAATACCAGCTGAGAAGAACCTGCAGAGAGACGTTCCCCATGAATAAATTCAATTCACTTATTTAAATGAAAAGGGAAGAAGTTTCATATCAGCTTTTTTTAAATTTTTTATTAAAGATGTGAAACCAAAAGAATAATACTTTTTAAAACTTTTACCCTTTTTTAACCCTTTGACTCAGTTTGTATGTTTTCCATCTGATAAATCTGATAAACTACCTTCTGCCCGAGGTCACAAAGTAGACCTGTATTTTATTATTTCTACCATCCAGTTAGCAAGGAGACTGCATCCTAATGGTTGCTATGGAGACGTGGTAATCCCAGGCTACCAGTGGGCAGTGATTTAATCCCATCCTTATCAATGTGCAGGGATGCAAGATGAGCGTCCAACTTATATCCAGTTATCAGCTGTGCTGCTGCCATCAACACCTTTGTTTATAGATGATGGAGATCGGCCTGTTTTTCCAGTGTAGTCCTGTTTCTCTGACTGTGACTGACTGGATGTGCGCTCTTTCATCCTCTGATGTGGGAACTGGCTCGGAGCTCGTCTGCGTGGATGTTTAATCTCTCTGCTTCTGTCTCCTTGAACCCCAGTCGGCCTCGGCAGATGGCCGCTCACACTGAGCCTGGTTCTGCTGGAGGTTTCTTCCTGTTATAAGGGAGTTTTTCCTCTCCACTGTCGCTACAAGCATTAGCTTACTGTGAGGGATTGCCTTTGAGTCAATGAGTCGATGCAATCAACTGGTTTTCCTTAGATAGAAAACTTTGAATCAATTTGACTGAACGAGCTGGATGAATTGTAAAGTTCCTTAAGATGACATGTGTTGTGAATTGGAGCTACGGTATATAAATAAACTAAATTGAAATGAAACTTCATTAAATTGGTCAAATTTCATAAATGAAGTAAATGTTTGGACCCCTTTAATCTGATACCTCTAATTTAAATCCAGGTAAGTAACCTCATTCATAAACAGCAATTTAACGAGAGTCTAGCTGCAGATATTCTGCTTTTTGCCTGCCTTTAACATCCAACCTTAGATACAATGGACGCTTATAAAGCATATAAAATGTATGACTGACCTAGTCAAAGCTCAAGCTGTTGGACCATCTCACTTTATACTTGATTTTTAGAGATAATCTTTCCCTTTAGCTCAGATTATAAGAGAAAACAACATCAACTTTACATCATAATGTCACCAGGCGAACTTTAGATCAACATTTGGCTGCACCATAACTTTCTCCAACTGAATAAAAACAAAACTGAGGAAATAATTTTCAGATCAAGGAGGAGAAATCCAGAGTCATCTCACAGCTTTAGCTCCTACAGCTAGAAACCACTGATTATGGAGTAAATCTTAATGTCCTGATGGAATCAGATCCAAACCTTCAGAGGCAAAGAGTCAGCTAAGTCAGCCTTTTATCACCTGAAGAACATTTCCAGGATTAAAGGACTGATGTCCAGCAGGATCTAGAGAAACTCATTCATGCATTTATCTTCAGTAGAATTAATCACAGCAACAGTGACTTCATAGGTTTGACCAGACAGCTGGAGCTGATTCAAAATGCTGCTGCCCATGTTCTCACTAGAACTAAGAAAGTAGAGCACATCAGCCTGGATCTGAAGTCCTTCCAGTGGCTCCCTGTAGCTCAGAGAATAAAATTTAAAATCCTTCTGTTAGTCTATAAATCACTGAATGGATCAGAACTCAACCCTGATCCTGAAGAAGATGAAGGAGATCATCGTCGACTTAAGGAAGAAAGTTAAAACCCATCTAGAGCTACCTTTCACTGTTGAAGCTAAACTAACTGAGGCATTATTATTTTAGGTTTGTTTTATTTGCTCTATTACCTGCTTTTATCACGTATATATATTTATTTGCTTCTATTCTGCTTTTAGTTTTCATCTATTTCATTATTTAAGGCATGTAAAGTACTTTGATTTGAGCTATATACAGAGCCTTGCTAAAGTATTCGGCAGCTTGTAAGCATAAAGATACATTTGGGCAAACGTTTCAGTCTCCTGATGTTCAGAACTGATAGAGACAAACCCCAAGAGACCTGCAGCTGTAATCGCACCAAAAGGTGGAGCTACAAAGTATTAACTGAAGGAGGCTGAATATTTATGCACACCCAAATCTCCAGTTTTTTTATTTCTTAAATTTTTAAATAAATTAATTAAATTTCACTTTATGATTGTGTCCCACTTGTTGTTGATTCTTCACAAAGAAGAAAAAAAATAAATAAAAAATATCTATGTTTTAGCCCAAAATTGGGCAAGAGGTGGAAAAGTTAACAGGGTGTGAATACTTTCACAAAGAACTGTAAACAAACTTGCCTTGTCTTATCTTAATGAGCCTGAACTAAACTTTCAGTCTGTAGCCTTTCAAAACAACAGGAAACAAGCCTCAAAGATCTGCAGCTGAACCTGGAGAAGGTGTTTCTACAGCACATGGACTCAGAGGGGTTGGACAATTTTTTACATTTAATCTGAAAATAATCCTGAACGCAATGGATCAGCAACTAGACACAAGGACTTTCAGCAGGACTTTAGATTTCACTGCTATTGTCTGATGAGGAGAAGCTATTTTTCTACATTTTAAATCAAAAGGTGAGTCATAAGGATATAATTTTCTATTAGTCGTGTGATTCATAATGTAAAATCAATAAAAATACTTAATTATAACCAAGTAGTGGTGGAGACCAAGCAGAAAACGACCTGAAATAAACCACAGTAGCCTGAAATGTTTAATTCAAGCAAACTTTTTTTCAGCATGTAGTCATCAGACATAATTTGGACGTCGGCTTCACCTCGTCTGTAATGCCGTTGCACAATCCTGGTTGCATAACGATCGTTCGGTTGAATCTTTATCATCGCAGTGAACCATGAGTTGAACAAACCGCTTTTTTTGCACCATATAAACACGAGAGGCGAGCAGAAGCAAACAAAAAGAAAATGCGGATAGAAAACACACAGACTGCAACATGAAGAGCAGCTTAGCTCGTCTAATCAGAGTAAATGGAAGAGCAGAGAAATTGAAGCAGTGTTTGGTTTGGATTGTTTGCAAGAAGAGTTTTAACATCCTGCTTGTTTGATTATCATTTCTCTCTATTTAACTCCTCTTCAGGAAATGAATAATGAAGCAGAAAAACATTTAATTAAAGCAAAGATTAAGATCTAAATATCCCTACTTTGTTTTTGATTTAGAAATATTTTAATGTTATAGTCAGAAAACTAAGATTTACACATTAAACTGTATATTTATAAGATTGAGATCAAACATGGGACGGTTTAAAGCTTGTGTCCAACTGAATCTGGTCACCAGTGATTTATCGAAGCCCTCTGGAGTCTAAAAAGGCTAATCTAATCATAAAGTACAGGCATATGTTCTTTTAAAGTCTACAAAGTGGTTCAAACTGCCAAATAATGGGAGTAAAGTAATACTGCAGGAGCACTGCTCTTTTTGTCAAGGATATTAAGAAATCAAAAGCTGAATTTAATGAGCTACAGCCGGTCCTTTAAAGACTTAATCATGCCAAAAAGGCACAAAAAGAATGAGTTTCACACATTCAGTCTGATTGGAAATAGAGACCAAGAAAGGAAAAGAAAATCATTTAAAAAATGTTTTTTATGTCACTTTAAAATATTGTACAGATTTATTTTATGCCTGTAAAATATTTGACCCGTTTATCATCATCATTATGGATTACTGCTAAGAAAAAAAAGGGAACAAAAAATCTGTGTCTAAGAAATTAGTGGTAAATCAGTGCATTATGCATTAAGGTGCCGTGAAATAGGTGAGGTGTGAATTAAAGGTGGGGATGGGAGTAAAACAGAGGCTAACATTTAGCTTCTAGTTTTGGACTGATGCGATGGATAGGGCTGGGTAAAAAAATAGATTTAATCGATTTTGAATCGATTCTTTTACATTTTTGCAAAATCGATGTCTAGGAAATTAGATCGATTCATTTTATAGTGACTCGCGTGACGTTCACATTCAAATAAGCAGGAAAGATGCACTCAAGATGACTTCAAGCCAGATAGCAGCAAATATAGCCAATAGTTTGACTGAAGACATTAACAAATTGGGGCTGACCAGCAAACACCCTGTAGTACTTGTTACAGACTAGAGACTGACATTTTTTCGGGAATCCCACCGGTCACGGCATTCCCGTTGGAATCCCGTGGGATGGGAGTCAGTATTAGTAAACATCACGTGATTGGGACGGTACAGGATTAAACATTAACGGGAGCAGACGGGAGCGGGAGAAACCAATAGTAACTAAAAAAAACTAGGATCAATGCCAAAAAATAAAATAAAATAGAAAGAAAAAAAATCCAGTACTGGCGCGGCCATTTTGTAGTTTTTTTCCTTGAAGCCTACACTATAATGCGAGTCAAAAAAACTACATGACCCAAAAACCATTTATAATTATTATTCCTTTTACTTTAACTGACCTTTACTACAGTTAGAAAAAGGAACTTAACTGACCCTTCATAGAAATTCAGATTCAATGTATTGCCAGAAATCTTATTGAAGACAACAAGAATGGGAGTGGTGCAGGAGCGGGAGTCATTCTGAATGGGAGCGGGATGGGAGTGGGAGTAATTTCGCCAGGAGTGGGACGGGACAGGATTTAGATTGCTACTCTGGCCCGGGATCGGGACGGGACAGGAGTGAAAATCCACTCCCGTGTCAGTCTCTATTACGGACAACGCTGCGAATATGGTTTGAGCAGTGAAGATAATGCAGCTCATGAATGTCTGCTGTGTCACGTCTGCTCGCTCGAGTGAGGCTTCACTTTTTCACTTTCCACAAACAAGTTTGCACTTATGAGACAGTTTTGTTCAAATCTCATGTTTAAACTGTCTGATTTACAAGTTTGCACTTTGTGTTTAATGTGACAGGAAAAAAAAATTACATGAGTATTTTGAAACACAGTTGAACCACTTTCATCATTGTAAAAACAGATCGAATCGAAATTAATCAATTTAGAACTGTATGAATCAAAATCGAATCGATTCAGGACTTTGGCAAAAATACCCACCCCTAGTGATGAAGGATGGTCAGAAACCGGTTTTCATGATTTAGAGCGTTTGCAGATGATAGTGTGATCTATAGTGAAAGTTAAGGAGAACCTGAGAAGTGACAGGATGTCTGCAAGGATCTCAGCTACTAAAGGTGAATAAGTACGAGTCCCTGGGGTCAACCACACAAAGATATAGGGAGTGTTCAGGAGAGAAGAAGAAAATGTTGACAGGATGTTATTGATGGAGATGATCTGCGACAGAAGGATAGCTGCAGAATAAACAGGATGATTTCTTCAGTTTTACTGAACAGATTGTTGCAATAACTAAAGGATTCCTTGCAGTAACAATTTGTACATTAATAATACGGTATTTGCATTAGGGCCGGACGATATGACATCAAATCAATATCATAATAATTTGGGCAGTTTTACCTCGATAACGATAAATGCTCCGGCTCCTCTGTCAGAAATAAAGGCTGGAAATGCAACTGATCTATTTATAATTTATTCATTGAATAAATCACATTAAACCTTAATTTCAATTATTCATTAGTCTTATTCCCATTTAGGGTTAAACATTCACCAATGTCTCACTGAACAGGAGAAAAATGATTCCTATCTTGCAAAGACTTTTGCACAAAGGTAAGGGAGCCTTTTTCACATATTTGGACTCAGCAGCGTGGCTGTTGGTGGTGGCAGAGGTTGGATGTGTTACTTTGGGACATCCCGACATTTTTAACACAAACTGTGCATTTCGTGCTCAACATCTATGGCATGATAATTTTTGTGCCACTGAACAGAAGGTGCAGTAAGAACAAAGTGCATCGCATACCCTCACTCAAAACCAGCCTGCCGCACACTCAACTCTGACAACGTGCTCTCGACTTCTTCTCTGCACGCTCAGCTTCATCTCTGCTCTCATCTCTGGATTGGTGGAGTCACATGACTACACACACGCTGCAGTGTCTTAAGGGCTTGTTATACTCACGCAGCAGTGTGTCGCAAGGTATGACCCAGATATTTTTGATTTATGCCCAATATTGAAGCGTGGTCTGCTCTATGTTATTCCACGCCACAACGCAAGAGGGACGATCACGAACTAACTGGGATTGTGGGTGTCTGTGCGTTGGTATGACAAGTTTATTCGCCGTCTACAATGCCTCATCCAACGCCGTATGATACACAGTTCACCCGTGAGTGTTCCCCAAAGACTGGCTGTGGCGCTGCTTGTTTTGGCTTCGGGTGCAAACCTACAGACCGTCGCACAGAGCTACAAACTAGTGGCCTGCACAGTGTCTGGGATAGTGTCCGAGGTGTGACCCGGCATTGTGGACGGAACTACAGCCAGAGTTTCTGCCATTAGGTACCAAACAGGAAACACGCATAGTGTAGAGTGGATGTATAATTGGCCAATCAGAGGGCTCCTTTCTCTCCTGCCTACGACGCCATCTGCGACACTTTCTGCGGTCACCTACAATTTTGGGGAGGTGCACATGCAGACAAACTGGTTTCTGAGCATAAACCAGACTTTAAAGTCGTAGGGAGATCAGATTTAAATATCAAATCATTCTGGCTTAAACATCTATATAACTGTACTTATGTAGTTATACGTCATCTTGAACAACTAAATTTGGCCAATCATATATCAACGGTCATCTGTCAATCCCATTTTTTCTGTCATAGCATCTTGATTTATTTGTCGCAGCTAATATACGCAATGGTTGAAATAAGGAATCATTTCCTTTCCCATTGAGTTCCGTCCCAGTGTTCAGTCAGATGGACGTCTGTGTCTTCAGCAGGCGTAGAGCTAACAGAACTGGCAGCGTTGTGAGGCAAGGGCTCAAACATGTACGGCTGGAAGCCTTCTACACCAAACTAAGCTTCTGCCGCCCTGGCGTCCTCTTCCACAACATCTTCATCCCCGCTTTCCTCCTCTAAATAAAACATGGATGACGAAGGAGACTTCGTTTCTAAGTCACCAACTTAGTGCTACTTGGTCCCAATGGAATTTCTCATTGGGAACCTGCTAGCACTAAGTTGCTAACTGGTTAGCAAGATGCTTCCGACAAACTGGCAACAACCAAAATTGCTTGCGCACCTTCCACTGCAACAATCCCGCCCCCTTGATAAATGACCAGACACATTCACTTTATTCACTCGTGTAAAGTCAGGCACCAGTCGGAGGAATTCGGAAATGCAACGCTTAGAACAGCCGTTTCCCTACGACTTTAAAGAGGAAGGAAATACCAGCCACCAGTGGACACAGGAAAAAAGGTAGAATTAAGTTTCTTTATTTTACCGACATGGGAAAATTGTCATCAGTTATTTTGGTGAATGAAGGTAACCCTAATTAGTACTACCTGAAACTTGATGCATTGAAACTCTGCCAAATCCACAGAGGGCCATTTGGATGAACTTTCATTGGTTATATAGCCGTCTGTGATTAAGATCCAGGCACTCAATTCAACAATATTT